>NC_083724.1:42977132-43590465 GCF_028564815.1 Eubalaena glacialis
ACACGACCCACTTGTTTCAGGTAGGGTTACAAGACCCCTGCTTTCCTTTATGTCACACCCACGCTCAGGCAGATTCTCTGCAAGTGCTGACAAAGGTTAGCACACTGTCCTGCAGCGACCCCAGCCAAGGGACAGGCCTCTGTTCCAACCAATCCAGATGCGGCTTGGGTCACATACCTGAACTGGAACCAAGCTTCTGATGGACCAGGCCTGGTTCCCCTGCCCTGGCCTGAGGATCAGCTTTTATATGGTCTCTGAGCAAGGAACAGAGGGGCAGAAACGATAGCTGTCTACCTCACACCCTTCCCCAGTCGCAGAGAAGACAGGGTCCTCTCCGGCTACCATCTTTCTTTCCCAAACGGCAAATGCAAGATGGTGTACCCAACAGTGTAACATTATTCAGCCATAAAAGGGAATGAAGTATTGATACATATTTTTAACACAGTTAAACCTTGAAACATCTGGCTAATCAAAACAAGCCAGGCATCAGAAGACCACATGTGATTCCATTTATATGATGTGTCCAGAATAGGCAAATCCAGAGTCAGGAAGTAGATTGGCGGTTGCCAGGCAGTGGAGTGGAGGGGGATGGGGAGTGACTATAATGGGTACAGTGTTGCTTTTGGGGGTGATGAAAATGTGCTGGAATCAGAGTGATGGTTGTACTTACGAATATCCTTATATCAACCTTATGAATATCCTGACACCACCAAATTGTATACTTTAAAAGGTGAGTTTTATGCTTTGAGAATTGTACCTCAACCAATAAATAAATTAATTGAAAATTTATATAACAGGCAGCAAATGTGACCTTACAGATAAAATTACTCCTGGCAGAGAAGAGTTTGTGCTGCGTGGTTTGGATCCCCTCTTCCTCAGCCTCTAATGTGACCCAAGGAGGTTTTAACTATCCAGTGGTAGTTTATCCATATTCTTGCTTCTCCCCCTAAGGCTTCCTTCCTTCACATCACAATTTCCCAAGCTGGTCTTCTGCTGATCACCTTGAAGTTTGGAAACACTGCATGGATTAAACAAAGTCAAAAAACTTCCTTCTGCAGTACTTCTGGGGGTCTCGCCGTGCTAATGAGCACTGTGGACCACTGAGAAGAAAATGGCACTCCTCACACTGGACTACCAAACAATTTGGTTCCCCTCCACCACCCCTGGAAGAAACATCTTCTGGAACGAATTCCATGGAAAGTGGTTTGAAAAAACACTGTTCTCCAGAACTAATTGGTTCTTCTTTTCTTTGGACGCAGCGAGATCTGTACATAACAGAGCTCATTAAAGCTTTTTCTTTTTTAATCTGCTCCAGGGTTTGATTCCTGGCTTTGCCCTTATTTTGGCTGTGTGACCTTAAACAATTGCCTCAGTCTCTGAGATTGTTTTCCATCCATCAGATGGAGACAGTACCTACCTCTCAAGGTTGTTAGAGGAATCCAATAAGAACAAACGTAAAATGCCTAGCACAGTACTTGGTACACAGTTGGTGCTTAATAAATGTGCATCTTTCTTTACCAAATATATTGACATCAAACCCTTCTGGAAGAAGCAGGCATATCTCTCTCTAACCCCCACAATGCTGGCACGTGCTGTGTCCATCATGGACTTGAAGCATTTGCTAAATGCATGGATGAATGAATCATCAATGCCCTGCTAGACCCCCGTCCCTGAGCCACACAAATCCAAGGTAGATGACCCATGACAATGGGACAGTCATAAAATGGGAAGAGTTCTGGCGCTTACAACTCGATATCTAGAAGAATAATATTCACCAAACCCCCCCAATAGATACTTAAAGTGCAAGGCAGGGAGATGTAAGTGTTCCTAATCTTTGCTTAAGGACACAGATGACATGATGTTGCTTTTCTAGTGCAGGCAGATGGACGATCCTAACTCATAAAGCATTAATGCAGAGAGAACAATCAGTACACACAGAAAACCCAGCACTTGGACCTTGGAACGAGGCCACAGGGGTTTGAATCAGAGTCTGGTCAAGTGTGACCTTGACCTCCTCACGTCTCGGTTCCCTGTCTAAGCACCTACTTGTAGGGCTGCGGTGAGGATTCGAGTTAACAAGTGAGATGTGCTCAGAGCAATGCTGAGATCATAGTAAGCAAGCAACAAATATGGACTGCTATTATATTCATGGTAACTGACACTGTGATTAATGCCTCATCATAAACCCTTTGCAGCCCTGTTCCAAAAGCCTTCTCATCTAACTGTCCTCTAATCTCACAGGTGAAACAGAAGAGACTCAGCCATGCAGAAGGAGTTACTGAAGAAACCTTATTCACAGAACAAGTGTGAAAATGTTTTTTTATTGGTATTAAAAGGGAATTTTAAGGCTGTAATACCAGCTCTTTATTCCTTAAAGGGAAGCAGTTACTATAATGATGTACTTGGAGCCACATGGCTAGTTAGCACCTCCCCTCTTCATTGGGGAACCATGAAACCTATTATGTTCCCTTAGGAGGGCAGTTTTCAATGAGAAATTGCTACATTTGTAAAGAACATATTGACCATGATGAAAAGATTTTATCCACACCTACACGATGATGACAAAATTGGACATGACTAAAAGGTTTGGGCAGCCCAATTCTCAGGAACAAAACCTAGAAACAAATGTCATGATACCCACAAAAATGCCTTGATGTGTCACAGGACACCAATCTAAGCCTTTAATTCACATTCCAGTGCAGATGGCCTCAAAGGTGTTTTGGATCAGCGGTTTTTAATTTTTTTTTTTTTTTTAAGCAGAACAGCCCTTTTCTCAAAATTTTACATGGAACCCAAATATGTAAACAAAAAACTATATTGCTGGGCCAGTCTAGGTTGAAAATCATAGGATGGCAGTTCTACCCAGCAGTGGCCCCTGAGCTCCTCAAAGAATTTTCCAGGCACCATGAGATCTCATGAGCCCCCCTCATGAATTCTGATACTAAATTGGAGAAAATCAGGAAAAATGAAGGAGGGGGTATGGCAATAGAAGAGACTGTGCAATTATCTCCCAAAGACTGATCACACTCTAAAGGGACTTTACAATTACTGGATCCTACCAAGTTCTAAACCACATTAGACTTCATAGTGTTCATTTTTTTCCTTCAACCTGGTAAGTGGGGCTCTTGAGGAATATCAGACCAGCTCTAAGCAAATTTAAGAAACATTTTCTCTATACATTTCAGTAGTAGTTTCAGTAAATTTACAACCTGTGTGCTAAGGATGTTCTCATTCTAGACCTGGCTTTCTCAGCCTCAGCACTATCTGCACTTGGGGTTGGATAATTTGGGGGGGGGGGGTCAGGGTAGGAGCTGTCCTCTTCATTCTAAGATGTGTACCTAGATGCCAGTAACAAGCCCCAAGTTATAACAACCTACAACACTTCCATACATTACCCAGTGTCCCTTGGGGGACACTATCCCCCCACCCCGTGAGGATTCTGTTCCGGACTCACCCATTCCAGACCATTCCTCACAGTGGCAGGCAGGAGAAATTTAAAACAAATCTAATCAGGGGCCTCCCTGGTTTGAAGTCCTTCCTTTCGTTCCTTCAGCAACGTGGTAAACATTTGTGAGCACCTGCTGTGCGCACGAACTTGCGCTGCTCCACGTGGCCTCCAGAGGGCGCCCTTCCCGACCTGGGCCACCTCCACTGGCACTTCCACCTGCAGCCCTCCACCACCCAGCCATCACGTAAACCTGGAGATCTGTTCATACTCCTGCGACTCTGTACTTGCTGTCCCCTGTGTCTGAAATTCCCTTTCTCAACACATCCACCTCCTTGGGAGTCTTTTTTTTTAACCATTGAACAAAGCTCCATCTACGCGACGTTCCGGGGATAGAGTTAGTAACCCTACACAATCCCTGCTCTGCCAAGTCTTAGCCACCAAATACAATCAAACACTTCTCTGAACCTATTGCAGCTGAGGGCTGATCATCTGCCTCTTCCTAGAGACTGAAACTCCTTGAGGAGCTCCTATAAGCTCAGCAACCACTGCAACTGTTAGAAGAGTAACTGTAGTAGGATAAGAGTTTCCTGTAGTTAATCAAACATTTGAGGGCCACTCCCACAGTGTTAAATGCCACTAGAGAGGATAAAAAGCAGAGAAACAATCCACAAAGGAATATTCACTAGGAAAAGACACTACGACTTTTTATAATTCATTGTAAGGACAGCAAAACAGCAACAGCTGTTTGACTGGAAAAATGGGTAATCGACCAATTTCAGTTCCACTGATTTCAAGATTGCTGGAGAAAGAGAACCCTGGTTGAAGCTAATTTTGAGCCCTCTTTTCAAAAGCTTTGTACCAGCCAAAAGCTGTGTATTAGGCTAAATCTCCGTTGGCTTCTCTAAATTTGTGTCCAGACAAATTGCAAATATCACACCATCCAGTGGTCACTGTGAGTCTGCTTTTCACAGGCTGATTGATTTTTATAATGTTCCAGGCAATTTCAAGTTGTCAGTAAGAACTAATTCTGTCTCGTTATTGCCTTCACTCTTGGCAGCTCCGTGACCACTTACTGGTTTTTTTTTTCCTTCATGTTCATTTTCTCCTGCTAACTCTAAAGCCTTGTTTTCCCTCTCCAGCCCCATTCAAAGGTCTGAAGCTCTAATCATAGGGAGCTCCCCCAACACAGTTACAGGTGAAAGCATCAGCCCTTCTCATGGGCTCCAAAGTTGAACCTTAAAGCCCCATACCCCATGAAACCTCCTGCCAAACCTATTACGGCCTGCAAAGCTGTATTACTTCATCAGTCCAACAACTCTGTAGCTGAAGCCCTCTCTCAAGTTGATATTAAACCAACTTGTCAGTCTGTATTCATGGAGTTACACACACTCAACTTACACAGCTGGGGAATAGAAACTGGCTCTGGCGCGGCTCTCTGTGTATCATCATACAATCTAAAATAGGAATCATTTGTGAACTTCTTTACTCAGAATCCATATGGTGGGTGAAGCCTCAAAGTCATGAGATCTCAAGCAGCACATTTCATAGTAGCCAAATTATTAAATATACTCCTAGTAGGGCTTACAGACTCAGAATCAAATTCTTGCCATTAAGCAGAAACACAGGCAATTACTTCCTTTGTATCACACATACTTCTTAGGCAGTGGAAACTGCTGGAAGACCTGTACTCAAAATAAACACTAGCTGCATAGCATGCCAAGTATTAGAAATAAAATGCTCTATGCATTTTCCCTAGTGGATGAGATCTATGTTTTAGCAGGAAAGTACAAGTCTCTAACAAGCTTATATACATATCTTACTCACATGATTACCAAGAACCAAACCTTCTTTAGCCAGAACCAGTAAGATGGATAAAATACGCTTATGCCCTTTAGGAATTCAAAATCAACTGAGGCTCTTAAAACTGAGGCAGTGCCATAAAAGCAGCATAGACTCTAGGAGTCCATAGATGAGAAAACCATGGATCCTCCCGGGTGTGAGTGTCAGGGAGAGTCCCACAGAGAAGATGAGAAAAGAGCTGTGCCCTGCACAGGGAGGGCCCTGAAAGGTACCCAGAGAGGAGGAACACGCAGGAAGAGGTAAGGCTGCACAACACTTTCTAGAGTGGTCCAGACACAGCCAACAGTGCGGGGGTATCAGTAGGCCTCAGGAAGAGGCAGGGTGGATACAGATGAGGCTGTAGCGGACTAGGAAAGAGTCTTGATTATCCTGAAGATGTCAGAAATTTAATAGGAAGATCATGTATCTGTTTTAGAAACTGGCCAAGATGGCCTTAATCCCCTCCAGCTGACTGAACTTGAGATAGGACTCTCCCTGACTCTAGGCCCCCAACTTCCCTTTTCTTAAAGCATTTTCTTTAGAAAACTTGTAAATTCTCTCTGCCCCCTTTAAAAAGTACGTACATCTTTTTAAAAGTCTCTTGGTTTTCAGCCTAGGACTGTCTTTCTCCAGGTCCTGGGAAACGTCTCTTGAAATACAATCCAAGGGGACAGCACGTTCATCAGCCAGTTTCTATGAAAGGGTAGGAGCCTAACCTCAGTGGGCACCTTGCTCCAAGTTGTAAAACTCCCTCCTATCACTGAGATAAGAGAAGTTTACTTTTCCTTGGGGTAAAACCAATTAGCAAACATGGATGGCCTACAGCTGCCTCTCACTACAGCCCTTAAAAACCCTACCACCCTCTGCTTCAGCTGAGTTGGGCTCAGACTGAGATCTGGCCTCTCTTCCCTATTGCAATAGCCTTGAATAAAATCTTCCTTGCCCATTGAATTTTGCTCAGTATAATTTTTGCTGTGACAAAATATTCTCTTGGACCCACTTTCCCCTTCAGCTACCTCCCCATTTGTCTCCCCTTTTACAGCAAAACTCCTTCCAGGACTTGTCTAGACTCACTGTCCCTCTCCTCTGCTCCACTCTGACTTTTGCCCTCATCATTCCACCAAGACTTCCCTGTCAGTCCCATAAGTGGCCTCTCCTTGCTAAATCCCGGGTCACTTCTCAGTCCTCAGTGGCATGTGACCCAGCTGATCACTCCATCCTCCTGGAAATGTCTTCAGCTTCCTCCATGTCTTACTCTTCCTCTTCCCTCTAGCTGCTCCTTCTCAGGCTCTTACTCACCCCCGATCTGTAAACTCTGGAGCATTCCAGGACTCAGTCCTTGTACCTCTTCTCTTCTCCACCTACCCTAAACTCCTAGGTGTTGTCATCCAGTCTCACTGCACTTAGTACGATGGATTTGCTGACTGCCTCTTCAGCCTGTACCTCGACCAAGAACTCCAGATGTGCATTACGAGGGGTTATACGTAAATGACTACTAAACATCTCCACTTACATGTCTAACAAGCATCTCAAGCTTGTCCAAGACTGAGCTCCTGTCTGTCCCCCCAACCTGCTCTTCCCAGAGTCTTCCCCATCATAATAAAAGGAAAGTCCATCCTTCTAGTTGCATAGTTTAAAAAAAGCTTACAATCACCCTTGATCCTACATTTTCACTTAACTATGTCCAATTTGTCATGATATCCTGTCACTATCAAAATACATCTGGAGGGACTTTCCTGGTAGTCCAGTGGTTAAGAATCTGTCTTGCAATGCAGAGGACGTCGGTTTGATCCCTAGTCAGGGAACTAAGATCCCACATGCTGTGGGGCAGCTAAGCCTGTGCACCACAACTAATGAGCCTGCGGGCCACAACTAAAGAGAAGCCCGCGTACTGCAACCAAGAGCCCACATGCCGCAATGAAAGATCCCGCGTGCCACAACTAAGACCCGATGCAGCCAAAAAATAAATAAATATTTTAAAAAATACATCTGGAATCCAGTCAATTCTCACTTCTGCCCCTGCAGCCACCCAGGGTCCAAGCCATCATCTCTTGCCTGGATTACTGCAGTGACCTGCGACTGGGTCTCCTCTACTTCCCTTCTGGCACCACCTCCATAATCGACTCTCACCGCAGCAAGCAGACACATCATTTTAAAATATATGTCCGTTAACATCACTGCCCTGCTCAGAACTTCCTTGACACGTCCCACCTCTGTCAGCACAGCCACATCCCTGCAGGGGTCCAGCAGGCATCACTTGACTGGTCTCCACTCCTCAGCTGACCACAGACCCCACTACTTCCTCTCCTCCCTCCACTCCACTGATTCTCTCCTTCTCATTCTTCCACAAATCTTCTCCCACTTCAGAACCTTTATACATGCTGTTCTCTCTCCCTGGAGAGCTTTTCCTTGGGCCTCCAACTAAATGTTATGTTCACAGAAACGCCTGCCATGGAACTCTATTCAAAGTTGTTCCTCTTCTCCCTTCCTTGATTGGTTTTTCTCCAAATCTCTAATTCTCTCCTATACTGCATATTTTTCTCTGTATTCTTTTTTTTACTACTACATCGCTCCCTTGACTAGAATATAAGCTCCATGAGGGCAGGATACTGTTGTATCCCCAGCAACTAGAACAGTGCCAGCATCCAGCATGTGCTCAGCCATAAGTGAATGGAGGTAACATGTAAGATGAATCAAAGACGGTGGGGAATAAGGGGATGTGGGGATACGAGAAATAAGGCTACTGCAGAGGTCCAAACAAGCGAGAAAAGGGGTCCTGAACAAAAGCAGTGACAGATGGAATGGAACTATAGACACACAACCTGTTCCTCTGAGAGGGGGATGTCATAGGAGGGATTCCCAAACTTAATTGGGCATGGAACCCTTCTAGGTGGAAGTGACTTACAGGCCTACAAGTTTCACGGAACCTAACGCAGGAAACCCAGGATTCGAAGTTCCCTAAAGTTGTTCCCCCAGCACTAAAGTCCACTGATCCTGTGTCAAAAGTCAGGTGACTCAGTACATTTAGGCCATGTGCTCTCTTGGTTACATAATAGTCACAATAATGGAAACCCATCTGTGATGTGGGCACCTAATCTCAAAGACGAGTATTAAAATGCTGCATCAGTTAGAATCCTTCCACTCTCCAGTAACAGAACTAGAATAACACATGTGATAAAGACATCTAATCGTCTCACGTAACAGGAAATCTGGGAGCGGGTAGTCCAGTTTTGGTGACAGCCTGCCAGTCAGGCTTCACCTGGTTTCTCTGATTTTTATATATTTTTTAAACTTAGGGTTGTAAATTGGCTGCTACTGCTCCAGATGTTGTATCATCACAATAGCATTCCACCTTGGGAAGAAGGAGGGGCATAAGGCTACTTCATTACGTTCTGTCTTTACATGGGAATTTTTTTTTTCTTTTTTGGCTGCGTTGGGTCTTCGTTGCTGCGCGCCGGCTTTCTCTAGTTGCAGCGAGCAGGGGCTGCTCTTCATTGCGGTGTGTGGGCTTCTCATTGAGGTGGCTTCTCTTGCTGCGGAGCACGGGCTCTAGGCACGTGGGCTTCAGTAGATGTGGCACACGGGCTCAGTAGTTGTGGCGCATGGGCTTAGTTGCTCCACGGCATGTGGGATCCTCCTGGACCAGAGATGGAACCTGTGTCCCCTGCACTGGCAGGCGGATTCTTAACCACTGTGCCACCAGGGAAGTCCTATATGGGAAATTTTTTTTAAATTTTTCCTAGAAACCACCAGACTCGTTGGCCAGTATCGCACTGCCACTTGGAGTTGTAAAGGAGGATGGGTTTGGGAATGGGTTTATTATAACTGGCCTAGACCTCCATGCTTCATCCCTTAGGGTTAAAAGAGGGGCCCCTGCTCCCTAAGATCAAGGGTTCTCCACCCTATCTGAACAAAAGAGCAGTCTCTTAACGGGAAAGAAGTGGGGAGAGTGGGCAACAAACAATGGGCCACGGCTGCGGGTGACTGTGCCTGTTAGCTTTAAGGCCACCACACCAGTCCCAGCAGTTTCTAACAGTACATGGGATGCCTATCACCCAGCAACCTTGACTGACTAGCAGTGGCACCCTGGAAACGCTGTGTTGGGAAGTACCTACGAATGAAGTACTTGTAGGACCCCAGGAAAGAAGAGCTGTACTTTACAGCACCGGCTATGACCCAAATAGCCAAGGAGGTAGCAAGCAGCATGATATCTGTACCGCAGATCTTTTCTTGTAGCTGGAAAGCCCCAGCCTGTGCTGGCAATTCCTGTTTTCTTCCCTCTAGAAGATCAGTCCCAACCACACTACCCCTGCTTCTGCTTCCTCTGAGTCTGAATGTCATCTGCGCACATTGAGGAGGAAAGGATGAAGCCCAGGAGAGGCGTAGGCAGAAGGAATCCCACATTCCTCCTGACATCTGATTGAAGCACAGGTAAAGTAGTCTTATGCTGTCCTTACCGAGTTCTAAGTATGATGGACTGTACTATACACACAACCCCAGAATAAGAACTGGAGGTAAACCAACTTGCAAACTTTGTATCTGAAAAATCCCCTCAAATCTGAAATCACCAGTATTTCTACACCATTTTTAGCATCTATTTTTATGAACCAGTTTTCAAAAGCACCATCAGCAACAGGTCTAGAGCGTTCATTTCCAAACCTGAATATTTTTAAGCAAACTTTTCATCTTCCTTAGCTAGATGAGTTCAGGAAAAACATTTCATTTATTAAAAGGGCTGCATTACAAAGGTTTGCCCCAAGACAACACAAGCTCCTCGAGAGCAGGGATTTGGGGCTGGTTTGCTCAGTGTCCCCAGCATCTACCCCAGGTTTCCTCACATCAAAGCATTCAATAAATATTTGTTGAATTAATGCCATCGGATGACCGTCCTTCTTGTGCTGTATGATATGAACGGCATGACTTTCCCCCGAGGATTAAGATATTGATGGAGCATCCTTCAAGATCAATGGTATGCCCTAGATGAGAGATAGGGATGTGTAGGAGGAAATCTTGCCAGTCAAAGCTATCTATCTATTCAGTCTTAAGTGGAAACTCAAAAGACACGCACCACGGGAGCTGGTTGTAGGCCCAAAGTCACAGTTCTCCTTAAAAGGAACTGTGTCATGCTAGGAAGTCACTTAACAATAATAGCAGACACGTATGTAAGTGTCAGGCCCTATTCCCAGTGCTTTATATAGATTACCTCACTTAATCTTCACAACAAGGCTATAAAGCAGATTCTGTTACCATCATGTCCCTTTAACGGATGAGCAAACTGAGGCACTGAGTTAAATCACTTGTCCAGTGTCACATACAGAGCATCAGAACCAAAATCTGAACCTGGCAATCCGGCTTAAGTATCCGTGTGAATAACATCTGCATTGTGTGGCCACCTTGGCCTCCCAGGACCTCCGGCATTTCAGTTTCCCCACTGTCTGGGGGGTCGGGTGCGGACAGTGAGGAATGATGGATACATCAGGAGGTTATCAAACCTTCTCAGCTGCTTGATTGCTTTTTGAAGAGAAACCTTACTTGGCTAGTCAAATTCTTAGAAAAAACGTAGAATGGTGGTTACCAAGGGCTGCAGGCAGGGGAAAAGGGGGAATTGTTATTTAAAGAGAATAGAGTTGCAGTTTGCAAGAGGAAAAAGTCTGGAGATCTATTTAGCACTGAGTATACTTAACACTACTGAGCTGTACACTTAAAAACGGTTAACAAAATTTTCCATCTTATGTGTTTAACCACAGGAAGGGAGGAAGGGAGGAAAGGAGGAAAGGACGGATGAAAGGACTCTTACCTGGCAGCTCAAGAAGTAAAACAGAGGCAGAACTGCTAAATCAGTGGGAAAAGGAGCCTAAGGTCCCAGCCTCTCGGCTTCTTTCCCCAGATCCTCCCACCAGAACAGCCCCTCGGGGAGATCATCAAAGAAAAGGTTTAAAACCACTAGACAGGAAAACTTCTCAATTCTCTTTAAGACAATTTCAAAAGCCTCGGGTCAAATCACACTCTCAAAAGTCTCCAGCTCAAAAACCCTCATGGCCCCTCAATGCCTAATCAGTTCACACACATCACCATGGTCCTTGAGATTGTCCACAATGTAGCCCCAGTGTAAGTGTCCAAGCTTACAGAGCACCGCCGTGGCCCCCTGTACTCAGAGTTGCTCATCACAGCGGTCTCTTGAGCCTCTGTGCGCTGCCTATTTCATCCTTGTTTGTGGAGTGAGAGGTGTGTGCTCACCCACCGCCCCAGCTCAGAAGGCTGTTTCCAGTCCCACCTTAGTTATGGGCGAGGCGCTATATCTATGCCACTGTCACCTGCACAAGGTGCCCAATTCCCCCACCTCGTCTGTTCTGGGGGCTTAACAAGTATCCAGGACTCTCAGATGGAAGGGTGGAGAGGGAGTAATTCAGAAGGGACTTAGGCACAGGGGAGCATGATGATACCCCATCCCTCCCTATCCCTCAACCATGGTTCTGAGCCATGGTTCACGATCAGGGAGAGAATGAACGCTGGGAAAGCAGCCAACGCCATAACCAGCCTGTAGCAACGAGGGCCAGAAAACTAAGACGAAAGTACGCGGGGGCCATTGGCACATATTGTTCAGTTAAAAAAAAAAAAAAAAAGAAATGCTAACTAAAGGACAGAACAATTATTATCTTTGACTGTAAACCTCTCTCTACATCATCCTTGGGTCCTAAAGCGACCTATTTCCAGCACACATACATTCCACCAGCAGCCGAAACTCACCTCAGCACCCATGTTATATTCTGACCCAGTTTACATGGAGCTGACTGAAAGGCAAAGAATAAGAAAACGAGGCATTTGAAAGGGAAATCCATGCTTCCTAGTTTAGAGCTGCACGAACTCCTTTGCCCACCACAGGAAGGGATTAGGCTACTCAAACCGAGTAACCCATTTCTGTTTGTTTGGGAACATGGTGATTATACTCAGAAGGCATAAATAAAATAAAGGACCCACGCATGCTAGATTTTTCTTTTGGCAAGCAGAATGAAAATCTGAACATATCCCTGTGGGAAAATAATCAATTTTTCATAGACTTGTTATAGGCTTCACAAAATCTACTGCACACATATTTTTAAAAGTAAGAAAATGGCTTTTTAATGATACTTAAAATATATGGCATGGCAAAAATTATTTAAAATGTGTTTCTGAGGTCTGAAGTTTGGTACTGCCTGCTAAAATATAGATGATTTGGACAAGGCTGTCTTCTCGGGATAAACGTGAGACCCAAGCTCATCTTATTATAAAGCTAATAGGAAGGTTGGTATTCAGGCAGTTAAGTAATTGGTATAAATCCCCTGAACTCACAACAGTTAGCGGTTGTCCATTGGCCTGTGTGCATTAAATAACTCCTCTTAACCCAGAGGCCAGCAATACATTGTTCACATAAAGTCAACACAAAGCAGAGCAAGAGGAAGCAGAGCTGAATCCAGTAGATATATGACCACGACTCACCCAACAGGTGTTTCCCGAGCAGCACGCCAGGCCTGGGAAAGTGGACACGTGATCCACGTGGTCTGGATTCCCAGTCCCCATCCACGCAGATTGGCTCCGTTTTTATGAGCCATCGGCTTGACTGTCCACATTGGTGGGCATGCTTTTCGCAGGAACACATCTCGGTTCTAAGCTGAAGGCTATGCCTACACCTGGGACCACCCCTGTGTGAGCATGTGTACGTGTGTATGTGCGTGCGTGTGTACGTATGTGCGTGCGTACGTGTGTATGTGCGTGCGTGCGTGCGCATGCGTGATTGAATGAAGTTTAAATTTCTACATAAAGCGGATGTAATATACGAAGATCTCCGTTTACAAAAAGGCTTTCATTTTTTTATCACGCAGCAAGTCACTGAAATATTACACTATTTTGTGTCCAGCATCTCCCTTCAAGGAGCTATGAAAACAAGAAGCATCACTGATGTCAGAAATCACAGCCTAGCTGAGAAGACAAGTGACAGACCCGAAACAGAGAGCACAGCAAATGTCTGACACCAAGTGTAAAAGCTTCAGGACTTCACAAAATCCAAAGTCGCTAAAAGCCCAAGTTGCTGAGAGGACTTGGAGCAGTGGGCATTAAGAAGGGCAGGAAAGATGGTAGGCTTTAGATTACTAAAGGGGCGGAGGTGGCGTTTCACGGAGGTACAAAAAGCAGGAGCAATGACTTAGAAGCAAAAAGAAGCCTTCTGTTTGCCGATAGCAGTGACAGCACCTGCCCTGATCAGAGCCACGGGAAACAGGGCTCATTATAGTGTGGGTACTCGTTATGAAGGGGTAACAAGCTGCCCAGAGAAGTTGATTTGTTACATTAGGGAGTCATTTTAGGATCCTGAATGGGAGCAACCAGGTGTTCCTTCCGCATGGTGAGAACTCACCCCAGGATTCCTTTAAAGAGCACGTTCCCCTTGACATTGAGTTAATGATTTCATTTGCACTCAGCTTTCCAATATCCCATCGCAGTGGTTCCCAACTTATGGACCACAGAGTTATGGCAGAGGTCCCTGAAGGCAGATAAGCACTGCCCAGAAACGACTTGCTCCTGGCATATTGCCACTGTCTCGTTCTACTATCTGTAGATACCGTGCGAGACATAAAACGCAAATTCACTCCAAAGCAACAGTCACCTGAGTTGCCCCAGGCACCAGGGCTACACATGGAGTCACTTTAACAATAACCCAAATGTCACTAGCTCCAATCTCCTTGCTGTTCACGCAGGACTTCAGCCTCCAGTAAAGTGCCCCTCAAGCATTCCTAGGAGTTCCCAGGGATTTGGTGTCTGTGCCTGCAAACAACGCCGTCGTCCTCTCAGCGGCCACTGGGCGGCGCTGGGTCTGCACAGCTCCCTCTCCTGCGCCTTCAAGCACCCCGAGGCCTCCGCAGGCCAAACTGCAGGATGGTCTATATGGAGTGGGGGAAACATCTCATTCCTCCTGGGAGCTACCATTCCCAAAGCAGTCATACTGGTGCCATACACGATATCTTGTCGAGGGTATTTTAGAAAAACAGCTCTTACAGTTTTTACTTACAGCCCTTAAGCTGTAAATGAAAACTGTATGTGAAGGTGAATCTAGCGGAGGTTGGGCAGGAAGAAAAATACCAGGGACACAGTCCATGCTGTGCCCACAATCAACCTTCCCATAATGTGCTATCAAAATGCACATCATCCTGTTTGACCCAGCAAATTAAACTTTTAAGCGCACAAGGATGTGAAAAGTGTAGGAGGATTTTCAATGCAGATTATTTGCAAGAGTGAAAAAGGATAAACACACATCTCCTAGTACAAAAGGGGTTAAATTATGACACACTGACAGGGTAGAATACAGGCAGCTGTTAAAAACAATGATGTCAGCTTGTAAGTACCACTGGAGATCTCTGCGATGCATCGTTAAGTGACACAATGCCAGTTAGAACAGCACTCCACAGCCTGTTAGGAACCAGGGTGAGCGGCGGGCAGGCCAGCGAAGTTTCATCTGCCGCTCCCCATCGCTTGCATGACCGCCTGAGCCCCCAACCCCCCATCCCCCATGGAACCATTGTCTTCTACGAAACCGGTCCCTGGTGCCGAAAAGGTTGGGGACCGCTGAGTTTACCACTGAGATCCTTTATGGAACTGATCTGGGAGACAGTAAGAGAGATTACAAGTGTTAAAGAGTCCTCAAATGGCCCGATTTGTCTTCTTGAGAAGAGATGGAAGAGGAAGGAGTGGATGAGAGAGGCAGGAAGGCAGCCAGCCAGCCAGCCAACCAGGAGATGGAAGAAAAGAAGTACCTGGAGTTTTTAAAGAGGGGGAAGGTGGAGGTCCTGGAGCAGCTACTGAGGACTTGGTGTACGGGAGAGAAAGCTGGGTGACGTAGGTTCAACATGTTTTGCTGTGTCATGTGCTGTGTGGCCCCTCCACAGAGTCTACAAATACACCCATGACAAAGATCCAGAACACGCATGAGGTTTTGAGATCAGATTGGTGTTTCTTTCCCATGTTTCTGTGCTGCCCATGAGGTGAGAAGAGAAGCTAGTTTAAGGTTGTACATGTATGAAAAACGCCAGGAAAGACACCCCAGAAATTGTCCCAGCGGTAAGCTCTGCCAAGGTTAATTAGGTACAGGTGGACTTTGTTACAACAAAAGTGTATCACATTTATAACTTTCATGGGCATGTATTTTACTTTCACTCAGGACAGGGATTTGGGTGAGGCAAGCAGGGTGACTAGAGTGCAAAATTTAAGGAGACACTGACTCTCAGCGTCTTGCTGGTTCAGAGCCGCATGTAAACAACCCCGTGATGGAGCGCCTCCTTAACTTAGCACCCTACCCACCCTGCTTGCCTCACCCCATCCCGGCTCTGCTTACCTTGTTAATCATAGTTCTGAATCTCATTTAAATTCAAACTGGGATGCTATCTGCCACACACACTGTATAGAGAGTACATTGCCATTCTGAAAGCACTTTCGTATATGTATTTCACTGTCTCTTCATGACAATCTCAGAGGAAAATGAGACTAGTATTATAATTCCCATTCTACAGATGGAGACCAGAAATGTTAAAAGACCTGTCCAAGATCACACTGCTAAGTGACAACAAACTCAGTTCAGCTGACTCTAATAATTACCATCCCCAAGTATTTCCATGATACCACCCACATACAAAACAAAGCAAACAAAAATTATCACTCATACCTATCAGGAAAACAATGAATCTCTGAAGTGAGCCTAGCCCAAATATTCATGTCTCCCATCAAATAAGGCCCGGCAGCTCCCATCTGCCCCCTTGGAAACCACGGAGGCAGAGCCCACAGAAGATGCAGGCAGCCTCTAGCCAAGATGGCGCCCCATTAGGAGCAGCTGCTCTGAATTCTCTAGTAGCAGCAGGTTTTCAGGATGAGCAGCAGGCCTTCACGAGGGCCTACAGGCAGGTCCGTGGCTGCTGGCTGGCACGAGGTGTGAGCCATGGGAACTCTGGGAGCTTGGCGGGGGTGTGTGTGAGGGGAGCATCTGCACAGGAGACATGAGCCTAAGAGAATCTCTCAGCATTGGACATCCCAAAAGGGGTACATGCCCCTACTGGTGGTCGGCACTTCCGGGTTTTCGCCTTGAGGTGAGCGGAAAGGAATAACACGGCACCACTAGCCACCAGCCTGGAGCTCAACCAGCCGGCCCGGCAACCTAGAAATTTGCTTAAGGAGTTAATCCAGGCAGACCCTGAACTACCCTGTTCATCCAGCTGTGTTTTAGGGCACAGCACGATTCCAACACTGCATTTAATAAAAATGAAGAATACCCCTCCCCCTGCCCTCTGCAGATTCGTTTTTCTCCATTCCCACTGGTACTTTCTTTTAAAACTAAGTTTAAAAATAAAGAAATCAGCAAAGCACACTCATTTGCCAATTGTGCTTTTTTTCCTTCCTTCACAAACCTAATTCATACCTGGCAGAATTCATCCTGTTCTTGTTTACCTGTTCCTCTAAGAATATGAATCCATTTCCCTCTAGCCTGGGTTTTAGGTACATTGTTTAGCCAAGCCTTTGCCTCCCTCTTCTGTTAAAAAGAGGAAAAACATACAGCAAACTCAAGTTCTATATTTGTGAAAACGTTAAGAGGAAACTACCCTAGGGTGTTTACACAAGCTGTGTAAAGTGGCTTTACAGAGGCTCTAGTATTACAGTATTACCCATACTACATTCAAATTAATACTTCCCAGAAAAAGTAAACTTTAAATAAGATCAAATCAGGATCAATTGCACACCCACGTGAGTAGCTGAACAAAATCAATGGAGCAATTCTTTGGTCATCGGACTAAAAGATTCAAGATTGATTTTTTTTCCCCCTTTTAGTAAAATATGAAACTCCCTGGTAACCTGAAGTATTATTGGGTCCTTGTATCTTGCAAGGATTTACGGGCAATCTATCTAAAAACTGTCTTTCAACAGCTACACGAATGGCTGAAACTGCTTAATCTCGTCAGGCAAAGATTTTTTAAAAACATTAACCTCACAAACAGAATATATATATATATATATATATATATATGTCTCCTGCTAAGTACCAGAGTTTTCAATCATGAAATTAAATATTCCTTTGCAAACTCAGCTATATCCTAAAACAGCCAATGATAACCTCTTGCAATACTCAGCATTCTGTGGAGAATTAAGTTTCTAAAGGGCCGTATACTGTCCTGAACGTAATGGGAGATTACTTTAAGGGAGTTTTTCCTTCTGAGGAAAACAGCTATACACCGTGGACTACTGAAAAGCCCTGCTGGGCCTGTCTTATTTATGAGATGTTTCCACAGCGGGGTCTTCTGTGTTTACATGGCACTGCTCCTCTTAGTGAGGGTGACCACTACGGAGCATTGTATTAGGCTCTCAGCGTATATACACACACTGCCAACCGGGCACCGTTACCCTCATTTCTCAGCAGAGGAAACAGGGTTAAAAGTCACTTACCTGAGGTGGCGAAGCTCAGGGAGAAGCAGAGCTGGGACGCAGTCCTAGCAGTGAAACCGCGAGGCGTGTGCTCTCCAAGGCAAACTACCCCCAACCACACACCCCCCCCCCCCCACAACTGCCTCTTTTAAAACCTCCTCCTTACCTGGTAGGCAGGCACACCTGAGACCAGTAGTTCCCTGGGGATAAGAATCACCTGGGAAGCCTGTTCACTCTACCTTCCCAAAGCCCCTTCCCTGGAGATTCTGACTCAGGGGTTCCAAGCTGGACCCAGAAACTGTCTTTTTAACAAATGATCCAGGTGATTCTTATCATCAGAGGACTGTGGGAACGGTCTTAGATCAGGGGTGGCCGGGGCCAGGGAGTATTTTTGGCTTTGTGGGCCGTTAGGTCTCTGTCGCAACTACTCAACGCAAAAGGAGCCAGAGAAAATTCATGAATGAACTGGCCTGGCTGTGGTCCAATAATTTATTTACAAAAACAGGCGGCTGGCTACAGTTTGCTGACCCTTCTCTTAGACCATTCATCATACCATTAAAAAAGAGACATTAATGCCTGCTGTTTGTCACCTCACTAAGGCTGTGTCTCAATCAGGCAATTGACCCAATGAAAATCTTCCCAACACCATGAAACATCACTCTCATCAAGAGGATAAAGTCAAGGTTGTGTCTTCCCTCCCTCTTTAGGGAGCAGCACTTTTAATGTCAGATGCAGGTTGGTGACATCCTCTGGCACATAGGGGAGGACGTAAGTCAGGCACCAGCAGATAAGCAAAGCTTTCACTTTGGCATCGGTGAGTGCAGTAGGTGGAATTCTAAGATGGCCTCTAGGATCGCCATCCCCTGCTGAATACACACCTTCCTCCAATGATCCAATCACACTAATTTAAGTGCTACTTTGCAGGGATTTTGCAGATGAAATTAAGGTCCCAAATCAGTTGACCTTAAGATAGGGAAATCACCCTGATGGACCTGATCAAATCAAGTGAGCCCTTTAAACCTGAGTCTGGACTTCAGAGGTAGAGAAGTCAGAGAGAATTAAAGTGAGAGGAGGATTCAACATGGAGGAAGAGTCTCCGTTGCTGGAGTTAGAGATGTAGGGGCCATGTGGTAAGGACAGTGGGTGACCTCTAGGAGCTGAGAGCACCCCTGCTGACAGCCAGCAAGGAAAGCGGTGCTCAGTCCTACAACCATAAGGAACTGAGTTCTTCCAACCAATGTGAGCTTGGAAGCAGACACTGAGCCCCACATTAGAACTGGAGCCCTGGCCAAGGCCTTGACATCAGCCGATGAGACTCCCAGCTCAGCAGAGAATTCGGCCATGCCATGCCTGGACTTCTGACCTATGGAGACTGTGAGATAAAAAAGTTATATATGGCAAACTATTAAGTTTGTACTGATTTGTTACAAGGCAATAGAAAACTATTACAGAGATGCCCAGGACTTTGATGTCGGAATTAACTGCTGGGGACTTTTAAGTCCAATAACTTCTGGGTTTAAATATGGATGGATGTGTCCCTTTAGATCCATATTCATTCATTCTGTCTGAATTCTCATGTGGCTCAGGCCAGTGTGCACAGCCCACCTTTCAGGAATGTGATTATCAAGATACCAACTGCAGTAATGTTTACCCAAGACCAACTTGCAGGCTTATTTCAACACGCCTGTCATATGCAAAGCATCAAACCAGATATTGGGGGTGGATGGGTGATAGGGGATGAAAAGATAGACAAGTTTACATCTTGGAGGAGGGACAGACGTTTGGAAAATTAACTGCCAGGCAGGTATTATGATGGAAGTGTAAGAAAACCATATGGGAGCTCAGAAAGCAAGAATAGATGGAATTTACATGAGAGGATGCAGTCTAAGCCAGAGAGTAGAAGCACACTGTATTTTAAAGGACAAGAATGAGGTGGTAAGTATAAGATGTTGGTGGAGATTGTGGAGGGTTTTCTTTATGCAATGGATCTTCGAGGGCCCCCAAAACTCTTCCTGCATCCTGGGAATTAGTAGCTTGGACCACCACATCATTTTTCCAGGTACCTATTGTTATATTCTTTTTTACTCCCTCATGAGGATGACAGATGCTCAGCTGAATTCAGAGGAGCATTTGATTTGCCTGCCATCCTCTGGGAATACCCCTGCTAAATGCATGAAAAGTCGCTCAACATCAAAGATCATTCAGCCACGGATGTGAGAGCTACTGTCACCTTATAAAGCTTACAATAGCCAGTGTCCTCTTAAAATTTTCCCCAGTGCAAGATACAGAGGTGGGGAGGGTGGGAGGGAGCACGGGTTAATACAGGGGAATTTCCTTTGGCACCAGCTCCAAGCAGTCTTTTAACAGAGATGTTTAATTGATCTTTATTGAGCAGAACCTTCCCTTCTGCTTATAAAAGAAATGATTGCTTTTCCCTCTGGTTCTATCTGGAGAAGTTAATAGCCCCAGTTTTCTCTTACAGCAGATACTTAATGACTGGGAGACTATCATAAATAGAGTTTATTGTCCAAAATACAAGCCCAATTCTAAACAACCTTCACGCTGAGATTGCCTTGCTTGTATCTGTTGATACTTGGAGGAGCTTTTCCCAACTGACGAGTGCATTCTTCTTTCCACTCAGGGTCTGCTGTCCAATTAACAAATTGGACAGTGAAGTAATCTATAGGCCTTTGCCAAAGACCGCTGAGGATGCCCTAATGTGTATCAGTTTGATCCTCACATGCAGTAGCTCCTAGATGAGGCCCGAGAGCGGAGCCATAATCATTTGCGTACACGGTGCAGGAATATTTTGCAGGTGTGAAGACGATCATTGCAACACTTCCAGGATACAGAGACACTTCTGGGATTCAGTACAAATAGAGCCTTTACTGCTCGGTAGCTATGAAGAGTGACTGAAAAAAAAAAAAAAAAGTAACACTTACCGAGTTCCTTTAGCTCATTTATAAAGGGTTTTATTGATATTAGCATTACTTTTTGAAATAACTTCCAAACACAACAAGCAGGTATTAATATTTCCGTTTTACAGCTAGGAAATTTTGTATTAAATGTTCTGACAGCTGTGCTACTTGAGGACTAGATTTAGCAGTAAACTGGAGGCTAGGACTTGCTGCTACAGTAAACTATTACTATTTGGGAATTTATTCTAGAGTTATGAATTTCCTGGGTCTTTTTCTTTGTCTCTCCTCCTTCTGGCTGCTGGCTTTCCCCACCTGCCACCGGCCACGCCCTCCCCATCCCTCCAAGTTGCCATCCTGGCATGGCAGGCACCATGACCATGATTTCTGAACTACATTTTGGAACCTGTAGTATGAAAAACTACCAGTGTTCTTAGGTGGACAGGAGGACAGAATTTTTGAAACCACAATTGTTCAGAAAAATCTGAGATATGTGATCACTCTTACAGTGTAGCTCTAGCATATTCTCCAATGACGAGCAAAGGAAGGTGTGGAAGGGAAGCACCTACCATTTACTGACACAGTTAATAGGAATATAATCAAGGTAGGTGTAAGGCCCGGGCCTGAGGTCTTCCCGGGAATGTGAGAGGGAAGGAGGAGGGAGGCTTTATACCTGAGGTATTGGATTCCTTTTTTCCCCCCATTTTACTGAGATATAGTTGTCATATAACATTATATTAATTTCAGGTGTACAACATAGTAATTTGATATGTGTATAAATTGCAAAATAATTACCACAATAAGTTTAGTTAACATTTATCGCCTCACATAGCTACAATTTTTTCTTGTGATGAGAACTTTTAAGATCTACACTCTTAGCAACTTTCAAATTAAAAAACAGTATTGTTCGGTGCTTTGTTTCCACCTAGAGGGGTGGGATAGGGAGGGTGGGAGGAAGACACAAGAGGGAGGAGATATGGGGATATATGTATATGTATAGCTGATTCACTTTGTTATAAAGCAGAAACTAACACACCATTGTAAAGCAATTATACCCCAATAAAGATGTTTAAAAAACAGAAAAACAGTATTGTTAACTATAGTCATCACGCTGTACATTACATCCCCAGGAGTTGTTCCTCTTATAACTACAAGTTTGTACCTTTTGACCATCTTTCTCATCCCCCCCACTCCCACCTCTGGCAACCACTAATCTGTTCTCTGTTTCTGTGAGCTCAGTTTTCTTCGATTCTTCATATACGTGAGATCATACAGTATTTGTCTTTCTCTAATTTCACTTAGAGTAATGGCCTCAAGGTCTGTCATGGCTTTTTTTGCATCTGGTATCACAGTTAAACATTCAGGACCATGTTGGTGTTGTTACCAGGTCCTTGTCAGGTGTCATGGGCTGAGTTGTGTCCCCCCCAAAATTCACAGGACGAAGCCCTAACCCCCAGTACCTCAGCATGTGACTGTATTGGGAGATCGGGCCTTTAAAGAGGTAATTAAGTTAACATGAGGCCATTAGGGTGGATCCCAGTCCAATCTGACTGGTGTCCTTATAAGGAATGGAGATTAGACACACAGAGAGACACCAGACCTGCCCAGAGGGTAAAAGCCATGTGAGGACACAGGGAGAAGGCAGCCCTCTGCAAGCCAAGGAGAGAGGCCTGGAACAGGTCCTTCCCTCATGGGCCTCAGAGGAAACCAACCCTGCTGACACCTTGACCTTGGACTTCCAGCCTCCAGAACTGTGAGAAATAAATTTCTGTTGTTTAAGCTACCCACACTGGTGTTTTGTTATGAAAGCCCTAGCAAACTAATACAGATACCAAAAAGTAACACAGAATTAGGCCTGGAACACCTACCACTTACATGTTGTTTGCTACATGCCAAATACATGCCAAATACTAACTCGATCCTCACCATAGCCCTATGAAGTGGGCACTATTATTCTCACCCCCATTTTACAGACAAGAAAACTGAGGCACAGAGAGGTTCAGTGAATTGCCTAAGGCCATACATCTGACATGTGGAAAGGCTGGAATTTGAACCCAGTCACCAGTCTCGGAGTTCTCTGTCTTGTCTCAATTTTCTACCTGTTATCCCCCAACTGATCATCCACAAACCTTCCAAAACTGGTCCAGGAGGCAGCGTGGAAGGCAAACCTGAGGATACTGTGCCCCACTCTTGAGAGGCAAGGACTCACAACCTGGGAAGCTTAGGAGAGACAAGGAAAGCTGGTTCATCTCAGAGGCCCATGGATGGAAGGAAGAGACACCTGGGCCTGGTGAACCGAGGGCCTGGAGGCAGGAAGGCTTTTCCCATGATGGCTGTCACCCTGATCCACAGCTCTGCAGGACACAACTCTGCCATCAGGTAGCCTTGGGTTCCTCCAGGCACGTTGGCCCTATGAGTACATGGTATACTACAGGCTGCTGGAGCATATTGGATGTAGAGTCAGAAATGGTTCACTCCCTCTCCAGCAGTCATTTCTCCAGAACAAGCAGGGAAAAGATACCAGAGACAGGGAGGTTCACCTTCATCCTCTAGACCCGGGTTTCTCAGCCCCGGCTCTAGTGACATTTTGAGCTAGGTAATTCTTTGTTATGTGTGACTGCCATGTGCGCTGTAGGATGTTTAGCAGCATCCCTGTCCTTACCTACTAGATGCCAGTAACACATCAGCTACTTGTGACAACCAAAAGTGTCTCCAGATATTGCCAAATATCCCCTAGGGGACAAAATCACCCCCATTGAGAAGCACTTTTCTAAGAGAAACAGAAAAAGGTACTTCCTCAAGACACTATTTCCATCTGTCAGAAGGCTGTCATAATAATATATGCAAACGTTCTACACTTATGGTGTTGTACAGTGCACAACCTGCCCGACTGCCCATGGTCATCCACCTCCTCCCTCCCTCTCCTCAAGCTTCACAGGAAAATGAGGCTAATCTGCCCTACACTTTATCATTCCTTTCTACTCTCCCATATTTCTGAGATAATATAAGGAACCCGAGGGCTTCCTGACCTAAACTTGGGGTTCAGTTCGGGATTGACCTTTCTCCACCCTGAGGTAAGGATTAAGAAAATAAAACCTGTGCTGACCCTTCTGATTTTCTAGTTCAGCCATTAATGTGACAGGCACGAGGTGCTGATAACATTTTTTTCTCCCTCATTGCTGAAGCAATAGATAATTTTATAGCTGTGTTCTCCTATCCCTAAAGCAGGCAGTATTAATTAGGAAATAAAGCAATGACAGGGTGTGCGTTAATGGGCTATTAATGCCTGTCGTGGGTGCCCGGCATGGTCTGAAGCCAAAGGCCAAGCGATTTCCACTGCCCGGTAAGCGCACTAATGGCCAATTAAAGTCCATCCTGAATCGGCTCTTTCCTCTTGGTCGGGAGTTTTTTCAATTTAAAAAGTAGTGAAGTTTCCAAGTGTGCATAGGTTTGTTTTAATGCAATAAGAGGTGAATCCACCCACAGAGGATAAGGGGAAGAAATCGAAGAAAAGACTGGAGTGTCAGGGACCGACACACTGGCCCTCAAGGCAGTCCCTTGACCCTGTTTGCTAGAGGCAAGAGGCCCCTAGTGTGGGCTTTTTTACTCCACCCATTTCTTTCCTGTGTGTTCAAGATGCAGGAGGTAAGGAGGCTGACATTTTTGTAGGAGCTTTTGTTTTAGAGACTATTTAGTCTTGTTGACACCATATCTTCTAACAATACTGGTCTCCTAATAAAAATAAGCGCGAAGGTAACGCACACTGGGTGTTTCCCATGTGCCTGTGCATGCATCTATATCTCACTGAACCCCCATAACAGCCCCCAAGAGAGGGACTCTGAGTGTCCCCATGCTGCTGGTGGAGAAAGAGGCACAGGAAGGTTCAATAATCTACCTAAGATCACACAGAGGGTGGGAGAGCCCGTTTTTAAACCATCTGCCTCCGATTCCAGGTGCCAGGGGGCAGACTCTCTTCTGCTCGCCTGGAGGTGAAACCATGTGTAATGATTAGTCAAATCCTGTCTTCGCTCATCAAGGTAGCTTGAAGACTTGCATGTCCTCCAAGTAGCATGCAGCATAAGCAATAAGACGTTTGCCCCAGTACTGTCCAGGGACTTGGAGTCAGCTGTGCCTAGTTAGGCTGAGCTGGTTAAAACTGGATAGGACCACCGATCTTCCAATTGGGCAAGTGCCTTTTGACCTTCTGCCATCAGAGGGCCGAAAACCCCACCCTGAGAACGTGCTGAGGCCTGTAGCCTAGTTATGCCAGCTCACAACAATGATGAGCACACCTTTTTCCAATCACCTTTCCTCATGCTCCCCATGCCTCATACTGCCCTGCTTCTTTATTCTTTCTCCCATAGATACCCCAAGCCCCTTGCCTTTGGGGAGGCGGATTTGAGACCTATTCTCACGTCACTTCCTCACTTGGCTGCCTTGTGAATAAACCTCCTCTTTGCTGCAAACCTCAGCATCTCAGTGTTTTGGCTGCTGCGCCTCAGACAAAATGGTTGGGAGCAGTGGTACAGGTCCCTTGCCTGTGAGGGAGGCTGGTTACTAGTAGTCACATTGTGGATGTTTTCTCCTCCCGGGGGGCAGACGTCCTGCTCTTCCGGAAAGGGAGAAAGGCAGGAGCTGGACCCTTGCTCTCAGCGTCACCGTCACCTAGGAGCTTGTTAGAAGCACAGAATCCAGGCCCCACCCAGAACTACTGAATAACAGCCTGCATTGAACAAGATCCACAAGACAGGCACACCCATATTAAAGCTGGAGAGGCACCAAGCTGGAGTCCAAGTAGCTCACCCCTAGGGTCATCCTCTTCTCCGCAGCTAATGAAAACGAAGCAAAGATTCATCCCGAGCCTACTCTGCCTCAGTCACTTGGATATCACATGAGCTCATTTAATCCTCCCCAGAACCTGCAAATGAGACTGAGGGTCAGAGTGGTCAAGCACCCAAGGTTCCATAAAAGAACACGACCAAGGCTCACTGGAGCCCAGACCTCCAAAGAAGGCCCCTGAGCACAGCATGGCACCACAGCAGCCCAAACCGTGGGCCTGGAGGGTAGGCCAGGGTCCCCACGCAGAGTTCATACCATTCGACAGATGCCCGCAGCAGACCACAAGGAAATGTGAGAAGTAAGCTCTTATTGTAGAATCTCTGAATTTTGAGATTTAAAGAAAAAAATCTGTTTTTCTGGGCTGGTTAAAACAGTTCTACTAAGGAGTAAAGAGAGGGCATCTCAAGGCCCCTTCTGGACTTAGAATTTAATGCCTATTTATTGAGAACCTCTCCGTGCATTTGCTCAGTCCTACATCAAGATGAAGTTGTTCTCTGTGCCCTGAAAGCTTAGGTTCTAAAAAGGCCACAGAAATGGGTGAGACGTAAAAAATGCCAGAACAATGCAATGGCCTTAATCAGACTGTCTTTGCTTTGCTTTGCTTAGAAGTCACTGACTTTAAATTTAATATAGTGTCATGTCTTTATTTTTCTTGAAGTCTTTTTTTTAAAAAGATCATATAAAGATTTTCTTCCATGGTAAGACTTTTATATTGTATTTTTCTTAAAATAGAGTATGGTACATTTACCCTCCATCAGATGATTACTTATAACTCACCTTGCTTTATTAAGAATACCGCTAGAGGCTTCTATGCCCCTAGTAATAAAAATGCATTTTCAGGCCCAATTAAACCAATGAAAATCCAAGTTTTCAGAGCACAAGATAATGAAAATTCTCTAGATCAGTGTCTTTTACTTCTTTTAATCTGTTAACAGACCCTAAGTGTCTCAGATGAAAGGTGCTGTAGGGTGAACTGCCATCGTTAACAGCATTCCATACAGGTAACTCTTGATTATTCCAACTTCTCAAAAATTTGGACACTTTTACTGCCTCTATAACATCTCTAGGGTGTGTGAAAGAAAAAAAAGAGGCCTGTACAATTTAGTTCTCAAAATATACACAGAAATATTTTGCACATACAAACAGGGAAACCTTATAAATAATGTATGGGGAGCAATGTAATGTCGATAACGGAACTACTCATTTCGAAAGACAACACTGTCACCAAGTGTCCCCTCACCAAAACTGATTGGGAATTTTTAGAGGCCGCCAAACCAGAGGTGGAGATTTATAGGAACCTGGGATGTTTGAAAAATGGTTTTGGACGACCTCCTTGAGGAAGGCAACAAGCGTCATCCCAAATTGCAAAAATGGCTCCAGGTTGACTCCTTGTGTCCTCACCCTTTCAATGTGACATTCCAACTTCTTCCATCAAGAGGTAGAGTTGATTTCCCCACCCTTGAACTTAGGTGACTTGCCATGGCCAATAGAAGGCAGCAGAAACGATGGTGTGCCAGTTCAGAGCTAGGTCCCAAGATGCTTCTACTCTCCCTCTTGGAGCCCTGCTACCCCCATGAGCACAAGCCCCAGTTACTAGCTGGGGCATAAGAGGCATGTGGCCCAGTCAGGCCCCCGGCCCGGCTGACAGCCAGCCCCCAGCTGACCCCACAGGTGTAGGAGCAATTCCAGCCATGATAAGCAGGGTTGTGAGGAAGAATTAAGAGCATAAGCGTATGCTATAATTTATAAACCACTCTGTCAACCTACGACATTATTTTTCAAAAGCATTTTTGTTATTTTGAATCCCTGCATGGACGTATTGAAAACAGCACTCCAATGATTGTTGGAGAGCAAAGGATGCAACCTGAAATTGAGAGTAAAATATATTCGTTTATCCAAATTCACATATTTGTATAAATTAGTAGACAATCATCTGAAGAAAAACAGACAGGAATGAAAAAAAGAGTCCAAAGAACACGGGTGAAGAAACACGTCAATTTAACACCAACTAGTACATCAAAGATGTAATGGAAAGTATATGTTTGGTTCTCTGTATAATTTTGTATAATCTTCATCACAAAAGCATTATTTGATTTGTACATACTTGGAAGAAAACAAAGCATTAAGATTATCTGCTGGTGTGAAAACCGGCCCCTATACACAGAGGGCAAGGAGAGACTGAAGAAAGAGGCAGCCCGCTCCAGACTAGTCGGTGGCAGTTTTAACAAGCGAGGGAACCTGCTTACAAGGCTTGCCTTGGTCAGCCGAAAGACGAATAGATCTCAGCACCCACCCGCCAGAATCTTGAGTTTACACAGAGACCTTAACAGGGTTCAGTCACATATACTGTTCACATGGTCTCAAGAACACATTACTCTCTCAAGGCTGCATTCTTGAAAATGGTTCCCACTGTGGGACTGGTGGGCAGAATGTATATTCCAAGGTCAGGGGAGGGGGTGAGGAGTCTCTGACTGCCCGGGTCCAGCTCTCGGGTCAACTGGCGGTCATGCCCTCTCAATGGCCTCCTCTGACATTTCAGCAAGGAAGGATGCCAGAAAAGATAGCCTAGGGTAGAAACCACTCAACTTGTTATCATGAATGCCAGGGCAACCCAAGCAAGTGGATATACAAGCCTACGTAGGGCCTGGAAGTAAGAAGCATTGGGGGACTACACCTGGGTTGGTACTGACCTCCCTCCCCAAAGGGACAAGGAGAGCAGAAACCTGGATGGAGTCAAGAGAGAGAACAAAGAAAGGCAAGGTTGGATATGGAGCAACGTGTGGATCCAGGAGCATGTGTCTCAGAACTGCCGGGGCTCTGCAGACCAGCTGCATCCCCATTCTCCTTGACCCTCATTGGTATAGTTAACTCAGGGTGGGCTCATTCCGGCTGCCAAGTCACTTCCGCCTGTCCATGAAGTTGACAGTTACTTGCTCACAGTGAACCAACCTCCCTGGACCTAACAGCTACTGCAGGAGGCGGTGGTGGACAGCAAGGTGACGACAACGACCAGATGCGAAGGAGCAAGAGACACTCAGTGGACCGACTGGGTGGATTGATGGTGTGGGGTTAAGTCTGCAGAGCTAAAGGGGGCAGATGTAGAAAATGCAAAAGGGAAGGGGAATCATGAGGATATAGTCAAGCCCCATCGTATGGATATTTCATCCATATATTGTATACAAATTCCATTAAATTTGCTCTGAATGAAAAAGAGAGAACAAAATTATCATTTAAACCACGTCAGTGATTTTATTTACCAACTCATTTGATGAGCTCATAGCCCAGGGTCAGAGGGAAATGGGAGCTGTGAGTCTCCCATCTCTCAGGAAGTCTCAGGCCTCAGAGGCCCCTCACAGCCAAAGTACCTCACCTTTTGCACTTTTCAAGCAACATTATTCCTAAGTGCGAGTCACCCTCTTCATCGGGTTCTCCAAGAAACAGCAATCTCTCCCAATGACAGAGGAAGAATGGGCTACTTTGGCTTTTTGAGAAACAATATGTAGTTCTCCAAAATGGTATCTGCCTGGGGGATTTTTCAAGAAAATTAACCATCAGTAGTGATTTGTTTGTCTTCACATAACGTATGACCCAGATGTACTGAGAAATAAGAAAAGGACGAACGAATCAAGGGCAGCTGATCCAAGGAGTCAAGGGGCAACTTCCACAGCCTACGTGGAAAGCTAGAGAAAGGGAACATCCAGCTGGTGGGAGCTGAAGACAGGGGCCAGTCCTCCTTGGGCTCAGGATGCCACCCTCTCTTCCTACATCTTCACGCTCTCCTTCTCTGTTGGCCCCTCCCAGCCAGAGTTAAAGAGCCACAAGGAAATGCCCTCCTCCATTCTACTCTCCTGTCCTTCTATCCACCCCTCCCTTCTTTCCCTTTGCCATCAATTTCTTGACTTGCCCCCCATTGCTCCCCTCCCATCTACACTGCGATCGGGTTTCTGCCCCACTACTCTCATGAAACTGATCTCCTTGAAGCCCCCAATGATTTCTCCATTGACAAGTCCAGGGGACTGCTTCTCAGTCCTTATCTATGTGACCGCCAAGCCGAGTTAGATCTTAAACAACGTCTCTGTCTTGAAAACCTCTTCCCTTGGCTTCTGTGCCACCCAACCCTCCTGACGGTTTTCTGTCTCTCGGCGCCCTCCCAGTCTCTTGCTGAGCTGATCCTCCTTGGGGTGTTTCTCGGGGCTCTGTATTAGGC
Organism: Eubalaena glacialis; assembly: GCF_028564815.1. Classification (NCBI taxonomy): domain Eukaryota; kingdom Metazoa; phylum Chordata; class Mammalia; order Artiodactyla; family Balaenidae; genus Eubalaena; species Eubalaena glacialis. The sequence continues at coordinate 43,006,813 of NC_083724.1, forward strand.
TCTCTGCTCTTCATCCTCTATGCCATCTCCCTGGAGGACCTCATCCTCTCCCCTAGTTTCCATTACCAGCTAAGTCTGTCTCCATCTAAGACCACTCTCTGCACCTTTCAATCTATATATGACTTCCTGTTAAACGTCTCCATTTAAATGTCTCATAAGGCACCTCAAATCCAACACGTCCGTATTACTGAATGTCCACTCAGAAAAACAGCCCGTGACAGGCAGTTCAATACGACAAATTTCATACGGTGATGAAAAAGCTAAAAGGCCAGATGGGATGGTGAGACATCCCAGAGAGTCACAGCAGAGGAAACCACACCCACCCCACTGCTGCGCTGGAGGGCAAAGAAGGAAGTGGTGTTGCCACAGCTGCCAGGCAGGAGCTGGAAGCACAGAGGGAGTGGCTGCCTGGTGGGGCAGCCACTCAGAGCAAAGCGGCCACCAGCCCTGTTGCAGCTGCCCGAACAGAGAGCGGAGGGCGAGGGAAAAATACGTCGGCTTCTCCCATCCCCCTGCCCTCCAACCTCCGGTCAATGCTTTCCATTGGCTGAACCTACCTGGAAAAGAGTTGGCGAGGAAATCTGGGCGATGGGGTTTGCAGGATCAGTCCTGTGACACGGAGCAGAGCAGTGGAAAGGCAGGGAGCCGGTCTGAGGCAAACAGGCAAATGGCAGCGCAGTACCCACTTCTCCCTACCTCTCCTGTGCCACTGAGTGGAACCATCTTCATACGCGACCTTTCTCTTCCCTCATCTCCCACATCTACCCATCCATCCTCTAAGTAGCTCATCCATTCCTCTCTCTTCCTCACAGCCACCGCCATCACTCACTATCGTTACCGCAGCAAGCACCGCTCTGCCTTCTCCTGTCTCCAGACTCCCTCTTCTAAGCAGTCACTACACTCCAGCCAGAAGGATTTTTCTCAAATGCGTATCTGACGTCACTCTGCCGCTTCAGGCCCTACAATGGCTGGCCCACTGTGCTTAGGATCCAGTCCACATTCCATGGCAGGACGTCATCGCGTCTCCAGTCTCCCCTCCCCTGACATACTCCTCCATCCTCCACGTTCCCACATCCTGAACCTCAGGCCTCTGAATTTCCTGGGGCAGCTCGCAAGTCAGGGCCTTCACACGTGCTGTTCTCTGTCTTCAGAGAGCCCTCCCCTATCCTCCACCTCTTCTGACTTAACCCCTCTCGTGTTGGCCTCAATGGCAGTGCTTCTAGGAAGACTTCCCTGGTTCTCCTCCCCTGTGTTCCCTTGCACCCAACACTTTCCCCGGTGGTAGGGTTATCAGATGTAACAAACAAACCACGCAAGTTTAACCGGGTGTCCTGTATTTTATCTGCAACCCTACTTGATAGGCACTTGTCCCAGAGTATGACAATTGCATGTTGACATTTTAATTTCCCTTCTAGGCTCCAAATCACTTAAGGATAATGATCTTGTCAATATGATTCCCCATTTTGCTAAATAAATAGGTAAAGTTGGATGAATGGATCAGTGACTTGCGGATGGGAGTTTTTACTTGAAATAGTATAGAACAGCCCTAAACAGGAGAGATGCTTAAGAGACTAAAAGGAGGCTAATGACAATTACTCACCCAAGTGGAGGCTCCTAGGTTAGTTCTGGGCCAGGCTCTCAGGGTGTAAGAGAAGAACTTGGAGGTGGAAACTGTACACTAAAAGGAAATGACAAGAAGGTATGACTGGAAATGATTATTTAAAGCTTTCAGCCTGCACAAAGCTAACAGACTAACTTCAGCCTGTTTGGGCATTGCTCTTGCTCAGTTCTGAGTTCTTCACACAGCTGGAAAGTTTATGCTCCTGCTGCTGGGGCTAAAACAGTGGAAAAGGCCAGAAGGGTGATGCCAAGGATCATCGTACTCTTTTTACCTTGCGATGGTTTTCTAATAGAAAGCTTAAACCTTGCTATCTTCAGACCCGGTACCCAAGGGCCAGTACGTAACAAATATGAAAACAGTGAGAAAGGTGGAAGAAAGGTAAATTAGAGCACACCATCTAAAGACGCAGACTCTACTGGCTGCAGACAAACCTCCATGCTGAAATGCAGGCCCAAATTTTCTCCCACTTCAAGAAAAGACAGGAATCAAGATGTTAATGCTTCATCTCATGATTTTTTTAACGTGCCCATTAAGTTAATAAGTATTAAATGGTTCAAACAAAACACAACTATAAGTTTATTACTCCGTGCAGGCTTCCAACACTCTACAGTGGAATCAACATGTATCTCCAGGCTGAGATTCCCCTCAACTTGCAAACCTCAGGCAGATGCTGATTCAAATCCCAGAAGCCGCTAGTTGAAAATCAACGTCTAAGATGCTCTGCGGAATCTAGGGAAGCATTTGCTAATTTGCTCTGGGGCGAAATCTTCTATCAATATCAATCAGGCATGAATGTAGATAATTTTCCCATACTATCAATATAGTCATCTATACGTTTAGTCAACGTTTATTGAATATCGCATAGGGAAGGTTTGGTGGTCAGTAAATAGTGGAAAGAGGCCCAGAAGAACAGGGTACAGTCAGGCTTGAAATCCAGCAGGTACACACCTCTGCTGCCATACCAGTTATTTATATACCTATCTACTACTTCCATCCTAGTTGGTTAATAGTCTCTGCCCCAGCCCTAGCCCTGTGGGCCTCAGACCCCAGCAGTGGGCCACTCATCTGTGGCCACCTACGGCAAGGTGGTGCTTTCCTGTAGTCATCCTCCTTTGGCCACTTGTAATTTTGCCCTCTTTAGGGTACCACACTAGTTGTTCAATATTTTGAGCATCATACACCAACTCTCTTAAGAGAAAGTAAAGTGATAAATGTCTCCCCAAATGCTCATGTGGCTTTTGTCTCTCCCTAACCTCTTTTCTTGATTAATTCCTGCTCAACCATTCGGATCTCAACTCAAATGTCACTTCCCACTTCTCCGTCTGGACTGTGTCCCCCTGACACTTAGTCTCACAGCTCTGTTCTTTTACTTCATATCTTGTATCCATTTGCTTATTTGTTTGTCTGCCTCCCTGACTAAGCTGTAAGCTCCATAAGGGCAACAAAAAGCAGAACTTGTTTGGCAAACTGCACAGGCTTCCATATGGTTAGGTGGGACTGGCCACCTACCCAGCTCCAAGGATGGGCCCTATTGTACTCCAGCCAGTTAACATGTCCCTTCCTCTGGGTCCTACTCATTGGCACAGGAATGAGAAACTGACCTAAGGCAGCCCAAGCAGAGTGAGGCTGGACACTCCGGCGGGGAAAGCAGAGCTACGGACCTGTTCTGAAGAGGCAATGTCACCAATGTGGTTATCATGAAGCATGACACGAAGGAGGACAAAGGCACAGAGTCCTAGAAAGGTGGCTCCAAAGAATACACACCATGGGACTCTGGAGTAAACTAGACCTGGGCTGGCCCTTGTCTTTGGACTTTTCAGTTACGTCAACCAATAATTCTTTTTTTTTTTTTTTTTTGCTTTAGCCAGTTTGGACCAAGTTTTCTATCTATTGTGACGAACAAAATCCTAACTGATATATCTTGCCCCTGTATCCACAAGAACCTTGCTCATGGAAGACACCATATCTTGAACAATATGCCATTGGCTTAATGGGGGAGGCGACTGTGTAACATCAGCTGGAGTCTTAATTTCAACATAGTTCTTTAGAAAATATGTTAGACTGCCCTAGATTTAAATGCATCAGAAATTCAGGAGTATTTTCCCCGGTGTGTTTTACAGCAGAATAGTTGCTACCTGAGGTTATTAACCTGCTCACCTGTCATTTCCTAAGAACTCCTAAAGATTTTTGCTTCAACCCCTGGACTTTCAACCTAAAGAAACTATGGTTTTAAACTGGGGGAAGGAAACAGGAAAGAATGATTCAGCCTCTAGTCGCTTTTTACTCTGCTGGATAAGATCATTATTTTCTTCCCCCAGAATGACCTGTAACTTCCTACATTTCTTACGTTTCAACTTCAAGTTTCATTTCTCGGGATGCCTACGGCTTTTCACCTGGCTAGATGGAAGCCAAGATTTTCCTTTTCTCTTGGGGGCTATTCTGCTAGGCTAGAGTCATTAGAAGCAATTTTAACTTTAGGTTGTTATATATAGCACATATTTCAAAGTATAATCAGGCTCTGTGGTTCATGATCTGGTTATTAGATTAAAGGTCTGTGTGGCCAAAGGGTTGTACTTCTAAAACTATTGAGAAATAAACAAACTAGACTAGACAGGGAAGGAAAAGTCTACAAGTTGGTCCCTATATCCTGATCAGGGGATTCTTTTCCTCCTCCCCTGGTTCACCAAAAAGCACACTTGCCCATACTGTTCACATTCTCAAAATATGTTTGTTACTCTCAGGGCTCCTGGAATATATATCCTCCAACGGTTGACTTTTGACTTCTCAATGAACTGTTCTGCACACCCTTGCTTATATTTTAGGATTCTTTTTCCTTTGGGAGAGAGAAGAGTGGCTTGTAAAAATACTAGTGGAAAATAAGCATTAAGAATCACTTCACCCTCTCCATCAAATAAATCCACCTGAATTTCCAGTTCTATGAACCAGATATGTAATTCAAAAGTTTGATGAAGAACAGAATACTCTGAGTCTCAAAATATCTCTCCATAAATTACTTATTAACTACAAAGGGACAAATAATAACTTGACAGTGGAGAAACTTCGTGGGCACCACCTTAACCAAGATGCTAATGAGACAGATGACCATCAGGTGGCTCCTGTAAGGATGCACAGAGAGACACACTGTCACCTCTGTGGAACCCCATCCAAAGCACATAACATGAAACAACCATGAGGAAACAGAGCACAAACCCAGACCAAGGATCATTCTACACAACAACCAGCCTATACTCATCACAAACTCTCAATAATATGAAGAACAAAGAGGCTGAAAAATTATTTCATACTTAGACCAAAGTGACATGAGAACTAAGTGCAACGCATGATTGTAGACTGGTTCCTGGGCTGAAAAAATTAGCCATTAAGGATGTTACTGGAATAAGTGGCAAAATTTGAATATGGACAGTAGATCAGTCAACAGTATCAATGTTAAATTTCTGACTTAGACCACTGTGCTGTGGTTTGGTAAGAAAATGTTGTTTCACTTAGGAAGTAATCACTATTTCCAGGTAAAAGGGCACAATGTCTCCTTACCCTTAAGGGGTTCAGGAGAAAAAAACATGTATATACGGAGAGACAGTGAATGCCAAAGCAAATAAAGCTAAATATTAATAATTGGTGAATCTAGGTAAAGCATATACAAGAGTTCTTTGTACTAATCTTGCAATTTTTCTTTAAGTTTGAAATTATATCTATAACTATATATCTACCTCTATATAGATATGTAAAATAAACACACACAATTCTAAATAAATGCATCAACCTAAAATCCACCCTATTCTTCAGGTATTGTTAGGCAATCTGAAGAGAAACAAAGGCTAGGATACCAACAGGGATTGGGTCAGTAGATTCATTCATTAGGACCCTGAGTACAATTCTACTAACTTAAATTACGCTTTCATTTGAATAAAACATTTTGGACTTCCTTAAACTCAGTGCCAATTACTTATATATTTAAACACTCAAAGTATGAATTCCATACTTTTCCCCAAGTGAGGCCCAAGGCTGTCAATATTCTCATGTGCTAACAAGTAAGCAAGGCCAATTTCTATAACCTAACTATAGAACCTCTGTGTACGTAAACTTTTTCTAATATGCCCAGTTCCCTATTTTCTTAGAAAATCCAATTTGCTCTGGGATTTCAAATACCACAGGCTCTTGTTTTTGCCACAACAAATGAACTATTTTATTCTTTAGCTTCTTAGAAAGAAATTCAATAAATCTTTGCTCACTGCTAGCTTTTCTAGCTCTCTCCCAATATCTCTTTGATCAAGCTTTTCCACCCACTCTGGAAAAATCCAGGGGTAATTAGAACTTCTTACCTTCTTTAGCCCAAAAGGAGACAATTTATCACAAACTGTCATGGATTCCGATTCTAAATTACCAAGAGCCCAATTACTAACAGAGGCAAGGAATCTTCTTTCCAATTAAAGTGATTGATTTCTTTGCAGACGCAGTAGCATTTCACTTTTTAATTATGTTCATTCCGATCAAATGTGAGAAAATTCTTCTTCATTTTATTTTCCTTCCAAAGAACACGATACAACAAACATTAATCACAGAGTGATACAAGGCCAGACCTGCAAGTGCCTTCGGCAGAGATGGACATCTATCAATGGGTCTTGTCCATTTTACGGGGTCTTAGTGGCTCCTTAAGCTCTAAAGGGGAAAAAAGGTAATAGTTATTTGTTACATCACATAGTTCACCTAAGGGCTTGCCAAACCTTCTAGCATCTGCTAAGTTGTGACGAGACAGCATTCGATATTTAGATAAACACAGACTAGCGCAGAACAGAACAATTCCAATTTTGTTTCTTGTGCAGGCAAAGAACAGAGCCACAGTGCTGGGGATGAAGCAGTGTGTGGAGGTAAACATAAGCAACGTGGGAACAAAGCTGTTTTTTCTCACTTAGGTGGTATTAACATGATTATGCGTTGTCAAATTTTGAAAGAGAAAAATAGTCAAAATCAGTTTGGGAGAAGAAGGACACTTTGGAGGATCTAAAGGAAGATGAGGCCACCAAGCCTTACACAGATTTCCCAAGGCCTGAAAGACACCTGTCTGTCCACTTTGCTTTTAATCTTAAAGACTGGCCAGTGGTGGCTCCCGCAGCCTGTTGACCCAGGGCCTGCATCCTTATCTCCCTTTCCACCTCTCTCCATGTGGTCAGCGGACTGGCATCCGTTCACTCACTTGACACATACAAAGGTCAAGGTTTTCGCTCAATGAGTATCTTCCAGCGATCTGTGCTCCAGACCACAGTGACTACCCTTTGTCCTGGTATGAATGCAGTTGCTGACCGTTTTCCAAATACTTTCACACAAATATAAAGAAGAGTCTGGGAGCCCTCCAAGATTCTAAATTTTAGTAAAAAATGAAATTACATAGTAAGCTTTTGAAAAATTAAAACATCCACGTATGTAAGATTGTACCTCTGCCTTTACTGCAGGCTGTTTGCGAAATTCAGGAAGCCCTGCCTTTCCATTCATTAAACGGACAGTCGTTGAGCACCTCCTAAGGGCAAGGCAGGATGCCAGGTGATGAAGGTGGAGAAACAGGGCTTGTTCCTTGCTCTGATGGGGAAGGCACGTAAGCAGACACCCTCGGCACAGGAAAACACAGAATGGAGGTGCTGTGATGGGATAAAAGGGTCACGCTTATAAGAACAAAGGAAAAGAGCATCCTTCCAATGCAGGAGACACAAACAAGGTCAGGAGGTTGGCAGGTGTCTTGAAGGAACGTCAGTCTTGCTGAGCGGGGGCAGGAACTCCAGGCTTACCCGACGTAGCATGGGCATATATGCACGCCACATTCCAAGAACCAGAAACACAAGAAAGAAGAAGCCAGACCAGACACCACAAAGCTGTGACCATTGGGCTCAGAAGCCTGGGCTTTTTTATGAACCAAGGAGGAGCATGAAGGGAAAGTGACGGTCCAATGGGCTGTGCTGGTAGGGGCAGGTGGGGGCAGATGAGGCTGCTGAAATGATCCGCTGAGGGCTGACAGAGCTGGCTGTGGCAATGGGAATGGAAACAAGTGGATATTCAAGAGATTTGGGGCCGGTACAAACCACAGGGACTTGTCACCATCATATGAATGGATGAGGAAGGAGGCAAAATAGACTCTGAGCACTATTCTATGTGAACACTTGGATGGCGTCCAAGCACTGGCTGGCTTTTGCTATTTAAAAATTTACTGTGGTTATTAGTCACATCCTGCATGGAGCCCTCATTTTAAGCTCTTCAAACATCCCTGAGATAAGTGGGGGAGTTATTTCAATCCTCCTTTTCACAGATGAGAGAACCAAGACTGGCAAGGCTTAGCCCTAAGCAGGAAACCCAACTAATTGGTGCAGAGCTGGGACGAAAGATCAGTATAGTCCTCATTACACAATCCAACGAAACACGAAGATAGCTCAAAACTGTCCTAGCGGCACGTTTCCAGCCTAAGTGGGACAAAGTTCATAGAACCTTATACCATGAGCTGTGCTGTAACGTGGTTTGTTGATACTGTCCATTCCAAAAGCCAACGGAAAGCTACCAGTATGCTGAATCATTAAGAACGTGGATGTACAGGACTCAAGTCTTACACCTTTTTGAACAAAATACCCTTCACAGAGGCTATTTTTAGACTCCAGTTTTCCCAACATAAAGTTTTTAAAAGAACAATCTGTCTAAAAAGCATGTAAAGAAATTCATTGACAAAGATTTAGATGTTTTAGGACTTTAATGTCCTTCGCACGGTCAACATAAAACACTGACAATGGATAAACAAGAGGGGAAAAGACGCTTCAGCAAAGATCTTCCCGAACTCATGGCATCACTGGTCAAACACCATAAAAAGAACAGTCACGTGAGCAAACAGTAAGGGAGTTTAACAGAGATTTTTAGTTTAACAGCATAACTGAGAAACAAAGAACCAACCAACCAACCAACCAACCAACCGTTCTTCTACCCACTGAAAGGAAAGTAAAAGTGAATCAGGGAGCTTCCAAATCTTGTGAAGCAGCTTAAAAAGGGAGAGGGGAGGGGGAAGGGGAGGCACACAGCTGTTGAGAACGTAACACTCTAATGCACAAGGTCAAGGACCCTAACAAATTCTCAAAGTCTCAACATATATCAACAAGAACCGTATTATTAGAAATATAAATGCACAGAGATATAAATGCAGAGATATAAACTATTTGGTATTAAAAACAGACCTTGCTAGATAAACATATAGTATGTCACTTTTATCTCTTTATGAGTATAACAGTATAAAGAACAATCTCCAGTTTGCCTTTTAGTCTGGAACATCACAACACGGTCGGTGGTGACCTGAATTAATAGCTGCAGAATCCAGAAGACCCCACTGCTGTCATCTTGCAAAGGATCAAAATTCAGCACCTAGAGGGCTCCACCCACCCTCCATGCTATGTGTTTGTGTGTCTCTAAAAATAATAACCTGCAATTTGCATATAATTAAACTCATAGGCAGCTTTGAATATGAGATCTAGGCAGAAAAAGTAGCAGCAAAGACAACAGTAGTTAGAATTTGGTAGAAAAGCAAGAGAAGATTTTTTAAAAGCTTCCAGTTCAAGCCAGAATTAAGGTTAAGTTTCAACAGCTTAGCATAGCTGTGGATGTTTTGCTGTTCTCTGAAAAAAGAAGAAAATCTATCATAAGCATGTTCATTCGAGAAAAATATTATGTTTAGTTTTTTTAGCCATGCCCAAGTGACTTTCAATTTTGTACATTGTTCAAGGGCAGAGTGTATATTCGTTAGGATGTGCTCATAGCTGGTGCATCTCCAAAAAATTCTTCATGAAGGCTGCCAGCTTCTGGACATCTTCGATGGTGACAGCATTATACAGAGAGGCCCGAATGCCTCCCACGGACCTAGAAGAACCACAGATGCAGCCGTTAAGAACAGGAGCATCTGGTTTAACATCAAGACGACCCTCCTTCCCGTCACCAGCTCCTGCGAGAGTCACGGCACCTGAGACCATCGTGTCCAACCTCCCACCTGAAAGCCCCCGCAGGTGGCCAGGAGCTTCACACATCTCAGTCATTAGAAAATTCCTTTCTAATGCAGTGAAGGACCGTCACGCTCACATGGAACCTAGGTTAGTTCAACTCTTCGATGAGCCTGCCGTACAGGGGGCAGGGAGCGGGCAGCTATTCTCATGCGTGAGAACATACATTTTTCATGGAGCTTACAGAATTAACTACTCTCTCTGATGTTCAGGGGAGCAACAGTGATCTGTTCTTACACTGAACAGGCTTGTGCCAGCTGTACCAGAGCTGGGATGGCACTCTTTGTGCTGTCAGAGCAGAGATTTTCAAAGGTAGTTTTGACCAAAGCTCCTAGAAGGTGTGGCCCCCCCCATGCTCTTGGCCGTGGAACCGTGCTAAGGGGTCTGTAAGCAGCAGCAGGAGAACCCCCGTAACAAACGGTCTTTCCCAACTAGTTACAATAACTGCTACTCCGGGTTGGGCAGGCTCCTAGATGTGTTTCATTCAGCGTCTGAAAACTAAACCAATTCTCTGACAAGCTTCTGGATGGGACATGTACTCACCTATGCCCTTTCAGGGAGATCATATTGAGTTCAAGAGCTTTGTCGAGAAATCTTTTTTCTAAAGCATCATCTCCTTTGGTGTTGCCAATGCGGAATGGAATATTCATCCTGCTTCTATTCTGGGGCTCCACTGGACATCTGAAAAACATGTTTTTTGTTCCAGCTATTTTTCTGCAATGTGCAACTGCCATTAACAAAGCAACAGAAAAAAAAATTTTTTTTAAATCCAAATAAACCCATTTATATATTATACTTAAGCATTCAGTAAAATAAGAATCACATAATTCCAGGAAAGTGAATATTATTTAATAAACAGAGAGGGATAATTGTAGTGCTATATAGGGAAAATTGATTTAGATCTAAAACTTATACCCCAAATTAACTCTATGTCAGTTATTTGGTTATAGAAACGCAAAAAGAAAAAAAAAGTAAAGCATTAGTTACAAAAAATAAAGTTATGCTAACATATGAAGAAACATCATAACATTGGATTACTTGGACATTTTTTGTATGTTTGAACTATTTCCTTAAGTCAACTTCCCAGAGTAAAACTGTTGGCGTGCACGCACACACACACACACACACACCACACACACCCACACCCCCCACAACACACACACACAAAACACACACACAAAACCCCCACACACAACACACACACACCCACACACCCCCTCACAACCCCCACACACACCCACGCACACACACACACAACACACACACACAACACACACAAAACACACACACACAACACACACACACACGCACACACACACACACAACACCCACACACACACATACCCACGTGCACACACACACAAACACCACACCCACACCCACACAACACACACACACACCCCACACACACACCCACACACACCCACAACACACACCCACAACACACACACACACCCCACACACACATATCACACCCCCCCACACCCCCCCACACACACCCACGCACATACACACACACACAGCACCCACACACACCCACGTGCACACACACCCACAACACACTCCCACACACAACACACACACAACACACACCCACACACAACACACATCCACCCCCCACACACCCACGCACACCCACACACACCCACGCGCACACACACACTACCCACGCGCACACACACAAACACCACACACAACACACCCCCACACACCCACACACACACCCACAACACATTTACATGGTTCTTGACAGGAGTTGGGAATCAAATTCAGAACACATGTTTTGAAAAATATGAGAGTACATATTTAGAGATGGAATTAAACAAAATATCTGAACTAAAGCCCATCCAGAGCATCATATATTCTGTAATTAATTACAACAGGTAAAGTTAGAAACGACCTACGTCCACCATAGAAATAAAATAAATTATAACATTTCTTTATAACTAAATATTAAGATGTCACATAAAAAGATAAATATAAAGATTAGGCTGCAAAATGGAAGTGGTTTATGATGTAATAAGTGAAAAATTTTAGATGTTATGGGTACTCTAATTAGAGTATAAATGTGGATATAAAGATTCTAAGGAAGCAAAGAGAAATAGAAAATATTTGTGTTCAGAATGTGAGAATATGGGATAATTCTATGTTCCCTTTAATGTTATTTTAATAATATGTTATATATTTAAATATCATAATGGAGTATACTGAAATGTACAAGTGATTAGAGTAAGATTGCTCCCATTAACTTGCAATTCTATTGCCACTAGTTAGGGTGAAAGTAGACTATGAAGTAAATGTAATAAATGTGAACTGGATGCCCTAAAGCACAGCTGCTATCTAATCCAGTTTTAACTGTCAGCAACAAAAAATTTTTAAAAACCATTTTCCAGATGCAAACAAGAGATTAAAAAAAGATCTGTGCCAGGACATTTATAATTTACTTAGGGAGACCACTCTTGCATATGGAACAGTGAGTTAACATTCTCTTATACGACTCATACTTAATTTCCAAGAGCCTCAGTTTCCTCATCTGAATATTGGGAATGATAATAATATCTCCATTTCATACTAGTTATGACAGTTCAGTGGTACAACATATATGAAGCTTCCAACCCATGGCAGCCACACAGCAATGTGAATGACCCTTTCTCTACAAGGCTGCAGAGAAAAAAAAATAAGTTGGTCCGAATAGTGGCTGTAAGATTTAAAAATAATGAGCAGCAGCTTTCAAAGCACTTAAAACATTGTATTGTCCCAAGCTGTGTGACCTTGAACAAGTTACTAAATCTCTCTGTTGTGCCTCTCTGATGTGAGGACTAAATGGCCACAAATTCTCTGCAGCCCTCCCCGCAAGAGGTGGGGTCTAGTGCTCCACACCTTTTGAATCTGGGCTGGCCTTGTGGACTTGCTTTGACCAAGAGACTGCAACAGGAGTGATGCTGTGCAACTTCCAAGCTGAGGCCTCAAGGGGCATGCAGCTTCTATACCTGCCCTGTTAAAACATCACTGCCATGTAAGCAAGCCCGAGCTAGCCTGCTGGAAATAACAGGCCCAGCCCACAGCCAGCACCAGCTGCCAGACAGGTGAGGGGGGCCATTTTAGACTCTAGGTGAATCACCAGATGACTCTGGTTGAATAAGTGATCTCAGATGAGACCAGCAGAAGAAACCACCCCACTGAGCCCAGCCCAACCTGCTGACTGAAAAGAATCCTGAGCAAAAGAAATGGCCGTGGTTTTAAGTCACTGTCTTGAAGTGTTCTATGATGCAAAAGTAGATAACTGATAGAATTTAGAACAGTGTCTGGAACACATTCAGTGCTATGTAAATAACTATTGAAGTCAATAAATTTGTCTTTTTATTCTCAGCACCTTACACAGGGCTCACACAGACTCTCAAAAATGAATGAGTCAAGCTTCATCTAGGATACGTTAGTATTTAACTTCAGTTTCTGATTTGGAAAGTAAGCAAGCCAAAATTATCTTCTACTGACAACCAAAGGAGACAAACAGAAGAAGAGATGACATGCTACTCTGGATTACAAGGAAGATATGTAACAACTCTCTCCATTTTCTCAAGCACATCCTATTTCATTCTTCCACTTCTACAGGGTGGGATTCATTAAAATTAAACAGCAAATAAAAGCAGTGTGAGGATGCCCCCATTAAAAGCTATGCTCGCCCCTCAGGGCACACACATAATTCCTGTTAAAGTTAATAGGAGTCAAGTGCACATCCACCGACAGAAGAGACACAAGAAGGGAAACCAAGTATCTGGTAATAGGCTTTGAGCCTGAATTCTGGGCCCCCCTTTTCACAGGTAGTAGGTATCCTGGTTGACATTTAAATTAAAAATTTAGTGTCTACCCTCTTTGATATTCTGCTGCCTCAGGCTCCCCAGGTGAGAGTCCAATTATAGAGCTGGAGCAGCAAAAAGGACATGTGATTTAAGGGGAAAAAATATTAAAAGGGGGAAGAATTAAGAACCTGGATTTACAAAGAATCTGTATTTACAGTCGTCCCCCACACATTTACCCATCCTACTGTGAACGTAGGTGGTATCATGACAGCAACAACGTCATAACAACTAGAAACGGAAGATTAAATTTGCACGGTGCCCGAGAGTGTCCCTGGTGTGGGGCTGAGGGAAGGAAGAAAAAGATGAAGGGGAATTGGCTGCTCCCAACCTAGCAAGACGGCTGTGGAGGGAATTCAAATTCCACAGGACAAGCGCTGTGGAAGCACAGAGCTGAGCAAGTAACTCTGCCCGAGAGAAGGTTGAAGATTTCAGAGGAAGGGAGGTGGGAGGGGTCAGGACAGGGGGAGACGAAGGAAGGGCATCTGGCAGAGAGCTGTGTGTGCCGAGGCACGGGGGACGCCAGCAAGTTCTCTGCAGCACCTGGGGTTCTGGGTGCCTGGCTGGGGGCAGGACTGCAGACCACAGAGGGCCCTGCAGACACGCTCTCCTGGGAACTGGATCGATCGGATCATGGAGCAACGAGGAGCAATCAGGTCTGCACAACAAGGAGTTCTGCGTTTTAGAAAAAGCACTACGACATAGGGGCCGGAGGGTGGGGACACTGGGGGAGAGGCGTGCCAGAAAGCTCCCACAAAGAACTTTCTAGGTCAACAGAATTCGGGCTCGTGACCAAGACAGGGACACTGGGGAGTTTCAAGCATGGGCAGTAAATGCAAATGCCAATAGGGACCCAACGGTCATATAAATGAGTATAACAGGCCCAGCATGACAGACTCAGCACAAACTCCCTACGTTACTTGTTAAATGTGAGGGCCCGTTCTTTACTCCCACAGAGAAACAGAGTCTCCCTTTTGCTTGAAACATACGGCCCTCCCGGTCTGTTTCTCCCACTTTCAGAGACACGGGGATTATGAAATAAGACATCTGGATTTAAATCATCTTCCCATGTTCCAATAAGGGCTCAAATTGTGTGTTTTAAACCCTGTGAGCCACACCGAGCACTGCCGTGGGCTGTGCTGGGCCACCGCTCCCAGGTGTTATCACTAAATCCCAGAGCGGGGGCAGGGCCTGTGGCCTGAATGAGTTGGGGGGCAGGGAGAAGGTGCCACGCTGACAGAGCGCTAGCAGGGGCTGGGTGGGCGTGGAAGCAGCGGGTAATCCTGGGACTACAAAGCTTCCAGGACAGAGTTTGAGCAGCGCTTCCCAGGGAGTCTATGACGGAAGCTGATAAGGATGGTTGTGACTGGAAAAGCAGTGCCACAGTCAGTCATAGAAATTTAGGAAATCCTGCATGAACAGGGCTACACAGGTTTCTTGACTCAACTTCCTAGAGTGTCTCAAGAGCTCCTGTGAATCGTGAACTCCCAAGAGAATAATTCATATAGGAACACAGTTTTCCCCAAATGCATGTGGCTGAAAAACCCATTGCAT
The DNA here is from genome assembly GCF_028564815.1 of Eubalaena glacialis. Lineage (NCBI taxonomy): Eukaryota > Metazoa > Chordata > Mammalia > Artiodactyla > Balaenidae > Eubalaena > Eubalaena glacialis. Next base: position 43,021,878 of record NC_083724.1, read on the forward strand.
CTCTGGGATGAGTATTCTAGAATGCCCACTGAGAAACACCGGGACTTCCCAGGGTACCAGAGGGGTATGTGTGAGGGGAAAGGCACCGCCTCAGCGGGAAACAGCACCTCACAAAGGTGGTGAGGGTTAGGAGGGCGCCAAGAAAACCGCAGGCAGTTGGCAAGTGATGACAAGACGCTCATTTCAGCGGTGTCTGCTCCAAAAGACAAACCAGAAACAAGAAGGGCGTGAAGAGTGCATCCTGAGGTGAGAGAAGCCCACAAAAGAGTCACTAGGCCTCTCCTGACTGCCTAACTTTTAAATAAAAAATTAACTCTAAATTTGCACACGATTAGGAAAACTAGAGTAAAAATATGAAGATCTATTCCCTTCCACAGAGGTGGTTGCCATTAACAGTCTTTTGCGCATTTTCAGGATCAGATACACAAATGTGTATACGTGTATATATGCGTGTTTCCACATGTACGTATATACATATATAGTATTTACAAATACAAACATTGTGGGTTTCTAAGTGGAATAATAGACATGTCCTTTTCTACACCTGCTCTTTTTCCTTTTGACCTAATGACATATCAGGTCATCTTCCCAGTTTGCTCACAGACCTTCCCCATTCTCCACGCACACGTTACTCCATACTACGGATGGATCTTAATTTCCTTCATCAGACCCCTCCTGCAGGACACCCGGGTTGTCTCTAGATTTTCCCCGTTACGTAAGTATCCCGCATTGGACTTGTGGGTGCCCGATTTTGTGCACACTTCTGTGCAAGGCAGAGTACTGGCAGAGGGCAGGTGCCTAGAAGTAGAAGTCTTTGGTCAAAGAGCAACAGAGTTTTGAACTTTGATGTATGCTGCAAACCTCGCTCCAAAATTGAACACATTTTTTATACTTAACATACGCAAAGTGTGTTTGTTCCCTTGCCTACACCAGATGTTATCAGTCTTTAGAATTTCTGCTGATCAGAGGGGAAGAAAATCTCATGGTTTTAATCTGCATTTCCTAAAGAAGTTGGCCCCTCTTCATTCGTCTATTAACCAGCTGTGTTTCTTCTGAGTTGTTTGCTCATACAGTTAGAAACCACCCCCTGCCTTTTTAAAATTTGGTTTTCCTTTTTCATTTATTTGTGGGTTCTTCTCTATATCAACAGTAACCTTTATATGTTAATATGCTACTAAACTTTTGTGTCTGTCATTTTGTTTTGTTTATGTCTTGAACTGTAGAAAAGTTTTAAATTTTCATGTAATTAAATATCTTTTACTTTATGGCTTCTGAGTTTTATGGCTTATTTAGGAAGGCTTCTGTACTCGCTACACTTACACAGAAATTCTCTCCTGTATTTTATATTTGCTTCTTGCATTTAGTTGCATTTGCATCTTTTCGACTGACTAGAATTTGTGTATGCTGTGATGCAAATATCTAATTTCTGTTTAAATGAATTATCAATGCTTCAATCAGTCAATTAGACAAAAAGTCACGTTAGACTTTAAAACTAATTTAAAATGCAATTCTCAAGTAAACATGGACTAGTTTCTGGACTTTTCGACCGATCTGTCTTTCCCTCTGCCAGTGGCTTTATACATTAATAGATCATATGTTAACATTACATTTTATTAATGTTAACATATATGTTTAAAATGTTTCATCTATCCTTTTGCACTAAATTTTTCAGGTGAACACTGAACTGACTTCTAGGTATTTACTAATTTTTGTGACTATTGCAAATGGGCTCTTTCCTTGTTTTTTATTGTTATTTCTGGCTTATGGGAAAGTAACTGACTTTTACATATTTAGACACAACTGATCACAATTGTGAACATGATCATTTCTAGTTTTTCCACTGATTCCTGCATTTTGAAAAAAAAAGTCATTATCATCTGTGATTTTTGTTGTTTCCTTAGTAAAGGCTCTGGAACCAGCCCCCCCGACTCTCCCCATGTTCTTATCCTGCCTGATCCCACTTCCCCACTGCACCTGACCCTAACCTGTCTGCGCTGCTGTAAAACACTGTCTGTTCACAGGGTTGTGATGACAATAAAATGTATTAATATCTGTAAAGCGCCAAGGGCTCTGCCTGCTTTATTTTATTTTGGGGTTGTCACTAGACACATCACTTGCTTCCCTCGCTTTCCTAAGGCCTGGACCCCCCATGAAAGTGAGAAAAGGTGACCTCAGATGTGGATATGGATTTGATCACTTCAACAGCTTTATCATATTAAAATTAATATCTAATACACATTAAACACTATGTGTCAGGAACATCCTAGGTGCTTTCCATAATAACCACAAATACTATTAAGAGCTAACCCTTAAGGAATGCTCCCTATGTGCCAAATACGGTTTCACAATACACAAATTACCCAGTGCAAGAGCCCATGTTCTTAACCTCTACATTACATACTCTTTATTCACGTGCATTTTCATTTAACTGCTCACCTCCCCTTCAGGGCCGTATTTCCATAGCGAAGAACTTCCTGAAAACCCAAGTGCACACAGAGACAACTAGTGAGCGTCCAACTGCTAACATAGAAGAGAGAGGGAGCAAAGCCTCCTCCTGACCCTGGTAACAAGGTCCCAGAGGAACACCATGAGCCGGATGACCTTTTCTGGGCAGGCGGCCCAGGGGGTGAATGGAAGTTCCCAGAAAGAGGTTTATTCGGAAGAGGATGCAAGTTCGGGGTCAAGGCTGTTCATAAGTGAGTGAGGAGTTTTGCATGGGAAGGTGATGAGATTCCTCAGGAGATGACCTGCCTGCCACATTGGCTTCGACAGGCTGCCTTCTGGAAAATGCCAGGTTGGGTGCTTGCAGTTAAAGGATCTCAAGTGGGGGGAGAGAATTCAGGGGATTCTTGGTGTTCCTTCTATGCTTTATTTTGTTTTTAATTTCCTGGATTTCTTCTGGAGGCATCACCATGCTTTCTGTCCTCCCATTTTGTGCCTTCACATCTCCTGAGAAATATACGGAGCCAAAAGCTCATAGAAAATTGGTCTCCCCTCCACAATAGCTGCCATGTGCTCTCACTCACATTCAGATCCTGAACACTCTTATGGAGCCAGGAAAGGTGACTTATTCTTCTGGGTATCCCCAGAGCCTAGAACAAGGCTAGCACAGAGGAGTGTTCAGGCGCCATTTGCTTGATGGATGGATATGGACAGACGGACGGACGGATGGATGGATGGATGGATGGATGGGTAGACGGATGGATGGGTGGGTGGATGGATGGGTAGATGGATGGGTGGGTGGATGGGTAGATAGACGAATGGATAAATGAGCTAGTGAATTAAACATGTCTTCAGACCTTTCCAGACTTTCTTTCCAATCCCAGCATGAGCCGTGCCCTTCAGGGAGCCCACTCTCTGCTCTCCAAACACACTACTTTCTTCCCTCAGTGCTTTGCAGAAGCCATTCCCTGCCTTCCTAAAAATTCCTAAAAGTACTTCCGCCTTCTTCTCTGCCTAATTCTTACTCCTGTCCAAGGCTCAAGCTCATGTAAAAGCCCTCCCTTCACCTCCAGCCAAAGCAGTATCTCCCTGCCCCCAGCTCATGGCTCATTATTTAGCCCTTGGCCATGAACTCCTTGGACCATCTACTGCTGATCATGCATGTTACAACGGCTCCAGTAAGTGCTAGTGGAATACCCTGGCCTCCTCTCTCACACGTCAGGCTCTAAAGTGGAAGATTCCCAAGGGCCAAGCCACAGAACCACAGAGCAGGCAGAAATGCACAGTGTGTACCCCTTCCCCCAGATGGCATGTGGAAGAGGACCCCAAAGGTCAAGTCGTTCAGCCAAGCCAGACTCCCTGAGGGCTTGTGGCTGGGGTGTCATCACAAGCCAAGAACTCATAGGAGCAGGCAGGCATTTAAGGGCAGAGGGGACAGCAGCAGTTAGGGCTGTCCCAAAAGTACAACCCCACCCATGGATGGTTATGGAGATGTGTTAGCAAATCTTGGGTAAAACATACAATTCTAAGGCAGGATTGAGGCACCATTTTTTTGTCCCACAAAGCCCACTAAATTCTTAAGAGAGTGAAAATTCCCTTGTTATTGTCAGCCAGATATTTTTTCTTACAACATACTGAACTCCAAAGAGTAAAAAGGCCGCTAAGAAGGGGGTCCTGGCTCAGCAAATGAGTGTAAGTGTTTACGCATGTATGTGTATAAACACACGTGCATACAGAGCATAAAGTCTGGTCCCCCCACAGCTGTCCCCACCTTGAAGGAGGGGAAAAGCAAATGAAAACCTCATCTGTCAAGCTCCTTGTGTGCCAGGCACTGTACTAGGTACTTTATATCTGGCATTTTGGTGGCAGGCCTGTTGTAGGGGGTTGAACGGTGGCCTCTGCAAAGGTTTATCCACGTGCTCACCTCCAGAACCTGTGAATGTGACCTGGAAAAAGGGTCTCTGCTGATGCAATTAAGCTAAGATCTCTAGATGAGATCAATCATCCTGGATTATCTGGGTGGACCCTAAGTCCAATGACCTTGTAAGAGACAGAAGACAAGACACACAAGAAAGGAGGAGGCCATGTGAAGGCAGAGGCAGAGACTGGGCTGAGGCAGCCACAAGCCAAGGAATGCCTGAAGCCCCTGGAAGCTGGAAGAGGCAAGGAATGGATTCTTCCCTGGAGTCTCTGGAGGGAGCAAAGCCTTGCTGACAGCTTGCCTTTGAACTCCTGGACTCCAGAACACTGAAAATAAATTTCTCTTGTTTTAAGCCACCAAGCTAGTGGTACTTTGCTCTGGCAGCCCTAGGAGATCAATACAAGGCCCGTACGTTCTCTGGCGTTGGTCCAGTGGTCAACACATGTTCATGAATCAATTAGTCACAAAAACATTTAACTAGGAAACAACTCATACCACAGCCAATTCCATTCACCAACTGCAGGCCTGGGATGGGAGCGTTTGTCCTGTAATAAGTGAAAGAGTAAACTTTCCTAAAAGGGTAAATAACCCAGAGGAGGGGCCAGGAGTGGGTGTTTATACCAAGGGTCTCCAGCGAGTCCTGAGGTAAAGCTGAGAGCTTCCAGCAAGTATGTGTTTTGTCCCCAGGGGACATACAGAGGAGGTGAGGTTGGGGAGAGGGGTCTGCCCCAGGGTCTGTGGTGTGAGAAACGTTACCACCCATTGGGAGGCAGGTCCCAAAGCCCGGAATTCCTGGGAATGGGATGCAGGAGGGAAGACTTACCTAACTCATGCTCCTGAGGACTTCAATGTCTCAGAGAAAGGTGGCTGCATCCATGTTCCAAAAGCACACGGCATATACACATTTTTAAATTCACAAGAGGCAAAATGTGGGATAAAACCCCATCAACTTACACATAGAATCCTTGAGAATTATCAACAACATCATAAATCATTTGCGATTTGATGGAGCTAAGCTTCTCCATGGCTGCTGCACCGCCGTTGTTCTTAATCCACTCCAGGACCAAGCCCATGACATAGATGCTAAAATAAAGAGTAAAAAATACATATATCCACGTAGAGAATGGACTTGAGGATACGGGGAGGGGGAAGGGTAAGCTGGGACAAAGTGAGAGAGTGGCATGGACTTATAAATACTACCAAATGTAAAATAGATAGCTAGTGGGAAGCAGCCACATAGCACAGGTAGATCAGCTTGGTGCTTTGTGACCACCTAGAGGGGTGGGATAGGGAGGGTGGGAGGGAGACGCAAGAGGGAGGAGATATGGGGGTATATGTATATGTATAGCTGATTCACTCTGTTATAAAGCAGAAACTAACACACCACAGTAAAGCAATTATACTCCAATAAAGATGTTAAAAAATAATTAATTAATTTAAAAAAAATACATATATCCATTGAGTTCAGCTTTGCACAAGTGGAAAGACATCCAAGCAAACAGTCTGAAGTTGTACTAAAACAGACTTAAAGACACCATTAGACATAGACAAGATGAAAGTGGGCCATGTGTACACCAAGGACAGGAGCGTGTCACAGAGCAACAACGAAGATCAACCCAACTCTAGGCCCCTGAGGGCCATTCAGAAAAGAGGGTTAATTAGACTCTTCACTAGAGGTCACATCGGTGCCCACCTGTCCAGCCCAAGCCCGAACGCAAACTCTTCATGACACCGGGAACACAGCTCCCTGTCTCCACCCCTGCTGACATTTTATCCCTGCCACAAGCATCCTCGGACACCTAGCTCCCCACCCCCACCAGTTAACTCTTCACTTTCTGAACGCCCACACTTCCCCTAGTTTTTACCACTGGCTCTTTATTTTCTATTCCTAGGTGCCCGTGTCTTGGGCCCTGCAGTCCTGGAAGGCTGGAAGCACAGTGCTCACCTTTCCTCCCGCAAAGCCCTGACGCACAGCCCACCAGCGGGCGGAGGCAGGCTGGCAGAGTGCCTAAGAGCCTGGGCTCCAAGTCCCCGTCCTGACTCTAGTCCCAGAGCTGCCCCTAACAGGTTACCCAGGATTAGTCACCCCAGGGATCCAGACCTCGACTTTCCCACCTGCAAACAGGGAGGCCTACCCACCGACGCTGGACACCCAGCATTTTAGCTGCCCTGCTCTTCCTAACTCCACCCTCCCACCCAGCAGGAGGACCCAGCGGGGTCCCTTGCTCCCCTGGTTTCAGAGTTGGACCAATCAGAGCCCTCCATAGGCTTTTCTGAATTGGGAATGAGAAGAGGCAGGATTGTGTGTTGGGGAAACGGTGAGTTATGAGGTAAGAGCGACAAGGAACATTTGAAGGAGGCTCATCTGAGACACAGGAGTGCAGATGGGTGGGATTTGGGTCCCTGGTTCCGGGAGGACCCGCTGCACCTCGGCCCTTCATAGAGCTTGGGTGCATCGTTTACCGAGCCAAAGTATAAACTCTGTCACTTAGAGACCTCAGTGCTCTTGTGGGGACTGCAGGAAATGGGTTGGGTGAAGTGCTTAGTGCAGGGCTGGCACATGGCAGGTGTAGTTAGTAGTATCTTTACTAGTTAAGTGCTCAAAACTAAGCCCAAAACACAAGACGTTGAAGAGCCGCGGATGGTTTTCCCAGTGATCTTCTGAAAGCCCCTCTGTTTAAAAGGGTGCTGAGGGGACTTCCCTGGCGGTCCAATGGTTAAGACCCTGCACTTCCGCTGCAAGGGGCACAGGTTCGATCCCTGGTCAGTGAACGATGATCCCACATGCCATGTGGCACAGCCAAAAAATTAAAAAATAATAAAATAATAAAAAATAAAAAGGTGCTGAGGGCTCTCTGTGCGCCTCACTGAAAGCCCACGGGACAGGAGCAGAGGTCTCCCGGGGAAAAGTGACCATCCTCCTCGAACTGGGAGTGTGGAAAATGTCCGTGCTCAGCTATGGCCTCTCTATGAGTGGGGCAAAGGTCCCCCACAAGAATCTGTGCAAACTTAGTTGCTGAGCATCAATGTCCCGCAAAGATCTGGGGTAGGGACCCCCAGACACAGCTGCCTCCTCGTTTACTTACTAACACCATGACAGGGTGGGAAGGGGAAAACGCTCGAACACCAGAAGCTTGTCCCAGGGAAGCCCAAAATACTTGACTGGCTCATTCACTGCCTCCAGGTGCGTGGAGAATCCCGGCGTTTCTACCCCAGAAGGTAGCAGAGCCCACACTGGGCTGCCCAGCGGGCACTGGGCAGGGAGCAGCCAGCATCCAGAGCCATGCGATAGCCCCTGTGGAAGCCTCCCCGGCCTGGCTCCCCAGACAGCCCTGGGAGGAAGGAGAAATGGCAGCTGGGGGCAGCAGCGAGGGAGCTCAAAGCAGAAAACAGCCTCTGAATAATTTACAGCCTCGGCTGGAGCTCTCTGGATAAAGACTGCGAAATCAGAAGGGCAAAGGAGAAAGAAGAAAGTAAGAAAAGGCAAGGACTATTCAGCGGTCCAGGACTCTCCCTTTTATTGATCAAAAAAATCCGAGGCCAGAGCTGCCATTATCCCACTTTACAGATGAGGAAACAGGCTCAGACATCTTAACTTGGCTACAGTCATCTAATAAGTGGCTGAGAAAGCCAGGATTCCAACCCCAGTTGGTCTGACTCCAAAGCCCCAGCTCTTTTCACAGTAGCAAAGGCCTCTGGTTTACTAGGGGCTCCAGGACCCTCACCCACTCTCTCACCTGCCAGCGGGGCAGCCAGGCTGGCACCAAGCTACACAGACACAGCTGCCAAGAGCAGCCGCTACAGGGGCATCACAGCACACATGCGCGTGTGTGGACGTGTAGGCATGTGTTCCAGATGCGGTGCCGCCCTCCCACTTCTCTCTTCCGTAAGGTGCTCTCGAATTTCCATCTAACCCCAAACTGCTCACTCCCCCACAGACCACAGAAACACACCCTGCCACACGATCCCAACACACCGAGCCACCTGCGGGTGCCTGCCTGCTCAACAGCACTTTTTGGAAGCCGAGCTTCACTTCTACCTGCAGCTCTGTTACCCCAGGGCTCCCAAGCTGCTGCTATTTGATTCATCAAATCAAGGCTGTAGCAAAGGCTCAGGCCAGGTCCACAGTCCCAGCCAGACCTCAGCACCAACACACTTCCCTCTTGGTGTGTGACTCACCCCTATGCCCAGACTCACTGCTCACGCTCTCTGGCTCATCTTAATGAGATCCGAGCAGGCACAGTCAGCAGAAAGCCCACCCATTTTACACGCTGCCCAGAACCAGTACCTTTAGCCTCGGTCTACAAAGCCTCAGCGCGAAGTAGGGGGCTCAGAGGAAGCAGGCTCTCCTAGAGACCAGATGCCCCTGGAGTGGAAGGATGTCCGGCCTTGTGAGTCAACTGGAGCTTCCGATGCATTATTAACTCATGCTGCTACCCCCGTACAATCCGAAACCTTCAAAACCTTCAATCCGAAACCTTCAAAACTCATGCTGCTACCCCCGTACAATCCAAAACCTTCACAGGGGCCCTAAAATGCTTATGCAGCTTTGAAACCTGGTCCCCACTCACCATGGTTAACTTTTAACTGATGCACGGCTTCACTTCTACAATGCCCCCGCCCCACACAGGGCAGGTACACTGTCTCAGCCTGCGCGCTAAATGACTACATGAATCACAGCAGATCCATTCTCTGGAATATCACTCAGCAGTTCAAAGGGGGAAAAAAGGCAGGCGTCTGAGCTGACATGGCAGTGTTCTCAGTACATTGCTGGATAGAAAAAAGGATTCACAGAACAGCCTATATGATAAAGTTCCATCTGCATAATTAAACATATGGCTCTGTTTGCATATGCCCTACACAGCAAGCAGTTAACAATGGTTACCCCGCAGGCTCTGCTTGCCTCAGGAATCTTTGCCAAGACCATGTGTTAATTTTTTAAGGCAACATGAAATACTCTGTGGGCACTAGAGATTAGAAAAGCACACCAGAAAGTTCCCTGGGAAACTCTCCCTGGCTGCTCTGAAGAACTAGGCCCCCTTGGCAGCCCAAACTCCTATGCTGATAAGTAAGGCGGCCTGGGTCAGTGGGGTCATTTTGTTTCTTATTAGTTACTTTACCTCACACTACAGCTAGTTAGTCGTGGTAAATATAAATGTCTTGTGGGCTTAGAAGGGAAGTTTAGGCATCCGTTTGCTTGTCCATGAACTGGGCTTAGTGCGTTCCACTAAAGGGTTAAACAGAACGCCCACGCGGTCCTTTATTCCACCCCAATTCACTGCTCAGGGCTACAGGCAACTACAGGAAGGCTCAGTTCAAACCGCCCAGGGCCTGTGGTCACTTGGCTCCGAGTTTAAAAGAAAAAAAAAGAGCTTCTTTTCAAACACGGGACACTTTCAAGGACTTCCATGTGATACAAAGTTGCAGTGTTCTGGGCGCCTTGTCCCCTTACATCCAGGGCCTGGGGATGGTGTTCTGCACAAAGCTTCCTCTCCCCATGCACTGCTTGTTCTCACTGCCTGAGCTACAAGTTTCTAATCCTGAAAGCTGAAGTACCCCCAAATGAAATCTAAGTTTTTCAAGTCATAGATTTAGGGTAACTACTCAATTATACAGACTTACTTTTTTCTTTTTTTTTAAATTTTTTAAAAATAGATTTGTTTTATTTATTTATTTATTTTTTGGCTGCGTTGGGTCTTCCGTGGCTGTGCACGGGCTTTCTCTAGTTGCCCAGGGCTTCTCACTGCGGTGGCTTCTCTCATTGCGGAACACAGGCTCCAGGAGCACGGGCTTCAGTAGTTGTGGCTCACGGGCTTAGTTGCTCCACGACATGTGGGATCTTCCCGGACCAGGGCTCGACCCTGTGTCCCCTGCATTGGCAGGCAGATTCTTAACCACTGTGCCACCAGGGAAGCCCCCAGACTTACTTTTTTCCTTTTCTTTCGGGGTAAAAGAAAGCAAGACACCAAGGGGTGTCTTGGGTCAGAATACCTTTAACCCATTCTCTTTGGTCCTCCACGTTTATAAGATTCTGATCAAATACTATTAGCGATCCTGCCCCGAGATGATCTCAGTGTTGACTCTTCTGATCTGTCTGGAGAGGAAACTTCGCCCCCTTCCCACCCTTGTTTCTGGGTGTCTGGCTGAGCCCACTCTTCGGGCAGGAAGGCTCTGGGCGGGGAGTATCTGCCCTGCCCCAGCCTGTGCCCCACCCCCAGGTGCCCAGGTTGGCCAGCTGACCCGACCGGTCAGGGCCTGGGGCAGAGGCCTGCACAGGGGCTGGTAGGGGAGTGACCCTCTCTGAGTCACTCACAGGAGGACTTTCTCTCAGTGCCCGCCAGGTCTGACTCCAGACCTTTTTATCTCCCACTAGACAGACTGACCTGCTTTCTCACTGTTTCTGCTGATTTTTCACTCTAATATTAACCGACTGCATCTTAACACATATCCATAAGAGTTTTTAAAAATGTTCTTCCAGGTCACTCATGGAGAAGGTGCCAGAGGGCAGGACAGCTCCCCTGCTCCTCCAGCCTGTGCTCTGACCAGAACCGCCAGCCCCGTTTCAGGCCCCATTTCAGGGCCAGGGCTCTCCCTCCCTTCTCCCACCGTCTCACTCGCGGAGCTGTGGTGGCCTCTGCCCCCCTGGAAAGACTCACCTGCCCGCAAGCCAGGCCCTGGCTGCACGTCCTAACAGGTAAGGACAGACGCCTCCCGCCACCTCCTGCCACCTCGCAGCCTGGAGCCGAAGCTCCTTCTCCAGGGGCCCTGCACTCAGGCTCCCCAGCCGCCCTGCACCGCTCAGCACGGCAGTGCTCCTTTCCCAGTTGGCCGGTGGTCACGGGTTTTCCCACTGCCAGAAACCCCAGAGATAAGACGGGCAGGTGAGACAGGTTCAGCCGTGCCCCCCAGTCCCTACCAGGCACTTCAGAAGCACTTTCAACCGGGGTGAAACAGCGTGGGATCGACAGGTGACCAGGAGAGCAAGCACTGGAACCCTCCGCACCCTGAGGAAAGCAGGGGACACACAGCGCGGAGCTGCGCCGGCCCATGTGAGCCGCACAGAAAACCAGCAAACATTTCCATCAGAATTCTAGCTTTGGAAAAAGCTCCTTTCTTCCTAAGGTAAACTATGTGGAAGAAATTTCCTGCAGGCAGCACCTCAGAGGGAGACCTCTAACAAAGCCCCAACCCCACGGAGCCGCAGCCTGTACCAGCCTGAGCCCCTCTTCATCCGCTCTTTTAAGAGAACTTCTACCATCCCTGGAAAACCCGGGAGACTCAGAGAGCTGGACTCCCAGCAGCCAACCGTTCCCCAGAGATGGGATCTTTCCAGCACAAACCCACACTGAGAGTTTTGCTTGTGAAGAGCACAAAGATACAGGCTGTGCATACCTGGGCTCTCAAGCCAGACTGCCTGGGTTCAAACCCCGGCTATGCCACTTCTTGGAGTATGGCTTTGGCTTCTTCACTTGCAAAATGGGAATAGTAATAAGAGTACCCACCTCCTAAGGTGCTTGGGAGATTAAGAGGGTCATACACATGACTATTTTACATCATAGCTGCCCTGGAAAGATAAGATAATCTATAAACTCTGGCTCTTTTATCCCCGCTGCTAAGGCTGGGGATAAAACAGAAACCACAATAATAATACAGAAGCTAACATGTATAAGTCACTGAGAGCCAGGCACTCACCAAGCACATTTTATACATATGTATTAATCATTCAATCCTCACAGCAACCAATTACTCCTGGAGACACCTGCTGCACAGATAGGTTAAGCAACTTGCCCAAGGTCACACAGCTTGTTAGTAGTAAAATCTCTCAGGCAATTGCTAAATCCTAGGTGTCACAAAGATTTTCACAAACTAGCTGAGTCTGGGAGTTAAAAGACTGTACGGTGGGGTAGCCTTACTCTCCCCAAAAGTGCTGTAATGCAGCCTCTCACTCGGATAACGGGAAGCCAGGCTAACAGGACCCCTGCAGACTGGGTGAAAAACCAGAGAGGTGTTTGTTCCAGCCAGTGTGTTAGATAGCAGGCAGCCAGCTTCAAGCAGATCCAGTAAGGAAAGAAAAAAACCAGTAGCCTGGCCTCTGAAAGTCCTTCTCCAAAGCCGCACTGGTTGTTTGAGATGCAAGCATGACACTTCATGTGCAGAAAGCTTTTCGGTTAATGGTGAACCACCAAGGCTACCAAGATCAAACAAAAACACCCCAAAAGAAAGGCAAGGAAAGCTGATCAAACAGTGCACAGCAGGGGACAAGGGAGAAGTGAGCTGGGCAGAGAATCCTAATAGGATATCTGGGCTATTAGATCACTGATTCGTGGCATCATGCCCTACTTTAAAAAGTCAACTAGTATTGATGGGAATACTGAGACCTCCTCACTGGTCCCCAAGCCATACCCCGGAGTTACCTGAAGCAGGGAGGTGTGTTATACAGGGAGTTATTTCCGGCCTGCACTTTGTAATCCAGGACCGAGGGGCACTCTCTGAGGGCGAACCCCAGCAGGTCATCTCGGACGATCACCACCGTGACCCCTGCAGAGCCAACGTTCTTCTGGGCACCAGCAAAAATCACACCAAACTGCAAAAGAGAAAGCCTGCTGTTCTAGATGCACTGGGTCATTTTTCATAAATGTAGTCAAACTTCCCAATCTCCTTCCAAAGCACAATTTTTATGAGGAAGTGACTCTATTTTAATCCTGTTTGGAGTGCATTCCCTCCTCTAAAGGAATCTCTATCCGGGACAGCAAATCGATACTCAAGAGTTCAGAGCCTGCAGATTACAAATCTGTCTGATCCTTCTCTCCAGGGAGGGGCCAGCCCAAATCCATCACTGTGGAGACCTTGTATCTATTCGTATTCACTCTAGTATACCTCTTTTCTACGTCCAAGCCCATCTTTAAAATAAGGCTGCTGTCCTTGGTAACCTAAAGAAATCAATTTTTTTATCCATTTATATTTGTATAAAGGGATAATCAGAAGATACTGAGAAATAATGGGACAAGCTGCCTGAGAGAGAAGAAATTTTAGAAAAAAAAAGATGTTTAAAGATACTTTGGGAAATTTTTTCGTGTAAGATGTAGAACCCTCTTCCATGTCTCCCCATGAAACCTGTAGGAAAATTCAGTGGCACCCCAAGTGGGAGGAGGGGGGAACAGTGTGGCTCGACAGGGAGTTTTTTATAGTTGACATTGTTTAGAATTGCCAGTGCATGGTGAGTGAAAATAAAAAGCAGGCTATAAACAAAATGTGTACATCCATACAACAGAGTATTACTCAGCCTTAAAAAGAAATGAAGTTCTGACATGCTACCACATGGGCGAACCCTGAGGACATTATGCTAAGTGAAATAAGCCAGACAGAAAAGGACAAATATTGCATGATTCCACTTACATGAGGTTATCTAGAACAGTCAAATTCACAGAGACCAAAAAAAAAAGTAGGATGGTGGTTGCCAGGAGCTGGGGGGAGGGAGGACTGTGGTTATTGTTTAATGGGGACAGAGTTTCAGTTTGGGAAGAAAAAGTTCTGGAGATGGATGGTGGTGATGGCTGCACAACAGTGTGTGTGTACTTAATGCCACTGAACTGTACGCTTAAAAATAGTTAAAATGGTAAAGTTATGGTAAGTATACTTTACCACAACTTTTTAAAAGGCAGACTACTTCTTAGTCAGTTTGTTTTAAATTCCTTACAGCTATCATACCTTCCATGGCATGCACCTGGGGCACTGCTCCCAGTGCCCACCCTGGGGAGCTGCTCAGAAACCTACATGCCATGTCCACGCTCTTGGAGCTAAGCTGGGTACAAAGCAAGGTGGGGCTCCTTCATAACCCCCCAAGCTTGGATAATGCACATCTTTCCTTGATGACAGCAAGTAACTCCCAAGATGTTGACAAAAGGATTTTCTAAGCGCCACTCTCAGAGGCAGATGAATTCCCCAAGGACTCAAGTGGGACCCCTGGGAGACGACGATTAACACAGGGCTGGGAATGTCAGGATGTAAACATCCTGACAACCAACAGTGTCGGCCTTTCCCCATTCTGGTATATATTAAAATGTCCTTAGAGAAACCGAGAGGCTGGTTCCCCCCCGCCCCGCCCCCCGCTGGCGCAGGCCTCTTTTACACTCTACCTTGGAAACATCCACTGGCTTGGACAGGAAGTTTGAGGACATGTCGCAGACCAACACTGCTCCCTTGACATCAGGGATAAAGTCAAACTCCACTCCGTGCACGGTCTCATTGGCGCAGTAATACACATAGGAGGCATCCGGGCTGAGGTTCCAGGTGCTCGGATCTGGAATTTCTATCACAGGAGACAAGTTGGGGACTCCACACGTTTCCTCCCCTTTTTCCTTAGGGAGATAGGAGGCAACCAGGAATGACGCCCCTCCCCTAGCAGGGGAAGACAGATCCCAGAGCATTCACAAGTGAAAGCACCCTATCCATCTTACATTACAATCACCACCAACAGCCTAAAGGGATGACCCATCCCACCCCTTTGACTGTTACTGGGGGCAAATAATCTTCAAGAATGGCGTGGTGAGTATTTGGGTTTTTTCCTTGTTGCCCAGTATCCATCCATCCTATGTCCACTGACAGTCTCCTGTAGGCGTCAGCCTCCGCCACTCTCAGCCCATGTAGTTCCAGTAGAACCAATTCCACCCACAGCCCCGAAGGTACAATGCAACTCAGGCAAGGCCGCTTGACTGACTCGGAATGGGACACAGGAGACATGAGACTGTTACTGGGAAAGCGTGAGCAAAGGCATTGAAACGTGGGAGAATATAAGGTCAGGAGCAGCTGCAGCCATCTTCTAAAAAGGAGGGGGCAGCTTTCCTGACTGTGGAGGAGACAGGGAAAGACACCAGAACCGGGACACACTGTAGGCGGCCCTTGATCAAGCCATACCTAAAGCCAAACCAGCCCCTGGGCTTTGCAGCTAAGTCAGCAGCCTAGGCATACTCTTTCTGCAGCAGCCAGTTAGTAATCTTAACAGGAACAGGCAGCCAATCTAAATGGTATCAAACTAACTACTGACAAGGGGACGAAAGAATTGCCCGGGGCAGGGGTGACCTGCTAGCTGAGGAGGGACCACCTGCCAGCCAGCATTTCACTGTCCAGCTCAGCTCCCAGCACTTACTCGTGTAACTCCCAAGTTTGGGGTGGACAATATTCACAGTCCCAAACTTCTTGGCTTCTTCCGCGGCCTTAGCTGACCAGGATCCCGTCACCACATAGTCGGCACACCTTCCTGCTTTCAGGCCAATCAGGTTTAAGGGGACAGCACTGAACTGGCCACACCCACCTCCTTGTACAAAAATCACCTTGTAGTTGTCTGGAACGGCTCTGGGCAGAAGCAGAGGTGACAGTAAACAGGGTCAAAAGTTGAGAATGAGTGATGCTCTTCCAGCACTTTACCCTGGGGTGGATATACTACAAGAACGATGGTCAAGCCCCATCTCTGCCTTCCCCAACCCAGTCATTTATCTACTCAATTCTGTGCACAGATATTTACTGGGCCCTGTGGTGGAAGCCTATGGTTACTCTTTGGACAGAGCTAGTAACACCCTGCTGTTCCTTTAGGGAAGCATCGGCTGCCACTCTCGGTCCACCTGCTTCAAGGGTGGCCAATCCCAGCTCCAGGGGATGAGCACGTGACCCAAGCTGGCCAGTGGGGTTTGGTTCTGAGACCTGGATCCAGACTTCTAGAAAAGAGGAGCTGTTTCTATTGAGGGAAAGAAAGAACTCGTAGGAGCTAAACCTGCAACCACTGGTGGCCATCTGGTGAAGCCAACACACAAAAAAGCAGAGCCAGGAGATGGAGAAAAAGACCTTCCTGACATCATGTGAGCTCCTAAATCACTCCTGCACTTTTCTGTTATATGAGATAATACATTCCTTTCTTTTTTTTTTTGCGTAAGCCAAGAGTTGGGCTTCTGTCACTTGCAACCAAAAGTCCTAAAAGTATATATGTGCTGGTCCATGCTATGAACCAGGTGGACACTGGAGAAGGATCTTTGATAATCCTTTAGACCTAAGCATGTATCACCTACCCAATGTATATCAAGATTAACAGCAAAAATATTTGATTGCAACATGGAAAATTAAGATGATGATTGGCATGGCTACAGGCAGTAGGGTAAGGCCAGCTCAGGCCAGGGAAACTGGACCCAAGCCTTTGAGCAATGTCAGAGCTTGGGAACAGGTTACACAGAAGGCAGACGGCCAAGGGACAAAGCTCCAGCACAGAGGTGTAAGGAAAGCACTGAAGGGCAGGGCAATGTGAGAGGGTCTTGGTCTCGCCAACACGAGGGATGGTGTGCATATATCTGGTTTTGAACCGTGCCTGCCTATATCCAGGGCTCAGGAGGCTAGCAAAGCATGCAGACAGGTCTCAGGAGACTCTAACCATGAGGTTCTCAGCAGCTGGGAGGATGGCAGCCCAAGGCAGCGTTCCTGGTTTATGTTATTCAGATGCAGGGCAGTGAACAAGGCCAAGAACTGGATGGAAGGACACCAGACAGAGGTCTAGGTACAGGGGTACAAAGAAATCAGCCCATAAATTGAACCGGAAGTTCAAGCTGGAAAGGCTCACAGGCGTGTGAGTCAAATGCCACATCTCTTGCGCCAACATTCCAAGTACCCACCCCATGAAGGATGCGATTGTTCTGTGAACATGACAGGGACCCAGCAGGCAGCCCTGGCATGCTAAGCCAAGCAGATGATTACCAGCTCCAAACACGGACATTAGCACGGGTTTCGAGGGCTCCTCACAAAAATGTCACCAAGCCCGCCCCATCTGAAGCATTTTATCAATGCAATTTAAAGGGAAAGTTATTAAATAATTAGTATAATTCCAATTTTGTTAATGAAATAATGCGAGGATGGACCCTAAAACGTTAACAGTGATTACGCCTGACTGGTGGGGTTATGGATAATTATGGTTGATTTTGTGAGTTTGTTTTTTCCCTAAACTTTCCACCATGAACATTCACTAGTTTTGTGAGCAGAAAAAAAAAACACAATGTTTTGTTTTCAAGATGACCGTATTCATATGTCTATGTGAATATATTTATATAATATATAAAACCTCTCCTTTAAGCAGCAATCTATTTAAGAACACAGTTTCCTCTGGGTAAGAAAAGCAGTGCAGATAACTAGGAAAGTTCATTTGAGAAGCAGTTCCCAGAGTTCAGAACCCTTAAAATTGCCCAAAGAGCCTGTTAAAAATGAAGTTTCTACAAAGGCTCTGATTCAACAGGTCTGGATGGGGCCCAGCACTTGAATTTTTTAATACTTCCCCCACGAGTTGATTCTGACAGGTTGTATGAGGCAATACTTTAAGAGCCAGTGAACTAAGTTATAGTTAACTATGCTGACAAAGATGACCACTTCTTTGTCATTTAAATCCCTTTTAAGCCAGTTTAACTTCCACAGTGCTAAAAAGATCTTTCCCAGATACAATGATTTCAAATCTTTGGAAAAACCACATAAAACAAAAATAAACATACAAATGCAGGATGAGGAACAAATAAAAAGCATTATGTACTGATCTAGTGAATTTGGGAGAATCTTAACAAGATTATTTGTAAGAATGGAATATTCTGAACACACAGCAGAGTCTAGAAAATAATGCAACAGACACCCACGTATATGGATTACCAAACAAGAGTAACACAATTTTGTCTTTAAAATTTTAAACTTACAATAATTCCCGCACAAGGTTCTCTGTGTTGTTAATAATCTTAGAGAAATCTGATGACCTGTGGCTCATTTCTGTGGAAAGAAAGATAAACAAGAAAAAAAATTCCAGTTCAAAACCAAAGCAACCAAAGTTAACTGTAGCTGTAACCACAAAATTTGCAAATCAAATAACAAAGGGAAACGTCAGTTATTTTCCATTCAAATCGTGGGCCACACTTACTTTAAGGGAAAATCCAAATTGATTTTCAAACTGCAAACATTTTAACCTTATTGTCACAGCAGAATGATTTTTCAAAAGTGGCAATATTCACTGAATGAGCCATTTACTAATTTATCCTTTGGTCTCTGATTACTCACATCTTTCTCACAAACAGGAATTGTGTGCAAAGGCTGCCCTTAGGACAACAGCACAAAATTCCACACTGTGCTCTCACTTCACAGAAATCTAGGGGCATGTGCCAGATCCACAGGAACAAAACTTTATAGCAATGAGCACACAGTTAAACCTACCATCTCTTAATAGTCTGTAGTCTTTGGAAATATCAAAAAAGAAAAAGAAAATTAAATTTAAAAAAAAGTAAATTTTAGAACTCAAAGAAACTTCATGAAATTATTAACATGCAAGATCTTCAAAAAAAGGCTTGGGTACTTTTAAACATTAATGAGCTCATGTTTAAGAACAGCAAAAACTGTAAAATGAATGTGAAGCTATTTTATAAACGTTTGGGCACTGTTAATGCAAATGTACAGGATCTTTTGATCTCAGATCCTATGCATAGCAAAAACCAATGATGCAACAGTAAGCTGAGACGTATAAATCCCTCACCAGCATTTATGTTGCTTTCAAAATTGCTTCGATCAAAACATGCTATGGAAGTTACTAAAATTTAAAAATATATCTACAAAAATATATCTACAAAGGCCTACAGGAAGACCCAGTAGAAATTCTAGGCTTGATGATGCATTTTAATTGGTTCCCTTTGAATCCTGGACAGTCACAGAATCCAAAAGTAAATCTTACCAAGAACACTAATCCCAACTCCTTTGTAGTCTAATAACTCTTTTTGTATCTCTGACAATACCTAGAAAAAAAATAAAAGAAAATTTAAGATGATTTCAATATGCTGTGCACAACTCCGGACATACAAACTGCAGTGGGGGAGGCACAGGGGAGAGGATCCACCCACCAGGCCTGTGAGGAAGCTTATGTCCCTGCCCACAGCCAATCCTCGTCCTCCCCCTATCCCCACAGAGCCCTGATGATGCAACTTACACTCAAGTTGAGAGTGAAATTATGCAACGTGACTGATGCTACGACAGTTTTTCCAAAGGCATGAATTTACTTAGAGATAAAAACTCACTTGGACTTAAAAAAAGATCAAGTATAGAAGTTTTCTGATAACAATTCTTTAACTGTCAACTTCAGACCTTTGGGAAAAGTCTAGTTCCCTAGAAAAATGTCCCTTCCACAATTGCATTTGCACTCTGACAGCAAAGGCACAAAAAGCATAAAGTTCTGGGGGACAACAAAAAAGTCAATTAGGCCCAAGTTAAACTGATAACTCAATTTTCCATCTTTTTGGTCTGCTGGGATGGGTGGGGTGGGCAGGAATTAGGAAGCACCTGCTGTGAATTAAGGTTCGTCATGGGTACTGATGTACTGATCTCTCCCCTCAACAACAGCCCTGAAGGTGATATTCTCATCCCCAATTTGCAGGTGAGGAATCTCAGCTGTGGCTCCAGAGGTACTTAGCTGTATGCCCCTGTCCAGCCCCTTGACCCATCTTGTAAGATCACTGCAATCCCATGACCACGTTCTGCCTTACAAGGACAACTGGACAGGTGGGACCCATCTTATGGCCAATCTTCCAGTGCCAGGAAACGGGGGGTGGGGGGGCAAGGCTCATTCCCTACCCCCACCCCCAAACACATAGCTCACTTACTAGGGAGGTGCCTCATTGTTTTCTTCCCAAAGGCAAGTAAAATGCAAATTACTACACACTGAAAGAAAAACACATATTTCATACATATATCTACATAGATATATGTAGATAGATAGATAGATAGATATACACACTTCAGTAAGAAGAATAGAAAGCCCTTATCAGAGATGCATGCTGCATTGTTTACGAGTGAAATGACATGATATCTGTGATTGGCTTTAAAATTATCCAGGGGCAGAAGGGGAGAAAGAGGGTATGGGGGAGGGAGCGCTGAAACAAGATTGGCAAAATGTCCTTAGTTGTTAAATTTTGGATGGGTCCATGAATTTAGTTATATTATTCCCTCTCTACCTTTGTGTATGAGCGACCTGCCATAAAGTAAAAAGAGAGAAAGAAATGCTCTAAAACTGTACACAAAATAGGTGAGATAAACCCTCTGTAGAAGCATCCTGCCATCAAAGGAGGTTCCCTTAAAAGATACAGGCTAAAGACCTCATAAAACATAATCTAGGGCTTCCCTGGTGGCGCAGTGGTTAAGAATCCGCCTGCCAATGCAGGGGACACGGGTTCGAGCCCTGGTCCGGGAAGATCCCACATGCCGCGGAGCAACTAAGCCCGTGCGCCACAACTACTGAGCCTGCGCTCTAGAGCCTGCAAGCCACACCTACAGAGCCCTCATGCCACAACTACTGAAGCCCGCGCACCTGGAGCCTGTGCTCCGCAACAAGAGAAGCCACCGCAATGAGAAGCCCACACACCACAACGAAGAGCAGCCCCCGCTCACTGAAACTAGAGAAAAGCCTGCGTGCAGCAACAAAGACCCAATGCAGTGAAAAATTAAAATTAAAAAAAAAAAAACATAATCTAAACTGGATTGCAACTTGTCTGAAAAAACACCATTTTAACAATAAAGAATGAGACAAAAAAAAGAGGTTCAAGAATTTGTCATCGTTTTTGTTGGACACATTAGCAATGGCTGATCAAACAAACTTTTGGCAAATCCTTGTCTTTAGTAAATACAAACATCTGTCTCTGACAGAATCATCCTTGAACTTCTGTTCAGACTGTATTTCTCTCATAGATAGTATTCCTTGAAAAGACATCTATAAAAGTTTATAACCAAAATCATTATAACAAGTTTTAAAAACTTCTACCCAAAAAGCATACCCCTCTAATCCAGTGGAGTTTATTTTTTTCAAACTGCAGAATGCAACCACTTTTGTGGATCATGACTAATTTTTTAATGAACTAGAATAGACCAGAGCAGAGTAGAATACAAAATTGTGCATGTTGTAGTCATTAGGCTAAATATTTCATAAGCCTTTTGTTTTAATTATGTGCAGGTACTTGCTCATTTTGTGAAATATATTTTTCATTGTGGTTACAGTCAAAAAAAGTTTGCAAAGCTTCTCTAATCCTTATACTTCAATTAAATCAAGAAGACACATAAATAGCAACATCTGCCCCCCCACCGCCAGCTTGGAGAGCACATAGGAGGGCATAAATCCTCCCAGGAAAATAAATAATAAATAATTGTACTACTGGTAACAACTGCCTTTATAATAAATGCAGAACAAATTACACAGGAAACAAATGCGCAAAAGACCCCAAAACACAGAGAGGGAAAAAACGGTGAGGGTAGAGGAAACGTTTGCACAGCTCTGGCAGGGAATCTCACCTAAAACAGACCGCAATAACTAAGAAAAAATGAAGCCCTGTACTCTCAGCTCCTAAGAGCGCTGCCCCCAGAAAAGCAAAATGTCCTTTCCTTTCTACAATTGTAAGATTCTCTGTTCTTATCACAACACAGAGAAGTCTCTGTCCCAGGGAGATTCTACTCAGTTCAACAGCAGCTAATTGTAAAGCACTTGGCTATGCCCCATGTTGCTACAACATATCATCAGAGTCATCCTGGTTAGAAAAATAAAAATATAACAGCAGCGGCAGGGGTCAGCGCGTCCAAGGCACAGTAGAGACTTGGCCTCCTTCACAGCTTGGTCGGTGGGAGGGGAGAATGGATGTGGAGGGAGTGGGTTTTGGAGGTTAGGGGAGGAGCCGGAACCCGGCTGGGGGCTGGGAAGGCAGGGAGTAAGTTCCACTTGCACTCGAAAGGTCTGGTAATGGCCCAGGGGAGAATTCAGTCATTCATTTGCTCCAGAACAAAGTGAACCGAACTGGGCTAGCAGCCCAAGGCCTACCAGAATTTGAATATTAGAATGCCTTTAGGGGACACTCCAGTTGAAAAAAAAAAAAATCTACGCGTGAAACAGAGAGGAGAAAAAAGGCTTTAGGGACGGGTGGGGTATCTGAGAGACAAGGAGGGAAAGCCTGGCCTGGACTGAAGGCTTCTAAATTTACATTTCTGAAAAGCAATGTTTCCAAGTGCTGGCTAAAGGCAACACTGCTTCCGAGGGGTCGTGCGCGGGCCTCCAGTTTGCAGTTCCCTCCAGTTAACGCAGTCCTCATTCACCATTCATTCACAGTATCCATTCACGCATCCACTCAACACTGCCTGGTTCGCAGCACTGCGGAGCGAGGCGAACGCAGAGTTGAGAGCTTTTTCTTTTCCGCCGCGCCCCCGGCCCGGCCGGATTGAAGGCACAGCGCCGGAGTTTGCAGGTGCGCAGCGCAGCGAGCCAGCACTCCCCGGCCGGCCGAGTTCTGCACGCGGCGCACCCGTAGCCGGCGCCAGCGACAGCTGCACAAGCAAGCCTCGCCGAGTTCCTTCCCCAATGTATTCTTCTAGAGGCTCACCCACGATAGATCCTAAACTGGGAGTGCACGCCAGTGCAGAGCGTTCGGGGAACTCCGGGCAGGGGGTGGGGATCCGGGAGCCCCGTGCAGGGATGCACAGCCACCCACGCGCCTGCTCCCGCCCGGACCGCCCTGCCGGCGCGCGCTAGAGGGGACTTACGGAGCGCGGCAGTTTGGCTGGCCCGGGCCCGAAGTTGACCACCTGCATCAGGGAGTCCATGGTGCGGAAGCGGGAACTGGGAGCCTGCTGGAAAGGACCGATCGCGTGGGCAGCGCAAGTCTGCAGCCGGCGCCGACTCCTTGCTTTCTTCCAGCGCCGAGCCGGCGCCCCCATTGGCCCGCGCTGTCGCTGGCCCTGCGCTGATTGGTTCGCGCAACGGGGCTCGCATCCCCATTGGTCGTGCTCCCCAGTCGAGACTCGAGAGCAGTTGCTCCTCCTCGCGTTTACTGTTTCAACCCCTTTTTTGATCAATGCAAGGCGCGCGGGAGATTGCACCAGCCAGGCGGCTCGGCTGCGCGCCCACCGGAGAACCTTGGGCGGCGAGAGGAGGCTACCCCTGCCAACTTGCGTTGGTGCTTCTGCACGCTTGATGAGGCGCTTTCCAGTCCTCCAACGCGGACCCTAGCCCCTCTCTCTGGGCTGCACTGGGAGATGGCGGAGTAAATTACCCCTCACCCCCATCCAGCCACATCTTCACCAGACCCTGGACTGGGCTCTGTTGCATTTGTTTGAACCAGCGGTCATTAATTAACCAAACTTTCCTAAGCACCCCCATGGGCGCCAGATACTCCAGGGGGGAGGAAGGGCCCCCAAGGATGGAATTGCAGGGTGAACTATGGGCCGGGGGTGGGTGCGTGGGGGATGAGGGTCTCTGCAAAACACCAAGGGGCCAAGGGTTAAAGCAGGATTAAGGGATGGAGGCGGCCAAGGACACTGAGAGAAGCCTTGGCCTGGGAAGCCTAGATGCTTCCCAGGCAAGTCCTTTTAAGTTGCTGATTCTCCATTTCCCCTCGGGAAAAGAGCGAGTTGGAACCTGGCAATACGTCTCAGGTTGTGTAGGCGCTGACAAGCTGAGTTTAGAAACGTGAGCAGATATTAACAAGAACGCGATACCCCTGAGGAGCCTCAGCCCAAGCCAGGGGAGAGGCCCAGAGCCAGGCCGGGCGCAGAGCCAGCGCGGCTCAAACTTTTCCACAGAAGTGTTCTTCTCAGAAGAACTCCAGTGGAGATCCACATGGGGTTCTGAAAGAGGGAGGTCCCCTTCCTGCAAGAAAAAAGTTCCTTTGAAGTCTGGAATTTCATCATTTTTTTGAAATGTGAATTTTGCCTTTTACTCCTTAATTTAACCCAGTTTCTTATAAAAATATTTTCCCAAATCTTTGAGCAAAAGAGATGCGCCAGGAATACACACAGTGCCTGTCCTGGGGCTTTCCATCACACCAGCCAGCGTCAACCACCTCAGTTTGAAAAGATTTGTAAACTGACAGGGCTAGGACTTTTGTTTGCTTTTTTGTGGTATGTGGGAGGGATGGGGCTGGGATAGGAGGCACTGCTTTAGGTTTGGGAGGTGGAAGGCAAAGTTTCTAGAAAAAGCTGAAATGAACAAGGTCACCGCCTTCCTCAGCACCTTCATTTAGAAAATTGCAAAACTGAGTAGAGGGTATGAACGTCAGTCCATAAACTCAGATGTGCAAGAATTGTCGCATATCCATTATTGTATATAATGACTTAGTGTAGACCCCCTAGCAGCTAATCTACCAGGGTAGTGGGGGAGTTAGCCTTCCTCCTTCCTGGAGTCCTTAATCCCAGGGATTTGCACAGTCCTGTGGTATGGGATAGGGAGGGAAGCATTCATCCATTTGGTCCTCCTTCCCCAGAAAATGTGGCTGAGTTTTCTCCACTGTTGAAGTCTATATGCTGCTTCAGTAAATTAGCTCTCTACCACTTTTATGACCCATTGAGGAATACAGGAAATTTGGGTGGGGTCAGGGTGGCTATCATCCCATCTGCCAAGACATGCCATGCAGTCATTCTTCTGAGGGCCTTGCAGTTTCCTAGATGATATTACAGGGAAGTAAGGCACACAGACCCTCTGCCCAGGGACATGCTGACCTCTGTCTCTCTCTCTCTTCCAACTGAGAGAAATCTCTTTTTCATTCTAAGAAGAATCCATCTCTTTGTATGTTTCTTCCTCACATTCTGTCCACAGACACCTTAAGCCGGGGCCACTTAGGGATAGAAAGACAGTGGTTAAGATTGTGGTGAACTGAAACGCACATGCCCATTTGTGGCAGAGTTGCACCAGCCCACCATACATTTATGCCTCCCCTTCCATGGAATAGAGTCTTTGTCAGGCTCCACATTTCACAGCTCCCCTTGCATCAAGGCAGGTCATGTGACTGGAACCCACCAATGGAATGAAACAGAGGATGTCACTTTCAGACCAAGGTGGTTGAGAATAGTGTGCTTCTCCACTGCCTTTTTCCCATTCCACAGGCTGAAATCAAAGAATCCAAGGCCCTTGGGGATGGTGGAGACACAGAAAGGAAGGAGCCCCAGTCTCTGAATTACCTGCTCCGGGATCGTTGTACATGAGTGAGAAATCAACTTCTCCTGGGTTATGCCACTGAAATCTGAAGGGCTATGTTATCCTAACTAATACACCATTCTAAATGCAACAGCTGCAGCTCAGATCCAGCTGGCTGTTGCCAGGTGAGGCAACCAAGGTTGCTCAAGCTATCTTCCCATATTTAAAGAGAAACCAGAAACCCAGATTTTTATGTGAAATTTCACAACTTTTAAACATCTACACATTTCAGACAACACTGTACAGATCGATATTGTGAGGGGTCAGACCTAGCTTCCCTGCAGGCCTGATTCAGCCTGCTGGTCGCCAGCTCTCCTTCTAAGGACTGCTTTATAGTATTCTGCCACGTATTTCCCCTCATTCAGCACAGAACACCCTTCCTCTCCCTGCCTGAATAAGGGAACAGGAAAAGGGAAGACACTGGGGAAAATGTAATCTTAAAATATTATTCTGTCACCCTTGCTTATTCTGCAGTGCAGGTGTATAAAGATAGCTCAGGGAACCCCTGCATTTCACGTGGGCCCCTCCCTCCTAGTAGATTCTCCTGAAATGTATATTTTGTAAATATCAGTTTTTCACAGGTATTATTTATTGAGCCCTTACTATGTGTGAAAGGTGGACTTCGCTGCCATTTCCAGTCAGATTGGTGTCCTGTTAAGAGGGGAGTAGGAAGAGAAGAGAAGGCAACTCTGAGGAAGGAAGAAACCTATTGGAAATGAGGTGAGGTTATTTCTGCTGCCCTTTTGGTAGCTGGAGATGAAGATCCTTTTTCCTTATCATTATTTCCAGAGAAAATGGGGAATGGGGCGAGGGAGTCATCACAGTTTATGTAGCAAAAGAAATTAAAAGTCACAATCCTATTACACTCTTCGTTCTGACCCCAACTGATAGGAAAATATATCTATCCTACTCACTGTATTACCTCAGTTTATTTCCTCACCCTACTTTCTTATTGTGATAAAATATACATAAAATATACCATTTAAACCATTTTAAAATGTACAATTCAGTGGCATTCGTACATTCACAGGGTTGTGCAACCATCACCACCATCCATCTCCAGAACTTTTTCACCTTCCCTAACTGAAACTCTGTCTGTACCCATTAAACAATGTCCCCATTCCCCCTCTCCCAGCCCCTGCAAACCACCATTCAACTTTTGGTCTCTGAATTTGACTGCTCTAAGTGAAATGGAACAGGACCCTGTGGGGCCTTCCCGGGGACTGACCCCTGTGTCCCCTGCCTCTTGTTTGTAGAAAAGCTTTAGGCACCTAGGCCTTCCCCGAGTTCCAAAGGGCAATTTTAATATCAGAGAAGTGAGAAAATGCAGAAACAAAAGAAAGCAGTCAAGCAAGACAAAATAATAATAATTTATCCATAAAACAAAGTCAAGGACCTTTAGTTCCTCCTCAAGGGCTGTAGATAATATCCTGTCATATCCTTGAATTGTTTTGCAGATGCTAAAGCCCCCACCAGGCGGGAGAAGTTAACTGCACGCTGCCCACCAGCACATAGAGCCCAGAGTGGTTGGAACCACAAGGTTGATGACTGACATTCCCGATACATCACCCTGTTACCCCCCTACCCCATCAGGCAAGCAAGCTGATCGCCTATAACCCTCAGCCCTAATGTTGCCTTTAAAAACCCTTCCCTGAAAGCCATCTGCGAGTTCAGGTCTTTTGAACATTAGCTGCCTATTCTCCTTGCTTGACACTTTGCAATTAATGCTATACTTTCCTTCACCACAGATGAGTGTCAGTAAACTAGCTTTGCTGCGTGTCAGGTGATTGAACCCAAATTTGGTTCGGTGATAAAAGTATCTCCTATAAGTGGAACATACAGAATTTGTCTTTTGTGACTGGCTTATATCACTTAGCACAATGCCTTCAAGGCTCACACATTTTGCTTTTTTTTAAAAATTTATTTAATAGACTATTTTTTAGAGCAGTTTTAGGTTTGCAGCAAAATTGAGAGGAAGGTACAGAGATTTCCCTCTACCTCCCACCTCTCCCTACACACACATAGCCTCCCCCATTATCAATATCCCCTACTGGAGTGGTACATTTGTTACAACCGATGAACGTACATTGACACATCATTATCACCCAAAGTCCACAGCTTGCATTAGGGCTCACTCTTGGTGTTGCACATTATGTAGGTTTGGACAAGTGTATAATGTATCCATCATTATAGTATCATACAGAGTAGTTTCACTGCCTAAAAATCCTCTGTGCTCTGCCTGTTCATCCCTCAATTCCCCCTTTTTGCTTCATTTCTAAATAATCAGTATAGAGAGCATTCCACCACAAGATTCACACAAGTAAAATCTCTAAGGGGATCATTTTAAGAGAAGTGATGTCTATGGACCAGTGGGCAACATTACACAGGGAACCGAATACTGCTTATATCTCCTAACATCCTAAAAAGATTCTGATATAGAAAAAGCACCAAGATTTTTTTAACCTGAAAATGTATTTATTTCACTACTTTTTTTTTTAAAGGAAAAAAACGAAACTCCTGGCACCATCCTCTCTAGCTGTAGACACACTATTCATCACACCCAGCATGCTGGCCCTGGTCATATACATATGCATTTTTTGGATCAGCACTATTCACCTGGGCTATCTCAGTCATTCCAGGGTCCCATGTGGAAGCATGAAAATGGACCACAGAACACTTGTTTAATCACCTGTCCAATGTCTATGTGTGCCTACAATAGAAACCATCATCTCAGGGTTTTGTTTTGTTTTGTTTTTTATAAATTTATTTATCTATCTATCTGTCTGTCTATATTTGGCTGCATTGGGTCTTCGTTGCTGTGCGTGGGCTTTCTCTAGTTGTGGCAAGCTGGGGCTACTCTTCGTTGTGGTGCACGGGCTTCTCATTGCAGTGGCTTCTTTTGTGGCGGAGCACAGTCTCTAGGTGTGTGGGCTTCAGTAGTTGTGGCACACAGGCTCAGTAGTTGTGGCTCACGGGCTCTAGGCTCACGGGCTTCAGTAGTTGTGGCTCGCAGGCTCAGTAGGTGTGGCTCACAGGCTCTAGAGCGCAGGCTCAGTAGTTGTGGCGCACGGACTTAGTTGCTCCACGGCATGTGGGGTCTTCCCTCCCGGCCCAGGGATCGAACCCGTGTGCCCTGCATTGGCAGGCGGATTCTTAACCACTGTGCCACCAGGGAAGCCCCATCATCTCAGTTTTAAGATGACTTTTGTAGTGTTAATAATCTGGTGGTAGTTTTGTTCTTTCCTTTTCTTTCTGGGGGCAGATCAAATACTAAGACAAAGGAAGGAGACAGAGCAAAGCCAGGGATATTGGGGGCGGGGGGGGTGGAGCCAGTGCAGGACTTGGATCTTCCTGCTTCTCCCCTTTTTCTCATACTCCAAACTCCGAAGGACCACACACACTGCCTCAGAAATAAACAGTGATTGTGATTTAATTTATTTTTTGGCTTATGTTTGGTACAGGAAGGCAGCAAAGATTAATACAAAAATAACAAGAATTCAAATTCAAAGCTGCCATGGGTGAGAGCCGTTTCTGTAATCACAGAAATGAAATGGAAGAAGAGCAAGGCAGGCACTGCGGCTGGAGAGGAGTGACTGGGAACAAGGGGAAGACTGGTTCAACGTGTCATGGTTTATGTATATGGCGAACAGACTTTTTAATGACATAGAAATATTCCAGTAAAAAAAAAAAAAAAAAAAAGCTCACCTCTTTGGAGTCACAATACTCAAATGTAGACAAATTTATAGCCCCTAACAAAACATTAACAAATGCATTCAGACTCATTCATTCATTCAACAAATACTGCATTCTTACCATGTATTACATAGAATGCAGGCACAGTCCCTGCCCTCCTGGAGCTTCTGGTGTTTGATATGTTTATATAGAATTCTTCTATATTTTACCAGTGCCATCTGCCCAAAGAGGCCTGCCCTGGACACCCTAATGTGAAAGCCTCCTCCTCCATGCCTGGTGCTCCTGAGATCTCTTACCCTGCGAACATCTCTTCTTTCCATAGCACAAATCACCTCTAACATGCTACATAATTGGTTCATTTATTATGTGTATTGTCTGTGTGGTAGCATGTAAGCTCTGTGAGGGCAGGGCTTTTTTCTGGTTGGTTTACTAATACACCTAGAACAGTGCCTAGCCCAGGTAAACTCACAATAAAGATTTGTTGAGCGAAAGACTGAA
This sequence comes from Eubalaena glacialis, assembly GCF_028564815.1. Classification (NCBI taxonomy): domain Eukaryota; kingdom Metazoa; phylum Chordata; class Mammalia; order Artiodactyla; family Balaenidae; genus Eubalaena; species Eubalaena glacialis. Next base: position 43,051,427 of record NC_083724.1, read on the forward strand.
TTTATAAATACGGATCTACTGTGATACATTTCCTAAAGCAAAGAAAGGTGTGTCCCAAAGTTGAAGTCTTCACCTCTAGAGACAGAAAACCGCTTGCCATAATTAATGAATTACCCCCACCCCATTCTGCAAGGTTTCAGAGGAGGTTTTATCTTTTCTCATTGTCTTATTCAGTCCCTTAGCAAGTCTGTTCTACTTCCAAACTTTTCTCCAGTCCATCTACTTCTCTCTATCACCTGCCCAGTCCAGGCTCCCATGGGCTCTTCTAGATTCCTAGACCTGCTTTCCTTGCATTCACTTTGCCCCCCTTAGAATCCATTCTCCAAACAGCAGCAAGTCATCTTTTAAAAACATGCATGGAGTATATCGTGTAACTGCCCTGCTAAAGTCCTCTAACAGCTTGCCATTACATTTAGAACCGCACTCCTAATGGGCCCACAAGACCCCCCTGACCTGGTCCTTGGTCACCTCTCGGCTCAGCCCTTGACTTGCTCAATCTCCAAACTGCTCCTTCAGTCCCAGGACCCTCTCAGGCTCCTTCCCTCCCCAGCATTCTCTCCCTCCAACCTCCCCAAGGCTGGCTCTGCCCATCTCTGTCAATTTTAGGCTCCATCTTGTCAAATCTTGCCTGACCTCCTTATCAAAAGTACCCCCAGCCCACCCTCCAGTTCCTCATCGTCTTATTTCCTGGGCCATTTCTCTCATAACTTGCCAGTCTCTGAAATACTCATATACTTATTCATTATCCACCCTAGAATGTACTTCCTCTGAGAGCTGAGACTTTGCCTGCCTTATGTACGGCTATACCCCAGCATGAGATATGGTACTTCTAGAATGACTATAAAGGGCAGGAAGAAAGAAAGAAATGACATTGCTGACAGTCTTTGTTGCTGGGAGAAAGAGATTATTATTTTTCTAGAACTTTCCATAGTGAATATTCAAAACTTAATCAACTTTTTAAAAGTTGGTTATTTTTAAATAGTGGGGTGAGGAGAGGCATAAGACCACCAAGAAGCCCTGGCGATCCTGGGATGCCACTTTGCAGCTTTGGAGAGCCTGTGACTGCTGAGGCCCATCCTCCCACCAGGTGTTTCTGCTGAGGCTGAAAGGCTGGTCGCTGCATCAAGTACTAACACGTCGTCCTGCAGTTAGAATTCTAGGTCAGTGTTTTCACTGACGATGGAATCCCTTCTATCCAACTGACACTGGATCCAATCCCACTTCTCTGACTTTGCACAACTACCTAAAGTTTACGACGGATCTTGGCGAGTTGCAGGTTGTTGAAGGGATGTGTTTTATGGGGGAAGAAGAGGTAGTTAGAGGAGCAGGGCTGGGGGGTGGGGGTGGGTAGTGTACAACTGTTTCTCAAACTCACAGAGCTGGAAGGAATCTTGGAATGTGATCTAGAATCATCTATTCACACACTCTGAGAACCAGTCTCTCCCAGCGTTGTCCTGGAGTGGTGGGCAGGAAAATTACATTCTCCTGTAAGTCAGCACAAAGCCATTCCCAGAGGATTGCCCAGAGATTGGGGTGGAGGCTTGCAGAACTGGGGAATGGGGTGAAATTATCACCATCTTTATATTAAGGCTGTCTACCTATATCAAAATATGAAGTATTTTCAGTGTGTCACACACGTTTTCGGGTATCTGTTATCAAATTCAAATTGTAGAGCTCAGGAACTTAGTGCAACTCCTTCACTTTCTGATGAGGAAAATGGTCCAAGGGGTGAAGTAATGCTGTCGGGGTGGAAGTGATGCTGTCTCTGTGACCTGCTTGTAATCTCTTCTCCCATTTCACAGAAGGAAAGGCTGAAACCCAGCTCACGGATCTGTCTAGGGTCACCAAGAATCCAGTGAATCAGACCAAGGAGAGGACACCAAACCATCGCCCTTCTAGTCCAGAGAGTATGACCCTTCTACTTCCCCACTTATTAAAATGATTTAAAGCTGTCAGGAAAGTCATTTAAATGCTCCCAGGAGAGACCAAACTCAGAGAACTAGAACTGAACCTGAGAAACAGACAAGATCTAAAAATTGAAGTGTGTGGGCAGAGGAGGCCGGCACATGGGCGCCCTGGGATGCTGCCACTCCCTCAGTAACAGGTTGCATCCTCTCAGGACAGCAGGTAAGGCTGCAGACAGCGTTCCTGTGACTTTTTACCGGTGCTGCTTCCTAGTCTGCCAGCCCCAGAGTTGATCCATGATATTTCAAGCAGCCTTGGTTAAGCTTTTCCATTTTTCTCTGTAGATCTCTGGTCCCTTTTCACCCTAAGCTACTTCTCACCTCTTTTCATTCATTTATCTCCAAGTTAGCTGTTGCCATCTTGCTAGTCCTCAATCTTTCTGCAACTGCTCAGTGCCACAGGGACATTTTAAATCATCCTTAAGGGGATGGCTCGGAGGAGAAGCTTTCTGACAGGTTTGCAATATAATTTTTTTTGCAATATAAATTTTGAGATGGCCCAGCATTTGGGAGATTCTCTCTTCTTCCCTATTTTTTTTAAAGTTTTTATTTATTTATTTATTTATTTATTGGCTGCTGCGTTGGGTCTTAGTTGCCCCGCAGCATGTGGGATCTTAGTTCCCTGACCAGGGATTGAACCCGCATCACCTGCATTGGAAGGCGGATTCTTTACCACTGGACCACCAGGGAAGTTCCTTCCCTATTTTTTGAACTTCACTTGTTTACACACTGTTTTGGTCCCTGGAGACACATATGGTACTTTGCCTTTGTTTTCCTAGATCTCCTTACACAAGAAAAATGTGAATAGCATTTGTTGTTCCAAAATGGTTTTCTCCTTTTTTTCAGTTTTCCTGAGGCAAATGTAACATATGAGCGCTTTAAAATATTCAAGCATTCTAGAAATTCAGAGTGTAGACAGAGAATGTCCAAACTTCAAGACAATTTTAGTTTAGGTATATATTTTGAATTGATAATATATTCATATGATTCAAAAGTTGAATATATAAAAGGTGTACAGTGAAAATGTCCTAGTCTTCTACCCCTCTAGGTCCCACTCCGTCTCCACTTGTAGCCACTTTTATCAGTTGCTTTAGTATCTTTCCAGAGTTTCTTTAGCAAATATAAGCAAATACGAATATATACTTATTCCCTCCCTCCCTTTTACACAAAAGGTAGCACACTACATGCACTTCTTTGCATCTTGCTTTTTAAATTTTACAGCAGAGCAAAATTTGGTTTAGAATGTAAAGTAACCAGAAATAAGCAGGCTTTCCTGATAGTGCAGTGGTTAAGAATCCACCTACCGATGCAGGGGACACGGGTTTGAGTCCTGGTCCGGGAAGATCCCACATGCCACGGAGCAACTAAGCCCGTGCGCCACAACTACTGAGTCTGCACTCTAGAGCCCGCAAGCCACAACTACTGAGCCCACGTGCCACAACTACTGAAGCCTGTGAGCCTAGAGCCCATGTTCTGCAACAAGAGAAGCCACCGCAATGAGAAGCCCGCGCACCACAACGAAGAGTAGCCCCCACTCGCCACAACTAGAGAAAGCCCGCATGCAGCAATGAAGACCCAACTCAGCCAATAAATAAATAAATAAATTTATAAAAAAAAAAGAAAAAGAAACCAGAAATAAAAGGCAATATACACATGTGTGCATACACACACATGGACACACACACTTCTTTTTTTGGTATAACTAAGCAGGATAAATTAATTGAGCCAGTAATTGTTCAGCCTGCTCCTCCTTATGGGCCTTAGGAGAAGGTCTGATGTTCCATTTCTGATGCAACAGTTTTGGATGAGAAGATCCTGTTCGACAGATAACAGCAGAAGATGGGGGCAGGTGAGCCCATCTAAGAGCCAGAACTGCTCAGGTTCATGTTTTGCTTATTCAAAGACACTGAGACTCAACTCTTTTAGGGCCAACCAAAACTGGGGATGCCTCTCTGAGGTGACTCTTTTTATCACCAGGAAAGAGAAATCACAGCACACGGAGAGACAGAAATTGGGAAATGGGCTGCTTCTTTATTCCCTGTAAATACAATGTCAGTACAATTACAGAACTCACCATCTGTCTGAGAGTGAGACTTTTCAACAGTCCAAACCATGCCAGGGTCCAGAGCTGGTGAAGTTCACTCCTTAGCATGTGGCCAACCAGCGATTATGCTGAGAAGTTCAGTCACGCCTCTGAAAACATAATTGTTCTGAGAAATCCTCCCATTTTGTTATTTCTCCCAACACAAAAACTAAAATTTCATGGGGTCAACCAATTACAATCTTCCTTAACTTCTTTTGGATGCGTGTGCACGCGCGCGCACACACACACACACGCACGCACACACACACACACACATATTTATTTCAAAGGAACAACCAAGCTTATTTTTCCAGAGGGACTTAGCCCTTTCAAGAAACACCACATTATTCTCCTTCCTCACAACACAGACAAGCTATTTCCTGAAAGGAACACAGAAACTCTAGTGCATTTTGCTTAAGAACAATAGTCCCAGTTCTGTTAAAAACATCTTATATGTTTATGTTGGAGGAACTCAGACCTACACAGGGAATTTTCCCAAGAGTCTTCCATAATAGCAACTCAAACCACTCTTCAATCAGCAGAACTCAGCTTCTGGCTACATATCTTTTCCATCTTCGGCCATTTCTACCCTGCAGCAAAACATCAGCCAGTGACAGCATCCAACCTTGGGACCAGAATATTTGGAGGACAGTTTGAGATTCTTCTTTCTTTTGCATTCTTTATGCCCTATACTGTCAATAAATAGCTGGCTTTTCTTTACTAAGTCAATTTAACTGGGGAGATATAGAGTATGCTATTTTTCTCTGTTTTACCTTCTCTAGCCAACTCAGGAAGAACAAAAGTTAAACCCTGTTAAAGAAGTGAGCAAGGGACTTCCCTGGTGGTCCAGTGGTAAAGAATGTGCCTTACAATGCAGGGGACCCAGGTTCGATCCCTGGTCAGGGAACTAAGAGCCCACATGCCGCGGGGCAACTAAGCCCACGTGCCTCAACTAGACCCCACACGCCCTGGAGCCTGCATGCCACAACTAGGGAAGAGAAAAAAACCCATACGCCACAACTAGAGAGAAGCCCGCCCACCACAACAAAGAGCACGTGCACTGCAACAAAAGACCCCGCATGCCTCAACGAAGATCCCGCGGGCTGCAACTAAGACCCAACGCAGCCAAACATAAATTAAATAAATAAAGGGAGATTGCTTCAAGATGGCGGAGTAAAAGGACATGCTCTCACTCCCTCTTGCCAGAACACCAGAATCACAACTAACTGCTGAACAATCATCGACAGGAAGACACTGGAACTCACCAAAAAAGATACCCCACATCCAAAGACAAAGGAGAAGCCACAGTGAGATGGTAGGAGGGGCGCAATCACAATAAAATCAAATCCCATAACTGCTGGATGGGTGACTCAAACTAGAGAACACTTATACCACAGAAGTCCATCCACTGGAGCGAAGGTTCTGAGCCCCATGTCAGGCTTCCCAACCTGGAGGTCCGGCAACAGGAGGAGGAATTCCTACAGAATCAGACTTTGAAGGCTAGCGGGATTTGACTGCAGGACTTCGACAGGACTGGGGGAAAAAGAGACTCCACTCTTGGAGGGTACACACAAAGTAGTGTGCGCATCGGGACCCAGGGGAAGGAGCAGTGACCCCATAGGAGACTGAACCAGACCTACCTGCTAGTGTTGGAGGGTCTCCTGCAGGAGGCGGGGGGTGGCTGTGTCTCACCGTGAGGACAAGGACACTGGCAGCAGAAGTTCTGGGAAGTACTCCTTGGCGTGAGCCCTCCCAGAGTCCGCCGTTAGCCCCACCAAAGAGCCTGTAGCCTCCAGTGTTGGGTCGCCTCAGGCCAAACAACCAACAGGGAGGGAACCCAGCCCCACCCATCAGTAGACAGGTGGATTAAAGTTTTACTGAGCTCTGCCCACCAGAGCAACACCCAGCTCCACCCACCACCAGTCCCTCCCATCAGGAAACTTGCACAAGCCTGTTAGAGAGCCTCATCCAGGAGAGGGCAGACAGTGGAAGCAAGAAGAACAACAATCCTGCAGCCTGTGGAACAAAAACCACATGCACAGAAAGATAGAAAAGATGAAAAGGCAGAGTGCTATGTACCAGATGAAGGAACAAGATAAAACCCCAGAAAAACAACTAAATGAAGTGGAGATAGGAAACCTTCCAGAAAAAGAATTCAGAATACTGATAGTGAAGATGATCCAGGACCTCGGAAAAAGAATGGAGGCAAAGTTCGAGATGATGCCAGAAACGTTTAACAAAGATCTAGAAGAATTAAAGAACAAACAAACAGAGATGAACAATACAATAACTGAAATGAAAAATACACTAGAAGGAATCAATAGCAGAATAACTGAGGCAGAAGAACAGATAAGTGACCTGGAAGACAGAATGGTGGAATTCACTGCTGCGGAACAGAATAAAGAAAAAAGAATGAAAAGAAATGAAGACAGCCAAGGAGACCTCTGGGACAACATTAAATGCAACAACATTTGCATTATAGGGGTCCCAGAAGGAGAAGAGAGAGAGAAAGGACCAGAGAAAATATTTGAAGAGATTATAGTCGAAAACTTCCCTAACATGGGAAAGGAAATAGCCACCCAAGTCCAGGAAGCGCAGAGAGTCCCACAAAGGATAAACCCAAGGAGAAACACGCCGAGACACACAGTAATCAAATAGGCAAAAATTAAAGACAAAGAAAAATTACTGAAAGCAACAAGGGAAAAACGACAAATAACATACAAGGGAACCCCCATAAGGTTAACAGCTGATTTCCAGCAGAAACTTTTCAAGCCAGAGGGAGTGGCATGATATACTTAAAGTGATGAAAGGGAAGAAGCTACAACCAAGATTACTCTACCCGGCAAGGATCTCATTCAGATTCGATGGAGAAATCAAAAGCTTTACAGACAAGCAAAAGCTAAGAGAATTCAGCACCACCAAACCAGCTCTACAACAAATGCTAAAGGAGCTTCTCTAAGTGGGAAACACAAGAGAAGAAAAGGGCCTACAAAAACAAACCCAAAACAATTAAGAAAATGGTAATAGGAACATACATATCGATAATTACCTTAAACGTGAATAGATTAAATGCTCCAACCAAAAGACACAGGCTTGCTGAATGGATTCAAAAACAAGACCAATCTATATGCTGTCTACAAGAGACCCACTTCAGACCTAGGGACACACACAGACTGAAAGTGAGGGGATGGAAAAAAATATTTCATGCAAATGGAAATCAAAAGAAAGCTGGAGTAGCAATACTCATATCAGATAAAATAGACTTTAAAATAAAGACTGTTACAAGAGACAAGGAAGGACACTACATAATGATCAAGGGATCAATCCAAGAAGAAGATATAACAATTATAAATATATATGCACCCAACATAGGAGCACCTCAATACATAAGGCAACTGCTAACAGCTATAAAAGAGGAAATTGACAGTAAAACAATAATAGTGGGGGACTTTAACACCTCACTTACACCAATGGACAGATGATCCAAACAGAAAATTAATAAGGAAACACAAGCTTTAAATGACACAACAGACCAGGTAGATTTAATTGATATTTATAGGACATTCCACTCAAAAACAGCAGATTACACTTTCTTCTCAAGTGTGCACGGAACATTCTCCAGGATAGATCACATCTTGGGCCACAAATCAAGCATTAGCAAATTTAAGAAAATTGAAATCATATCAAGCATCTTTTCTGACCACAATGCTATGAGATTAGAAATCAATTACAGGGAAAAAAAAAGTAAAAAACACAAACACACGGAGGCTAAACAATACGTTACTAAATAACCAAGAGATCACTGAAGAAACCAAAGAGGAAATCAAAAAATACCTAGAGACAAATGACAATGAAAACACGACAATCCAAAATCTACGGGATGCGGCAAAAGCAGTTCTAAGAGGGAAGTTTATAGCTATAGAAGCCTACCTCAAGAAACAAGAAAAATCTCAAATAAAAAATCTAACCTTACACTTAAAGGAACTAGAGAAAGAAGAACAAACAAAACCCAAAGTTAGCAGAAGGAAAGAAATCATAAAGATCAGAGCGGAAATAAATGAAATAGAAACAAAGAAAACAATAGCAAAGATCAATAAAACTAAAAGCTGGTTCTTTGAGAAGATAAACAAAATTGATAAACCATTAGCCAGACTCATCAAGAAAAAGAGGGAGAGGACTCAAATCAATAAAACTAGAAATGAAAAAGGAGAAGTTACAACAGACACTGCAGAATTACAAAGCATCCTAAGAGACTACTACAAGCAACTCTATGCCAATAAAATGGACAACCTGGAAGAAATGGACAAATTTTTAGAAAGGTATAACCTTCCAAGACTGAACGAGGAAGAAACAGAAAATATGAACAGACCAATCACAAGTAATGAAATTGAAACTGTGATTAAAAATCTTCCAACAAACAAAAGTCCAGGACCAGATGGCTTCACAGGCGAATTCTATCAAACATTTAGAGAAGAGCTAACACCCATCCTTCTCAAACTTTTCCAAAAAATTGCAAAGGAAGGAACACTCCCAAACTCATTCTATGAGGCCACCATCACCCTGATATCAAAATCAGAGATACTACAAAAAAAGAAAATTACAGACCAATATCACTGATGAATATAGATGCAAAAATCCTCAACAAAATACTAGCTAACAGAATCCAACAACACATTAAAAGGATCATACACCATGATCAAGTGGGATTTATCCCAGGGATGCAAGGATTCTTTAATATACGCAACTCAATCAATGTGACACATCATATTAACAAATTGAAGAATAAAAACCATATGATCATCTCAATAGAAGCAGAAAAAGCTTTTGACAAAATTCAACACCCATTTATGATAAAAACTCTCCAGAAAGTGGGCATAGAGGGAACCTACCTCAACATAATAAAGGCCATATATGACAAACCCACAGCAAACATCATTCTCAATGATGAAAAACTGAAAGCATTTCCTCTAAGATCAGAAACGAGACAAGGATGTCCACTCTCACCACTATTATTCAACATAGTTTTGGAAGTACTAGCCATGGCAATCAGAGAAGAAAAAGAAATAAAAGGAATACAAATTGGAAAAGAAGAAGTAAAACTGTCACTGCTTGCAGATGACATGATACTATACATAAAGAATCCTAAAGATGCCACCAGAAAACTACTAGAGCTAATCAATGAATTTGGTAAAGTTGCAGGTTACAAAATTAATGCACAGAAATCTCTTGCATTCCTATACACTAATGATGAAAAATCTGAAAGAGAAATTAAGGAAACACTCCCATTTACCACTGCAACAAAAAGAATAAAATACCTAGGAATAAACCTACCTAAGGAGACAAAAGACCTGTATGCAGAAAACTGTAAGACACTGATGAAAGAAATTAAAGATGATACGAACAGATAGAGAGATATACCATGTTCTTGGATTGGAAGAATCAATATTGTGAAAATGACTATACTACCCAAAGCAATCTACAGATTCAATGCAATCCCTATCAAATTACCAATGGCATTTTTTACAGAACTAGAACAAAAGATCTTAAAATTTGTATGGAGACACAAAAGACCCTGAATAGCCAAACCAGTCTTGAGAGAAAAAAAACGGAGCTGGAGGAATCAGACTCCCTGACTTCAGACTATACTCCAAAGCTACAATATTCAAGACAATATGGTACTGGCACAAAAACAGAAATATAGATCAATGGAACAAGATAGAAAGCCCAGAGATAAACCCAAGCACCTATGGTCAACTAATCTATGACAAAGGAGGCAAGGATATACAATGGAGAAAAGACAGCCTCTTCAATAAGTGGTGCTGGGAAAACGGGACAGCTACATGTAAAAGAATGAAATTAGAACACTCCCTAACACCATACACAAAAATAAACTCAAAATGGATTACAGACCTAAATGTAAGACCGGACACTATAAAACTCTTAGAGGAAAATATAGGAAGAACACTCTTTGACATAAATCACAGCAAGATCTTTTTTTTTTTTTTCACACACACACACTGTATTTTATTTTTACAAGAGATAAATAGACTAACATCAAGCATTGTACATGGATGACCACAACAAAAGCAACAATGATTGCAATTACCAAACATGAAACACCCTCATACTATGTCATAATATTGACATTCAGTCCAGTAATCCTCCACTGTAGCAGCTCCTTTACTTTGCAGTGAAAATTGATTTGTATATTCTAGCAAGATCTTTTTTGATCTACCTCCTACAGTAATGGAAATAGAAACAAAAATAAACAAATGGGACCTAATGAAACTTAGAAGCTTTTGCACAGCAAAGGAAACCATAAACAAGACGAAAAGACAACCCTCAGAATGGGAGAAAATATTTGCAAACAAATCAACGGACAAAGGATTAATCTCCAAAATATATAAACAGCTCATGCAGCTCAATATTAAAAAAACAAACAACCCAATCCAAAAATGGGCAGAAGACCTAAATAAACATTTCTCCAAAGAAGACATACAGATGGCCAAGAAGCACATGAAAAGCTGCTCAACATCACTAATTATTAGAGAAATGCAAATCAAAACTACAATGAGGTATCACCTCATACCACTTAGAATGGGCATCATCAGGAAATCTACAAACAACAAATGCTGGAGAGGGTGTGGAGAAAAGGGAACCCTCTTGCACTGTTGGTGGGAATGTAAATTGATACAGCCACTATGGAGAACAGTAGGAAGGTTCCTTAAAAAACTAAAAGTAGAATTACCATATGACCCAGCAATCCCACTACTGGGCATATACCCAGAGAAAACCATAATTCAAAAAGACACATGCACGCCTATGTTCATTGCAGCACTATTTACAATAGCCAGGTCATGGAAGCAACCTAAATGCCCATCGGCAGACGAATGGGTAAAGAAGATGTGGTACATATATACAATGGAATATTACTCAGTCATAAAAAGGAACGAAATTGGGTCATTTGTAGAGACGTGGATGGATCTAGAGACTGTCATACAGAGTGAAGTAAGTCAGAAAGAGAAAAACAAATATCGTATATTAACACATATATGTGGAACCTAGAAAAATGGTACAGATGAACTGGTTTGCAGGGCAGAAATTGAGAGACAGATGTAGAGAACAAACGTATGGACACCAAGGGGGGAAAGCGGCGGGGGGGGTGGTGGTGGTGGTGGTGTGATGAATTGGGAGATTGGGATTGACATGTATACACTGATGTGTATAAAATGGATGACTAATAAGAACCTACTGTATAAAAAAATAAATAAAATTCAAAAATTCAAATAAATAAATAAATAATAAATCTAAAAAAAAAAAAAGAAGTGAGCAAAACTTGAGCAAAGAACTGAAAGGGGGTTAAAATCAAGAGAAGACTCAGTAGTGATCCGAGCAGTGAAAAGCTGGAAGAAGGACCTCAGTTCTTGTCTTCTTTGAAGAAAGAATTCAGCAAAGAGACCAAGATTGTGAAAAAAATACAAGTGTTTATTAGAAACAAAATAAGTGTGAAAGGACACACGGGTGGACTCAGAGTGAGTTATGCACCATAGGGGCAGCTTAGGTTGCTTATATAGGGGCAGTTTTCCAGGTTGTCTCTGGCCAATCATCTCCATATTTGGTACTGGTGTGCAAGCACATCTCTCAGCCAAGATGGATTCCAGCTGGCATCTTCTCCCTCCTTTTGTCCTTCCTCTAGACTGAGGGCCTTCTCTTCACACGTGTCAGGCCGGGAAATCCACAGGAATGCACCCAGTCAGGGCCCAGTGCTCCCACTGGTATCCCATCTCAAAGCCTTAGCAGGAGACCAGCTGCAGCTGCTCAGCCTGGTGCTTATCTCTCTCCTACCTATCTCCTACCTCTATAGCATGAATCAAATTGCGGGTTAGGTATTTGAAAGACTATAAGGGCTGAAAGTGCCCTTCAGATGGTGGCGTCTAGCGCCCCATCTTATAGCGGACTAGAAAGTAACTCATCCCAGATCACACAGCACATTAATGGCAGAGGCAGAAACCAGATTGCTCTCCTTTGCTCTTAGACCACTGTTCAAGGGACCATCTCCTGCTACTCCTCATTTCCTTATGGAGGGAAGGCAGTAGACTAATCCTGTCGCTAGTCCATATTCAGAGGAACGCCGGGTGGCCTGTGCTCAATTCACTTAGCTACGCCCCTGGACTCTTCTAATTGCAATCGACACAAATCCCGCTCCAACCATCAGAAGGGAAATGAATCCATTTGTTGAACCTGGAAGCAAACCTCAGGGCAGGTGGGAGGGTAAGGCTTGGCTTCAGGGGCAACCTAGACAAGAAACCCACATGCTGGGACTCTCTTCCCTTGCTTCTGCTGTGAAAATCGTCGTGGAAGGACTACAGGGCCCTTGGGTCTCACGCCCACTCCTGCACTCAGGGGCGCAGAGCAATAGGATTGGCAGCACCCACTGAATCACGATACTGAAGTGAGGGGGGCCTAGTTCAACCCCAAAAGGGGATGCTCTTGGCAGAAGAAAGGCTGAGGGCTGGGAAGGCAAACATGACATTTCCTCCTCAGCTTCCCCCTCCTTTGCACAGCTGGGCCTGGTGACCTCACCCCAACTCGTGTCAGTGACCAGAATCCTGACACGTTCTGCTGATGTGCCCGGTCCTCCAGACATTCCGGTTCATCACCGTGCAGGCAGACTCCTTAGAGTGAGATACTAGCCCAGCAGAAGTCCAAGTTTCAACAGAAAATCAATAAATAACATTATATTCTGAACCAAAGTTCTAAGTCATATTCCAAAAGAAAGACGTTTTTATTTTTAAATCACTAAGTCCTTATTGCTGCAAATTGCACATGAACTTAAATGGCTAAACTCAGAAGACCATATATCATTGGAAAATATTTATCACAGGCAAGGACACTTCATTTATCCCAGAGCTTCGGCAAAAAAATCTGTCTTTCCTGCACTCCCTGTCCTGTCATTTCAGATTGAACTTATGAGATTTATTAGTTTTATTCTTCTCCATTCTTCTCAAAAAGAAGAGAAATTTCACCCTTTCCTTTTGACTGGTTTAAAAAACTACAGAATTGTTTGTTCTGCAAAAATCTCAAAGACTTTTCAGTTCCATGTATGAATTTCTGTGCCACAGATATTTCTCAGTCACAGGATTCCAGAGCTTTCCAATGGCTCACTAGTTTCAAATGATAAGAAGGCCAAGAGTAGCAGAATCTTCCCTCCATGTGAGCAGAGGCTCAGATGTTCTGAGCTGACTCTGCCGTTGGCCACAATTGATTGCTGTAAGAGTTATCCCCAGATCCAAGGGGCATTCATCAAAAATCTCTTCCAGGATTTTAAGGTGACATACATATAACAAAAAATTTACCATCTTAACCATTTTTAAATGTACAGATCAATAATGTTAAGTACATGCACGTTGTTGTGCAATCTCCAGAACTCTCTTCATCCCACAGAACTGAAATTCCACACCCATTAAACAACTCCCCAGTCCTCCCTTCCCCCAGCCCCTGGCAGCCACCTTCCTGCTTTCTGTCTCTATGACTATGACTACTCCAGGTGCTTCATGTAAGTGCAATAACACAGTATTTGTCTTTCTGTGGCTGGCTATTTCACTTAGCATAGTGTCCTCAAGGTTCCTTTTCAGACTCCCTTCTTTAGCATATGTTGTAGCTTATGTCAGAACTTCCTTCCTCGTGAAGGCTGAAGAATATTCCATCGTATGTACATACCACATTTTGTCTACCCATTCATCAGTCAAGAGACACTTGGGTTGCTTCCACCTTTTGGCCATTGTGAATAATGCTGCTATGAATATGGGTGTACAGATATCTCCTTGAGATCCTGCTTTCAATTCTTTTGGGTACGTACCCAGAAGTGGAATTGCTGGATCATATGGTAATTCTATTTTTAAGTTTTTTGAGGAACCGCCATACTATTTTCCATAGCGCCTACCGCATTTTACATTCCCACCAATAGTGCACAAGGATTCTAATTTCTCCACATCCTTGCCAATGACTGTTACTTTCATTTTTTGTTTTTTGTTTTATAGTAGCCATCCTAATGGGTGTGATTTGGTTTCCCCAGGATTTTTAACTGGAACTAAGGAAGTCAGTCTCTTCCCATGACAGAAGCTATGGAGGTGAGACTCTTAATTGTCATGTTTCTTGACATGTGAAGGAAGACAGCCTGTGTTGAGTTTTTAGGGCACTTATTAATCCTACCCCTTTCCCCTCCAAAGTTTGGAACCCAATTGAAATCTATTCACAGAAGCCAAATAGACTCCAATAAGGATCAAAATAGCAGTGCCAGTACTTTTCAAGGAGGACTGGAGACTAGGACTGAAAGCCAAGTCCAGGCCAGTCTTCCCATTCCTCTTCCCCCACCTAATGGAACTGACTTACCGGCAATGGCAGGCCTGCTCTGCCCACCTTGCGACAGAGGAAGAGAAGGCCTGGTGGGTTTACTGCACAGAAACGCTGCATGCTGCCTAGGGACAGGCAGGGTCCGCAAGAGAGCCAGAGGGAGGTGCCATGCTTGTGTAACCACCCCTTTGCCGATCTCATCAGCCAGAATAAGCCACTCCTTCATCCTGGAAGCAAAAAGGGAGTCTGAAAAGAAGAATGGAAGCGTAGCCCCCCGAAGCTCTGAGAAGACGTACGCTCATCTTTGTGGGCTTCGGCAGACACACGAAGGGAGGAGGAAATGTCCCCCCTTCCCCTGCCTCCCCAGCAGTTCTAACATTGGGGTGTGCTTGTTTTTAACATCTTTATTGGAGTATAATTGCTTTACAATGGTGTGTTAGTTTCTGCTGTATAACAAAGTGAATCAGCTATACATATACATACATCTCCATATCTCCTCCCTCTTGCGACTCCCTTCCTATCCCACCCCTCTAGGTGGTCACAAAGCACCTAGCTGATCTCCTTGTGTTATGCGGCTGCTTCCCACTAGCTATCTATTTTACATTTGCGAGTGTATACATGTCCATGCCACTCTCTCACTTCGTCCCAGCTTCCCCTTCCCCCTCCCCGTGTCGTCAAGTCCATTCTCTACATCTGCGTCTTTATTCCTGTCCTGCCCCTAGGTTCTTTGGAACTTTTTTTTTTTTTTAGATTCCATATATATGTGTTAGCATACGGTATTTAACATTTGGATTTCTTAACAAGTAGGACTCAGCACTGCACAAATGCAGCTGTTCTTCCTGCGAAAGGATGCTGAGTGCATGGGAGCACGGCTGCTCACCCCTTGTGAGGCTGCTCCCTGACGTCATCACAACTTCTTTGTGAATCCTCCCGAGGTCAGCTATGGGACCTGAAGGCTCTGAAGTGGGTCTGCACAAAACACCAATTAAATTTACTTGAGGCTATCCATGGCCTAGCCTGAAAATTCACTCCCCAATCTGTCTTCCATTTCACATTCTCCCAGGGAGGACATTCAATAGAGCTCACTGGAGATTATGCAAGGAACTCAAATGAAGTCATGAAACAACTCCAAATAATAAATGCCAGCAATATTAAAATGTCCTGATTTGAACTATATGAAATGCCTCACATTATTAAATTCTCAGGAAGGAATTAAAGTCCCCCTAAAATAAATATCCTTTCTCTTGAAGGTTGAGCTCTAGAGAAATTAAAAGTCCACAATTATTTCCTGCCCAATTCCTTTCTGGTTCAGGGTCAGTCAGAGGGTCTCATTCAGCGATGGCGGTAGAGTCTGGCTCCTTCCACAGCTGCTTCCACTGCAGAACCATCTTGGCTTCAGGCTCTCCAGGCTGTCACTCCCTTGGCCGGTTGTCTGGAGTCCGTGACTCATGAACTTAAACTTCACTGGGAGAAACCCACTCTCATGGGGTCAGTCCTGCTGCCATGGGGCCCTCTCCTTGTCTGGCGGAAGTCCAAGGCAGGGTGAGGCCTGTGTGCCATGGTGGTAGCTCTCCTCAGAAGCCGCTTCTCCTCAAAACCATCAAGAGGAGACCCACTGCAAACAGGCATCTCTGCCTGCTTGGAGGTAAGACTTGCCCAGCTCTAGCAAGCACCTTGCCTCTTCCACATGGGACTCTGCAGTCCCTGAAGAAATGAAGCTGTTTCTAACTTCTCCAAGAAGGGAGGCCTGTGGTGCTAACATCACTGGCAAGGCCTGTGATGTGAAGAGCAGCCTGCAGGACAGGAGCAGCAACGTAAGCTATCAGAGACTTAGAAGGCCAACGACCTGCAAGACCAAGGCTGTCTAACCCAAGGCCAAAGGCATTCGACTCTCCTTCAAGGGAGAATGGGGGAGATGGAGAAATAGTTAGGTAAGAGGCATCTTTTCATTGTAGAGAAGAATTAAGGGTTTCAAGTCGACCAGACATGGAGAAACCCTAAATGATTACAATGTCTCTGTAAGCTGTGGAGGAGTTTTACCTCAGGTTAGTGGAAAGTTCAATCCTTGTCCTCTTTGAAAAAGGAAATACTCAAAAGGCACGGACAACTGAGAGTCTTAGGCCTGATGCTTTAACCTAAAGTTGAAGGTTAACCTCCAGAGGATAAACAACAAGGTCCTACTATATAGCACAGGGAACTATATTCAATATCCTGTGATAAACCATAATGGAAAAGAATATGAAAATGAATATATATATGTATAACTGAATCACTTTGCTGTACAGCAGAAATTAATGCAATGTAAATCAACTATACATCAATAAAATTTTTTAAAGAGATTTTGTCAAGATTTGTTTTTTGTTTTCCTTTTTTTTTTTTAAGAGAGAAAAACTTCCTCTACATTTCAAGGACTTTGAGGACTATCTTTCTAAGACATTAAATAACCCAACTAATCCTCACTGATCTCTCAGGAACAAAGTTAATAATTATTTGGTCTATATGTATCCTTACCTACTTCTAAACTGCTTGGTTTCTTGTTGTTTTTTGAATTCACACTGGTTTAAAACTTACAAACTGTACGAAGAGAGCATGGGCATTATGTCAAGCCCTTTCAACCCTGTAGTACATGACGTGCCTGCGAGCAGCCAGCCACCCATACCAAGTGGCTGCCTGAAGTCACAGGGCACTTGTCCTCTTGTTTTTGAAAACTCTTTGACCAAATGATATTTTAGACTTCTCCTGTAGATGTGTCAATTTGAAAACTCAAGCTTTCAGTATAACAAAAGGGTTTTTAAAAGGGGAATCTAACGTAAATTACCTTAAGACTGTTGGGAGTTAAAGAGCTCAAGAAAGCTGGGCTTTGGAAGTAATAATGCACAAATGGAGAAGGACTTTCAGCCATAAAATAACAAAGCAAATGGGGGAAAGACTTGGGTTCTCCGTGCAGCAGTTTTGTCAGCAACAGACACAGCAAATGTTTGAAGCCCTCTAGCCAGTGTTTTCAAACTGTAGGACATGATCCATTAGTGAGTGGATTGTGAAACCCACTCTGCAGGTTGCAAACACGACTCTCTTTAAAGGAATGCAATAGAAAAGAACACGTGAGAGTGAGTCACTAGAAGTACAGTAAGAACCGTCTGGTGAAATTTTCCATTCATTATGTGTGCTCACAGGTAGGTGTGGGCCAGGACAATTACCTTTCCTTTTGCATAAATACAATTTTTACTCTGGGTTGTGGCTTTAAAAAAAAAGTTCAAATACACTATTACGTAGGAACACCTCAGGGGTCCAAAGCTCTGAGAGGAGGTTACACAGTAAAGCTCATTTTCTACAGAGATATTAGGAAAGACACATTTTGAAAAATAAGTGGACATAGGACATACGGTATCAGAGATTATATATTTGCATTTTCCAAGTTTTCTGTGATAATGAAAATTACTTGTCATCCATAAAAATATGCTTATTAAAAAAACCCAAATTACCTAGAAGTAAATGAAGTAAATTACGTAAAGCCCCCTTTCATTCCTTCTCTCCCAATCCTAGTGCCTTGGGCAGAGGAAACCGTCAACATCTTGATATGCATTACTACAGACTTTTTTCTAGGCACGCACAGACACACACATGCCATATATATGTAAACAGGTTCGTAACCATATAAACGTAAACAGGAGTGTGCGATTCAGTATTATTGTGCAACTTGTTTTTCATATCACTATGTCTTAGGAATATTTTCATGTCCACAATATAGAGCTGTTTTTATCGGCTGCAGAGTATTGCATGGTAGAAGTTGGTATGTAATATTTCAACAATTTCTTCATTTATGTACAATCATGTTGTTTCAAATTTATTATTTCAAAAAATGTTTCGATACACATGCTTATACCTGACTCCTAGGACTTGCGTGAAGATTTCTTCAGGTTGGATGCTTACAGTCAGAGCTGTTAAACCAGAGGCTAGACACCTTTTAAGTATTGATATACACTGACAAATTGTCCACCTGAAAAGCTACATGGATTTATACTTTCTCCAACAATGACAGAGTGCTCATCACGTCCAGCACTAGTTATTACCAATCCTTTCATAGCTGCCTTTTCAAGGGACAGGGAAATGGTATTCATTTTAATTTTTGACTGCTTATGAAGTTGAAAGTTCATACATTTGTTTATATTTCTTTATAAAAATATCTTTATATCTTTTGTTCATCTTTTGTTTGGTTTCTAGGTGCTTTTATATTAAGGATCTTTAACTTTGTTATATTTCACATAATCCCCCAATCTTTTGTCTCCTATTTATAGTTGTGTACAGAAGTTTTTTTTTTTTAAGGTAATCAAATCTATCAGTTTCTTTTTTTCTCTTTCATGGATATTGGGCTTTGTGTCTTGATTAGGAAGGCCTTCCTCACCCATTTATTAGAGATTTTTCCCAATATTTCCTTCTTTTTTTTATATTTCCATGTTTAATTCATCTGGATTTCATTTCTGGTCCATGGTATGAAAGAAGAAAATGTTTTCCAAGTAGTAAATAATCTCAACATCATTTACTGAATAGTTCAACTCTTCCCTACTTATTTATAATGCCATTTCCAAATATTAAATCCCCATACGTCTATACACTGCTCTGTTCCTGGATTCTCTGCTCTGTGCCTTTAACCTATTTGATTACTCCTGTGCTTATAGTGTACTGTTTCATTTACTCTGGCTCCATGGATTGCTTTGATAGCAAAAATTGTTTCATGCGTTGTCTTATAGATGATCTTTATAATTATATTGTTATAGCCATTTAAAAACCTTGCTATGATTATATGAAATTGCTTTGAATTTATGTTAATTTGATAGAACTGACATTTTTTATGTTGGGTTTTCTCATACAGAAATGTGGCATGCCTCTCCATTTTGGGGGTTTCCTTTTATACCGTTCAGTATAGATTTTTAAAATTCACATAGGCCTTAGATTTCTGCTGACCTTTTCTAGAGAATGCATTCTTTACCACCATGCATTTCCTAATTGGTTAGCGCCAGTGTAACAGAAGCTTTTGATATTGTGGTGTTGGTGGTGTGCTCTGCCTCTTTAACAAGCTTTCTCATTCGTTGCAACAGCATGCCAGTAGGTAACTACAAGGTTCCTTTTTGTCCAAAAAAACTTCTTTACAATCATAGTTGTCTCACTTTCCATCGAGTTTACTTTTTAGTACTATTTTTGTCTTCTTTCTGAGTCAGCAAGATGGGATGCTAAGAAAGTTTCCTTCTACTTCTAGATTGTTTAGTATCAGAGGATGTTGAATTTATCAAATGCTTTTTTTAGCATTGGATATGGTATTCTTTAATCTGTTAATTTAGTGAGCCACAGTGATTCTGCACTTCTGTTGAGACTGGCCTATACTTTTCCTTGTTTTATTTGTGCAGTTTTGGTATCAGGATTATGCTAACCACATGGAACGAATTAGGAAGTTTTATGTCTTTTTTTCTATCCTCTGCAATGGTTTACAAATAAATGTGTTCCTTAAAGATGTGCCTAATAGTATTTGCCTTTTAAAAGGAAGTTTCAGGGGGCTTCCCTGGTGGCGCAGTGGTTGAGAGTCTGCCTGCCAATGCAGGGGACACGGGTTCGGGCCCTGGTCTGGGAGGATCCCACGTGCCGCGGAGCGACTGGGCCCGTGAGCCACAATTGCTGAGCCTGCGTGTCTGGAGCCTGTGCTCCGCAACAACAGAGGCCGCAACAGTGAGAGGCCCGCGCACCGCGATGAAGAGTGGCCCCCACTTGCCGCAGCTGGAGAGAGCCCTCGCACAGAAACGAAGACCCAACACAGCCATAAATAAATAAATAAAATTTAAAAAAGGAAAAAAAAAAGACGTTTCAGGGACTTCCCTGGTAGCACAGTGGTTAAGAATCCACCTGCCAATGCGGGGGACACGGGTTAAATTCCTGGTCCTGGAAGGTCCCACATGCCGCGGAGCAACTAAGCCTGTGAGCCACAACTACTGAGCCTGCGCTCTAGAGCCCACGAGCCACAACTACTGAGCTCGTGAGCCACAACTGCTGAAGCCTGCGAGCCTAGAGCCTGTGCTCCACAACGAGAAGCCACCGCTATGAGAAGCCCGCACACCACAACGAAGAGTAGCCCCTGCTCACCGCAACTAGAGAAAGCCTTAGCGCAGCA
This sequence comes from Eubalaena glacialis, assembly GCF_028564815.1. NCBI lineage: Eukaryota > Metazoa > Chordata > Mammalia > Artiodactyla > Balaenidae > Eubalaena > Eubalaena glacialis. Next base: position 43,071,984 of record NC_083724.1, read on the forward strand.
ACAAAGACCCAACACAGTGAAAAATAAATAAAATAAAATTATATTAAAAAAAAAGTTTCATACTGCTCTTTCAATTTCTCCTAAGATGTTTGGTCTATTTACATTTTCTATCTTTTGCCAATTTTTAGAATCTCTATTTTTTTTAAGTTGTCGCATTTCATCTAGTCTTTCAAAATTACTGGAATGAAGTTATACAACCATATCAGGAGTAAATTATAAATAGTACTCCCTTGTAATTAAAAGGTCTATTTGTAGGTATCTTTCTAAAAATTATTCCTAATGCTAGCTATTTTTGTCATATTTTCCAAAGGTTTGCCTTTTATTGGTTTTTATTTTAAAAACCTTTTAGTTTCATTGATAAAAATTATTTTGCTATTTTATTAATTTCTGCTTTTAACATTTAAAATTCCTCATGTCTTTCTTCTAGTTTATTTTTTCTAGCTTCTAAAGTTAAATTGTTATTTCACTTATTTTCAGTTTTCTTACTCCCTGAAAAATGAAATCTACAAAATTTCCTCTAACTCCTGATTTGGCAGAATCCTGTAGGTTTTGAGAAGTGGTTTTTTTACTAATTTTAAATAGTTTGTAATTTGTTTTGAATTCCCCTATAAATGAGTTATTCAAAAGGTAATTTTAAAATTTCCAAGTGGACGAGCCTTTTGTTATTAGTTTTATTATATTATGAAAGAGAACAGGTCTGCATTCTGTACTTTTTTACCCTTGTATGAATCCCTTTTATAAACAGTTCATAAGTTTTCCAAGAGAACGTTTTGTATTCCTGATGGATAGAAAATATAAAGAATGCTTTGAATTCATGATGGATACAAAATATTTATGTATCTTCCCTCTCCTAACCTATTGATGGGAGGGGAGCGGGCCTGAGATTTTTGTTTTACAATTATTACACAGTAAAAATGATGCTTTTTAGGGGGGTACAGTTCCCTTAAATTAAGTACGGATTCATGTTACCACCAACACAACCAGAACAAGGAGCAGCCCATCACTGAAAGAAACTCCCCTGCACAGCCTCTCTGTAATCAAACCTTCCCACCCCAACCCCTGACAGCCACTCATCTAGTCTCTTATCACCATAGTTTTGCCTTTTCAAGAGTATTATATAGACAGGGCTTCCCTGGTTGTCCAGTGGTTAAGAATCCACCTCCCAGTGCAGGGGACGCGGGTTCAATCCCTGGTCGGGGAACTAAGATCTCACATGCCGTGGGGCAACTAAGCCCGTGCACCACAACTAAACTAGAGAGCCCGTGTGCCGCAAACTACAGACCCCACGCGCTCTGAAGCCTGCGCGCCCCAACGAAGATCCCGCATCCCGCAACTAAGCCCCGATGCAGCCGAAAAAAAAAGAATATCATATAAATGGAATCAAAAAGTATGTATCTTTTGAGATTACATCAAGATGTAACCTTTTGGCTTCTTTCACTTAGCATATGACTTTGAGATTCATCCAAGTTGACATATGTATTATTTATTCTTTTTTATTGCTGAGTAGTATTCCATTGTGTGGACACACCATCATTTGTTTATCCATCCACCTTTTGGAAGACATTTTGATGATTATGAATAGAGCTGCTATAAACACCATGTACATGTTTTTACGTGAACATAAGTTTTCATGTAACTTGTGAAACTGCTGGTGTATTTATGTTTAAAGACACTGCCAATCTGTTTTGAGGGACTACATCATTTTGCATTTCCACCAGAATTTCAGTTACTTTGCATCCTCACCAGCCCTTGGTTCTGTTAGTATTTTCTTAGTGAGTAGCAGTAGATCCACTGATTTGGAAGAGAGATGTGTTAAAGTCTCTCTCATAATTGGTTTGCTCACTTTTCCTTGTATTTCTGTTTTTGCTCTGTACATTTTGAAACTGAGTTTTTAGATTGCAGATCAGATTTCAAATAATCTTTCTGCAAAACTATACTTTTTATCAGCCGAAAAGAAATGTTTTTACTTTCTCCCACTTAATGGTTTTCATCTTGAGTCCTATTTATTGTTTATTCTGAGGTTAACATAGTCACATACACTTTTGTTAGCATCTGCCTGGTATGCTCGTTTACTTCTTTATAATCCATGAAAGTCTTTTAGATTTTTTTTTGCAAATAGCACATAGTTGGATTGTCTTTTTACTCAAGCTTAAGGAATTCCAGAATTTAACTTACATTTATTGTGAGAAAAGCATTTGGTCTTGCTACTGTCCGTATATGTGTGTTTGTGTGTGTTCCTATTTATCTTGTTTCTTTCTTCTTTCCTGCCTTTTCTTGGATTTTTAAATTCCATCCCCCCTTTCCTGGTGGTTTGGGGGCTAAAGTTGTTGATGTATATTTGCTTCTCTCTCTCCTTGTCTTGGCACACAGTAAGTCTGCACTTCCCTGCTCAGTTGAATTCAGCCGTGGCCATGTGATTTTCTTTGGCCAATGAAATGTGAGAAGTGACATCCGTTCCGTCTAGGCAGAAGCTTTAGGTCAGGGTACGTTGCATCACAATCTATTTTTGCTTGGGTATTGTAACAAGCAATGTTCCAAATACTGATGCTTTGTCAGCTAGCTCCCAGGTTGAGGGGGATATGGAGTAGGGCTTCTAGCCAATCTGCCAAACGCATACAGAATGAGCACTAATAAAGTAATGTTGCTTTAAGTCACTAAGATTTCAGGCTTGTTGCTGAAGTATCGTCACATAACCTATCCTTACTGATATGCCTTTCCCTTCAAATATACTTAAATATATTTTTCTATCAACACCTAGAGGTAAACACTATATTCTTGCCTTGAATAAGACGAGATCCTGAACACTGTTCCACTTTCTATATCCTGTCCTGCCTCCATTCATGTTAAAGCCTAGAATTTTAGCTCACTTCATTTTTACATATGCATAATACTTAGATTTTTCCTAATTATAAGCATCCACGGGGATTATAAAGGGGAAAGACAGATCACATGGCATCACCAGTTCCTTTGATTTAAAATCTTCCATGGATTCATTGCTCATACTGGTATCTGCATTGTCTCATACAACAAATATTTGTGCACTTACTGTATGCCAATTCCCGTGTTCTTCTAGGAGTCTCACTTCTTTTTCATAACTTTTATCTTTCATCCCTTTGCAATGCATATTAAGGGGATCTCTCAATCAGATCTTCCATTTCATGAATTCAAGCTTCAACTGAATCTATTCTGCTATCTAGTCCATCTTCTGAGTGTTCTATTTTCACAATCGTGTTTTTAATTTCCAAAAACTAAATATCTTTTTCCTAGCATCCTATTCTTTATGGATGCAACATCCCCATGACTCTTTGAAGATCCTAATTGTATTAATTTTTAAACTTCTTCCGTTTCTTCTAGTAACTACCTTCTTGAACAGGTTAATTTGTTTTAATTTGGTGTCTCCTTTTATGTTAGTGGTTTTCTTCAAATTTGATGATTCTTGGCATATTTATAGATGAGGGCCTAAGACTAAGGTTTGAAGTGACTTTCCTCAGCCAAATGAGAATTCTGGTTCACTTTCAATGAATACAAATTCTGATTACAGGCACTCTGGTGATTATAAAGGGAGTGGCAGGTCACCGTAACCAGAAGTGTGGCAGCTTATCTTCAGTTCCTGCTTGTAGTCATTTTGGATAATGCCCTTGTTCTCCAATCCCAGTGTTTCCTGTGTCAGGACTCCCACTTCAGAGAGCTGCTTTCTTAGCCTGAGCTTGATGGCAAACTCCATAATTAGGTACTCCATAAAGCGGTAAGTGGAACGGCTTAGCTGTTCCACTCTTCAATTAACTCATCTTTCAATAATCTGCTCTTTATCTTCTAGGAAGTCCACATTGTTCATTTTCTGGTTTTCCAACTCTGCTATTAATTTATTTTTGTTTTAATATTTCTCCAGTCATTTCAATGGGACTCTGGAAGAGTAAAAGAATGTGTTCAGTGATCCATGTTAAACCAGAAGTTCTCATATGTAGTTTATAACCAGGATCTGCTAAAAAATTAACCATCTTGCTGATCTTCTGAAAATCAAGTGTTACTATTTTGAGATTAGGGATTATTTTGTAAATATCCATTTGAAATTAGACTGATTCCTGGACATAGTATTGGGTATGCATACAACAGTAATTTTTGACCAAAAGTAATTATGGTAGATTTAGGGCAAGATGACAAGCTCTTTGCTACTGTATCACATCTGACACTGTTTAAAAAAAAAAACCAGAATTCCTGTTTACATAGATTGCATATGCTCTGGTAAACACTCAGCAAAGGTACATAGTAATTTCTCAGTAAAGGTACATGCTCATAAACTCTAACCCAAATGAAAATATTTAATTTCAATTAAGTGACATTGCTTTAGGTTTAGTATTGAAAGTTTAACGAAGTACTAAAATTGTACATATTAAGCAGCAAAGTATCCGTATTTATAATTTTTAATGGAATCACTTCAATAAAAGTGATTCCATTATCAATAAAACATGTAAATATGAAAGAATTTTAAAACTATAATTATGTATGTGTATATATGTCTCTGAAAAATCTGTGTCAAAGAAAACTGAGGCTATCAGTATAAACTCATTAAACTTCTATCTCTTCTTACCTTTATTTCCTCCCAAACTTACCAGTATCCATCCAACTCGAAGGATACAAGTGATTTTTATATATTGCGCAAGGTTTTTTTATCCATATTTCCATGTTTCCCCAATTCTCTAAATTACTTATCTACATCTTCAGGATCTCCTTTATTGGTTTCCTCATTTCAACATATAAAATGTAAGTCCTTCTCATTCTAAAAAATTCTTTTTTTGCTAATTATTTTCTCTTTTCATCCAAACTCCTTCAGAGCAGCCTATTCCCACTGTTTTCACTAGCCCCGCCTGGCCCCCACAGGCAGCCCTGGACCCTCAATTTATTGCAATCTGGCTTTCTTGTCCACCACTTCACTGAACTGCTCTAAGGTCACTGGGGACCTAACTGCTCAAATCCAATGGACACTTACATTCTCTGAAGTATGACACTGTCATCTACTTCCTCCTTCTTGAAACTCTATCACTTCTTTCCTTCCCAGAATTCTTTCTCTGCTTATTACTTAAACTTTTGACAGTACCCACAATCCTCTGAAACCTCATCCATTTTCATGATTTTAATGACTGCTTATATGTGCTGATGACATTCAAACTTTTATTTTTCCATGTCTTCACATGTATGTCCAGTTATCTACCAGTTTATCTCCTGAATTCTACAGGTGCTTTAAAATTCAACATGTCCAGAACTAAAGTCTTTTCCCCAATTCAGTTCTTTATTCCCTATTTCCAAACTCAGTGATACCACCACCCAAACTTAGTCACACAGATGGGGGTCCAGCCTCCGCCTCCTAGTTCTTCCTTACTTCCCAAGACCAAGTCTTGCTTGTAATTTTCTAAATAAAATTAGAACTTATTTCCTCCCTTCATCTATACCTTATTTCACACCCCTTTCTTCTTGCTATTACCTGATCTAGAAGTTACCAAATTGCTGTTTGGTGGAACCAGCTGTTAGACACTTCTATTAAAAAAGGACTCTACAATCAAATAGATTTGAGGATGGCTGTATACCATACGCCTGCTGTGACGATCCAGAATGAACATTAGCCTACAGCAGCCCCCAGAAGCTGTACAGTAAAGAAACCTGATTAACTTTACTTAAGCCAGGTTCTCCCTTCTGCCGGCCTATAAACCTTTCAGTAGGCACAGGAGAGGAGGTGGCAGCATGCAAGTCCCACTAGAAAATAAAAAACACTGCTCCTCAGAAAAGTGGGGCATAATTGTCTCCAGGCTTCTTCACATTCCTCATCCATACTGACGTCAGTGGTCTAAAATGCCACCTGAACTTGTCCTTTCTATTCTTAGCTACTTTCTGAGGAAACCAGTTCCACGCACATGGATGGCTAAGACCCGCTCTCCTCCTCCTGGCTGCCTCCTTTAGGGGCACTTGCCACTGCCTGGTGACACTGCACTGATGCTCCAGAGCCTGTGCCTGTGGCTCCATAACACACCCCTCTCACACTCATGGCTCTGGACTTCCGCTGTCCTCTCTGCCTTGAGTGTCCTTGCCCTTTACTGGCTGACTCACCAGTTTTTCACGAGTCCTTTAAGACTTAGCTTAGGGACTGCCTCTTTAGATGACTTTTCTTTGCCTCACAGCTCCCCCTCTTCTTCCACAAACACTGACTAAATGCCCTGAATATGCCCGTCATAGCATGTCACGTGCAGGATGAGACATCTGCTGTGCGTCTTCCCCTCTCACTCCACTGCTAAAGGGCCAACGCTACATCTTGGTCATTGTTTCACTCCTCTAACACTCAATCCATGACTAATGAACTAACTAGTACTCTAGTAGCCCTCTTAGTAACAATCAGGCAGGACCTTCTAGAAGAAATCTGACACTCCAGCTTTTCTCTGATCTCACCTCTCAGTCTGGTTGAACTAAAGACTTATCTGTGCATGTTTACCAGGGAGACATAATTTAATCCAGAGATGTGTCATCACATACTCTTACATACTCTGCCGTTTAAAAATTCTGCTCAGATGGGGGAAGGAGACAGGTATGCTTTCTGATAGCCCCACTCTTTTGCACTTCTAGTGCTCACTGGCTTCTCTCTCTGTGCCTTCCTTAAACCCTTCCTCTCTTAACAAGGAAACAGGATAACAGAGTAATTAAGAGCCTGGGTTCTGCCTATCTGTGAAACAGAAACAGAACCAGGGACATAGAGAATAGACTGGTGGTTGCCAAGGGGGAGGGGGTGGGAGAGGGTTGGATTGGGAGTTTGGGATTAGCACATGCAAACTGGTGTATATACAGGATGGATAAACAAAAAGGTTCTACACGGGACTTCCCTGGTGGCGCAGTGGTTAAGAATACACCTGCCAATACAGGGGACATGGGTTCGAGCCCTGATCCGGGAAGACCCCACATGCCACAGAGCAACTAAGCCCCGTGCGCCACAACTACAGAGCCTGCGCTCTAGAGCCCGCGAGTCAATACTGAAGCCCGCGTGCCACAACTACTGAAGTCCATGCACCTAGAGCCCATGCTCCACAACAATAGAAGCCACGGCAATGAGAAGCCTGTGCACTGCAACAAAGAGTAGCCCCCGCTCACTGCAACGAGAGAAAGCCCGCACGCAGCAACGAAGACCCAACGCAGCCAAAAATAAAAAATAAATAAATACATTTATTAAAAAAAAAGTGAATGCATTTTAAAAAACCAAAAAGGTCCTACTGTATAGCACAGGGAACTATATTCAATATCCTGTGATAAACCGTAATGGAAAAGAATGTGAAAAAGAATGTATATAAATGTATAACTGAGTCACTTTCCTGTACAGCAGTAATTAACACAACACTGTAATTCAACTATACGTCAATAAAAAATAAAATTTTTAAAAAGTGCCATAAAAATAATCACATAAGGGGGACTTCCCTGGTGGTCCAGCGGTTAAGACTTCGCCTTCCAATGCAGGGGGTGAGGGTTCGATCCCTGGTCGGGGAGCTAAGATCCCACATGCCTCGCGGCCAAAAAACCAAAACATAAAACAGAAGCAATACTGTAACAAATTCAATAAAGACTTTAAAAATGGTCGACATCAAAAAAAAATCTTTTTAAAAAAAATCACATAAATCAGAAACAAATGAAACATAATAAAGTCCATACATTAAAAAAAAAGAGCATGGGTTGTGGTCAAATCCCAGCTAACCACTTACTTATAGCTGTGTAATTTTGGGCAGCTCACATAATGTCTCCTCAGACTCCTCATCTATAAAATGGGGATGGTAATAGTTCCCTACCTCATAGCGTTGCTGTAATCCATAAACACGGTTAAGTGCCTCGGTAAATGTTTGCTGCTCTCTGGTTATTGTGAATTAAAATACATTAATGGCTTCTGGCCATATGATTTATAATAGTTTGACATTTAACCAAATGGTAAAACTATTCCATTTATTATTCCCATCTCTTTTTACCCCTTACCCTGCTTTGTTGTTTATGTTTTCTCCCGCCAGAGTGTTAGTTCCAGGAGAGCAAAGGCTTTTTTTTGTTCACTGCTGAAAGCAATAGCACCCAGAAAAGTATTGTACATATGAAGCCCTCAGTAAACACTAGCTGAGGAATGGTGCAAACCGTCACAAGGAAAAATACACCAAAACTTTCATTATAATAAAAAAGTATAGATAAATTTTTCTCTAATGGCTTCCAGTCAAGTATTTTAAAACACCATATGCTATACTAAAAACATAAGTAATTTATTAAAATTTGAAGGCAAAAACATAATTTTAAAAGATTTAGACTTATGTTAGGCGTGATAGAGTATGGATGCTTTCTTGAAATTCAAAATCAGATCCAAGAGTATCACTTTCAGAATGTTCTAGTAGACTGAGTTTACTTTTAGTTGTCTTTGATGAAACAGTCACTATTCTACTCTCTTTCTTAACAGAAATGTGTTTTTTCGAAGACTCACTTTTAATTGGTTTATTAACCAAAGAATTATTTTGCCCAATTCCTTGGCTTTTCTGCTTTACAGGTGAGTCAGAGCAGGAATGCAGGTCCTTCCCAGGTTGTTTCTTAGCAGAGTATTTTTTGGTATATTCACCTGCTTTGGTCATTTTCCCTGAAGAAGACCTGCTATTTCTAGATAATTCCTCTTCTTTTCTTTGACTTCCAGTTCCAGAAATGACATCTACTGAAGAAGGACATGTTCTAGCAATGAAATCTTCAAAAGACTCCTGCCGCTGCTCTGTGACTGGAAACCCCAGGTTATCTTTGGAAGTTTCTAAGGCCTCCTGAGTAGAGACTGGGACCTGGAAGGAGTCGAGAGACAAAGGAATCCTAGCATCACCTGTAATTTTCTGAAACTGGAAGGAAAAACAAAAGACAAGACAAAAATTCAGTGATGAACAAAGCCAACCATTAAAAAGTAGAGTTCAAAACTTCAATATTACTCTGCGATATTATTATTAAGACAGTCAATTGATTATTCAGAAGATTTCAGAGCCAGTTTCTTTCTAATTATATCTTGCCAAGTGATTCTCAACTTAACCAAGATATATCCAAGGCTATGTCCGCTACATTTTCAGACTTTGGTGATTGGGGTAGTTATTACCCATTTCCTTTCCCTCACTAAAAATAAAACCCTATTCTGTAAGAAAATTAATTTATTTTCTATCCTCCAGGCACATGTAAACAGTATATAGTTTGTGACCAGACTGTGTTCTCAAGCTGTCAGTTCCCAAGACCAGTCTGAGATTGGTTGAGGGGGGCGAAGGGGGCTCCAAGTAAGGCTAGAGGAAAAGCTGACAGGTTTCCCCTCCCATTCCCATGACCAGGTGAGTCACTATAATATGTTACCTATTAGCTATGTCTGGATTACTTATTTTAAAAATTATCTATATCAGTACGTGTACCTTCATTAGTGTTCCTTCACTGTAAGCTGACTGCATACAAATAGAAACCTAGATAAAATATGAATAGAATAGACATTTATACAATTTAAAATCTGGAATATTTTCTCTAATGTTTTCTTTCTTCATTAAGGATAGTTTGCTTTAACTCATAAATTTTCTAAAGAACTCCCAGTTTTCTTATATACAACAATACAGTATCATGAAATGGGCCCACATTTACTAATCTCAGATTTGGAGAGGACTCCACAGTCTTCTAGCTCCTGAGCATGTGAACTATTAGAGACTGACCATTATTATTTTCTCTCTGACTTGGTCATTTCCTTTTTGCTGATCACTCTTCGAATCATTAAGTGCTGTTCTGTCCACTTACTTGGATATTTTGCATTTGTCCTAGGGCACTCTGCTTTGGTTCTGATTTTTCTTCTTCAAGTGCCTTCTTTTCTTCTTTAGGTGGACTACTAACAGTAGAATTCATCTGGGGACGACCTAGTAAATGAAAATCTGACTGATCTATACCAGCCATTGTGGCCAGCTGCCCCAGCCTGGACCAGAGAAGGAAAGGAGAAAAGGCAAAGGTTATTATAATCACATAAGAGCAGTTTAGATTTCCCCAGACCTACAATCATGAAATACTGCTAAAATCATAAAAGCCAACATCCTACCCCTGACCACAAGCCTCTCTCTCCCCCAACTTCTTAGCCCTTTCCAGATTCATCCTCTAGGACACATCCCATCTCCTTACCTATTACCGCTCCATTTTAAACACTGTCTCACTAGCAGCTTCAACATCTACCACGCACCTCGTCCACTGCCTGTCACACCTCCATTCCCACACTTCTTTACCACCTTTCCTGCAGTTTCCAAGAATGTGTTTGTTCCTTCCTTCCCAACACCAATTCATTCACTGGCAAAACACCACTCCATCAACTATCAATCTCCACTTCCCTCTTTCAGCAAAATTGCTCCCAGTTGAGAACCACTGACCTATATCTTCCCTGCAGATTAATAGTAATTTTTATGTCTAAGACAAAAATAACTTTAATTTAAACTTATCAAACAAGCAAATAAGTGAAAGATAGGAAAATTCTTATGCATTCCCGAATATTTTCAATGAAAATTGCCTTCAATTTAGTCTTTACAAAAAACTATACCTACTAATTACTCTGTCTACAGGTTACTCTTATATAATGGGCTCCCCACTCTACCAAAGCAGGCTCCCCTATTTGCATTTCTTAAAAAATTTAATTCCTCATTTTAAAAAGTCAACTATATTACCTATAATTACACTAAATTTGGCTAAATATGCCCATGGAAGTGATGAAAACTGCTCCAGCTCCTCAGCAAACTACCATTATAGTCGCAAAGAGAAGAACGCCATGAAGAGGAATGAACTAACCCAGCATCTTTAAGGAGATCCAAGAAAGCATGGAACTTCTGAAAAGAATTCTCAATGCTGCCCAAAACACCTTCATCATCCAGGATCATGCTTGTCAATGAGTGTGCATGAAGGGCTTCAGACAAAGAGAAATTTATATTTCTTAACTGGGCGTTTTCATGTTCCAGCTATAAAAGAAAACTGAAAATGTCTGACATGATTTTTTCTCATTGTCATCAAAAGTAGTCTTGTCTAGTTTCAAGGAACAAAACTAAAACACTCAAAATGTAATTAATCTGTAATTAACCTAACTCTCCACCAGTAAAGACAGAGACCACATCACATAATAACCAAAACCCACAGGCACGCAACAAAGTTTCCTATATAACACTTAGGTGGTATATAAATAAACCAAAGTTATCATTTTATTAATGATCTTTCACAAAAGATCACATTTCTAACTGGTTAAAATCATATTGGAGCCTCATTCCACATTAGAAAATTACCTGCTTTAAGTTTCCCGTAAATTAGAAAATGAAATATAGAATCTGATTTGGACAAAACATATTACAACTCTGCTGAATGTTAAGAATTAACTTTAGTGAGCAAAATATCTAATGCTTATGTTTAAAAGTGCTAAATCATACCCAACCCAATTTATTAAATGTACGATCACCAATATTTTCTTTGGCTTCTTGAAAATATTCACTCCCGTGCACTCTTCCCCTTCCGCTCATCATCTATGCACTTAAAACCCCCTATAAGCTCAACTCTAGTATTTCTCAGAAAGGCCATTATGTTCATGATGCCCCTTTTGCCTTATATAAGCAGGTGCTCAACATTTATTGAATGAGTGTCTGCCAATCCAATGGATGCACTTTCAAAAATTCCTCTCTACACTCACCCTGTGATAAATTATATTTATATAGAACTTTTTAGATTATGCCCTGCTTTCATGCACATTACCTAATGTAATTATCAAAGTATATATTTTTATCTCTCATTGCATTCTTAGAAGTTTTCCAATATCTTAAATTTATTTAAATGATTCACTTTCCTAATTCATTGCCAGGAGAGTCTCATCATGTCTTTTATGTTACTGTATATACAGTATATGCACAAAAAGTGCTTTCTTGAATCAAAGAATCATGAACAGAAAATAAGCTAATGTCATATAAAAGCACACACACACACACACACAAAACCAGATTTTCACATTTTTAAAAATATGCTTTCTGGAATATAGATCATATGATCACTAAATACCAGTAAATGCAAAAGTCCATATGATACAACCAATTTGCAACATATTACAGTTTTAAAGTTTACAAACTATGTGTATATGGCTTAAAATCTAATCAAAATAAAACCAAAACACTCTCAAAAGTATAAGAAGAAAGTTGTTTACCTCACTGACTCGTTTATCAGCCTTAAGTCTTATTACTCTTTCCTCCTTTAACTGCTTTAGGCACTCCTCCAGTTTTTCCTACACAAACAGAGTAAATATTATAATAATTCATAGTATAATATCCAAAAGCCTTTCCAGCTATAGGTCTCATCAGGATTTAGGGGCAGAGCCAGAAGTGAACTCAGATTTTAGTCTGCTACTGGTAATATCATACCATGCTAGTGAAATGAATTATCAAAATATATCAAATTAGCATAGTAAAGATTTATTTAAATTCCACTTTCCAACATAAATTTGTGGCAGCCCACCATAAAAGCCATATGAGTATAACATAGTAAGTCAGAAATAAAAAGTTCAGACCAAGAAAGAAAAATTCTAGTTTTATTTGTGGGTCTCTTTATAGTAGGAAGTCCTATTAATGAACATGCTTAACATACCTGAATTGCATAATTGCAGATTCAAAAGCATTTTTTTAAAAAGTAATCACTTTTAAACCAATTTACAGTCAAGCACTGTTCCTGGAGTTCTCTGGGCATTAAGTAATCTAATCATCAAAACCGTAAGGGGGGCTTCCCTGGTGGCGCAGTGGTTAAGAATCCGCCTGCCAGTGCAGGGGACAAGGGTTCGAGCCCTGGTCCGGGAAGATCCCACATGCCGCGGAGCAACCAAGCCCGTGTGCCACGACTACTGAGCCTACGCTCTAGAGCCCATGTGCCACAACTACTGAGCTCATGTGCCTAGAGCCCGTGATCCGCAACAAGAGAAGCCACCACAGTGAGAAGCCTGTGCACCGCAACAAAGAGTAGCCCCCGCTCGACGCAACTAGAGAAAGCCCGCGAGCAGCCACGAAGACCCAACACAGCCAAAAATAAATAAATAAAATAAATTTATTAAAAAAAAACCCATAAAACCCTACGAGGAAAGAACGATCACTAACTCCATGTTATTTTACAGATGAGGAAAACAGAGGCAGAGAAGTAGAGTAAGTAGAGCAGCACAGCCAAGGTGACACCACTAAGTAGCAGAGCCACACTGTGGACTCAGGAAGCTGGGTGCCATTCCTGTTCACGGAGGTGGTAGTCTTCCCATCACCAAGGTCAATAAAATAAAATGAACACTGATAAACTCTCTTTTGAGTTTTAAGGACTAAGACACTTAGGTCTCTGAAGTGGGGACACTGCTTGCAACAGGCAGAATTCTAAAACAGCCCCTAAGACTCCTACTTCCTGAAGTACACAAACCTTCCACTCATCCAATCAAACCCTAAATCTAGGTGCTGGAGTGAAGGGATTTTGCAGATGTAACTAAGGTTCAAAATCAGTTGATTTTTTAAGAAAGGGAGATTATTCTAGGTGGATGTGACCTACTCAGGCACCCCATGAAAAGGACCTGAACTCTTCCTAAATTGAAGTACAAAAGGGACAAGAGGGAGACTCTCCATTTCTGGCTCTGAAGAAGTCCAATGTTGCAGCAGGGAAGGCAAGCGAGAGGCCTCTAGGAGCTGAGACTGTCTCCCGACTGACAGCCAGCAAGGAAATGGGGACCTCTGCCCTGCAACTGCAGAATCTGAATTATGCTAACAAGCCGACGAAGCTTGGAGGCATTCTTTCCCAGAGCCTCTGGATGCTAACACAGCCAGACTGACATCTTGATTTCAGCTCTGTGACCCACACAAACTATGGTGAACATCCAACGTTTGGGGCTCAATGTCTTACACTTAAATTTCACGTGCTTTAACACTCTCAGGAGGGAACCCACACATTCCCGTGTGTATCTGAGCAGGAAACCCAGTCACGCTGTGCCTGGACTTCTGACCTACAGAACTGTGAGCTGGTAAAATAGGTATTGTTTTCAGTCAGTAGGAGTGTAGTAAAAGAATTAATATTCTACTCAACCTCCAGGTTTGTGAACAAAATAAATGACTGTCATTGTTTTAAGCCACGGTTTTGGGGTGGTTTCTTATGCAGCGATAAACAATCAGAATACCTATACTTATGAAACTGCTTTGAACAATCACTTAAAGAATGAGGAACTCTCTTATATGCCATCATTGGGAGAGGAACTCGTATCACTTTCTGGAGAGTAGATTTTGGTACCTAACAACAATCCTACATCAGGAGTTTACCCTAAGGTAATCAAAGATGTGGGCAAAGATTTATGTACCAACATGATGTCATAAGATTGTTTATAACCAAACCCTAGCAGAAAGCTAAGCGCCTCCAAATTGGGATTGGTTTAAATAAAAGTAGCTCACTGTATGAAGGAATGTGCTATGAAGCCACTAAGAAAAGAATGACAAGAGGTCTCAACCAGAGTTAAAGAATGGGCTTCAGGAGTTCTACATTCAAAATATATCTGTGCGTTCTTCCTGGGAGATGGTGCATAAGCTTAATCAAATTCTCTAATGTAGAAGAGTATTTAGTGACATGACAAAATATTTTTGATACTTTTTTAAGACAAAAGAGCAGATTAGGTGTGTGTACATGCAGAGGTGGCTTTTATTTCCTTCAATAAGTTGTTCATTGTTTTCAAAAATTTGCTCAATGAACATATATTTTTATATTTAGAACATACTTAAAAAATTGACAGTCTAATAACTTCAAATTCTTTAATGTTTCATTACTAATGCCAGCCAAGTTTTCAATGGGGAAAAAGGGGAAAAAATTGCAAAATTCCTCTGCTTTTAATATAATGGTTTAATAAATCTTCTAAAGTTGATTTCAAAGAAATTCTAAACAAATAAGCAAACAAACAAAAAAAACCTCACCACAGTCAGAGGAAAGTAGACTAAAAATTCCTGACTGGTTCTAAAATAGCACATCAAAGTGCAATTACATGAAATAGTTTCTCCCTCTAGTGGAGGGAATTAGAACACAGTGTTAAATTTCTGTGAAAAAGTGTATCCTCCTCCTACAAAGTATTAATAATTCATGTCCCTTACATGGAAATATGGAACCAAAAAAGTTAGAAAGTAAAATTGCTTGATAGTCTATTACTTAAATAAGACTAATGATAAGGCTTTGGAATAATTTTCCTTCCTGTCATCTGCTCTCCTTCCTCCCTTCTGTACACTGGCTAGGGTGATTTTTCTGGGACAAAGCTCCCATCATATTGGATATCAAATTTTATGTTCAACTTTTTTCCATTTAACATTGAAACCAATCATTGCTCATATAATCAGGGGATTCATAACCTTGATTTTTTTTTGTGGGCTACAAAATATTCCACTGAGTGGGTTTACTGGTTAACCATTTTACACATTTAAATTCTCTCCAACTTTTCAATATTATAAGACAAAATAACCGTTTTTATGCATGAAGGCTTTTTCCATATTGAGAATGACGATCTTGCAATAAATCCATAAAAATGAGTTTGAGATCAAAGCAAATGAACATTTTTAAGGCTCTGAGGTACCTATCTCCAAACTTCTTTCCAAAAGATTTCTAAGATTTTATATTGCCATCAGCGATGTATCACTTGGTATATAACCTCTACTATAACTGTTGGCTTACTTCCTCACTTAAAGGGCAAGTTATTTGAAGAAAGGGGTGTATTTTATTAAGTGTTTATCCCCAGCACCTGTGCCTAGCACAAAGTAGACGGTCAATAAATAATTGCTTAATAAGGAAAATCCCTGCCAATACAAGATGTATGTGTGTGAAAGATAGACTATATGTTTTTCTCTAACTGGATAGATGAAAACTTGTCATCTTCTTTAATGTGCAATTTTTTTGCTTATAGTTAGTAATTAAATTCTCTTTTAGATTATATTCAGATTATATTCAATAAAAATTCAGATTCTCTGAGGCAAATGGGCCTGGCCCTACCCATTAGCTATATAACCTTGGACAAGTTCTGTAACTCTAGGTCTCAACTTCCTCATCTATAAAATGGAGATAAGCTCCCATATCACAGAGCTCTTGTGAGGATTACATGAGTTAAAACACATATAAAATTAGAAGAGTGCTTGGTACATACAATATGTTCAATTAATGCTGAATGAATGAACATGTGAACGCAAACAGTAGTGAAGGGCTTAAAATGAAATAGTCTCATCCCACTCGCACATCCAGCACTCAAGAAGCGACCGATTCTTTAAGCAGGTTTTTAACTGTAAAATACGATATGCGTACTGAGAAGTGCACAGGAAAAAACTGTCAATGTGACAAATAAAAAGAGAATACTTACATAACCACTACTCAAATCTGAAAGTATTGATACTTGTCAGCATCTCACAAACCCCCCATATCCTTTTCTCATCACAAGCTCCTTCCCTCTTCCCGGTTAAACATCATCCTCATTTCTCGACAATCATTTCCTTTAACCTGCATGCATCCCTAACAAAAGAGTTAAGTTTTGTGAACACCTAACTTTATGTAGAGGATCATAGTATATGAAGTCTTTTCTATCTTATTTCTTTCACTCAACATTGGTTTAAAAAATTCATCCACATTGCTGCCTGTAGCTCTAGTTCATTCAATTTTATTGCTTGATAGTTTTCCCACTGTACGAATACACATAATTTATTTAATTTTTGACTCTTAATGGACATTTGGGGTTTTTTCAGTTTGTGCTAATGCAAATAATGCACACGAATCCTGCTGTACCGGTTATTCTGGTGCATTTATACAGGGCGGGGGTGAGGGCTGCTGGGTCACGGGGTATTTATATACCTTCAGTTGATGGAGAGTGCTAAATGCTTTCCAAAGTAGTTGTGTCGATTTATACTCCAGTATAAGCAGGGTAGAAGATTCCCATAGTACTCCAGGTCTACAATACCTGATACTACCAGACTTTATGTATTTGTCAATCTGATTGGCACGTAGTTTCACTGGTTTTGACTCACTTTTCTCTTATTACTTAATGAAGTTGTACGCTTTTCTGTGTTTACTGGCTGTTTGGATTTTCTTTTTTATGAGGTTTAAGTCAACTATTGCTATTTTTTAATTTTTTAATTATTATTTATTTTTGGCTGTGTTGGGTCTTCATTGCTGCCTGCAGGCTTTCTCTAGTTGCGGTGAGCGGGGGCTACTCTTTGTTGCGGTGCGTGGGCTTCTCATTGCGGTGGCTTCTCTTGTTGTGGAGCATAGGCTCTAGGCGCGCGGGCTTCAGTAGGTGTGGCTCGCAGGCTCCGTAGTTGTGGCGCACGGGCTTCCCTGCTCCGCGGCATGTGGGATCTTCCCGGACCAGGGCTCAAACCCATGTCCCCTGCATTGGCAGATGGATTCTTAACCACTGCGCCACCAGGAAAGTCCAACTATTGTTATTTTGAATTCTTCTCCATTTCCAAGTAATACTCTTACATGACTATTTTCTCACTAAATTTGAGGCATTATCTGTTAACTTTCTAATTTACTAAGTAAGGGTTTAGTTCCTTTACACTCTTTCCTATGTCCACACTGCTCAGTAAAGTTATGTCATCATTAGTTATTCCACTGCTCATGATCTCTTTGACTTGTAGTAATATACTTAAAAACCTACATTGTTGATCCACTATAAACTCTCTCAACGTCACGCTTTGTAAAATGAGGACATTCATACCATCTTCCCTTTTTTCTACCTCCTGTCTACCTTCCAAACCTAGCTTTTACGTTGTCAAAGTTGAAATTTATATTCTGTTCTATGTGCAGTTAAGTCTTCCGTTATTTGAGAGTCAGTACGGAGTAATGTTTAAGAGAACAGGCAGAGCGCCTAAACTCAAAGCCTCAATCCAGCCCTAAATTAGGTACAGCCTGGGCAAGTTCCTTCCCTGTCTTAGCTTCTTTTCTGAAAAGTGGGAATGATATTAGCACCAACCTCATAAGGCTATTCGGAGGATTAAATGAGTTAATATATGCAAAAACACTTAGAGCATAATATATACTAAGTACATACTAGCACACAATACATTTCAGTACATACCAAGTTAATACTAATACATACTAAGTATAGTTTAGGTTAGTTATTTGTTATTACATGCAAGTTGACAATAAAAGCTGCAAATCAAGATAGTATTTCCACTATTACAATTAAATTAATATTGCCCACTGCAGACGTACTGTGTCTCTGTGTATAGACTATACCTCCTTCTATACTGTTTCAGTGTCACTGCCCTTGTGTAGGGTGACCACATACCCCAAGCTGCCTTGGGCTGTTCCAGTTTATACCTGTTGTCCTGATGTTACAGCATTATAGCGCCTCCTTACACTATTAAAGTGTTCTGGTTTGGACAACAAATTAGATAGGTGGTCATTACCCCTGTGTGTCACTGAAAAGGGGGACATCTATAGTGTCAAGTCTAAGTGGATTCTTCTCTTGCTCACCAATGGTAGGTTAAAAATCAACCATAGTTTAGTCTGCTTCATGTTTATGTCAGTATAGCCTTTTCTCCTCTGGAGTTCAAGTTCCTTCTCCTCTTCCTCTCCCTCCTCCCTTCCAACAGTGCCTAATACGTAGTAAGTACAATATGTCTCAAGGTGTTTCTAAGCTCTCAATCACACAATCAACAGAAGCCTCTCAAATCTAGACTACCTGCTCTCTGCACTGAATCCCCTATTACCTTCCTTCTTGGTTTATTCCCTCATTTTGCTGGATTATTTCTATAAATAGCTTAAGGTGTAGCACAGGAGGTAAATTTTTCAAATTTCTTTATGTACAAAATATCTTATTCAGCCTCCACTTATGACTGATAGTTTGGCTAGATACAAAACCTTAGGGTGAAAATTATGTGCCTGAAAAACTTTGGAGGTATCTTTCTAATGCCTTCCAGGATCCATGGTGCTGATGACAACTATGATAAAGTCAGATTTTAACTTTTTTTTTTAGGTGACCAGTATTTTTCTCTCTGGAATGGATGTATCCTCTCAGTAGTTTATTCTATTTTATTTTTTCAGTATTTTAAAATTTCACAATGAAGGGTGTCTAGGTATGAGTCTATTTTTGTTCATCTTGCCGCTATTTTCAATCTGAGGCCTGATGTTTACTTTCAGCTGTGGGGAATTTTCTTGCCCTCTGACAGCTTCACTCCATTTTTTTTCTGGGTCTGGAGTTTGTAACATTAACATGTTGGATCTCCTAGATGCAGCCTCTCTATAACATATTTCCATCACATTTTCCATTGTGTCTTACTTTTTTATATACTGAGAAATTTTTTAAATTCCTACTGAATTTATTTCAGCAACCATATTTTCATTTCCAAGAGACCTCTTTTGCTTTCTGACCATTCTCTTTTTAATTAACACCCTAGTCTTATTTTATAGTTGCTAGCTCTTTTTAAACCTCTCTCAGGATACTAATTAGGGGTTTTTATTAAATTATTTTGTTCCCTAAATTGTCCCTGGTCCTACTAGGATATGTTTTCACCCTTTTTCCCCCTCTCTCATGTTGTAAGCTTTACTCAACTATCAGGCAAATGACAGTTATTTTCTATTTAAGAATGAGCACAGAAAGTTCCCTGAAGTCAACGACTGATTGGCTTTTTATGCAGGAAGAAGTGGGGAGTAACTGTAATAGGATCCCCCCCAAACACCCTTTTCTAGGGTGTAAAAACTCACACTAGCTGCCCTAGCTCTCCCCAGTTTCACTGTTTTCAAAATGAAATCATCTCATTTCAGGAGCGTGAGGGCGGGGCTGGGAGTCCACTCCTCCAAACACAACCCTTCAATGAGCTCCCCTATTTCAGTCACACTTTTAACTAACTCCGCCCTCTCTCCTACACGTGCATCTGAGCATGGAGCTGCCTCTGCAGGTGGGGTCAGATTTCTCCTCAGTTGAAGGTGGTCCGTGTGCATATTCTAGGTGATGGTTTTCCTCTGTTCTACTGCTTCAGTTTCACACTCCTCCACTTGTCTTCCGTCTTTCAAAACTATGTTGAAATCTCTTGATTGTTGTGGGCTTATATACTTAAACACTTTGATACCATCATTTTAGTGTATTGTCCAAACAGACAAGAGCTGAAAGGGTTCTCAGTGCATTCTGACTCTGCTATTCTGTGGTCACAGTGGTTAAACTTCTTGGTCTTCCCCAGTGTCTATAATTGCTTTTAGAAATACAATCTCCTGGTCTACTCGTGAAGGAAATGAATACAACACATCTAAAATGACAAGGAACGCGGGTTAGATGCTCTAGGGTCTTGTCGTACTCTGCAACTTACTAATAAACCACTTACGTGCTACAAATTGTAGGTGCTCATTTATAAAACGAAAGGGGATAACTCTAAATGAACTATAGATTACGCTTACTCTAACATTTCATAATTTTCTAAGTTCTTTTCTTAAAATTTCTCTATATTATCATTAATTTTAATTAAAAAAATAAAAATCTAACTTTCTCTTTTGAAAATCAAATAGTAATTTCCATAGTCCTACAATAATGGGATAATTAGTTCTGAAACCTGTCAAGTTTCATGTTTCATATGAAAAGAAAATCATATTAAATAATTTTTAAAAATTAAACATGGACTTTGTAGCACAAAGACAAGGTCCCCCCAAATGGTGTTCCCTTATTTACTAGAAATTTTCAGCTCTGCATTAAAGTTGAAATAAAATAAATGTATTATTTTTGAGGTTCAAAAATTTGATATGAAAATCAATTTTTCTTTTCTGTCCATACAAACAAAAGTATGGAATGACATTAGATATCAGGTTTATTAGGCAATATAATGTAGCTTCTTGATATTTTTTATTTTAGGAAAGGAGAATATCAACATTAAAACTTTTTTCAACTTTACTTTTATTTAAAATGAGGTCATATTTTCCTCTTATAAAAAGAGAGTTCAACTAGAACTGCCAATTTTCTCATCTGTAAAACAAGAGCACTGAATCAGCTAACTATATTCATTCAGAACTCAATTTCTTTATCTTATGATCACTAAGGTTCTCCCTAAATCTAATATCCTAAGGTTCTAAGGAAAGAAAAATATATTACTAATGACATGTTTTGATTTTTATTTCTTAGAGTTCAAATGTCCACCATTCACCTTGGTCTAAGCTTCAGGAACCATTCAAGGGGATACAATGCAGATGGGAGGGGAAAACAGAACCCTCACACAAGCTATGCAGTGTTGCAATCAGGCTTCTGTTTGAAAAATAATCTTCTCTATAGCTTTAAAGCGATAACTTTGTACCTGCAATGCTTCTTGTTTCAAACTGATTTTCTCTGGCTCTTCCTGAATGCTTTCTGAGGAATCATCGACCTCTTCGATTTCTGAGGAGGAAGGACTCTCTACTGTCACAGTCACAGGAAATTCTGATTGCTTAAAGAAAGAAGACAAGATTGTATAAAAGATAACACAAGCCAGATACCAAATATCCAAATATTAGAGGACATTTAACAAAAGTGATCTGAGGTATCATTATTTATAAATGTCTCTCACTGCTCCTTAGTCTAAAACAGGCAATGACTAAGTAAAATTACAGTAACTTATTTTTGCTATGTTACTGTACAGACCTCTGTTGTACATGGTTAGGATTAGTAATGGGAATTGCCCATATTATTTTATTAAGTTTCTTTTGCAGAAGCCAAGTGAAGAGCCAAGGTAAACATTTTTTCTCAGATCAACTTTATACTGCAAATGTAAATTTTATTCTTCACCATCAGAAAGAAACAGTCTGGAAGAAAATGTAGTTTTTTGGAGGAAAATTCATCAGTAAGGGGACTGATAAAGAATCAGAAGAATAATCAGAAAGTCAACATATCTAAGCTGTGAATAATAAACATTAGAATTTTAAAAAATAAATCACATACACATACACAACTAAAACTGACCCATCAAAAATTTCATCTTCTCATCACCCTTAAGCCAAAACTAGTGTAATAGTAATACAATTCTCCTGTCAAGCTTCACTGCCACTGCAATGTTGTTCAATATGACTTTTCCAAACATTTAAAAACTGACCTGGCCACAACCCCATAAAAGTCTACAGATCATAAAGAAGTGTGCTGGGATTATATAACTACGCAGAAGACAAGTCACTAGGACATCATTTTGACAACAAGCAGCACACCCTGCAGCATAGGAAAATCCCAACAGGAGAAAGAGGCGCACACCCCTCCCTCTGGGCATGCAAGGGCAGGACTGATACCCAAGGTGTCTTCTCTCAATCTCAGCAGTGTTGCCTTTCACAGAGCAACTATGCAGTCTCCCGAGACCACTGGGAAGGAGAATCTGATACTGACAGTATTAGCTTGCCATGAGGCCAGAAGAGAGGGAATGTGTGTGGCCTTGGTGAGAGAGCAGAGGTTTGGGATATGTTGCTTTATATTGGCTTTAAGATCAGGAATTTGTACATATAGCCCGCAAACAACATTTCTTGAAAACATATGAACATTCTTGAGTATGACAGCTCCATGTGAGAGGTCAGAAATGGCAGTCAAGTTCGTTTCACTGGGTAACAGCTGATTTGCGGACTGGAGAAAAGGCTTCCTTGTTTACAGACATAACCACAAGGCTGCCAGTTGTGTGCCAAATCCACACAACTACACAGTTGCATTAGGAGAGTGACCAGACAAGTTTTAAATAGATTTATTTCAGAGAGGGAAATGCTTCTTGTAAGGCTCTGTCAGTTTAAAAAGCAAAAAGAATGACCATCCACCTTTCCCAATTCAACCCCCTACACATTATAAATATGATAGCTACATACCTGCAACTGATTACATACATCACGAGCTTTGATGAATGGAAAACCCCTAAAAAGATATCAACAAAATAAAGTTATATCTTGATGTAAATACATCACCAGTTAAACCCAGTTAATACAACTATTTAGTATTATGTACAGTATCCATACAGAATTGTGTATAAAAATAAGCTCAAAAGAAGGACCTGGAGGGCTCTGCTATGGAGAAAACTGAACAGAATTTAGCCGACTGGCTTGGAGATAACTCTCTGAAGTGCTGAGAGGCACATTCAGTTCCTATGTTCAGGATGGTTGAGATTTCAGTCTCACTTCTTTAACTGGTGATATTAATCATTCTCTAATTTACCACTCCATGTGACAAGGATGGACCTGAGATGAAGTGTCTCAGGAAGAAGATAGGAAACCACAGAGTTGTTAAACTCAAGTGCAAAGACTGGGGATTCAACACTATAGTTTATGCAACAGCAATTCACACTACCATTTGCAAAAAAGTAGTCGGTTGTCCAATGGGGATTATAAACATCAATTTAACATGAGCAACTGAACAGATATTTTACACAGTAACTACTTCAAGTACTATTTAAAATCAATTCTCTTTGTTTTCTTAAGCAATTGTTAATCCCCAATTTCGTGAATACTACCAAGTAAGTCACCTGAAAATCATCTAGAGCAATCTATTTCACTTAGCAAGCCTAAAGCTATAGTTCAACAATTTTATTTACAGTTCTATGACAAAAATTACTATGAACAGCTATCCCCTGGATAAGTAATCAGCTAAAGCTAGTTTGACTCACTAAAGCTGATTTACTGAGTTAATAAGCCAGTTGATTTAGAATAGGTCTAATGCATATTTCTCATCCATTCTGCATTAAACTATTTCCCATGCCTAAGATGTCTTTTTTCCCATTCGTACATATCCAAATTCCTACTTCTGTGCTGTAGGGCTTGGCTCAACTACACCTGCCTTTAGTGAAACTTTTCTCACCTGCACAATTGGAGAAAATTTTAGTCTCCTCATGACTCCCACGGGTTACCTCTATTGTGACACTTGAGAAACAACTTGAAATTCCCAATTATTTTTTTGTTTTTCTTCCTTAGAGGGCTCATTAGGCAGAAGCCATGTGTGAGTTATCTTTTTTGCTCTATAGAAAGCACCAGAGACCACCCACATAATAGAAGTTCCAAAATAAAGAATTCTGAACGACTGAAAAAGACAGGGAATGCAAACACGTTACCTGCTCCTTTTTGCACGTTCTGCAGTACGCCACGGCAGGAAACCAGACACACCAGGTGGTAGAGGTTCAGGAGCATAACATTCTTTACCAGCAGAGTGTTTCCTTCCATTACTTACAGGTTTCTTTGTGGCCAATCCTATGTTTGACAAAGCATGATAAGAAGGAATCAAGATGCACCAAAGGTCTACAGAGCAACTGTCACACGTGTACACTTTGAAAGGAATCAAACAGGCACTTGACAATGATGCCAAGGCCATTAAAAAGAGGATCGTTTTGTAAAAAGGTTTTACATAAGCCAGCATTTTTAAAAAATATAAGTTCTCTACAGTAACAAGTTATTTTAACTAAAACAAAAGTACTGAGATGTGCAGAAATGCAAAAATAAATTTTTTAAAAATCCCAAAGAATGATACATTTTATGTATCATGCAGAAACACTCAAGTTTATTGACTCTTAGAACACCTTTGGCATTTCTGAATCTCCAGGATAAACACAGATACACACCCATGACTTCTGCCAAACAGAAGCTTTAGAATTAGACCAAAATTTCAATTTAAGATTAATTTTTCTATGTAAAAACAATAAAAGTTATAAGACTACAAGTTGCTGGGTGGTAGGTGAGTCAATGTTACCCTCCTGTAAGTCTGTCAACATTCACTGCTCATTTGATTTCATATAGAAAACACACAGAAAAACAAATGAAACCCACTGGATAAAAGAGTGAAATGTGGAGACTTATCCTATATTTCAGTAGTAAAGAGTCAAGTATCTTTATATGAAATATTTGGTAGCAAAAACTAGACCTACATGTTAATATTTTATTTAGAACAAGCCATATATTAAAATTCACATTTAAATATTTAATTTGAATTTACTGAAAACAAACATCGTAGGTTAAAATGGTTTTATTTATCCTTCAAATCTACTATATTTTATGTTATTTTATTTATTTATTTAAATAGATCTTCATTGGAGTATAACTGCTTCACAATTCTGCGTTAGTTTCTGTTGCACAACAAAGCAAATCAACCATATGCATACACATGTCCCCATATCCCCTCCCTCTTGAGCCTCCCTCCCACCCTCCCTATCCCACCCCTCTAGGTCATCACAAAGCACCAAGCTGATCTCCCTGTGCTATGCTGCTGCTTTCTACTATATTTTAGCAGCATTAGGATGGAGTGTAAAATAGAGTGCATGTGGTAATACAGGACAAATATTTCATAGAGTGTAGCTTATTGATAATCACCACATGATCCTGTGTGACTTATATGCCTCTAAAAAATATATAGGAGCTCAGTTCATTTTGTGCTATTCTATTTTGTTTAACTTAATTACCCTAAAAAAAAAATGTTTATATGCATGTGGTTTGTATGTGTATACCCTTCCTTTACTTTCAGAAACTAATGCAAATATACTTGTAATAAAATTTTTTTTAATTACACTTTTCTTGTTAGGAGATTAAAAAAATTTCTAATAAAAGTTCCCATCTTTTTTTAGGTATACATAATTACAATATAAATGTGACACAATTCACACCATTATTTCACCCCTATACTCACCTGGATCTAACTATATACCCAGTCATTGATTTGGCTTACCTCTATGTCTCCAAATAACTGAGGCAAATACAAAAAAAAAGCCCAAGAAATAAAATTACTCTTAAAATAGCTCAATGAGCTTGTATACTTCAGTTACATTTCCACTTTGTTTAATCACACTAAATAAAAAAAAAATTTTAATTGTTTTATTCTCATTCCATGATGCCCTATTATATACCACCAGGTACTAATATTATAGAATTCCTAATATGTTTTATATATACATGTTTTATTTATATATATTTCTATTTCTAATATTATAGCAAAAGTCAACTTAGCTGTTTTAAGAATGCTTTACATATGATATAAATTTTTAATAATAATATGTAATTAGTGTGATATCACAAATCTTCTTTGTATGTACTATTTGATTATTAAAATATCACTGTCTTGAAATAACAACTGGCAGACAAATCATAAGCTTTTTTTTTGATTTAATAAACACTCTTGACAACTTCTATTTAATACACTACTGTCCAAGCAAGTTGATTAATGGAGAATCAAAAACATACATCTTTAAGTAGAAAAAAAAAAAAAAGCTGTATTTATGAAGATGTTTACAATAGTTTATTTTAGGTTATTTCCAATTTTTCACCAATTTAAAAAATTGACCAATGAAAACTTGTGAATACAATGTTAAAAAGTATAACTATGAATCATAAAATTTAAATTTAATATGAAAAGATAAGAATGGCAAATTATATTTAAGCTATGTGGAATTATGTTTATAGACAACAGGAAGAGAAAATAAAAATGTAAATATTGCTTGACAAGATAATGAGATTAGAGGTGGTCTTTTAAATTTTTCATTCTTATGCTAATACAATACCTTTATAAAACCTAAAAATCTTCAAACAACACGTTTTTTTAAAATTGTGGTAAAATACACAAAACAGAAAATTTATCATTTTAACCATTGTAAAGTGGACAGTTCAGTGATATTAAGTCAACAAATTTTTAAAACTTTCAGATGGCACCTAAATAAAAGATGTGTTGTTGTCCATTGGTGACTTTAATGTATCTGATATATAACTAAAGTCACCACAAAACTTTTCCTGGGAAATTGGCAGATCATAAACATAAAAAATTTATTTTGCTTTATATTAAACCTTATTGTTTTACTGTTTCAAAATTCAAATTTACTCACAAGAAAGAGTCAGTTTCATATTAGATTTGGTTTAACAAATGTTGCTCCTGCTATTCATTCTTATCAACAAAAAAAAAGACTATTTGTGACTAAAGATAATATGTTCCAGAAAATAAAAAGTTAAGGTCTCTTAGAAACAATACAAACGTTATCAGTAGAAGTGAATTATACCACATTTATATATCCAGGAGAATGTGAAACTTATACCACTGATTGTTAAAGGGTTTTAAAAGCTTTTTATTACATTTGGTAACAAAATTATAGGCTTAGTTGTAAAATCCTGGGTTAACTATCATTTGGAAAATTAAATACACATTACAGTAAACATTTAGAAAATGTTTTTCTAAAATGTTCCATCTAGGTCAATAAACTTGTCTGTAGAAGTCTTTTATAAGGATAATACGTATCTCAAGTTTTTGTTATCATTGAGAGAAACAAGATATTACCTGAATCAAAAACTTAGGTAAGAATTTCTAAGAAAGAAGAAGGGAACAATGGGAAGGTTGGAACTGGGAAGAAATTTTGTTTCTTATAGCACAAAAGGTAAGTCTTCATTAAAAAAAAAAATCATCCCTCAAAAGCACCACTACTAAAATTATCATCAAAGTGCACCCCAAATTTCAGTTGCAAAGTATTAGAAGTAATCATCAACCAGGAAATATTTTCAAAATAATGAACTTTTTATGAAATCCAAACAATAATGTTGGTTAATATTAACATCTCTTTAAATTCATTTATTATATCTATATTCTATAAATTCTCATAAGTATCAAAATAATTATAGTCCTCCTAATATGCATGTGATGCTGTTTTAATTTTAGCACACTGGAAAACATAAGGGGTATAAGTTCTAGTAGCATTAAAAACAAGAAAAAGTTACCAATTCTAATAGTAGCTTTTCCTTTTCGACCACTTCCCAAAATTATAGTTCTCTTTTTCTGCCTAGCAGCTTTGGATGGTTCCTTCACAGATGGAGAAGTTATCCACTGGTACTGAGAAAGAAATAATAAATATGCCATTTAAGTTCCAGGTAATTTATGAGGGTTTGATCTTAACTGGAAATTAAGATATTTTAAGTTAATAAAAGGTTTTCAATCTGCATTTCTCAGAACCCAAATTAAAGAATCACACAACATTTTCAAAGACAGAAAAGCCATTTGATTTGACTAAAAACTTAGTTTTAAGATGGCAGAAAGTACCTTGATAATTTTCTTTTAAGGAAGAAAGAAAAACCAACCATTAAAGAGAAATTCTTCCGAGAGAACTAAAACACATTATATACCTCTGACTTGGCACTCCTTCCATTCTGGAGAACTTTTTTGATAACCGCTTTCATCACAGAATGATCTAAAGTAAAATAAATTGAAATTAGAATAATTATTTCCCAATGAGTGACTATTTCCATTTAAAACCAAAAGCCAACTAATTATTGCTTTTCCCATAAAATTAAATATGAAATCTACATTACGTAATTATACACTTATTTCCCCCTTTGTGTATTCTAATTTCTTGCTCAAAAACCTAAGATGCCATCTTGCAGACTGCCCCCAATGGCTACTATTTTGGCAGCAGCAAAGGTCAACTTTAAACATTTTGCATCTAAAGTGGCTTTGGATACCTTTAGATAGAAAGTACAGTCTGAGCACTGTACAGACACTTAGATACCTAAAGGGCATCTAAGACATCAAACCAAAGTCCTGATATTCCCTCAAAAGCTGCTCCTCCCATCAGCCCCCTTTTTCTAAGTGATACCACCCAGTTGCACACATAATCATCAACGACTTGTCTCCTTGTTACTATTTCCTTCATACCCCACATCTAATCTATCTGCAAGTCTTCTTAGCTACACCCTCAAAACACAACCTGAATTCAACCACTTTTCACTTGCTCCAAACTTCCAACCTAAGCTAAGCCATAAACATCTCTTATTTGGACCACTGTGATAGTCTCCTAACTGGTCTCCCTGTTTCTCTTCTTTATCCCCCCAAGTCTATTCTCTATACCAGGTCACCTTATTGAGATACTATTTGGATCATGCCTTTTTCCAGTTCAAAACCCTCTACTCATTTAGAATAATCCACATCTTTACTCTGGCCTTCAAGACTTTACAAGATCAGACCCCTGGCTAGCTCCTTGACCTCATGTCATACCGCACTCTTCTTCACTCAGTACTCTGGCCATGCTGGCCTCCTTGCTTTTCCTTAAATACTCCACCCACCTACATGCCTGCATACGCATTGCCTCCTTGTCCTGGAATGTGCTTACCCAAGATCTTCCATGGCTTGCTCCTCTCTTCATTCAGGTCTCCGTTCAAATGCCACTTCTCCAGTGAAGCTGTCCCCTAACAAACCTATCCAATGGAGTCCTACCTGCCCCCCCTCACTCTCCTTATATTAAGATATTTTTGCACTTCCTTCTATCTAAAATTATATTACTTATCTGTTTACTCATTTCTATCTGAACCACTTCACTAGAATGTAAGCTCCATGAGGGCAAGGCTTTTGTCTGTCTGGTTCACTGCTTTATCCCTAGTGCCCAAACCCGTACCTGGCACACAGAAGGTATTAAAAAAATTATTTGTTAAACTGACAAGTGAATAAAGTACTCTTTGCAAGAATTCAGAGGTTGCACAAGAAGGAAATAATGCTCTTGGTGGAAGCAGGCTTAGTATCTAGGTTCACCTCTGTTCAGAGTAGAGATAAGAACAATTTACAAGTATAACTCACTTTAATTAGTAAATTATCTGCTAAAAACATAAGGGAAGTGCAACATTAGAAAAGTACAGTTGACGCTTGAAAAACATGGGTTTGAACCTCGCGGGTCCATTGACACACGGATATTTTTCAATAAATATGTACTCTCGTCCTACACGAGCCAAGGTTGGTTGAATCCACAGATGTGGAACCACTGACTATAAACTTATACCGAGATTTTCAACTGCGTGGGGGTCGGCACCCTTAACCCCACGTTGTTCAAGGGTCAACTGTATACGATGAGGAAAGTTCAACACATTAAGTTTTAAAAATTGTCAATATGTGAACAAATTCTTTTTGTTTTGCTATGTGTTAATCAATTAAAAAAAAAAATGACCACATACCAACAAGTGGATTTTTTCTTATATCCAGAATGACCAGAGTTCTGTTGGTTTCAAGGGCTTTTAGTAAAGCCTTTGCTCCTTCACTGGTGAGGCCACACTGCTGCAGGTCAAGTGCTTTGGATGAAAGACAAAAGGTCACTTGCTAACTCTATACAGATTTAACATATAGACAACTCTCATTTTCTCACGTGTGGAAGAGTCCTGCACAAGACCAGTCATGGCAGGTTTGTAATTTTGGGTATGGAAAAAAACAGAAACGTATACACACACACATAATGCATAATCCAATTTAAAAACCTCTTCTTGGATGTGCAATGATAACCCTGCCTTTAGTACCAAAAAATCATGGAACATTTTTTACAATTAAAGAATTGAAGAATAACTGTATATAACCTATGAGCAAAAAACATCACAAAATGAATCTCAGTTCATAATTAGCAAGGGCGGCAGTGGCAGTGTAAACCTCACAAGCAAAAACTGGTGGAGCTCAGAAATGCACTGCATTCTTTTGATCATGATCTTGAGCTCCAAATCACAGTTGAAACTAGTTAAAAGGGGAAAACAAAATAGAAGAAATGGAACAACTTTTTTGTTGTTCTGTTAGTTTTAGAACAAAAAGACAAGTCTAAGAGGATACAAATAATAACAAATTCAAAGAATGTGTGAATAGAGAATACATACTAAAAACCTATCATGAAAGTATCATGGTCAAGAACTCTCTCAGTAAAAAGTCAGACAAAAACCAGAATAAATGATCATGAATTCTAGTAGTTCTGGGGCTGAACAACCTACTCATTTAAACAAAAGGGATCATCACAAAAGCACAGGTATTAAAAAATATTACATGAAAGGAAACTATCATGAGTCTTTTTTTAAAGTGCTGTGTGTACCATCACATTAAAATAACTGAAGTCTTTCAACACCCCATGACACACAGAAATAGCAAGTCAGACATATGGATCTGACAGGATGTGATACAACCCTTACAAAAACTCTCACTACAGAAGAATGGACACAGGGTATAATTAAGCAACTAGCCAAATTAATACAAACAGCCAGTAAACCTCACTAGTAAATCAAATGAATACAAAATAAACAAAATGTGGTTATTCTCCTATCAGATTAAGCCAAGATTCTGTAATAAATCTGTAATAAAAGCCTTTAAAATGTATATACCCTTTTGACCCAACAACTCCCTTTCTAAGAATTTAACCAAAAGAAATAGTCAGAGATATAGGTAAGGATATATATCAGAGTACTATTTGTAACTGAAAACCTGGACATAGCTTATATACAAGAATGGATAAGCTATGTGTACTGTGGCATATTCATATATGAAACACTGAACAGTCACAAAAAATGATGCAGTAGATGCAAATTTACTGACTTGCTAAAATGCTCATACTAAATTAACTGAAAAAAGTTATAAAATTTGGAGTAATCCTACTTGCATAAAAAATGGAGAGGTACTCATTTTTGTAGTTTTACAGTTTTTTAAAAGTGCTACAAGCCAGTGTTTGTGAGAGGCAGGCTTCACATCCACTGTTGGGGTGGACTACAAATTGGCATAGCATTTCTGGATGGTAATTTGGCAATGTGTATCAACAGTCTTAAAAATATGTCACACTTAGTCATTCCACTTCTAGTAACTTATTTTACAGAAGTAATCCCGATGGACACAGAGATGTATATACAACGTATTCACATTGTTTCTGACAGGGAAAAGCAAACTAACTCTAATCGCAAAGAATTGATTAAACTATGGGACATCAATACTATGGGATACTACATGATACATCATTAAGTGAAAAAAGCAGGAATATGAAATAGCAAGTATACTACAATTCTATTTTTGTAATCCCTAAGTGTACAAATATATTTATAGAAAAAAGAAAGACTGAAAGTACATACACCAAAATGAACAGTGATTACGTTTGGGTATTCAGATTATAGGTAATTGTTCTCTTGTTACTCTGTATTTTCTATAAAGAATACATGCAACTCTTAGAGAAAGTTTAAAAGCAAAATAAAAGCTATCAGAAAAATGAGGCTTTAAAAAAAAATCCTATCACAACGTATCATGCCAAAAGCTAAGCATATATAATATTAAAAATTCAATATTTTCAATTTTAGAATTTACCTCTAAGCCACAAATCCTCACTAAGAGATTCTGCAAAAGCACTTGCACCCAGGTCACCAATGAGCGTGTTGCAGTTCAGAGTGATGCGCCTCAAACCAGCCATACAGTCAAGATCAGGTCTCCTGTAACGAAGACTCTCAGCCCAGGTTTCTTCATGCCTTCTGATAGTCTGATACTTCAAAGATTTAATGGGATAAAATTACGATGCTTGAATAAGGAAACAGTGTGTGCCTACTGCGTATGGCTTATTATGTCAGAGATTTACACACACACACATCAAGCATATATGCCAGGAGAATCAACCTGAGAAATTAAAGTCAGTTCTGGTTTACGAGTCCAGTGATCCAGATTCTAGTCGGTCAGTGATTAGATTCCAGCCACTGGATGACCTGTTCTTGAACAGTTATGTAAAGTTGGACAACTCAATTACAGTCCATGAATTATTTTCCTTATCTTCTAAGTCAGGGAATTGGTTCTAAATTCTATCATTGCTGAGGTTCTAAATTTCATCATTCCATACTCTTATGGTCTCCAAACACCTGACTGGGCAACCCATAAGAAAACTTTTTAATATGCATCTTATTTAGTAACAAATTATATACAGGAAGTTCTATACATATAATTTATGTACATTATAAACTACACAGATATTTTTTAAATGATACAAAGGTAAACAGGTTCTAATATTTTCTTTTCCTAACTCCTAAGGCATTATTTTATTTATTTTTTAAAAATTATTTATTTATTTATTTATTTATTTGGCTGTGCCGGGTCTTTAGTTGCGGCATGCCAGATCTTTCAGTTGTGGCATGTGGGCTCTTAGTTACAGCATGCATGTGGGATCTAGTTCCTTGAGCAGGGATCGAACCCGGGCCCCCTGCATTGGGAGCACAGAGTCTTAACTGCTGAACTGCCAGGGAAGTTCCAGGCATTATTTTAAAAACTATATTTACAAAATGGATCTCACATGCTACCCAGGGTATGCACACAAACTTTAGAGGCCTGGACTATGCAGAGCCAGTTGGATGTGCCTTGGGAAAATAATGGTTTGACATTTAACCACAAGTATTGTCTTAAAGACATTCAATTCTTTATATTCATAAAATAAAGTTTGGTAATAGAGAACACTGACTTTAAATGAAAAAAGTCTTATTACATTCTTGAAAAAATAAGACTCAAAGTGCCTCTGACACTCTAAAAGGAAAATCATTAGTGTCATTTTTCTATTAACAATAACTTATAAAAGCTACAAGCAGAAATAACAGCAATCACTTACACAGTGCTTATTATGTGCCAGGCACTATTTATACAAATTAGTTCATTTAAACCTCATAATGAGGCATAGAGGTTAAGTGATTTGTCCATGGTCACTAGCTATGAAATGGGAGAAAGGGAATTTGAACCTAGGCCATTTGGCTTCGGCACCCAAGTTCTTGACTGTTTTCTACCCCAGGGGTCAATGAACTTGCCCTGTATAGGCTCAAAGAATTTTTCAATTTTTAAAATCTAAATTTAAAAATTTCCAGCTTTGTGGGCTATACAGTTTCTGTTGCAACTACTCTACCCCACTGGTGTAGGGTGAAAGTAGCCACAGCTACCATGTAAACAATGGGTGCGACTATGTTCCAAAAAAACTTTCTTTACCAGGCGACGGGCTGGATCTGGCCCACCAGCCATAGTTTACCTATCCCTGATCTGCACCATAAAACTATTAAAAAGGCTTCATGTCAAATTATTAAATAACTTTAAGCCTAAATACAGTAATTATAACCACTGTAAAGTTGTTAAGGCATTATTTTAAAAACTGTATTTACAAATTGCTGATGTAGTGATTTTTATTAGTTTATAAACTACATCAGCTAATAAACACTGGATTCATTTAAGTCTTTAAGACTATAATGGCATAGTTTCTTCACAGTATCACAATAAATGTTTTCAGTAACTAAAAATACATGAAAGTATTATTATGTATTATATATTAAATCTCTGATTTCTAAAATTAAGTGTACTATCTTTACTAAATGGTAGAATCCCGAACTGAAAACTGGTCATATTCTTTCAACAAAACTAAAGCTGCACTCACATGTATCAAAAGACAAAAATTAACTGCCATCTGTATCAATATATTAATGTGCTTCAATCACGTATGTTTTCATGAAAGTTTAAACATAAAATCACCTTTAAGATCTTGGCCATGTGATCTGCTCCCTGCCATGTCAGATTACACCCCGTGAAGTTTACTGTCTTAAGAGTGATAGAGTTCTTTATACCTTGACAAATAACTAAAAGGAAAAAAAAAACCACACACACAATAAGAAGAAGAGCCTATACATTTGTCAATCTTGACTTATCTGCTTTTCTTGAGTCAATTGGAGGTTTATAGCCACATTCTTGAAATCATTAACTACAATCTTCCCAAACAGGTAATTGACAAACTGATGTATTCTAAAACTTGTCAGTAACAAAGTGTTATTCCAGTTTACAGCAACAGTTTAATTCTAGTTAGATACTAAAACTGAATACACTGAATACTGCAAACTTTATTCCCAGTCACTAAAGTACTACATACCTTTTGAGACGTAGGAAAAAAAAGAAAAACCTAAAAAGCATAAGACTCTTCCTATTTTCATTTCCAGTGATACATCCCAATCTTGATTATCAATCAATGATTTAAATGTCAACTATAAACCCAGTATTTTATTAGGTGCTATGCAATATACTAGAGCAATAGAAGATAGAGGACCTCAAACCCTCTGTTCCCTCAAATTGAAAGGCAGGCTTCCTGACCCCTCCAGACCACTACTGGACACAGGGAACACACACTAATGTTTCAGGACCCCAACCAACAGTCACCTGCTTTGTGATTACTTCCATGATACACCCCCGCCAACACCACTGAGTTTACTGCTCCTACGGGACGTTACATATATTTCCTATTTTAACACATACCACAGTGCATTACAATTATGATTGCAGACAGATGTTTTAACAATTTAAAGATAACAATGACTTTTTTGCTCTTTACATCTTGCTATTTCCCTTCCCATAATATTTCTTGAAGAGAAACCATAAAAATATAAACAAACACAAAAAACAGAAAATATACAAAATGTGTGGTTTGTGGCTTAACACAAACTTAAGCAAAATTAGTTCTGAGAGTATCCAGCATGACAAACTTCCATGGTACAAATGAGAATGGACCAAGGTTTGAGCAGGTACAGGAGACAATCCAGGCATGAACAACACCAAGAAAAGGTAGACAGAAAAAGGTAGACAGACATGGTGTGTAGGAAATCACGAGACCAGTCTGATGGGAAGAGACTTAAACAAGACTGAAACTCACTTTCTAAACCTCCATCTCCAAGTGGACAATTCGCAAGACACAGGTGCACCAAAGTGGCCGATTTATTCAATCCCTTTAATGGGGAGAAAAAGTTTAAAATTTTATTGGTTTAGTATGCCCCAAAAGCAACTATCAAATGTTGGCAGGACACAATGAAGGCTTACCTTTGTTAACATAGTTAAGTCTCTCTCTCTCAGAACTAGCCCATTTAGCTCCAGGTTCCTTAGCGCACCCGACGCACTTACACAGCATTTAAGAGCTTTACACAACTGGAAGGTCACATCTTTATTTCTTATCGCAGGAACACGACTTCTGTAAACTTTATTTCTGTCAGAACCTAAAGCAAAATTATTGTAAAATGAGTGATTTAAACCATACATTTTATCATCATTAAAAAGCATCCAAAAAGAAAAAAAAAGCATCTGCTCTGTGCTAAGGATTAGAAACGACTCCTGCCCTTAAAGCCTTCATTAAGGAGGGACATGTGTAAACTCAAAATTTCAATCACATGAGATAAAGAAACATAACCTTTATGCACAGAGATTCCTTTGGAGGCAAAAAGTTATATCTAAGTGATGGCTTCATGATAACCCTGAAGTAGAATCTAGAAAGATGAGGCTATGCAGAGTTGCAGTAGGAGGTGCATTAACTGCACAGGGAGAACCTGTGCAAAGACACTCAAGCCTGACACCTGCTGGGCACTGTAAATACTGCAGGTGGGGATGACTAAAGGCCAGGGGGCCAAGTGTGAGAAGAGACAGAAATTAAAATAGAGATGTTGGCCGTAGCAAGCCTGGGAGAGAGCATGGCTTGCATCCCACAGGTGATGAGGCCTGGGGCTACCACTGGCTGAGTAAGGGTGCCTCCGCTGATTAGAAAAAGGCGCCCCGCTGCTGAAGGACCGATTAGATAAAGGGAGTGATCACAGAAAGCTCCTCTTCCTCAGGGCCAAATAACCCCATGAGGCTTGGCCGAGCACAGTTCAGACTACACACCTCTGTGCAGAGCACACGCTGGGCGGCTAGTATGCACTAACTCTGTGTGGGCAAGCCATTAGCAGCGTTATTTTAAGCGTATCTTTTTATTTTAGAAGATCACTCAACCCGAGTAGGCAGATGAACTTAGAGGAACTGGGCCCAGGGGCCGCGAAACCACCTAGAAGCTTCTGCCATAGTCCTGGCAAAATGTAATATGGATGAAGAAGCAAATTTAGGAGGCCAAAATCTACAAGCTAGACCCCCTGGATGCAAGACATAAAGAAAGTTCAATGAAGGAACTCTGAATAGAATGGGCTCTGCAATAAATCTTCCTTACATTCAATGTAAAATATTAGGCAAAATTAAGTACAGTGGCCTTTAAGGTCCCTTCCAGCTATAATTTCTTTTGATTTCTAACTTATTACTCTGGTTAAGTAAAGTCCCTTCAGAGGTACAGAACAGTTCCTACACCTGAATGGGATGCAAAGAATAATCTGACTTCTCTTCACCAGGGGATGAGTTGAACTGTCCTTGCAGAAGAGATAACAGATGGTGTGAACCCCAGACCCTAGAAAAGGGCCAGGCAAATGACAAGTATTCATGTTTTTGAAAACAAATGAACAATCATTTCCTCTCCTAGATCTTCACACCCTTCCTCTACTGGCTACTTTCTCTCAGCTTATAAACATCCTCAAATATACCCACTTAAAAAACTCTCAGACCTATATGATTCTTTGAATCTTCTTGTGGGTAACCTAAGTCTCTTCCATGCCTTCAAACACCTGTCCTCCCAAAAAGCCCAGATCTGTACCTTGGGCCCAGACCCATCTACCAGGCCCCTCTAAAGCACTGAAGATGACGTAAGATCCTCTCCCCACCCCCAATCCCTTCCTACTGTGCTCTGTATCTCACAAAAAGATGCAGCTGTAAACTGTCACCCACGCTTGCTGCCCTCACTTTTCTAACTGGTCACCAGGCCCCACCCATTCTCTCTCGGATCTCCAAAATTCAGTCCAACCTTTTATAACTTAAGTGGGACCCTTAGATTACAATTCACCCTGCACCCAATCAACTGCCTTCCACACGGAGGTCCGAGTGAGCCTCTAAACCGGAATTCCATCTCACTGTTCTTCAGTGTTTCCCACAGCCTTCAGGACAAACATCCAAACTTCTGACAGGACAAACAAGGCCCCTTTCTCTTGGGCCCCACTAGGTTTCCAGTATCAAATCTCATTTCTTTCCAAACCCTGAGTTCCAGTCCTGTACCTTAGTTTTGCCATATTTTCTTATATTTCTCAAACTTTGACACACACTGCTCCCTCCTGCTACCCCAGGAGCGTCTACATATCCTCAGAAAGGATGGCACCTCCTCCAAGAAGCCTACCCTGAACTTTCCCTTCCAAGATTCTGTGTTCTGCAAAGGGGAAAGGGGGGCGGGGAGGGATAAATTAGGAGTTTGGGATTAACATATACACACGACTATATATAAAATAGATAATCAACAAGGACCTACTGCATAGCGCAGGGAACTCTACTCCATATCCTGTAACAAACTGTACGGGAAAAGAATTTGAAAAAGAATGGATATGTGTATAACTGGATCACTTTGCTGTACACCTGGAACTAACACAATATTGTAAATCAACTATACTCCAATAAAAAAAAATTAAATTAAAAAAAAAAAGATTCTGTGCTCTGTAGCACCTGAACTCACTTCTTCCAGAGCACTGACTACTGTGCTTGTGTTTACCTGCCGCCCAGTAGAAGGGGAGATTACCTAGGGCAGAAGCATCGTCTCCAGCAGCCCTTGGTTCTGACAACTCATTCAAGTGCCAGGATACTTTACGCACATAACCTGCTTAATTAATTCTAAGAATCCACAGAAAGAGTGGTTTTTAATGTCATTTTACAAGTGTGGGGATTGTAGTTCAAAAGTAACCTGCCCAGGCCACCGAGAGCATAAGCCCTAGAATTCAAACCCTAAGCTGCCTTCACACCTGTGCTCTTCCCACTATATGATACGACTATTTAAAAAAGAATTTTTTTTTTTCCTGAGCCCTGTTTTAACGGAAAGGAAATGAAGCTGGGATATATCAATTTCCTAATCGCTTTGGTCTGTACCGACAAAGTCATTCAACAGACCAGGTAACATCTGTGGAACAATTAACGAGGCTCTAAACTGTGCTAAGTGTTCTACATTGTAGAGTCTACAAGCATTAACGGAGTGCCTCCTTGTAACGGCCACAGAGAGTGGGTCCTGTGAAGCCCATGCTACAGATGAGAACACTGAGACCTAGAAGCCTTAAGGCACTCGGCCAGGGTCACCGAGCTGGCAGGAGTCCTAGGCCGCACGCCCCGTCTAGTGCACGCACACCCGGGCACTGGGCACCGGTTCTCGTGCCCACCCTCCACCTTGCACCATCTAAAACCACGCTTCGCAGCGCCCACACGAGAGCCCCTGGAAGCGGGAACTACAAACCTGTCTCGCCAAGCCATGGCTGGAAGAAGCTCTTGATACAGATCAGGGGCAGATCTTTATTAATCTTGAGGGTGCTCAGGAGCGGCGCCCAGTCCACCCCGCGGAGGCGGTCGGCGTTGAAGTCCAGCACGCCCTCCCGCAGGGAAGCGCGCACGGCGGGCAGAGGCACCGAGTCCTGCAGCGCGCACAGGTACTCATAGTGCGAGACGAAGTCGGCCGCGCTGTCGCGGCGCAGCTTCACCGAGTGGATCATGGCCCCACCGCGGCCTCGGGGGACGCTGGCTGAGGATACGATGCCCACACCCGCCTGGGGACCCCGGCTCGCCTCCCGGCCCCTTCGGCGCCCACCGCCCGGCGGCTGCGGCCACACAGCGTGCGCAGGACCTGCGTACCAGCCAGAAGAGGGAGGGCCACGGGCCCCAGCTAGGCCAGTCTCTCAATGCCGCGCTCCCGCGCCGCCTCCCGCGCCGCAACGCCGGCCGTTGGCGCCAGCCTCATCGCCCTCCGCGCCGCGGGGCTGCGGTTCAAGCCGGTTGGCGGCCCCGTGGGGGCGGGGCTCGTGACGTCAGCGCGCTCGTCCTGCGTCAGCACGCAGCCCCGCCTCCCATGGAGACCCGGCTTGAGGAGCAGAGGTGGGAGCTTCGAGAGTAGGGCGGTGCGAAAAGTAGGTGGTTTGGAGAATTGGGGGTTTCCAAAAAGCGTTTGCTGACTGATCCAAATAAAAGTGAGATGTGGTTGTATCAATGCATTTTAAAAGTAGTTAAACTCCCGATAAGTGTCTGTGCTCGCCCCGCCCAGGAGAGAGCGTGCACTCCGTGAGGGACACTTGAAAGGCTGAGTGAACGTCTGCCTGTGGTCCGTTACCTCTTGCATGGGTGTTCTTAATTTCTGTAGTTTCTGCTGACTTGACAAGGTGGTTGGCAAATGGTGACGTGTTCCATGCATTCAGGACATGATCGTGGTTACTAATAATCACTTTGTTTTGTACTGATAATGATGGCTAACTCTGGTAACTAGTACTTTCTCCTAGGCATTATTTTAAGCACTGTTTCAGTATGAAATCATTCAGTTTTCCTAACAACTCCACAGAGAATTTACTACTGAATATCCACTTTACAAAAGAGAAACTGAGGCGTAGGAAGTGAAGTAATTAAGAGGAAGAACTCAGACAATTGGTGTTAATAAATTAACCCTGCAAGGAGGCCGTTAGCCTGCGGTGGCTCTAGTGATGCGGCCGCCTACGTAAACGAACCAAAATCTAAGCCTGTCAACGCCTCAGGGTGATGAAC
The DNA here is from genome assembly GCF_028564815.1 of Eubalaena glacialis. Taxonomy (NCBI): domain Eukaryota; kingdom Metazoa; phylum Chordata; class Mammalia; order Artiodactyla; family Balaenidae; genus Eubalaena; species Eubalaena glacialis. The sequence continues at coordinate 43,112,116 of NC_083724.1, forward strand.
ACCGCTGAGGACAACCAGTCACAAACCACCAACTACGCTATAAAGCTATAGCAAGTCAGTAATTTCCTTGCTTTGCTTCTGCCCTTTTAAAATAAAAATCTCTGCAGCTCCTGTGGCTGGAGTGCTCCTCACCACTTCCGCTTTGGTGGTGCCTGAATTGAATCTATTTTTGCTCAAATAAAGTCTTAAAATTTTAAATATGCCTCAGTTTGTCTTTTAACATTGGCCGTAGAAGTTGCATTTGTATCCAGTTTCTAGAACAGTGGTCGTCCTCTGGTCAGGCCTTAGGCGTTATGTGTACAACGTTCCTTTTCTACCACCACCTTCTGGATACCTCCACCCACTACCAGCTCTCGCGCATCAGATCCCCTAGATGTGGTCAGCAATGGCTTTTACATGCAGCGTGCTCACATTATAACATCGCAGACACTCCTCCATCCACCAGTCAGCTTGTGAAGTAAACCATTACCATTCCTGTTGAAGAGCCTGGTGTGACCACTTTCCCAAACACAGCCACTCCCCAGCTGACCCTGGGTAACCACTCTTCTGAACTTGGCCTCCATCACTGCCATGGATGTCTTTAGATTTATGCTACATTTTTAGGTATTCTTAAACAGCATATAGTATTCTACTATGTTTTCTCTTGTTACTTGCTTTATTTAGTGTTATCTTTGCTAGGTTCATCCATGCTGACACATAAAGATCTGTCTAGTTCATGTACTTTCCTCGCTATGTAAGATTCCCATGTAGGGAAATACAATAATTTATATGTGTATTTTCCTGTTGATGGACATTTAAATTGTTTCCAATTTTCAGTATGATTTCTTTTTTAAAAAAATTTTATACAATCTTTAAAGGTTACTTTACATTACAGTTATTGCAAAATATTGGCTATATTCCCTGTGTTGTACAATACATCCTTGAGCCTATCTTACACCCAGTAGTTTATATCTCTCACTTCCCCACCCCTGTGTTGCCCCCTCCTCCCCCTCCGCACTGGCAACCATTAGTTTGTTCTCTATACCTGTAAGTCTCCCTCTTTTTTGTTATATTCACTAGTTTGTTGTATTTTTTAGATTCCATATATAGGTGATATCATACAGTATTTGTTTTTGTTTGACTTATTTCACTTAGCATAATGCCCTCCAAGTCCATCTATGTTGCTGCAAATGGCAAAATTCCGTTCTTTTTTATGGCTGAGTAGTATGCCGTTGGTTACATGTACCACATCTTCTTTATCCATTCATCTCTTGATGGACACTTAGGTTGCTTCCATATCTTGGCAATTGTAAATGATGCTGCTACGAACACTGGGGTACATGTATCTTTTCAAATTAGTGTTTTTGTTTTTTTTGGATATATACCCAAGAGTGGAGTTTCAGGGTCATATGGTAGTTCTATTTTTATTTTTTTGAAAACCCTCCATACTGTTTTCCACAGTGGCTGCACCAATTTACATTCCTACCAACAGTGTATGAGGGTTCCCTTTTCTCTACATCCTTGCCAACATTTGTTGTTTGTGCTCTTTTTGATGATAGCCATTCTGACAGGAGTGAGGTGATACCCCAGTGTAGTTTTGATTTACATTTACCTGATGATTAGCAATGTTGAGCATCTTTTCATGTGCCTGTTGGCCATCTGCATTTCCTCTTTGGAAAAATGTCAATTCAGCTCTTCTGCCCATTTTCTAATCGGGTTGTTAGTTTTTTTGATGTTGAGTTTTATGAGCTGTTTATATATGGTGGATATTAATCCCTTATTGGTCATATCCATTGCAAATATTTTCTCCCATTCAGTAGGTAGTCTTTTCATTTTGTTGATCGTTTCCTTTCCTTGCAAAAGCTTTTAAGTTTAATTAGGTCCCATTTGTTTATTTTTGCTTTTATTTCCTTTACTTTAGGAGATGGATCCAAAAAAATATTGCTGCCTCCCCACAGCACCTCTGGGATCCTCTGACAAGCCAGATCCATGCCTAGCCCAAGACAAGCTGCCTTGGCTTCCCTGCAGTTACCTGCCCTGGGAGGGACATGGCTACTGGGCAGTACAAGACACGAACTCTCCTCCTTCAGGGCTCTGGTGAGTGTAAGTTTGACTAGAATACAGTGTATCATTTTACCTCTGATTCCCTGTAGTTGACTGCTGGTCCATCACGACAACATTATACCCAGACTGCCAAGCCATTTTACCTTCCCATGGAACCTCAGTGCAGATGCTTTCTGCTCATCTCTAACATTCATCTTCTCTGGACCTGCTTTCAGAGCAATGCGTTTGTTAGATCCAGTCACAGAGCTATGTCAACAACATAGGCTGTCTTATTTTAACTGACATGTGGTGCCCATTTCTTTTTTCTACTCCCTTACTTATGGCTGTTAACAATGGCTCTTTCTCCACTCTTTTCGTGTCCCACTAGACTCTGTTGTGTGTCCTTGCTCTCTCACCTGAAGAGGATACCTCTTATTTCACCAGGAAAGTAAGGGTTCAGACACACACTTCCTCGTCTTCTTTCTGCTAACTCTGGCTGCCTTCCAATCCATGTTCCATGACGCAGCCACCACCACCTCCTCTTCAAATCCTTCTGTGACTTTCCCTTGCTCTTAGGATAAAGACAGACCTCCTCACAGTGGTCTAAAATGTGGAGTCACAGGCTGGCTTCCGGTGGAGAACTGTTGCCGTTCTGTAAGATAAGGTGCTTGCTTCAGAATGTAAATCATATGTCCACTAGATATACTGTTTAGTTTAACAGGCAAGACTTTCTTGATGAAAGAAGCAGTGTGTTGACTTGCATTCTAGAGCAAGCTTCTCATCTTGTTGTGCACTGGCACTCTGGGTGCACTAGTCTGCAGGGCAGGGCATCCCCTGGGCATGATGGAGCATGATCTCTGCAGCCTCATCTTGCACCTCCTTCCTTTCATTCTCAATCATCCAGCCCACAGTGGCCTCCTTTGAGGCCTGCATACTTACAATGGCACATTGCCCATGCTACCCCTCTGCATGAAACGTCCTTCTGTTTAGTTTGCAACTGATTAATTCCTCCTCATCCTTCTCATCTCTTCTCATGTGTCACTTTGTCAAGAGAGTATCCCCTTAGCTACTCAACTCATCAGATCCCCCTACCATACCGCACATAACACCAGGTACCTCTCGCTTATAGCCTTCATCACATTTCACATCCAGTTTTAGATAGGTGTTTACCATATGGTCCGAGAGGAAGATATCATGTCTGTTTTGCTTACTCTTGCATCCCGAGCAACTAGCACAGTTACTGATAACCTTTGTTAAATGGATAAATGAATGTATCCAATCAATGACCAAGCCCTGACAGTTTTTCTTTATAGGGTCTCTCATACTCCTCCCTTCCATCAGTGTAGCCATTACTCCAGTTCTACCATTTATTATTTTATACCTGGATTACGATGATTGCTTCAGAGAATAGCATGTCTTCCTATCTTCCTCCCTACAACCTCTATTACACCTCCTAAGGTTCTTGGATTATGCCATTGCCCTGTTCCAAACCATCCATGACACCCATTGCCAACACAATACAGCCAAACTCTTACGATTGACATTCAAGACCCTCCATAATTTGGCTTTAATTTCACTTTCTAGACTTTTAAAAAAATAACTGGATCTAATTGTCTCTGCATCTTTGCTCCCTTTCATATCTACCTATTACATTAATTTTTTTTTTCTAGTCAATCTATTTTACACCTCCTTCTCTGGGAAAACTTCACTGAGAATCCAAGCAAGATATGGATCCCTTCTCTCCCCTGACCTTGTAAACAGCTTAACAAGACATATGTGGAACTGCCATAAGGCATCTACATCTTATCTCCCTCTCTGGTATCTAACCTCCCTGAGAACAGGGGTACATCTCTGTGTTCTGTGCAGTTCTCAGCACAGTATTATACACATAGTAAATATTTGGTAAATGAACAAATCAGTGAATGAGTCACCATGAGAAGGGGTATCTCTCATTCTTTCTCTCTTTTTCCACTTTCAAGTTTCTTTAGTTAGTTTCCTTAGACAAAGGTTTCTTCGTAGCTACACAGTGTCCAAGCTCACAGAGTGTTGCAAGTAGCTGCTAAGAGCATCCCTCCACCACCTTAGAATAGCTTGCTCTCCCTCTCAAGTGGAGAGAGCAGGATTCAATATTTATTAAGTGCCTTTGTCCACTTGGCATTTAGAGGCACTAGGGGCATCAGTGCTCTATACTCAGTGAAATGCGTATTTTGTTTGTAATTTTCCTTTGTGAATAACAGCTATCTACAAAGATGTTTTGTTACAATTTTCCATCCTTTTAGATTCATAAAAAGCATTTTAACTATGTAGAAGCAGAAAATGAATAGAAAGAACTTTGCATTACATTTAATAAAAGTTTAGGGAGATCTTTGTGATACATTAGTGAACTTATTTGGGGAAACTTTAACCATGTAAATTGTGTTGGAGAGGCACCAAGAGTTCAAGAATTCTCAAAATTTGAGTACACAATTGCCTTACATGTAGGCATGGTGCAGCCATCTACATAACAATGATTTGGAGGATGTTGTATTAGTCAGCTCTTGCTGTGATAATGCTTTGGAACAAATGGCCCCAAAACTCAGTTACATAAACAAGAATTTATTTTTCTTGGGCCTATGGGCTAGCTGCAGTGACTCTCTTTTAGACCTCTAGATGGCTGCTTTTGCTCCATGTTTTGGGTCAGTTTGAGGTCTGTCCCACACATCTTACTCTGGAGCCCAACTGTGAGGCCACAGCTCCCAGGCCCTGTCTTCTTACAAAGTTCACTGAAATATAAGAGGTGAGCCCAACTGTACAAGCCCATTTAAGGCCTCTGTTGTTCATTTAAGGCCATCATGTCTGCTCACACTTCATTGGCCAAAACATGTCACAGATCTAAGTTGTATTTAGAATATGTGTATTTGTTTAAAGTTGGGTGCTCTCACAGAAGAATATTGCATTTTGGACAGTGTTACCTTAGCATTTTCACTGGCATTTGCAAACGTGATAAACGTCATGTGAACTTATTCACCTTTGAGAACTTTTTGAAATTGTGGGGCAATTTCTATGGGAAAAGAGGAAGGTACACTTTAGAACTCAACTATAGTTATGGCATTGTTGGGAGAAGAATTAATGATGATAAGGTCAATACAAATGAAAGATTTGGGATTCACATATTCATCATTAACATCAGCATTCTACAGAACATTCCTGGAGAATTGTGATACTAGCTTTATGTGATTTCTATCATAAATCATTATAATTTGACAAAGCCACTTCAGTAAAACATACATCATACAGTACATCACATTTTAGTTTTTCCTACCACTCCACAACTTATCATCAATACTGTACCATAACACAGACACAGAAACAGAAACTGGGTGAATTCATTGTTAGCAAACGGGCTTCACAAGAAATACTAGTGGAAGTTCTTCAAATGATAGCAGGCAGTAACTCAAGCCATAAAAACAAAACAAAGAATGCTGCCTAGAGCAGTTGTGTAGGGAATTATAAAAGATAATGTAATTTCAAATTTCTTCTCCTTTCTTCTCTTAACTAATTTAAAAAGTAAGTGCATAAACAATAAGATTATATTTGGATTGTTCTGTATAAAACATAAAGAAATGTCATATATTTGATGATATGGCACAAAGAAGGCAGTGAGAACAAAGCTGTATTAGAATAAAAATGACACTAGATCATAACCTGAATCCGCAGGAAGAAAGGAAGAGAACCAGAAATGGTAAATAAATAGATTAACCCAACAAACTCTATAAATATTTATTTGCTCTACTTTCTTCTCTAAGCTCCTTTAAAAGATAAGCTTGTGTGAAGTAATAATTATAATAATAATATGTTAAGTATGTAACATGTATAAATGTAATAAAAACAAAAAAGAGGGGAAGTAATACAGCTCTATAAAAGTACAGTTTCTGTTTCTCACTGGAATGAAGTTAGTATAAATCTGAAGAGATTCTGAGAAGATGTATTACATAAGCCCTAGAGCAGCCATTACTCAAAAAATGTGGTTAAAAATCATTAAAGGAATTAAATGTTACAGTAGAAAATATCCACTTAATATAAAAGGAAAATGGAGGAACAACAACAATAACAAAAAAACAAAAACATGAGACATGTAGAAAACAAAAGGTAAAATGATAGACATAAATAAATCCTACCATATAATAATAAAAACTAAAGGTAAATGAATTAAACAATACAATCAAAAGAAGGCAGATATTGTCAAACTGGATTTTAAAAAATGTTTTCTATAGGAGACACTCCTTGGATTCAAAGGTCTAATGTGTACAACGTAAAAGGATGAAAAAATATACATCATGCAAATAGCAACCATAAGAATGCTGAAGTAGCTATACTAATACCAGAAAAAATAGACTTTAAAACAAAAAAAAAAGTTACTAGATATGAAAAGGGACATTTTATGATTAAAAAAAAGAGAAGATACAAAAATTATTAACATATGTGCCTTGAATAAGATAAAACCAAAATACATGAAGAAGAAAATACCAAAATACATGAAGAATTGAAGGAAGAAATAGATAATTCCACAACATTAGGCAGAGGCTTCAGTACTCCACGGTCAATAATGGATAGAACAATTAGGCAGAAGATCAACAAGGATATAGAAGACTTGGACAACACTATGAATTAACAAGACCTAATAAATGTCTATAGAACACTCAACTGAACAGTAAAATACACATCCTTCTCAACTACATGTGAAACCTTTTCCAGCATAGATGACATGCTAGGCTATAAGACAAGAGATTGAAACCCACATACATTGCTGGTGGGAATGTAAAATGGTGTGGCCGTTTTACAAAACAGCTGGACAGTTCCTCAAAATGTTAAACATAGAGTTACCCTATGACCCAGCAGTCCCACTACTAAATATATACTTAAGAGAAATAAAAGCTTATTATCTGCACAAAAGCTTGTACATGAATGTTCATAGAAGCATATTTATAAAAACGAAAGGTGGAAATAATTCAAATCTCAATCTGTTAAATGAATAAACAAAATGTGGAATATCCGTACAATAGAATAGCATTCAGCTATAAAAAGGAATGAAATATTGATCCATGTTACAACATGGATGAACCATGAAAGCATTATGTAAAGTAAAAGCAGCCACTCACAAAAGACCACATATTGTATGGTCCCATTTATATGAAATGCCCAGAACAGCAAATCTGTAGAGACAGAAAGTAGATTAGTGGTTGCCTAGGGCTGAGAGGGTTGAGGAGAATGAAAAAACATTGTTAATGTGTAATTGGTTTTTTTGTGGGGGGACAAAAATCTAAAATTGGATTGTTGTGATTGTTACACAAGTCTTTTAGTGGTTACACTAAGAACCACTGAATTGTATACATTAAAGGGTTGAAATTATGGTATGTAAATTACATCCCAATAAAGCTGTTAAAATTATGGTAATTTTATATTTATAAATTTGAAAATTCATCCAAAATTATAAATTCTTAAAAAATGTAACCTAACAAGACTAACCCAAGAAAGAAAAAATATCTAAAAAATCTATATCTACTCAAAAAGTTGTTTGTATAATTAAGTACCTTTACAGAAAATGATTTCCAGGGATAAATGGCTTTCCAAGTAAATTCTTCCAAATATTTACGGAAGAAATAGCGGTAATCCTACATAAAAATCTTCCAGGAAACAGAAAAGAATATATTGCTCAGAATTTTTATAAGCCCAACATAAGCTTCAGATCAAAGCCAAAAAAGAATATTACAAGAATAGAATCACAGGCCAGTTTCTCTTTTGAACATGCATGCAAAATGTGTAAACAAAAGAACAAACTGTATCCATGGTATGTAAAACAATAATATATCACAATCAAATTGGCTTTATTCTAGTAATGTAAGGTTCGTTTAATGTTCAAACATGAAACTGATCCCAGGAATGAATTAGAATGGGAAAAAAAGTCATTTAAAAAAGAAGTCTTGGGAATTCCCTGGTGGTCCAGTGGTTAGGACTCGGCGCTTTCACTGCTGGGGGCCTGGGGTTCAATCCCCGGTCAGGGAACTAAGATCCTGCAAGCCATGAGGCAGGGCCCAAAAAAAAAAAGAAAAAAAGGGCCCAAGAAAAAAAAGAAAAAAAGAATTCTTAACCAGGATAAGCACAAGATTTAATAAACATAACAGATAATACCTTATGAAACGTAGGTGGAATATTCTAAAATTTAAAAAAAAAAATTGTTAAAGATTCAAGAGGATGTGACAAATATTGTACATAGGCAAAAAATAAAATAAAATAAAATATACAAATGATGGGAGCCCCTACAGAAGAAAATCAAAGCAAGGAAACAGAACAAATACCAACAAAATGATTCAAGAAACTTTTCTAAACTAATAATAACAGTAATAATAGAAACTGCATATTGAAAGAGTATATCACATGCCTGAGACTATTAAGCCTGAACAAGCAACACCAAAGTGTATTCTAGAGAAATTTTTAGACTTAAAAAAAGAAGTGAGCTTGGAATTTTAATCCCAACAAAACTAACTTTCACTTATAATTGGAGACAGGCCGCCTGTTATCAACATACAAGAACTCAACTGATCTTTTTTTTTTTTTTTTTTCACACTCATACTATGTCATAATATTGACATTCAGTCCAGTAATCCTCCACGGTAACAGCTCCTTTACTTTGCAGTGAAAATTGATTTCTATATTCTTTGCCTCTGAGTCCTTGTGGGATTTTTTTTTTTAATTCAAACAGAAAGTCACAAAAATTATAATCATCCTCATCAGTTCACTCAGTCCCGTGTAATTAATTATTTTTTTCATCTTGATCTTTTGTTAGCGCTTTTATGAGTTCATCAGTTTTTCATTAGAGTTCTGAAAATGCTTATTCATTCAGTTCAGCAGTACAGTTACCAGAAACCTGTACCTGTCAGAGTCTTTTCTATGAATTCCTTGAAGATGAAACCCTTTTATAGGAACATATTTGCAAAAGCATCAGAGTACACCCAGAACTGTCTGTAACTGACAAAAGACTTAAAAATGACCACGGTTAAAGATTTGATGAAAGTTCATAATAATGCAATTGACAAGGAAATTTAGTTTTTTCTGAGATATACATTTTAAATTAATAACTAGAATTATGACTTATAACATTATACCAGAACATATAAGATTTTTATAAATTTCACATAATGTCTGAAACATTTATATTAACATTTCCATACAGATAACCCAATGAAAGTTTAGTATTAGTTGTTTTGTTTGTTTGTTTGTTTATACTGCAGGTTCTTATTAGTCATCAATTTTATACAAATCAGTGTATACATGTCAATCCCAATCGCCCAATTCAGCACACCACCATCCCCACCCCACCGCAGTTTTCCCCCCTTGGTGTCCATATGTCTGTTCTCTACATCTGTGTCTCAACTTCTGCCCTGCAAACCGGCTCATCTGTACCATTTTTCTAGGTTCCACATACATGCGTTAATATACGATATTTGTTTTTCTCTTTCTGACTTACTCCACTCTGTATGACAGTCTCTAGATCCATCCACGTCTCAACAAATGACTCAATTTCGTTCCTTTTTATGGCTGAGTAATATTCCATTGTATATATGTACCACAACTTCTTTATCCATTCGTCTGTCGATGGGCAATTAGGTTGCTTCCATGTCCTGGCTATTGTAAATAGTGCTGCAATGAACATTGGGGTGCATGTGTCTTTTTGAATTATGGTTTTCTCTGGGTATACGCCCAGTAGTGGGATTGCTGGATCATATGGTAAATCTATTTTTAAAGAACTCAACTTATCTTAATTACATAAACCCTGAAAGAATCTATCAAAGAATAAGCATCATACAACCAAAATGACTAGAGCCAATCAGTGTAAGAACCGATGGTGAGAAGTAAGAATATAGTTGTTATAGAATTAGAACTAAATGAAGGTTAAAACGGAGAGAGTATAGTATATAATGGCAATATGCTCTGGCAATGGAGATGTCAGTCTTTTAAATGAGAGAGAAAGATTGAACAAATGCCAAATGAAGTTAAAACTGTTTTCAATAAACGTATTGTTTACCAAACATAATATTAGAATTTCTGTCCTGAATCTGTTTTGTAATATGGAGTAGAACAAATGAACAATTATGAAATGGTCTAATTATAACACCCCTTGTGAACTTGAGAACTAGGGTTCTCAGGGTGGGAAGAAAAGGAATACAGAAGTAATATAGAAGAGGTTAACTAAAAACTCTGCAGTGCTGAATTTGAATTAGAATTATCTGTACTAATAAGGTATGTTAATGATATATATATTTATACATATATTTAAATTATACATGTAGATAGTTAGGCCTATGTCTATAGATACATATTAACTGTATATCTGTACTATATAATTATATATGACTATATGTGTGTATACGTGCACATGTACACACACAAAAATACATACATACACATTCTATCTCTGTTCATTGACTAGGCCTAGAAATAATGACCAACAAAATAGCAAAAATCATCCATAGGGTCCAGATTGTGGTCTAGAAAGCTGATTTCAGGTCTGGATCATTTGTGTGAGATGAACTTGGAAAATCTTGTGATACCAAATAACAAGAAAATTATCAAAGACTACTAGGGTTATTTCAAAAGGACTTAGCCAAAGGTAAAGAGGGTCTCAGTGGACAATGGAGCAATTTGAGCACCAATAAGGATAGTAATTACAATGAATTGAAACTCATCAACTGTGTTTAAATCCATGGGTTTCTATGGATATAAAAAAAAGCCAACTTGTGAGTATAATTGGGAGAAAAATCATTATAATGAAAACTGATTTTTAAAAAGGCAGTGATGTAGTGAGGTGGGGGAAGAAACAAGCCTTTATCCTGCCTTTCCACTATGAACTGTACCACTGTGTAACCAAATTGTAGATGAGGGGATGGATCTCTTCATAGACGTATTCCAGCCAGTAAATGAAAAAGAAATGATCAACTTAGAATATCATAATTTTGCAATCTGTGATGAGTTAACAGATCTAGACACTAAGTATCAGTGGCTGCTAACATCATAAAAGGAGAATAGCTAGATGTTGCCTGCTTCCTGATGAAATAATACACCACAGACTATAGTCTTCCCAAAAGGATTGATCAGTTTCCCATTTTGCAGGAAATAGGACGGAGGAACGTGTTGAGCTGCACCATGGACATGTACTCAGCAAAACCCATATTGTGGGAAACTCTACATGTCAGCAGGTAAATTGAGGCGCAATAAAAGGATGGAAAAGCAACCTGTAGATTAAAAGAGAAAAAGTCATTATTTAAAACTGGGCAAAACTAAATGATGCTGTCTAGGGAGGCAAACTTGGGTGATAATTTATAAAGAAATTTAAGGAAGAGCCAATTATAAAAGTCAAGAAAATGATTACTTTAGGGAAGAAAAGAATTATAATTGGATCAGGACAGATGGAGGGGCTTTAGGCAAAGTTCTATTTCTTCATCTGGGTGTCAATTAAAATGGTATTTGCCTTGTAATATTAAGCTATAAATTTGTCTTATGTGGTTTCCTGAATCTTTTTATTTTATAATAAAAGTGTTTTTAAAAAATCAAACACCTAGGAATAAATATAATGAAAAGTTTACAAAAATTCTACACAGAAAACTGAGAAACTTTATTGAGAGAAATTAAATCATATTTAATTGTAAATATGATTGTAAATCATTGTAAATCAATAATCTCCACACTTTCTACAGATTTAATGCAGTAGGAAAATCAATGATCTCTGCACTTTTTACAAATTCAGTGCAATAAGAAGCAGAATCCCTTGTGTGTGTGTGTGTGTGTGTGTGTGTGTGTAAACTGACAAGCTGAGTCTAAAATTCATGTGGAGATTCTTAGGACCAAGAAATAGTAAGATGAAAAACAAGAACAAAGCTGTAGGACTTACACTGTCAGACAACAAGACTCATTAAAGCTATGATAACTAAAACAATGTGGTGTTGACACAGTAGAAATAGAGCAATGGAACAGAAAGGTTTGGACTGTGACTAGTATATATGGTCACTTCGTTTATGACAAAGGTGAAAGTACAATGGATAAAGGATTTTTTTTTCAGTAAATGGTGATGTGTCAGTCTTCATATAGAAACAATTAATTTTGACCCTTATGTCAACTCATATACAAAAATCAATCCCAGATGGATTGTCAATCTAAATAATCAACAAAATAATCACTGAAGAGTGAAAAGACAAACCAAAGAATGACAGTTCTTTTCAATATCTATTTCTGACAAGACCTTGATTCCAGTTTGTATCCGAACCCAATAAGAAAAAGACAACTTGACAGAAAAATGGACAATGCTTGAACAGGCATGTCAAAAAGAAGAATATCCAAAATAACCAAAAAACCTGAGAAGGTGCTCATCCTAATGAGGGAAATGAAAGTTAAGTAATTAAATTAAAACAAACATTAATTAATCAGGGAAATGCAAATTAAAACCATAATGTAACACCACTATATGCCCATCGATATGGGGCTAAGATGAAAAAGAGAGCTGATGAGGATGTGCAGCAACTGGAACTCCATGCACTTCCGGTGGAGCAGTAAATTAATATCAGCACTTTACAAACTGCTGGCAGTACTGTGGAAAGCTAAACAGATGCATAGCCTGTGACCTGGCAATTGCACTCCTAGTGTATCCTTAGCAGATGTGTGTACATATGTGTCCTAAAAGACACGCAGAAGAGTGTTCAAAGAAGCACTATTCATATAGCCGCAAACTAGAAATAACCCAAATGTCTTCCAAGAGGAGAATAAATAAATTGTGGTAATTTCAATACAATAGAATACGATGAAAGTGAATGAACTCTTGCTATATACAAAAATATGGCTGAATCTCATAAATTTTATGTCGACTGAAAAAAGCCAGATACAAAGGAGTACATATCATACATTGCTTTATGACAAATTACCACAAAATTTAGCAGCTTAAAGCAACACACATTTATGGTCTCAGTTTTTGTGGGTCAGGAATCCAGGTGTGGCTAAGCTGGGTGCCTCAGCCTCAAGGCTGTAATTGAAGTGTCAGCTGGGGCTGGGGTCTCATTTGGAAACTCAGCTGAAGGAGGATCTGCTTCCAAGTGTGCTTATGTGGTTCTGGACAGGATTCACTCCTAATAAGCTCTGGACTGAGGGCCTCAGCTCCTCACTGGCTGTGGGGTGGTGACCTCCTTTAGTTCCTTGCCACACATGTCTCTCCCTAGGTCAGCTCGTAACAGGGCAGCTGTCTCCCATCAGAGGGAGCAAGTGAGAGAACAAGGTAGGGCTTTCGTCAGCTAATCTTGGAAGTGCCATCCCATCACTTTTGCCACATTCTATTTAGAAGCAAGTCTCTAGTTCCAGAGGGGAGTATAGCAAGGACATTAATACCAGGGTGTAAAGGTCATTGGGACTCATTCAGAAGCTGCCTACTACATGATGTGATTCCATTTTTGAAGAGCTGAAACAGGTGAAATAAATCCATGGTGATAGTAAGCAGGATTGTGGTGAATACTGACAGGGTTCTGGGTTGCTGATAACGTTTAAAGTTTTGAGTGTGAAGATCTGGTCCTACAGATGTACTTTATAAAAATTCATTGGTGCTTCTGATTTGTGCACGTTTTCTGTGTATGTTACATTTCTATTAAAAAATTTACTTTAAAATAAAGAGTTAATATTCTCCCCTAGAGGCCCATCCTGCTGATAAGCAACTTGCATTGCCTCTAGTCATCATCTCCCCGCCTCTCCTCAGCCAGGCAGTAAAATGCAAACCCAGTTTATACTTTGCCGCTTAAAATCTGACAGTTTAGCATAAGTGTAGGCAGCATTATGTTTGGGAAAAATATGGGTTGAGGAGTCAGACTAGGATTCAGATCCAGGTTTTACCACCCATTGGTTGTGCAACATTGGTCTTCATTTTCCTCATCTGTATTATAAGTATGCATCAGAGGATTGAATGGCAAACTAATAACTGGAAATCATACAGTATATACCTGTTGTAAAATGACTTGAAGTTCCCCCCAAAGACTTGTAATGGTTTCTAATTGTAACATCTGTTCAACTTCCTCACGTTAATGTGGCCTTCATGCTCAATGTGGTCTGACTCTCATACCTTTGTGCATCCTCACCCAGAATATTCCTGAAACCTTCTCTTAGGTTTAACTTCAGGCAGATTGCTCTACTTATCCGTACATATCTTCATCCTAAAAAGTAACCCTCTCTCAGTTGGCCTCAGAGAATACACCCTTGCAAAGATGTGTCACCCATGTAAAGAAGGTATTTGCTTTATTTTCTCCTCAGATATTTTCTTTTAGGTATCAGTGCTTAATCAATAGGAAATTGGTTAAATGAATTATGCTACATTCCTTTTATGGAATGGTATGTGGCCAATAAAACATGCAGCGAATTTGCATATGTTGACGTAACAAGGTATCCATGGTATATTGTAAAGTGAAATAGGCAAGATACAGGATAGTTAGACAGACAAGCACTATGCCGACTGGAATGTAAGATACTGAAAACAGAGACAAGGCCTATCTGATTTATCTGCAGCATCAGCGTCTAGTGGACTCATAGTGGACATTCATACATATTTGTGGACTGAATGTAAGAGCACAGAAAATAACCTGGAAGGATAAACATCACATTGTTATCAGAATTACCCTCTCTGAAGGAGCAGCATTGGAGTGCATTTTTGTTCACTACCATTTCTGATGTTTCAAGTAGTCTTATTAGAGTGTGTTTATGTTTTGTGCTTTCTGGCACCTAAGGGGCTTGGCACCCCCCAAGAGCCAGCACCTGTGTCTCTTTGTTGCTAGGGTGCCTTCAGGCTACCAGAAGCAGCTTTGCTGGTGACCTGGAGAGCAGAAGTGCTGGTTATTTGTGTCCCTCTCCCTGTGCCCCCAGCTTTTAACAAATAACTGACAAGAGGAGTATAACGATTCCTGCAGCTTAGCCCTTGATTGGGCAACTCAAAGGTATATTTTTTGATTCTGTGTGGCTCCCCTGAAATTCAGCCTAAATGACTTTGTTGACCTTAAGGGTCTTTACTTGAAATTGTACTTTCTTCCTGGCCTCCTTCCAGTTCAGGTCCCCCTGGATTGTCCTAGAACAGTTCCCCCTCTCAGCGTCTGCTTCTGGGGACCCAATCTAAGTCGCTTGTGTAATTCAAAACAATAAAAACAATCGATGCCTATTGGAGGATGAGGTGGATAACTTCTCACCTCAAACTTTTCACCCTCCATGGCTGTAAATTGATCAGAAGAAATGTCCAGGCACAACCCCATAACTTATGGGGCCTAGGAAAAAATGAACATGTGGGGTCCCTTGTTTGAAAAGCAGGAAAAAAGTGGTGTTAGCAGGTTAAAATAGAAAACCTCCTCTTTTCCAAAGTCTCTCTCCCTCAGCTTGTCAGGTTGTTTTTTATTTGCTATAGACTGTTCTAAGTAAAGAAAAATTTTAAATTTGCATTAATAGCATGAATTTTACCATCTATCTTTATATTGTAAAATGTGAGTTTTAACTGCAACTATAAGAGCTTTTTGCTTGTATGCAAAATTACCAAAATTACACATTTTATACTTGGTAGATTGTACATGCATATGTATTTTTTTTCTTACACATACTGTGGAAATGCCGCACAAAACTAACTCAACTGTTTCACCTTCATTTCTCAACACGTGATTTCTATCATGATTTCTACCTTCAGCTTAGTGTTGTGTAAAGAAAGAGTGAAAGCAAAAGGAACGGTTGCCCTGTCTTTCCCTTCCCTTCTGTGTCATCATTTTCAGTGTAACCAATTGGCTAATACAGAGAAGTAAAAGAGTGAGAAAGGGTATGGTAGGTTCCTTGGTCATTCATGTTTCTTAGAACAGTAGGCACTTTCAGGCAATCCCTGTACCTCACCCCACCCTCTGCTTTGCTTGGATCCCTGAGCTCAAAGCCTATTGAGTTCCACTTCTCCAGAGATTAATTACCAACCCTCCAGGCAGGGAGCAGGGTGGGGATGCCATAGAAGAAGGAAGCTCTTTGGCTCTTCAGTGATGGGTGGAAACCAAGGATGGGGATCTAATTACCCGGATCTATAACCAATCCCTTGTTTTCAGCCCCATGCTTCCTTCACTCTCCCTTATTTCTTATTTGGTGTCTCCAAGGCCCATCTCCTGGTGCTTTGTGGGAAATATTTAAAAACAATATTTATTTGGAAATAATTGCAAACTTACAAAAAAGTTACAAGAATTCATGTATTTTTAACGTTATCTCATTTAGTTTGTCTCTCTCTGTATTAATCTCCTTCCTGAATATTCTACAATAAGTTGCATATATCATTGTCCCTTTCCCTGAGTCCTTCAGAACATATTTCCAAGAGACTTCTTTACATACCCACATTAAATGTATCAACTTCAGGAAATCTAACATTAATAGATTTTACTCAATCTACTGCCTGTATTTCACGTCTGTCAATTTACTCAGTAATGTCCTTTATAGCATTGTCTTTTCTCAAGTCCTGGATCCAGCAAATGTCACACAAGTATATAAATATCATGTCTCTGTGGTCTCTCAAGATTTAAAATCCCCAGCCTTTCTTTGTCTTTCAGGATATTGACATATTTAAGGAATACAGCTGATGGACCATTTGCATAGCCCTTTCTTCTCATATGGATATTTTATTTTTTGAGCTTATCTACGTTTAATCTCTGCAAGACATTTGAGGAATGAAGTCCTGGGACCTTTTGGGTTTGTTAGGGCCACAGTCAGTCTGTAAATGCCAACACCAGAGATGCTAGCATGTGTAAGGTATTTTGCTAAGAGTCATCTTACGGTGAAGGGAGAATAGAGAAGGCAAGTCTTGAAGCATAAGTTCTTTGGAGGATGGAAACTGTAAAGAAGCTGATTTTGTGGGAGAAAACAGGCAAAGAAAAGCGCTTTCAACTCTTTTAAGTCTTCTTCATGTGGAGGGGAAAGGTGTGCGTGTCCTAAGCATGGCTGATTTGTTAAACTTAGGAGGAGAATTGAGGAAATCAAAGTGAGGAAATGATATGGTGCTTGATTGCAACAGTGTAAGATCTTAATGACGCTGTAAACATCACAACCCCTCCCCAGCCCCAGCCCCAGGAGGATGAGGGGAAGCCAGTTGATACAGAGATATCGGGGAGGCAGCTCTGAGCCTTGTTCATGCACTGCCCCCACAAAGAAGTGCTCATCGGTGACCTGCTTCCCCTCCGTCTCAATCCCAATGAGGCCTGAGCAGCTGAGTGAGTGACACAAGTGGGTGAAATGTGTGCAGGAACCTCAGCTGTCTCCTGCTGGGCACTGTAGCCCAGGTGAGGTGAGGGGTTAGTGTCCTTTCTCTCCTCTTGCTTCCTCCAACGGGAGGATGCCAGGGAGTGAAGAGGGCAGAAGAAAGTCTTGGCAGAGCTGGGAGGGGAAGGAGGACATTCCAGGGTTGGGCAAGAAATCTTTACATATCGCCAAGTGGCACTCGGTCACTCTCCAGCTCCAGATGAGAGCTGGATTCAAAGCCATGGACATGAATTTTGCCTTCTGGTCTGGTCCAGCTCACTTGACTGCCCACCCTGTATAACCATGCAATAGCTGCACTGAAGCAGCTCAGGGACAAGAACATTTTGTTGAAAACTACCACTGTTTTTGTCTTCCAGCAAGCATAGCCAGTGTCCAGGGGACACAGATCTGGTGGGTCTTAGATGAAGGTATGTGCTGCGGCAGGGATGTGCTCCAGCTATGCTGGGAGGGCCAGGGCAAAGCCTAGAGGAGGATCTGTTGTGCCTGGAGAGTTAACCTGTCTGGGGACCCATCTGGACTCAACCTTGAGGTTTTCTGCTGGCTGGGCGTTTTCTCAGACTGGAGGCCCTCCATGGTACCTGCGTTGGTGACGTCACGTAGGACAAAGGGAGCACCTATCTATTAGTGATGGGAGTGTCCATGGTACAGCCACACAGAACCTGGGGAAAATGAGACAGAGAGTGAGGGAAAGCTTGATGGGTGTTTGAGTCAGAAAGGATGAAAAGATGGAAGAAGGAAGAAGCAGGTGGACGGAATGGGAATGTTCCCTTCCTGCTTATTCCTGGGTCTCATCCTGCCTTCTCCTGCCCTCAACCCCTAGCCCCAAAGCCTGATTCAGGCCACAAGGCATTGAGCCTGATTCAGGCCACAAGGCATTGTGCCTGATTCGGAGCTGACCGGGTCATTGTGCAGCCCTTGGGTGCCATCCTGGCAGGGGTGTGAATGACTTTGTATGTGAACACAAGGCAATATTGGCATGCATGCATGTTGTCAGGCAAGGCATTTCCCTGTCTTAGGAAAGTGATACTGGTGCCTTTTTCCAGCCATGTAGGATGACAACTTGTTAGATACTGTTCTTGATGCAAACTGTTCGCTCATCACAGTTAGGTTGCCACCTTGTGGTCTTCATGAGCCTGGAGGAGCCGAAATAGGTGTCCTGCAGTACGCTCTTAGCTGATGTGGGCCCTGCCCTTTGTGCTGAGGGTTTGGGGGTCCTGGCCTCACCTTGGATCCCCACTCAGCCTGAAGTCAGAGAGTCCAGAGGCACCCAGTGCTTCCTCGCCCTCATCGCCATCTGTGTTATCTGGACGTAGCCTGGAAGGGCTGAGTGGAGCAGCACCTCTCAAAGACTTCAGAGAGGGTGAGGCCACAAAGGACAAGGTTAGGGAGGCATGGGGGCTGCCTGTGAATGTGTGATAAGAGAAGCCACTGGCATCACCTTTCACTCCAACGCTGTCCTTTACTCCCAGGGGGTGGAGAAGTTAGGGCCAGTGTGACTCCCCCAGCTCCCCCAGGCCACTCCCCTGCCCTAGCTTCTGGATTGTGGTCCTAGAAAAGCAACCTTTGGTTCCTATTGAGTAGGGCAGGCTAAGAGAGCAAGCAAAGCCTTGAGCCTGAGAAGATGAATTTCTGATTTTGATTATCTTTCAAACATTCCTGCATGTCTATCACTGTGTGTGAGTTTTACAACTCTCCAAAGTGCAGAGATTCTCAGTGACCCACTAGGTAGAAAAGGCAGGACTAGAGACTTGGGGGATGAGCCTCCCATACAAGTGATCTCTTTCACATACTTAGGGATCAAGGACTTCTCACCACAGGAGAGTTTGTGGCTTGAAAGAGCTCAGAGACTGACCTTTTTTTACATGGAAAGTCATTTCTGGATCCTGTATCTTTGGGTATCTCTATACACACCCAGGTGATGGAACAGTCAGACAGGATTTCTGTACTAAGAGGGCTAGTATGAGACAGTCCCAGATGGAGAGGGGGGATTTGTCTAGGAGAGATGCCCCAGTTTTGCTCTGTTTTAGCACATTTTCCTCCTCTTCCCCAACTCCTGTCCATATGGCAACACATAAAAGCAGTAAAGCTCAGTGGCTGAATAATGGCAGGAAGATGAGGGCACTGGTACTAGGGAACATTTTCAAGTGCTTTGTTTCCACTTCCAGGGCTCACAGGTGGTTCAACCCAGGGGCCGTCATCCATTTGCTCAGAGTTGTACAGAGAGCACAAAGAGTTCTTCCTTAGCAGGTGTCACTGACATTAAACACAAGGGGAATGGGACTCCCTGGACTTACACAGCACCAAGTCTCACACCCCACATCTCATGTCAGGGCAGCCAAAATGCATAAATTGGCTGCACCGTGAAGTAAAGAACACAGAACATCCTCAGAGCCCAGCTTCTTGGGCCACAAAGTTCTTTAAATTAGCAGGGACAAGTGGATGAATGTTCTAGATTGTCACTAGTTTTATGTCGAATCATATACTGAAGTCCATTCAAAGCTCTCTTTGTAGGAATAAAAAAAAAAGGAAAATGTTTGCAGCTTTTGCTGCCTTTGGGGAAAATTACATACATACTTACATATATACATACATACATACATGTATTCCCAGGATAAACCTTCACTTATGAAACTAACACCAGCACATAATCTGGTAAGAAGTGAATTCTAACCTCAGTATCTTTGCAACATCCAGTTAAGAATACTGAAAACCTTAGATATCCCAGGATAGAGAGTTCAGCAAAGCAGCTGCCCAAAGATATTCAAGTCCTATGGATTGGGATTTTCTTCTTGTGGCAGATTGTATTTCCCCAAAATGAACATAGCAGTATTTCAAGTCCCACAATCTCTTCCAGAGCTTTGCTATTCTCTATTAAAATTTGGAGTCGATTTACCTTTCCCTTAAATTTGGATGGGACTTTATGTCTGTCTCAGTGAATAGAATGCCGCAGATGTGAGTGTATTACTTTCTAAAGGCTGCTATAACAAAGTGTCTGGGTGTCTTAAACAACAGAAATTTATTCTCTTACAGTTTCTTAAGGTTGGAAGTCTGAAATAAAGATGTCAGCAAGGTTGAGTTTTTTAGAGAGCTCTGAGGGAAAATCTGTCCCATGCCTCTTTCTTAGCTTCTGGTGGTTGCCAGAAATCCTTGGCATTCCTTAGTCTGTAAATGCATCATTTCAATCTCTGCTTCTGTTGTCACTTGGCATTCTTCCTTACGTTTCCTGTGTCCAAATTTCCCTCTTCTTCTAAGGACAAAAGTCATTGGATTAGGGCCTAACCTAATCTAGTATGAGCTCGTTTTAATTTTGTTATATCTGCAAAGACCCAATTTCCAAATAAGATCACATTCACAGGTACTAGGGGTTAGAACTTGAACATATCTTTTGAGAGGACACAGTTCAACCCACAACAGTGAGGTTAAGTGATTTCTAAGGTTAAATCATAAGAGGCAATCCAACTTCTGTCTGAATCTTTTTCTTTAAGTATGCTCACCTTTGGAACCCAGCCACCGTTTTGTGAGGAAGTCCAGGACACATGAAGAGACCACAGGCCGATGTTCTGGCTGACAGCCCCAGCTAAGGTTCCAGCCCACGGCTAGTATTAATAACCAGTCATGTAAATGAAGAGGCCTTCAGGTGACTCCAATCTCAGCCTTTGAGCTGTACTAGCTGGTGCTGAGACGAACTGTTTCCATTGATCCCTGTCCAAATCGCAGATTCATGAGCAAAATAAATGTGGATGCTCTTTTAATCCACCAGGTTTTAGGATAGTTTGTTACACAGCATTTGATTACTGGAACACTACCCAGTGTCCACTGCCCTACCTGAGACATCAGGAGTCTTCTGTGGTAGGACAACCCTCTGTAATGAAAACGCGGCCTTGGGATCTGGCTGTGGGTTTCTTTGGGGTTCAACCATCCTTCTCTTAGGACACAGTGGAAGCAGGTTGACTAGATATGTAGGCATTACCTGCTTCAGCCTGGCTTAAATAGAGATGTAGCCAAGAATTTAAAGTGTTTCATTACTGCCTTTGCTAGCGAGGAACTCCCACCCTCTGCAGTTCTAACCAGTGGCATTGAAGTATAGCTCTGACACTAGCTGTGGGATCTGAGCCAAATTACTTCAACTCTCCAAGCTTTAGTTAAAACCGGCATAATGATACTCATCTCCTTTATGTAAGTTTGCAGTTCAATATCTGGCCCATTTTAAGTGTTCCATAAGAAATAGGTGACCAGGGACTTCCCTGGTGGTCCAGTGGTAAAGAATCTGCCTTACAATGCAGGGGACGCGGGTTCAATCCCTGGTCAGGGAACTAAGATCCCACATGCCGCGGAGCAACTAAGCCCGCGTGCCACAACTACTGAGCTCGCACGCCTCAACTAGAGCCCGCGTGCTCTGGAGCCTATGGGCCACAACTATAAAGAGAAAACCCGCATGCCACTAGAGAGAACCCCACGCACCCCAATGAAGAGCCCACATGCTTCAACGAAGATCCCCCGTGTGCCACAACTAAGACCCGATGCAGCCAAAAATAAAAAATAAATAAGTAATAAAATAAATCTTAAAAAAAAAGAAATAGGTGACTGTTTTGATTGACAGTTAAAAATTTTTTTTCTGTATAAAATAATCTCGTTGATGGAGGTTATACAAATTTGTAAAACATATCCATACTTAGTAACCAACTGTAAGACTATACTACAGTTGGAATCACGATTCTTCAGCATCAAATAAGGGACAGTAAATATTTATTACAGCAACATAATCTTTGTTGCTACAGCTCACAAGGACATGTTTATTAAAATTGGTGGCACTAAGCCAAGACTGACTATTTAAGTTGCAAGAAAAAGGAAAGTCCATATCAAATGCTTGGGAAATTCTAACTAGTTTCTCTTCTCTAATGGCAAGATTTGTTCCCTATACTAGAAACACACATGGCATGAGACGTTGTGAATTTTGTGGCGGTGAGTTTGAAGACTCCAGGATTAGCTAGATTTGGGGGAAGCCCTTAGTTGATCCCGGAATCTCAAGTGGGAGCCAAGCTTAATGCTTCCAAGTCATGCTCTTTTTATACATGAGGGTCTATGTATTAATTGCTGGTAATTTTTATTCAGCCTTTTGCATACATCAGAAACTTGGACATTTTATGAGTTGTAAAATAAAATGTGAATTTCATCCATATAGCTTTCGGCAGAAAGAAGTTTCTTTCAACGAAGTGTGTTTAGTTTTGCTTGTTTTATTCTCATACATACCAGTGCTTACTAAAGGGAATCCATTCTTATTTATATTACTATCTTTTTTTTTAAAGATCCTTTCCACTTACTTTTCACAAAGCTAGGCTCTAGTGGTAAATGCCTTTTTCTCCCTGCATTCCGTGGAAAGCATACAGACCCTAAATGCTAAGTGGAAAGCAACCAAAACCCAAACTTGCAACTCAGTGCACTTGAAAATGTGTAGCTGGAGTCAATTCTTTGTCTGGAGCCTTGATTCTGTTGCTAGGTGGCAATGTTCCCTCACCAAAAGGATGGTTATTAGAGCCTACAGGTCCCTTTCTGAAACAGAAAGGAAAATACTGCCTTACTGTCTCTTCATTAGCGACTTTTCAACCAGACTTCCTGGTTTCAGCCCACAAAGAGGCATCAGCACTGTCTGAAACTGCCAGGCTGGAATGATCAAAACAAAAATTTCTTCCTGCTTGCCACTGTACATTGCAAAACTGGGCAGTCTGTGGTATAAAGCGCCTGGTTGCTTCCAGTAACTATAAAAATCCACTCAGGGACAAGAGTTATCCCAGGCCCTAGTAAACCAGTGATATAATCTTGTTTGTCCAGTGATTGGTGGTATAGTATTAAGTTCACAAAAGAGCTCTAGCATTGAGGTCACAGAACATCTGTATGTGGTGTGCCTACGAACTACTGAAGGTTCTTTTTAAAAAAGGAGTTTATTTCACTTCATTATAAGACAGTGTTGCCAGATTCAGTAAATACAAATATGGGACGAACAGTTAAATTAGAATTTCAGATGAACAATTAATTTTTTTAAGTTAGGTTTATTGAGATATAATTTACACACAATAAAATTCACCCTTGTAGGTAAACAGATCTATAAATGTTTACACATGTAAACATCATGTAACTACTACCACACTCAAGATATAGAATGTTTTCATCAGCCCAGAATCACTCCATGCCCCTTTTCAGTCAGTCCCTCACTCACCTTCTACCCCTGACGAGCACTGGTCAGATTTGTCATTAAACGCTTACCTCTTCTACAATGTCATATAAGTAGAATTATATGATATCAATATATAACCTTTTGTGTCTGGCTTCTTTCATTTAACATAATACTTTACAGATTCATCTATGTGGTTGTAGGTAACAGCAGTTGATTTTTTTTTAAGTATAAGTATAACCCATGGAATAATTGAGACTTACTTATAATAAAAAAGTATCTGTTGTTTGTCTGAAAATTTCTAAATCAGTGGGCCTGGAGTAGAACTTGGAACCTGCATTTTAACAAAAACCCATGGTGTTTCCCATGCAGGTGATTCTAAGATCACATCTTCAAACACCAAGGGTATGAAGCAGTAGGGTTGTAAGTCTCCTTGAGAATCTGCTTAACTCATCGAGTCTTTTACCAGAAAAACAATGATAGAAACTCAGTACTTTCACACAATTTCAGGAGGTTGTAGGATTGACCAAAGTGCGTAAACTCCATAAACCCCAGGTTAAGAACTGTAGTGTTGTCATGTGTTTGACTGAAAAGCTCAAGTCTTCCACAAAAGTGAGGAAAGCAAGTTATTTCAGATTCTCCCACTCCTGCTGCTCATCATATTTCCCCACACTTTTCACAGCAAGGGGATTTTTTTTTTTTTTTGTCTTTCTATAAGATATGAAGCCTTGTAACTCTCTATTCCTATTTAAATGTTTATTTATTAAATCAAAAGTGGATTAATCATTTACATATCATAAAAGCCATACATAGGTATCACAGAAAGCTAAAAGTGCAAAGAAACTTAAAAATGAAAAAGAGGAATGGGTAGTCGTACCACCCAAAGAGGGAGAGAGATAATCATTTTATTTATTTATTTATTTATTTCATAGCTGGGATAATAAAGTCACGATGCCTGGGTCCTACTCCACATATTCAGATTTACTTGGTAAGGGTGTGTTCTGGACTCAACATTTTTCTTACTTTCTTTTTTTTTAATTGAAGTATAGTGAATTTACAATATTATATTAGTTTCAGGTATACAGCATAGTGATTCAATATTATTACACATTATTCTCTATTTAAAGTTATTACCAAAAAATGGCTGTATTTCCCTGTGCTGTACAATATGTCCTTGTTGCTTATTTATTTTATACATAGTAGTTTGTATCTCTTAATCCCCTACGCCTACCTTGTCCCTCCCCTCTCCCTCTTTCCACTGGTAACCACTAGTTTGTTCTCTATGTCTGTGAGTCTGTTTCTGTTTTGTTATATTCATTCATTTATTTTAACTTTTAGATTCCACATATAAGTGATAACATACAGTATTCGTCTTTCTCTGTCTGACTTACTTCACTAAGGATAATACCCTGTAGGTCCATCTGTGTTATCGCAAATATTAGAAGTTCATCCTTTTTTTAATGACTAAACAATATTCCATTATATGTATACATTCATCTTCTTTATCCATCCGTCTGTTGACAGATACTTAGGTTGCTTCCATATCTTGACAATTGTAAATAATGCTGCTGTGAACTTTGGGGTACATGTCTCTTTTCGAATTAGTGTTTTCATCTTCTTTATATACACACCCAGGAGTGGAATTGCTGGATCATATGGTAGTTCTATTTTTAGTTTTTTGAGGAACCTCTATACAGTTTTTGAAGGACTCAGCATTTTTCAAAGGCTCCACAGGTGATAGTAACATGCAGCTGAGTTTGAGAGCCACTGCTCCATGCACTTGCCATTGACTTGTTCTCTGTGCTCTTTCTATATTCTTGGTTAATTGGGCCTTGCAGAATGGGTTGTAGAACCTGTTGGGAATCAATTGGAATCATACCTGTACATCAACACAAAAGGAAAAATCTTCTAATGACTCGTTCATGCTGGAGGTATGTCTACAATTGGCCATTCCTGATGAAGAATAGGGGAGCCCTGCTTGAAGAAATAAGATTAGGTCAGAATGGGAGAAAACTATAGCCAGAAATGATTAAATTTCACCACAAACCCCTGGAGTTGCCTGAATTCTGTGATTAGTGAGAGCTAATCAGAGCTGAGGAAGAAAAGGAGTCGTTAATGGCAACACTCCAAGAGGAAGACCTAATAATAGAGTTAAGATTTGAGCACCAAGGCAGACCCAAGTCTCTGGAAGTGATACAGGCATGCCCAGTGACTCGACATCCTATCTCCAACAAGCAAATATGTCATGGACGGGGGTATCCTC
Organism: Eubalaena glacialis; assembly: GCF_028564815.1. NCBI lineage: Eukaryota > Metazoa > Chordata > Mammalia > Artiodactyla > Balaenidae > Eubalaena > Eubalaena glacialis. The sequence goes on from NC_083724.1 coordinate 43,137,888, forward strand.
ACAAGGGAATCCTCACTACTCCCCCAATCCCAAACTTTCCCAAGGCTGGCATTGAAGACTCCAGTTTGCTTTGCATGTGGTGATATTTCTCATAAGTGAAGTCACCATGGAAGTCCAGCCACCCAACCCTCTAGCATTCACTAGTCCAAGTTGCACAAGTTTTAAAATTCGGTGGCAACCTTTAGGCTGGTACTGAACATTAAGAAATGGGTTGAAAGAGTCTTGAGACTTATCTTATGAGCAGTCTCAAGGAACATATTATGGTTGGTTGTACCAACAGAACTCCAGATTCACAACAACTTGCCTCCATCCTTAGATTCAGAGACCCTGGAGGGAGGGACTGAAATGGTCTGGGGCCTTCTCAGTACTTCCTCTCAAGGGGTCACGCATCAGAAACAGACATGTTAGCCGTCTTACTGACGGTGGAAGAAATGTGTCAGGGGACTCAGGGTGGAGATTCTCACGTGCACATCACATTACAGTTGTTGCAGATATCTTGTAATATAATTTACTATAAAATTGTGGTAGTTATTAGACCAGCTGTTAGAAATTGTTTTTTATTAATAAAGCAGCAGTATATTACCATAAACGTTATTTTAGTGCTTTGACAACTGTATTTCAATATTATTGATATTCTTTGTTATCCTATATGTTTTATTTTATGTACTTGCAAACATGAACAGGGCTTAATTTTATATCAGTTTGATTCATGATGTTGTCACTTCCATTTTTTAGTTTAGAGGTGTTTTAGGAACTGGGAGGAGAAAACTAGCAGGGGGAAACAGGGAAATTTTATGTTGTTATAGCCTACGTTCTTTTATTCTACACATTGTTTCTTTGGTTCCAAGGATATTTTTTTATCTGATAGTCTGACTTACATATGCTTATTTGCTTTCTATAAGAACCCCTTTGAATTACCTTTCCCAGCAAATAATTATTTGCTTCCCAATGGGAGGCTAGGATGACTCCTTCAGGATCTACTGCAGAATCAATGATAAGGTACATTAATGAGTCTCAGAATCACTCCTAGGAGACTGTTTTCCTTTCCGTGCTCTATCCTGTTGATGTGGCCTCTCCTTTTCACAGCATTGGGAATTGTAATTCAGGTACAATATGCTTATTCTCTGTGTCTCCAGATCACAGGTGGAGATGTGGCTTTTAGAAACATCTCATATTCTAAGTTCCAAAATCAATAATAGGATAAGCTTAGAAGTGGTTTATATACCACCCCCCCCATTGATACCTTAGGAATAAATGTCAAGAATAGAAATGGAAATTATCTATTCAAGGAGGCCTAATCACAAACATTTTCAAGGCTATTTTTATTGGGGAATGTGCTGTAGCACTGCTCCTGAGCTCTTTTCTCAGAAGGACACAAGCCAGAATGGCATCTCAGAAGCTTATTGTATCAGACATAACAGTAAAGGAAACTTACATTGGTACTAGTGAAAGTTAATGTTCAAAACAAATAATGAAATATGTTTGTTTATGTGCTTGTTAATACCTCCCTATATAATGAAGAAAATTGTATTTTCATCATATGCTTTTGTGAGTCCTATGTAACTTCCTCCCATTTGTCCTGGTATGACATGAAGTCAGCCCTTATCATATTTATATCTTTGATGAAATACCTAGAGACAAAAGGAAGGATGCAGGGGCAAATTAGTATATAATGCCATGTAGTTAAATATGTTCTTTACCTCACTATTCCCTTCATCTTTTCTTGGGTCTAGAACCTGAGAGGAAGCTACAAAGATACCCTCTCTGCTGTTGACATTACCTGCTAGAAGAGAATTGAGGATGATAGCATGGCTAAAGTGTGGCATTTCTTGTAGAGAATGCTTTCCCTCCTGAGCAGGGATCGAACCCCGGCCCCCCGCACTGGGAGCACAGAGCCTTAACCGCTGGACCACCAGGGAAGTCCCTTTTTTTAAAATTATAGGTCTCCTATATATATATATATTTGCACCCTCCTTTATAGACATTATATACTATTTATTTTCATTGTAATGATGCATTAAGTTTATAGATGCTTAAATGTAAACAGCACAAATTTTAATAGAGAAGGATGATGGTGAGGGGGTGTTTCCCATAATCTATCTTCTTTTTTTAATAAAAAGAGCACAAAAGAGTTTCATTCTAAAAAATTTATTAAAGTAACTATTTGCACAGGATTCTGTTTGAGTAGATTAACTCCTCTTGCACTTTGACAGATAATAATGTTGTGAAGAAACATAAACACAACTGCATATGACAGTGCATATCTGTGAAAGGCAGTATGCTGTGTCCTGCAGGGTCTTCAGGGACAGTCTCTGCCTTCATGACCTTCAACTCTTATAATGGAGAGGAGATAAGTATATAAACAAAGCACAAAGCAGAGGGAGGTAAATGACATACAGAGATATACGCAAAGAACTTTGAGAGTTCAGAGGAAGATGAACCTCAGATTCGACCTCACCCACAGAAACTTATTTCGAAAGTTTGCAATGTGGCCTCAGAATCTGTAAGAGGCATTTCAGCTCATCTGATACAGGTGGTCCCCAGACTGCTCTTTGAGAAATACTGATCTAATGGTCAATAGAGCTTTGCTTTCCTTTTGAGTAGCTTTTTATTACTGAGTTTAAGAATTCTATCTCATAAGCAAATTTAATATTATCTAGAACACAGAACTTATATCCTATGAAAGAAAAAGCTCTTTGCCACACCTTCCTTTATCTGAAACCTTTTTGTTAGACGTGTTTCAGATTTCAGAATTTTTCTTAGAAAGGTACTAAACAATCCATCTCTAATAAAAATTTTAATTTTTATTCTTCCATCAGCATCAAAACTCTTTAGGCTTTATAATCTCTCTCTGATTTTCCCAATACGACCCTACCCACAGCACTCAAAATCTTCCAGCACTGCTTCTGAGATCTTTCATGTTTTTCTGAAATAATCTAAAATTTAGGTCTAAATTTTAATCTAAAATTTATTTAAATTGTGCTTCTATTTTCATTGAAAGCAAACCTTAACATTCACTTATACACCTTAGTATCAGCAATTTTTTAGATATAATGATGTATTTTTACTCACTATTGCTTCTTTTATTCCATATATTCCTTTTCTTGGGTTATATTTTACTCTTCCTGGAATACATTCTTGCTTAAATCTTTATAAAAGGCTTATGGATGATAAGTTTTATGAAAAACATTTCTTCTGCCATTACCCTTAAATACTGGTTTAGAATAATGGAGAACTCTAGGTCAAAATTTCCCACAGAAACTTAAAGACGTTATTCCTTCAACCTCTTGTGTCCTATATTTCAAATGAAAAGTTGGAAGTCAATCTGATTCTTTCTCTGTTATACTTTTTTATTCTCTCTGGGTAATTTAGTATATTCATTTTATACTTGAAGTTTTACTGGGACTTTGGTAGGTATTTTTAAAATTATTTTTCTTGCTCATCATCTGATAGACATAGCCTTCTAATCTGAATGCTCAAGCCTTTTCCCAACACAGGAAAATTATTCTGTTCTTCAATTTTATCTTCATCCAATTCTTCTCCTGAAGCTGAGACCTTAGAGACCCAGTAAAAGACCTCTGTGTCTTCTTTTGCATGTTCTGCAAGAATAAGGTGACTGATATTCCAGCTCACTGATTCTGTTTTCAGTGCGGCGCATTCTACTATTCAGCCCTCCATTGAGTTAAATTTGTATTTCAGAAATTATATTTTTAGTTCCAAAATTCCTGAGTCTTGTTATTCACAGCGAATTTTTTCCCTTGATAAAATATCCTTTCAAATCTCTCTCAAGTTACTGAGTATATTCTTCTTCTGTTCCCTGTACAGACTCTGCTTCTATGAGGATTAGTTCTGTTTGTTGAGTTTAATTAGTTTTTCATGGGCAACTCTGTTTTTTAACTCTGTTTTTGAGCTTGGGCATATTTCAGGGTTCTTCTTATAATAGTTCCCTTTTTCTCATATGAGGTTGAGAATCGTTCAGTTCTGTTGGGTTTTGCCACCAGTGCATTCCCTCTGTTTTGTATCTTCCAGAAATCCATAGGGGCTTTTGAATTATGGTGGCACACCTTCAGGCCTGCAATACCCAGGTGTAGGTCTTTGGTTGTATATGGTTCTTGCTATTAATAAAGGGCTATGTTGTTTCCCATTTGGTTATTGCTTCTTGCATATATATGGCCTGAAATCCCACAAGGAGGAGAGACGAGCATAGGGGCAGGATTGTTGGATACTTGGCAATAATAAAAGCATCCCAAACCCCCACTTTCCCCAAACCAGTACTTATTGATATCCAATGTGGGCTCATGTGGATATCTCCATAAGAACTGATATTTAGGCCAAAGTACCATGTAGGGAGACTGAGGGTCTTGGTGCGCCTGTGACAGCTGACATTGTAACTTGACTTAATATTAGATTTTTAGGAAAAGAGGTACTTTTGAGTCAGAAAATACTCATCTCAAGACAAACAGAGCTTCAATATTACAGCTGTTTTAGGTACTGGTAGTGGAGTAATTTGTTGTTGTTGTTACCAGAGCTTGTACTTCTCTTCATTGTATTACTCAGCCATGACTGTGGGCCAGTATTTTAAACTGTAAAAGCCATTTGATTCCTGAGGACTAGAGAACACTAATGTGTGAAACATTTGGAATTTAAATTCTTAGTGCTTGGCATGGGTAGGTGGCACTAAAATGGTAGTTCCAAATCTAGTTCCTCTTTATGCTATTTTGAAGAGGATACAAAGAAAAGAAAATCACTGTGGATTTCTGCTTTGGATTTATGTGGCTTGTCCTTAGGTCCTGGCATTCACTACTCTGGCCCCTCACCATCATGGTCTCCACCAGCACATGGCCTCACACTGCTTCTAACTTGTTCATTTCATAAGCTCAAGTCATAGATGTGAGCTAAGCTTGTGGGTTCAACTGTGGTGGGGTGGGATTGGGGGTTGGTATGGAAGGTGATTTTGTTTCAAACAGACATTTAAAGAGAAATGAAAACCCTATTAGGCTGACATAGAGAAAAAAATTCAATGAGATTATTAAAAATCTAAGAGCTGAAAAGGAAATTTAAAAGCTGTGCCCAGGACTTCCCTGGTGGCACAGTGGTTAAGAATCTGCCTGCCAGTGCAGGGGACACGGGTTCGAGTCCTGGTCCGGGAAGATCCCACATGCCACAGAGCAACTAAGCCCGTGTGCCACAACTACTGAGCCTGCGCTCTAAGGCCCATGAGCCACAACTACTGAGCCTGCGAGCAACAACTACTGAAGCCCACATGCCTAGAGCCCATGCTCCGCAACAAGAGAAGGCACCGCAATGAGAAGCCTGTGCACCACAACGAAGAGTAGCACCTGCTCACCGCAACTAGAGAAAGACTGCGCCCAGCAATGAAGACCCAACACAACCAAAAATAAATAAATAAATAAGTTTATTAAAAATAAATAAATAAAAGCACGTTTATATTGTATTAAAAAAAAAAAAGCTTGGGGCTTCCCTGGTGGCGCAGTGGTTGAGAATCTGCCTGCTAATGCAGGGGACACGGGTTCGAGCCCTGGTCTGGGAAGATCCCACATGCCGTGGAGCAACTAGGCCCGTGAGCCACAACTACTGAGCCTGCGCGTCTGGAGCCTGTGCTCCGCAGCAAGAGAGGCCACGATAGTGAGAGGCCCGCGCACCGCGATGAAGAGTGGCCCCCACTTGCCACAACTAGAGAAAGCCCTCGCACAGAAACGAAAACCCAACACAGCCAAAATAAATAAATAAATAAATAAATTTTTTTAAAAAAGCTTGTGCCCAAACACAAACCAGGATTCTGGTTTGCTTCAAAACTCCAAAAGGAATGTGATTATCTCATAAAACTGGGTGTTGGTCTTATAGTCAGAACAGGAAGAATATGAAACATGTCTTCTATTTTCTCTTTCCTGTTTCTTTGTCTACCCACCTTGCCCTAAGAAAACATTAAGTCTCTGCTATGTTCTTTGACTGGCAACAGCAATGTGGTCTGGATTACACCATATGCTGGGATCTAGAGAAATAACTTGGCTTGGAAAGAAACAGCTGTCATCACTTGGTATTCACACGTACTTTGTGGGTGTAGACTGATTCATTGACGTTCTTGTATGTTCTGCTGACCCTATGAACTTCTGAAAGCCAGAGCGGTGAGACAAGTAGGTTTGGGAACCAGGGGAGCCAATGGTATAAATCTCCATCTGAGTCTAATGGTCTGAGAACTAGGAGCATCATGTTCAAGGGCAGGAGAGGACAGATGTCCCAGCTCAAGCAAGACAGCAAATTTGCCCTTCCTCAACTTTTTTGTTCTATTCAGGCCCTCAACGGATTGGTAGATGCCCACCTACATTGGTGAAGGCAGTCTTCTTTACTTGGTCTCTTCAAATGCTTATCTCTTCCAGAGACGCCTTCACAGATATACCCAGAAATAAAGTTTTACCAGCTATCTGGACATTCCTTAGTCCAGTCAAGTTGACACACAGAATTAACCATCACACCCTGTGTGAGTGGAGGATAGTCTACCATCAGTAGACCTTAATCTCTGTGTGCCATCCTGAGGTAATGAGAGGCAATCAAAAATGAAAATTAAAGTGGAGGGAACATGTCAGTTTTCTCTGCCCACCTGTTACTGGTTCCTTGAGAAGGATAGAGTTGTTAATCAGCATAGTAAGAGCCCCCGGTGTACACTGGGTGTTTTTGTTTGTTTGTTTGTTTTCTTGTTTACTTATGGGTGGGGTTACTGCATTTTTAAAGTCTGCATCCATGTAGGGCTACTCTCTTGCCTTCCTATCTCAGAACAAATCAGAGACAGGCCAGCCATTCTCTTCTCCAGTGGTTACCAACCAGGTGGATTTTGCCCCCCAGCAACATTTATCAATGTCTTCAGACATTTTTGGTTGTTATACCTGGGAGTGGGTATGTGCTATTGTTATTTAATGGGTAGAGGTCAGGGATGCTGCTAAACATCCTACAATGCACAGGTCAACACTCCCTTTCCCAATAAAGGATTATCTGGTCCAAAATTTCAACCCTGGTGCCAAGGTTGTAAAACACTGCTCTTCATTTTCTTCTATTCCATGAGGCTATGTATGTAAGTGGACCAGGGTACAGGCCATCCTTTTCTCTACAAGTACAATTGAATGTGTTGCTCACATGTGGGAGAGTAGGACACTTTATTTAGGTCATCTTAGCCATGTTTTTGAACATAGACTTAATGAGAGAGCCTTGCATTGTCCATCTTGTTAATGATTTTAAAAAGTGATAATGTATTTCCCTTTTGCCTATTATTCCTTATATTTGGTTCCCTCCATTGAGAATTTTGTAGGGAATTTAGATATTCCTTGTTTCTGGGTTGTAATACCATCATAATATCATGAAAACTTTGCCTTCTTCCATGTGTTGTCTCCTATCAGTGTATCTTCAACCTTTCCCTCTATACAAACTCCTTCCTGTTAGTGGGAAAACATGCTCATATTTCCTCCTACAGTTTGATAAATAAGTACAAAATAATTTTTAAAATCCCTTTTCCTTCCTCCCACATCCCTGTTCTCTATTTAATAGTGAAGCTTTTTTGAAAGAGCTGAGAAATGGCAAATTTAACACAGCCAATGAGCATTCCATTGATAAGTGAGGTAAGCCCACGCTCAGACCCAGACCAGGTATGTGCCCATAATCAAAGCACAGTCAAAGTTATTGCTTTCATGCAGCCTACCCTTAGTAAATACTGTTGCAGGTAAATGGAAAAAAAAAAAAAAAGATTAAACAGTTGAATCACCTCTCAAAGCTCCTGCTGAAATTTGGACACAAGAACAATGAAGAAAGTAAAGAAATTTAGAAAATTCAGGATACTCTGAGTTGGGGACAAATCACTTCTAACCATGGAAGCCAGATTTTCATTTTCTCTGACTCACTTGAACTAAAACACAAGCATATGACATATAGCTCCCCAACCAGATGCCCCTGTGTCAGACTTGGCTCAGTTACTAGTGACACAGAGAATCAAAGACTGCATAGTCAATTATGAAGTGGCAATCCTGGATAGCCCTCTCCAGTTTCCAGAGGCAGTAGTGATATTTCCTACAGCTGGTACAAGGTCCAGAAGGCATAAAGAAAGTGGTACAAGAGACTTTTCTTGTCCACCAGGAGAGGCAGTATGGCCTTCATGGGACCGGTTTTATAGATTTTGGATATTGTTCCTTGCTATGTAGCCTCTTCATCTGGTTCTTCAGCCTTCTTGGATATGAAGTGAGCTACCGAATATCTCTTAATTTATTCTTTTCTAATTAAATTACTCAGAACTTGTTTTTGTTGCTTGGTATCTGAGACTCCTTGGCAAACTGGCAGCCAAATGTGATATAAATATGACACAGTCAGTCCCTGTCACAAGCAAAAGGGCAGTTAAATGAATTGTTTAATAGCAGCACCATACTTTATTAGATTCTCTGCTCTAACCATTCCTCTTCTTGCCTTCCTCTGTTTGTGGTAGCTACATCTGTTAAAATAGGAATGGTACAATTTAGTTTTTCTCTAGGATCAAATCCCTTCGCTCCCTGTAAGTTATACCTAAGCCCTGGGTACACAGTGATAGATAAATACAGGTTTTCCCCATGATCCAAAAGCAGAGCGTTCCTATGAAATCTTTCCTAGGCTGAAATGACGTAGGGCAAAGAAGCGATTACCTTAGGACCCATTTTGCTAATAGATTCACAAAACAAATCCAGATAAAGCACAGATGCTCACAGACATATTTCAAGGCTATGGCGGCTTGACGCTGGGATGCTCAGTGTAGTTCCCTAGGAATGAGCTTGGTTGGCGGTGCCATTCTCACTGCTCAGGGTTCATGCTGCCTCTGTAAGGACTCCCTGCAAGACAAACACTGACACTATTTAATCCTCTTTGGATTTCTTTCTGTTAGAGAAAACAGGTCTTTCGTAAAAGCTAAATGGCGTAAAGCAAACTTTCGAAAAGTGGGGAATGCCTTTGATAATAAAGGAAAGAAAACGGGAAATAAGGGAGAACTGATAAGAAGTGTGGGTGTAGACTATTCAGATTTCAATACTCTATGACAGAGGTCTGCAAACTTTTTCTATCAAGAGACAGATAGTAAATATTTTTTACATGGTGGGCTGTAGCTCTTTGTCACAATGACTCAACTCTGCCATTGTTGCGTGAAAGTAGCCGCAGACAACACGTAAGCGAACGGGGGGGCTGTTTTCCAATAAAACATTATTTACAAAAACAGGTCATAGGCTGGATTTGGTTTACTGGTTATAGTTTGCTGATCCCTGCTTTATGTTATGCCAGGTTCTCGGGGTTCTTCCCCCCTGTTTACATTTAGGGCCAATTTTCTTATATTCATTCAGTCATTCATTCATTCTATGATCACTTATTGAACACTTATTTGTTTCCACAAAGATTCCTACAACTGAAGCAGCTTACAGCGTGGACTGGATCAGGTAGGAGTATTACCCAGTAGGCACCTTGGCCATATCCCCTCAATCTCATCTCTTCAGTTCAAAAAGGTCCAACATCCTGCTGCCAGAACCTGCATTTCTTTGCCTCAGGAATTTCTCTGGCCATGAACTGTATAGATCTGTATTCCTCACAGTTTCTTAATACACTCCTTCCTTGAATCTGGGTGGGCTCTGTGACTGCTTTGACCAATAGCATGTAGCAGATGTGAGTCTATATAATATCTGGGCCCAGGTCTGAAGAGATTGCCAGCTTACGCTTCCTATCTTTTGGAACATTTGCTCTTAGAATCTAGACGCCATGCTACTAGAAAGCCCAGAGAGCCTCATGGAGAGACCAGTGTGGAAAGGACCCAGTACCAATTTGCTAGTCATGAGAGTGAACCAGGAAATGGATCCTTCAGCTGTAGTCAAGCCAACCCAACTAACATACTGTGTGGAGCAGGAATGAACTATCCCCACCAAGCCCAGCCCATATTGCAGATTCATGGGCAAAATATATGACATAGTTGTATTAAGCCTCTAAATTTGGGGAGGTTTTCAATGCTATAATAGATATGCAGGACACTCAACGTGGACTTAAAGTAGTTCTTATTATCAGACTTTAACAGATGAAGGATCTGAGGTTTAGAGAAAAAAGCATGCCTTGCCCAAGGTTTCACAACTAGTAAGTTAGAGATTAGGACTTGAAACCCAGGCCTGCCAGATTCCAAAGCCCAGGCTCTATTTGATCTACCTTGTTGTTTCTCTAAGCCAGAAACTGAACTGAAATAAAGTAAAATAAAGTAAAATAAAATAAAATAAAAGGAGGCGATAATAGTGAAGTTGAAATCATAGGGGATTGCTAAGCAGAGGCTGTCTAGTGCCGCTTTTGGGGAAAACATTTCAGGATTACCATTCTCTCCACCACCACGCTCATGCCTGGGTCCTGCCTCTACTAACTGTCCCTATTTTTTTTTTTTACTGCTGTCCTAACACTTATGATGTATTCTACTTGTCTGTCTCCTTGAAGTGTCTCTAGATACCTTTAATATATGTATCCCTATGCCTGGCTTAGTGCTTGCCTTATAGCAGATATTCAGTAAGTGTTCTTTGGATGAATGAATGAATTCTGGAATGTATTGTGGGTGCACAAAGAACTTTATCAGTTAGACTAGAGATACAACTATTAGATGTGCTGTCTATAACCTGGAACGCAAGGCAAAGATGTATAAATAAAGCGTTAATAAGCTCTCCCACTCCATCTATCCCCACCCACACTTGGCTCCCCAAGGTAATCCATGTTAATATCTGGTTGCATCTCTCCACACTTTTCTTCATGTTCATACAAATTGATACAAATACATAAACACATTATGTGGTTTTTGGGTTGTTTGTTATTTTTCAAATGTTGTCTTACTTTCCATTTCTCTGCAGCTTGTAAGCTAGTGTAGGGATAAAAAGCACAGTTTCTGGAGTCAGACTGATTAGGCTTGAATCCTGGCTCCTTGCTGACTAGCTCTGATATCTTTGGAAAATTATTTAACCATCTTTGTGCTCAGTTGTCTTATCTATAAAATAAAGTAGAGGAAATAATATTTCTCATCTTATAAGATTGTAAAATGTACAGCACAGAGCTGACACATACATAGTAAGCATTCTAAAAATGCCAGCTGCTATATTATACCTGCCATCAATAGATAGGGTTCTAACTCCTTTTTAAATAGCTGTATAATATCCATAGAATTGAGGTACCAACATTCATTTGACCATTCCTAATGATGTCTATTGGTTGTTTCCAGCCTTGTTTCCACTCTAATATTGCTACAATAAGCATTTTTGGACTTAAATCTCAGTGCTTTTACTTCTGTGGAATAGATTACTCAAAGAGGGATTATCGTATCAATTTACTTGAATAGATCTATACCTGGCACAGGAAGGGGTGTATCATTCTCCACGTAACTGTCTCAGAGATTAACTACTGCAATCCCAGCCTGTTTGAGGGGTTTGGCTAGAGACCAAGCAGCCATTGTCCATAGCCAGAAGTCACATGAGCTGCCATAAGTCATATGTCTGTCTTACTTTTGGTTAGAAGTTCAAATGGGTTCTTTTGGTCTAGGGTTCTAGCACCTAGTGGTGAGAACTTTGTCTTTTCTCTGAAAGAGTCTGAAAAGTCTTCTGAAAAAAGTTTTGAATATTTTTTTCTTTTGCCACACCGTGTAGCCTGCGAGATCTCGTTCCTTGACCAGGGATTGAACCCAGGCCACAGCAGTGAAAGCTGAAAACTTATTTTATTTTAATAACCATGTAAGTGAGAGTGACAAAGAACTACCTAGTAATGAAATCACACCGGAACCATCAGTTTCTTCAGTTTAGAAGGGCAGCTGTATAAAATTAAAAACGCAGAAAGAAATAATAGGCCAATCCTTTATGAATTGAGTATACCATGTTCTTTCATATCTAATGCCCTATGTGACTCAATTCTTAACTGATCTTCCACTTGGGAATCTATTGGTAATGCAAACAACCCTGCATGAAAATGTCTGCTGCCTAGTACAGATCTGTGTCTACTGTTTCTTCAGCAGAATAGCCTATCTCTTTTCTAAATTAGGTTCTTCTCGTTCCCTATTTTTCATTTCCCCTCTCCATTGTACTTAGACCTCAGACCCTTGGATAGGCTCACAGTACCACCCCTGAGATTTAGAAATAGATAACTTTCTGATTGCTATTTCCTTACAACAAAAGCAGCTTTCCTGATTTCTCAGGCACTAAGCACTTCCAAAGTTCCTAAAACAGAATGTGTAATATTCCTTGACATGCTCCTGCTTATCACTGATCATCCTTTCTAAATATTTTTTTAAAATATTTATTGCTCTCCTTCTGTGGGAAAAAAAGGATCTGGCTTCCTTCTGCTACTTTCTATTGGAAATGAATACCAATACGCCTCCCAAAATAAACAGGCCTCAGGCACCCATGAACACAAAAAAGCACTTGACCATACAGAGGTATTTGACTCTGTACTCAGCAGCCATTTTTTTTTTGTCGGTGTAAAAACAAAACAAAATAAGGAGGCCAAGCCCTTAGTCTTTATGAGTTACTCCCAGCAGTCTTTTGTCAGTCTGAAACTGGAGAACATGGGGCAACACATATAAACAGTATGAGGGAAAATAAGCAATTCTTACAAACTGGTTTACTTTAGTATTTTCTATGAGAGGCTTCAACAGCAGCAATATGGCTTTTGGAAACTTGGCCAAGCCCTAAAATGGACTGGTAATATTACAGTTGTCTTAAAATAATTTGGGAGGGGTTATTCTTTTGTTTAAACCTCTTCTTTTCCTGACCCCTTTTCTACTCTTACTCTGACTTCAGGCTCTGACCACATTCTACATACATGTATTTTTTTAACCAACTTATTTTCACTTCTAGTTTCTGGCCTCGGAAGTAGAAGAGAGCGGAGTTATGAGGCTGCTCAGGCTGCTCTCACAGCCAGAAGAGCACACCTTCTGCCAAAGACTGTTTTCAGAAAGCTCCTTAGATTAGGTCTCTTTTCAGGATGTCTTTGCCCCTGGCCATTTGTCCAAACTGCAAATTGATGTGGCAGCCCTTTTGAAACACAGTCAAATTGGCCACGCCAAACTTTTCTAACTTCTCTAACTTCTCGTGAAAAGACAAACTCTTACTTATGCCAAATGATTCCTATCTTATCTTTTTCTAATTTCCTTGCTTTTCCAAGCCAAGCTGTACAGATCTAAGGACATAGCATTTCACACACAGGAGTAAAATGTCCGTGTTAAAAGACATTGCCTTTCAAAAAGGGTTTAAAATACCCTGTTTGTTTTTACAAACTAAACAGAAGGATTAAAATAAAAGGAAGGACAAAGTATGTTAGTTAAAGGCTAACAAAAATAAGGCATATGATAATATTTAGTTAAACACGCCAGGATTAAGAATTAAGAATTAATTAAACTAAGAAGTGTTTATTGAGAAAGGGCAGAATCCTCCAAGAAGATAAAAGAGTTGTAAATCTTAATGCCCCGGGCTTCCCTGGTGGCGCAGTGGTTGAGAATCTGCCTGCCAATGCAGGGGACACGGGTTCGAGCCCTGGTCTGGGAAGATCCCACATGCCGTGGAGCAACTAGGCCCGTGAGCCACAACTACTGAGCCTGCGCGTCTGGAGCCTGTGCTCTGCAACAGGAGAGGCCGCGATAGTGAGAGGCCCGTGCACCGCGATGAAGAGTGGCCCCCACTTGCCACAACTAGAGAAAGCCCTCGCACAGAGACGAAGACCCAACACAGCCAAAAATAAATAAATAAATAAATAAAATAAATTAAAAAAAAAAAATCTTAATGCCCCAAGTAACATAAGACAACAATACAAAAAGGAAATACTGCTAGAAATGCTAAAAGAAAATTTAAAATGCATGACAACAGTGGCAAACTGTAACAAAACTCTATCACATTTGATATATCAAATACTCAGAATTTAAATAAGAATACAAAACTTTGCAAACTTTAATATACAATCAGTAAGAATGACTTAATAGATATATTGTTTACTGTGTTCCCAATGTACAGAAAATCACATTTTTCCTAATAGCTGTGAATATTATGTAGCTCTGGAGCAAATATTAGCCCACGAATAAAATCTCAGTAAATTCTAGAGAAATATCCTAGGTTATATTCTTTGATCATAATTAAATAAAAATTTTAGATTGATATTAAAAGGTAGGTATAGGTATGTGTATGTGTTTAAGTCACACAACAAGAATTAAGAAAGTTTTAAAAGTGAGTCTTGGGTTAGAGATTTTAAAAAGCTAAAATTACAAATTAATTAGAAATAAGTGATTATGAGAGGTCCATATACTTTCAATAGAATGTGGTCAAAGATACAGACAGAAACATAGATTTCAATGTGCAGGATATTTTTCATGGATCAATCCCTGTGGAAGTGAGGAGACCTCAGGACTGGGCAGAGAAAGAAGCCTGTCAGTGGTGTCCTGCGTTGGACCCAGAGGGTTGGACCATTATACCCTTGCCTTGATCAATCACTGGATTTGGGGCAATGTAGGAAGCGTGGGCTCATGGCTGAGGCAGCTGTCTGTAGCCTAGGGAAACCCTGAAGGAACTGAGAGCTGTAACAAGTCCTTCCTCGAAAGGAAATCTAAGCAGTGCATCTCCATACCCACCATAACTTGACTTAAAAAAAATAGTGAATTAGAATCATCTCTGAAAGTTTGGCATGGTGGTCACTAATACCACTACTATTCATCATAGCTAACATAAACAATGCAATAAAACGGGAAAAAACTGGTGAGAGGTTTATGTATAAGTAAGGTGTACAAGAGGCAACAATATTATTTGCAGGCAACATGACTGCATATAGATAAAATGTAAGAATATCAACGACAACAAAAAAGAAAGAATATTTGTTCTACAAGATACATAGAATCAACAGACAAAACTCAGTAGCTTTTCTAAACATCTAGTTATCATCTGAAAGAAAAACCACATTAAGTGGATTAGAATATAAAAGTAAAAAATAAAGCTATAATAAATGTTTATAAACAAAATGTTTGAATAACAGGGTAAACCGAACTAATATAGACCCCTCTCCCTCAACCACAAGCACATTGAACTGCTGGATAAAATATGAACAAAAGAGATTAAGCACTTACCAGCACTCAAAACAAAGAAAGGACATCCCCCAGAGGGAAGGCTCGGATTAAACACAGTCTCTTGGGGCTACACACCTGGAAATGAGCCCTCACCATCCTAGAGGAAACAGAGCACAACGCGAATGCAGCCATAAGGCCATGAGGACAGTGCTCACATGAATGGTCTTCCCTGGAGGTGTGCAACAAAACAAACTGGTAGAGAAGAATAAATCCTGGATAAAACCAGCTCTCCGGAAGGGCTACCACTTCTGGAAAGGGAGAACTGAAAAAATAATGCCCACTGGCCCTGGGAAGCCAAAAGAAAGTTTGAGTCTTTGAGCTTCAAAGTAGAACTTAAACATGCCTTCTGTTGTACATCAAAGTCTCACATCTGGACCATGCATAGCACTTTTTTTTGTTTTTTTGTTTGTTTGTTTTTTGGCCGTGCCATGGGGCATATGGGATCTTAGTTCCCCCACCAGGGATGGAACCCATGTCCCCTGCAGTGAAAGCACAGAGTTCTAACCACTGGACCACCAGGGAATTCCCCTGGTCCGTACATAGCATGGAATTAAAATTTATATTATACATTTCGTATAGCATTCCCCACACTGAAATATTAATACAAAAATATGTGTCATATTAGTGAAAACTCTTGGGAATCACAGCTGAAGCAAACATTTAAACAAACAAATAATAAAACCATAGACCACTTTTACAATTCTGTATTTATAAAATTCCCAACAGGGAAATAAAATCCCTAATAAAGATTTGCTCATTTTAAGAAAATTTCAAGCCACATGAGGAAGTGATCAACTCTGAGAATGTGGTCCCTGAGAGAATGGAAACAAATGAAATGAGACCCATAAACACCTTAGATTTCTGCATGGACACACTTTCTGCATGATGGTGCAGGGATGGGTAGCCCAAGCAGAGCAGAGCAGTCTCAATGAGGTGAAGAGACAGGATCAGAATTCAGGGATCCTGAGGTGGCTGGAATCTGCCTGGAAGGCTAATGTAGAGAAGAAATTGAATATTGAAATTGAATAAATACTAAGCTATTCATTAACAGAATTAGACTTTATAAGGCCAGAAGGAATTAGTACCAGAGAAAGAACAACTACCAGAGTGTTGTGAGATGAACATCTCCCAGGGATGGTACAGGGGTGGGAGATGGGCCATCCAGGGTGGTAGGGCAGTTCTGAGAAGTCGTCAACCACTGAGATACCCTCTGACTTCATGTTTTTCCATCCTGAGTGCTGATTTTCTTCTTCCAAGAAGCTTTCTGGGACTCCAGCAGTAGTATCCACCTGGGCAGGAGAGATTAAAAGGTGTACCAAGCTAGCTGTCCTTATTTGAATGACCTGTCCCAGGCGTCTTACCCATCAACCTCTATATATAGTCACCTAACCATAGCAAGCAGCAAGTGAGTTGCTTTTTGTTTTTTTGTTTGTTTTTGGTTTTTAGTGAACTTGTTGCTCTATTAAATAAAATTTGCTTCTTTTACTACAGAATATGGGAGAAATGGATATTGGTGGAGGCTTCTGGCTGTGGACACAAATTCAGTCTCACTTTCTTCTTTGGCACATGGCTGCTTAGCTAAAGGCGGCTTTCCTAGCCTCCCTTATTGCTACATGTGACCTGGTGGCTAAGTTTGGACAATTGGAATGGGAGTAAAAGTGGTGTGTGCAACAATGGCGTCACTTAGTTAAAAGAAAATCTCTTGCTCTGGTTATTCCCTTTTCCTCTTACAGTGTGTTGTAATATGGACATGCCTGCAACTCATCTTTGACAGGCATTTGAGGAAAATCCCTTAGAGATGGACCAGCATCAAGAATGAAGGAAAATTGTTTTCCACATGGAAAAAATAACACCAGCAGCCTACGTCATACCATCCATAAATCTAAATGTGAGATGGATCAAAAACATAAATGTGATAAAACAAAATTTCAAAAACTTTTAGGAAAAAAAATCTTAGGGTCTCCAGATCAGAAGAATTTCCAAATAAGACAGAAAAAAAATTATAAAGAGAAAGATTTCAAAATTTGACATTAAACTTTTAATGATAAAGGAAAATACAAACAAATTAAAAAGCTAAGATAGGCTGTGGCTAATCTCTAATATACAAATTATTCCTACCCATTGATAAGAAAAACTAACCAATGAAATAGAAATATGGACAAACACTTGCACAATCAATTTAGAGAACAGAAAATTCTAAATGGCTAAGGAACAGACAAAATTAGTTCGGGCCTTGCTGTTGAACAGGGAAATGCTATTAATAAAACAAGGTATTTTTCCTCATAATGACAAAGATTGGAAACATCTGATGCTGTCACAGAACAAGAACACAACCTCACCATATATACTAAGAGAAATTGTTGAATAAACTGGGATAGATTCATGCTCTAAAATACTATAGAGTAATTAAAAGGATGAGATAACTTTCTGTATATTTGGAAATAATTCTATAATATTTTTAGATTAAAAAAGCCTGTTTCAGAATAATAAGCATAGTATGATCTCATTTTTGGAAAAACTAAATAATCCTGCCCCTTTTCAGCAAGCAAACCCTTATAAATGTATGTAAAAGAGAAATATTGATTGATATTAATTGGGTCCATTTATTAAGGAAATTCCTGCATTATGACATGGGAGCTTTCAGGAAGCTGTGAGCAATACACTTCCTGGTATTGACACTGCTGTCTCATTTACTTGTTTTCTATTATTTACAAAATTTAATATACAAGTTCTGGCTTTTATAGTAATACCATTCCCCAAGGGCACATTGATAAGCAGACGAAGCCTTAGCAGGGAGACATGCACAAGCTTGAATGTCATTAGTGCTTCTTCAATACCTACATGACTGTTTCTGAAATCTTTCAAGCAATTCATATCTAGATCTTCAGAATTTGAATCTGCAGAGAATTTTGCCCTCAAAATAATTTTTATCTTATTCTGAGGTTGGGATAAACCATTGTTCAGGAAGTTTTTTAAAAGGCTATTAATCTTTGTGGCAGAATCTGGCCCATGGCCAAGTCACTTTCTATTAGTACGTTTGGCACTTGGGTAGAAACATTAATTTGTTCATGCTATTAGGATGCTATCATTTAGCTCACCAGTAATGGGCTAGATGATTCTCCATGCAATGCCTATTCCCAGGGAGATTCTTAAGAAGAACAGGGTTCATTATGTTCACTGATGCTGTGATATTAGGAACCAGCAGTGAAACAGAGTAATCACAAGGAGATACGCAAGTGGTATTAGAACAAAGACTTAAAGCAACATAATGCAGTAAAAAATTCACTGGGCTTTGTGGGGCTGGAGACCTGTACTCCAGACCCAGTTGAGTAACACTCTCAGGTGTGTCCCCATCTAAGAATGAGGAACTGTTTTGATTATGGATTTTCAGCCAATGTTCCTCCAATTCTTAAAGTTCCATGAGGCTTTCTTGGGGGCACAGGTGGGAGGGGTGGCACAGAGGACTACAAAGGTAGGGCTCTGGTCTTCCTAGGCCTGATGAAACCAGAGCAGCTCTGCTTCTCTGGGTTTTAGATACTAGAGTTCTACGTAATACTTGGTTTGAAATAACAAAGTTTGAAAACTTCTCCAAAAGATTATTTCCTTGTTCCCAAGCAATTCTCAAACTTTTGTGGTTACAAATATGGATAGAACATGTTACAGTGGACTTTCTTTAACTCACAGTTTTCACTTTGTCAACAGGATTGTTTCCCAGAGTGTGTTCTTTGGAACTCTGGTGTTAATAGAAAAAACGGGGGAAGGCTACTATGTGGATAAATACGTTTCATAAAATCTTTGCTGCAGGACTTGTCAGAGCCTTTCATATATTTATGCACAATGTGAGTTTTAGACAGGATACGTACTTCTCTATACTCCTTTGTGATTTCTCTTGTGCAACCTGATTCCCGCTGAGTTCCATCTTCCCACACCTTTCCACTATGATCCCAGGAAGTTCTGTTTCATGTGGCAAATACCTCCTCATTCTTCACCTTTTCTCTGAGTGCTATCTCACATTTTGATTTATCTACAATCTCTTTTAGTCCAAGAACCTTAGGATAAAGATTGGGACCACTGTTCACCCAACTGCCCCATGCCACATCTGAGCATTATTACTCTATATATTTAAAAATCCCCAAGTCTGCCCCACACTGATCTTAGGGAGAACACCATGGTAGTAGATTATAATACTATTTACAAGCATTTGATACCCTCCCCTGGGGGCATAACTCCTGCCCCCTCATTGATGTTAGACTTGGCCATATGGCTTGTTCTGGTCAATGAAATGGGCCAGGAATGATGTTTATCTTGTTTGAACAGAAGCCTTAGCAGTCAGATCATGTTCTACCATACCCTTCCTTTCTCTCTTCTGTAAAATGGGTTATATACCAAATAGATGCTTTTCTGTCAATCTGGGTCCCAGAGTGAAAATACCATGGAATGGAGCCATAGCCAGCCTACAGTGGATATGTAGCATTTGCAAGAAGCAAAAATAAATTTCTGTTGTTTAAGCCACCCAGTCTGTGGTGGCTCAAGTGAGCATGTGAGGTTGAATGTGATGTGATGAACAGGAAGCTGTATGCTGTGTGCATATGGAACAGAGAAATAGTATCTAGAGAAAGAAAGAGGGGAGAAAAGCACACACAGTGAGAAGCAGAAATGAATGACCATGTGTCCAGTAAGGAGAAAGTAGCTATCTCTGTGGCTGGTGACTTACCTGTTCTGGGTTTCTGTCCCTAGATATACTTTTTTCTTTGCCTCCATGTTTCTGCCCCAGTTTGTGTGTGATGGCCCTCTTCTTCCTTTCTGTCATTCTCTAATTCCACTTCTCTCTTGCCGATCATTGTGCTAGTATTGATGACAGAGAGACTTTGCCTTGAAAATCCTTAGAATCAGAATTCAGTGCCAACAAAACAGTATTTCAATATGTACATCACAAGTATATATATTGGAATCATATGAAAATTTTGCAGAACTGTATTCCATAAAAAAACAGGGATCTCCAGAACTTATAACAAGCACTTCTTTCTTGTTAATTGTAAAGGTCACATTGTGTCTCCTCAAAAAAAGATATGTTGTAGTCCTAACCCCTAGCACCTCAGAATGTGGCCTTGTTTGGAAATAGGATTTTGTAGATGTAATTAGTTAAGGTGAGGTCATACTGAAGTAGGTTGGGCCCCTAATCCAATATGATTGGGGTTCTTCTAAAAAGAATGACAGTGAAGACAATGTGAAGATACACAGGGAGAAGATGGTCACATGACAAAAGAGGCAAAGATTTGAGTGATGCATCTAAAAGGTAAAGAATGCCAAGGATGCTGGCAAATACCAAGAGCTAGAAGAGGCAAGGAAGGATTCTCCCCTAGAGCTTTGAAAGAGAGCATAGCCCTGCCGACATCTTGATATCAGACTTCTAGCCTCTAGAACTTTGAAATAGTATAATTTCTGTTGTTTCAAGCCACCCAGTTTTTGGTACTTTGTTACGGCAGCTCTAGGAAAAGAATACACCACCATTCCGGAAGGCAAGGTTCAAGAGATGACAGTCACTCCCAGGAAGCCCAGGCCTGAGTCACTGAGGGAGTACTTAGGCTCAAAGAACTTAGAGGCCAAAGGGAAGAGAGATGGAAGTCCAGGTTGGTGAGGAGAGGGGGCCCACCCCACCAGGCTCCTCCGTTCCCCTTGGTCCACAGCCGGTCCCTGCCACCTGTCCAAAAGCAGGTGAGGGGCTTTTATCCAACTCCACTTTGCTTCTCTCCTCTCTTCTTCACGCCCCCACTGTCACTACCCACTGCCACAGCCACTAGTGTCTATGTTTTTAAACAAAATTTGATTAAAAGTGTTTAGGGAAATGCTACCAAACAATTTGAAGGTAGCCAGATCATCAACATAACCAGTCATCTTACATCTATATTATGGTTTCTTAGAAATAATGGTCATGTTCCTTGAAGAGGGAGACAATGAACTTCATTAAACATTAGGAAAAAATTGATCTTTTATCTAAAAAAAAAAACTACACACAGTAGTTCAAAGGAAACATGAACTTGCTTTTAATGATATGGGAGTGGTAAAACCTTCTAATTCCACTATTTTGCTCACAATGGAGAGTCTTCCATTATGCTGAGCTTAAGTTTCTGGGTTTGAGCAAAAAAAAAACCCTGAAGACAAACTTAAGGCCCTGTTGGGCTTTTCAATATCCACATTAGTCACCTAGGATGCCTACATACTAATATCTATTATGTCTGGTAAGGGGTGTAAATACTGTTGGGCTTAGGTACTTTTGAAAAAATCTATATTTTTGAAGCCACTTCCGTTTTCTGCTCTGACTGCTTTTTGCATACATCAACACTCCAGTCAGCTTGTCAGTTCTTGGTCCTTTCACATTTGATATTCAGGCACACAGAGCCAGCTATTTTTTCATTCGAGTGTGTGCATTCCTTTTCCATAAATTTTATGCACACTCCTAGAAGGAACCAATGTGTATGCTGCTAAATTATGGTCATGGAAAAAGATATTGTAGTTTTTGAAAATCAACCAACTTCACAAAATTCTAATCAATAATAAAGGTACAAGCTGTATTTATATTTATTAGACCACTCAAAATAATAGATACAGCTGCTTCCACTCCTGCACTTCTCCGTTTATATCACCAAACCATCTTTCCTCGAGCCTGAGACTCTTTCTTACTAATCTGGGGTTTTGATGGCTGTTGACATTGTTGCCTGTATCTTGCTGCCCTGCTCTTGCTATGCAACATAACACAGGGCAAGGGTTCTGGGTAAAATAACAAATAATCATCATTCAACTATGAGACACTGTTATCTAGAAAGTTCTATATTCTATACTAAAACTAATTACAAACATCCACCCCATCACTAAAATGAATTCAGAGACCATTTGTATAAAATTAAAGATTGGAATAGATCAGGTGAATGTTATAAGAGAATATGTTTTACAAACTGCCTCAAAGATGCTTTCCTCGTGCAGATTACAAGATTGACCTAGAGACAAGATATAATAAGGATGAGGAACTTCTCCTGAACAGATAGATGTCTGCTCAAAGTCTCCTTCTTCTAAAAACAGAGCGCTGGTAAATTCTGCCCTGATAATCACTTTGCCTAAAAGTGGGTGGTGGAAGGAATGAAGGTAACTACTAACTTTGACCAATTCTAAAGAATAAGGAAGAAATTATAATGATGTGGAAATGATAGAAATCTGAGTATTATCAACATGGAGAGCATCAGAATGAAGGAGGGAAAGCTGAGAAATAATTATACATATACTTTAGACTATGGAAAGGCAGTTTTAAAAAACACAGAAAAAAAAGACAAATGGCCAGGGAAAAAAGGTTTCTATAAATAAAATTCTTTCTCTTCAACCGGGAATGTTTCTGATGCAAAAAACGTTTTAAAATGTACTTGATGATATAAGAAGCCAATTGTGTTTGTAAGATTTGTATAGATTATATACAGAAGTTATTGCCCTTATAATCAGTCTTTGAATTCCAGGAAGCTTAGACATAGATTAGTACACAATTGAAGTAGCTAAACTCCTTAGCTTAAGTGTTTTGATTAGTTGTTAAAATATCCTGCTCATTTTTTCTTCCGTCTATGAGACAGTAAGATTTTGGAATTACTTTTCCATCATAAACAACTAGAAAAATGGATGAAATATAGGAAATAACTATTCTTCAACATCAGACAAAAGGCAACAGAGGACTTTCTCCCTGAGAAAAGAGAAATAAAAGATGTGAGCCCTCCCATTGCCTAGGGTTTCTCTTCTGGGATAATTCTTGGATTGTGACACGGAAGAGTTTGGCAATCTTCTTGAATTAAGGAGACAGAGATTAGATTTCTGGCAACTAGAAATTTGCAGCACCAAGTACCAGAGAGAACAGAGCTACACAGAGAAAGAACTCCAGAAACTTGTATAGGGGTTCCTTCATGTTTGACAAAATACCAATCTGCAAATGCGTATGACAAGAATCCATGAAGCCAGAAAAGAACAACTTCTGAGGAAGGAACAGTTACTGAGGAGTTGTAAGATGAATAGTCCCCAGGCTCACACATTAATTATTAGAGTTTCTCCCAGCCAAACTGGAAAGACTTCAATTAGTACAAAGGGCATTCAGTAGAGAGCCCAAGATGGATACACCTTAGAAATGGGACTAAATTAGCTCCAAAAAAAAACGCTCTTCTATACCAACTCTATAAAGGCTTTTAAAAAACCTAAAACAGGATCAACCCTGCCAGTAACTTACTTATTAGCAGAAAATGTTCAACATTTTTTAAAAAGGAATACAACATTTGGCCCAAAACAATGTAAAATTCACAATGTTCAGTACCCACTCAAAAATTACTAAGGAATAAGACAAGGATGCTTATATTTAACATAGTATTTAACAGGGCAACTAGGCAGAAAAAGAAATAAAATTCATCCAAATTGGGAAGGAAGAAATAAAACTGTCGCTATTAGAATGACATGATATTATATATAAAAAATTCCTAAAGGCTCTACCAAAAACTGTTATAACTAATAAACAAATTCAATGAAGTTGCAGAATACAAAATTGACATACAAAAACCTGTTGCATTTTTATACACTAATAACAAACTATCAAAAAGAGAAATTAAGAAAACATCTCATTTACAATTGCATCAAAAAGAATAAAATACCTAGAAATAAATTTAACCAAGGAGGTGAAAGACCTGTACACTGAAAACTATAACAAGTAGACAAAATAAGTTAAAGAAGACACAAATAAATTGAAAGATATTCCCTGCTCATAAATGGAAATAATTAATATTGTTAAAATGTCCATACTACCCAAAGCAATTTACAGACTGAATGAAATCCCAATCAAAATTCCAATGGAATTTTTTACAGAAATAAAACAATTCTGAAATTTGAATGGAACTACAAAAGGCCCAAAATAGCCAAAGCAATCTTGAGAAAGAACAAAGCTGGAGGCATCATGCTTCCTGACTTCAAATTATATTACAAAGCTGTAATAATCAAAACAGTGTGGTATTGGCATAAAAACAGGCATAGATCAAAGGAACAGAACAGAGGACCCAGAAATAAACCCACACATATGTGGTCAATTAGTTTACAACAAAGAAGCCAGGAATATACAATGGGGAAATGAGAGTTTTTTTCAATAAATGGTTTTGGAAAAACTGGATAGCCACATGCAGAAAAATGAAATTCAACCACTATCTTATACCATACATAAAAATTAAGCCAAGATGGATTAAAGACTTGAACATAAGACCTGAAACCATAAAACTCCTAAAATAAAACATAGGTGATAAGCTTCTTGATATAGGTCTTGGCAAAGATTTTTTGGATTTGACATCAAAAGCAAAGGCAACAAGCAAAAGTAAACAAATGAGACTACATCAAACTTAAAAGCTTCTTTACAACAAAGGAAACCATCAACAAAATAAAAAGGCAACCTACTGAATGGGAGAAAATATTTGCAAGTCATATATCTCATAAGAGTTTAATATCCAAAATATATAAATAACTCATACACTCAATAGCAGAAAGCCCCAAATAATATGATTTTAAAATGGGCAGAGGATCTAAATAGACATTTTTCCAAAGAAGACATACAGATGGCCAACAGATACATAAAAAGTGCTCAGCATCACTAATCATCAGGGAAGTGCAAGTCAAAACCACAATGGCTAATACCTCACACCTGTTAGAATGACTATTATCAAAAAGAAAGAAATGAGATTCAAGATGGCAGAGGAGTAGGTGGACGTGGAGTTCATCTCTCTCCATGGATGTATCAGGAATGCATCTATACATGCAACAATTCTCACAGAACACTGGCTGAAAATTAACAGAAGACCTTGGACACTGGAAAGGACTATAAAGATCCCTGCCTAAGCCGCATAGCACAGGGAGATCAGCTCGGTGCTTTGTGACCACCTAGAGGGGTGGGATAGGGAGGGTGGGAGGGAGGGAGATGCAAGAGGGAAGAGATATGGGAACATATGTATATGTATAACTGATTCACTTTGTTATAAAGCAGAAGCTAACACACCATTGTAAAGCAATTATACTTCAATAAAGATGTTTAAAAAAAAAGATCCCTGCTTAACTGGGTAGGATGGAAAAAAAGAAGGGAGAAGGAGGAGGAGAGGAAGCGGGACGGGACCTGCACCCAGGGGCAGGGGAGCTGAAGCAGAGGAGAGATTCCCAAATTCAGGGAAACCCCCTCTCCAACGGGGAAACCCCCTCTCTGATGGGGAAATTGACTGGGACAGAAGGGAAACATCTGAGGCTGTTGGAAGAGGGTGAAGCAGCTGATCCGTGGCAGATGGACAGAGTGAGAAATACACAGATGGTCCATACCACGGCCCTACGTGCCTCAGACTGGGACATGTGTTCACAGGTGTGCAAGGGGGCTGGGAGCTGGTGCGTGGGGATTGGAGAACAGGCCCAGAGCAAGAACTGCTGTTGGCTGTGGGGAGACGGACTGAGGGGATGGGAGGGAGGAAATCTGCAGCAGGGAATGCCTATGGAGGAAGATGGGGCTACCATGGAAGCAAGGTGCTACTGCTGAGTCACACGCAGGGGGAGGAGCCACTATTGTAGCCTCTCTCTCCCCATACACTGGTGCCTGCCGATGACAATAAAAGAAGCCCGCTCTGGGCTGGCTCTTGTGTGCTGGCTGCCGAACAATAAGAAAAGCCCCCTCAGAGCTGACCCTCACACACTGGCTGCAGGGCAATTTAAAAAAAAAAAAGCCCTCTCAGGGATGGCCCTCGCACACCTGCTGCCGAGTGCCAGAAAAACCCTGGCCAGGGCTGGCCCTCACATGCCTTACACTGGGCGCCAGAAAAGGCCTCACTAGGGCCATATCTCTGGCACCCATGGCCGCCTGCTTCCCTGTGCATTTGCCACTGCTGGGGCTCCTGCGATCCAAGCAGTCAGACCACCTCTGCACCCGGTCCTCACAGGGGCAGACCCAAGAGCTCCAAGGCAGCCTCAGGACCAGACTCCTCTGGGTGGACCACACGCAGAGGTGGGAATAAAACCAAAGCTGAACCCTTGGGACAGTGACTAAGGAAGAAGATCGAAAATCTTTCCACCAGCTGTAGAAGCGGCAGATTAACTCCCCACAATCAGCTAGGTAGACCCTGTGTCTATGGAATATCTGAGTAGACAATGAGTGTTCCCACAAATGAAAACGGTCTAGCTCTGGCAGCTGTGGACTCTGGGGGCAGCACACGCAGGGATTGAGCCAGATCAGAGTCTAAGTGATCCGCACAGGGCCCACAACAGGTCCAGAGACCAGCCCAGAGGCAGAGGAGAGCCTCTCGGGCAGGCGGAGGTGGGCTGTGGCTCACGGCGTGTGCAAGGACACTTACAGCAGAGACCCCAGGGAAACATAATTATTACTGTTAATTTTATTACGTTTTGATTCATTCTGTTGTTCTAGCTTTTTTTTTTTCTGGTTTCTTTTTCTTTTTTTGTTGTTGTTTTTGTTTTTAAGTCTTTTGGGATCTCTGTGTTTTATAACATATTTTTTTCACACATTTCTACTTTTATTTTGCTTTTCTGTCATTCTGTGTTCTTTTCCCTCATTTTTTTATCCTCTTTTTCTTTAATATGTTTTTCTCTTTTTTTAATATTTCCATTTCTACTTTGCTTTTCTGTTGTCCTGTGTTTTTTCCCTTTTATTCTACTTTATTTTATTATTATTTTATTCATTTTTATCAGTTTGTTCTGTTTCCTTGCTTTATTCTTCAGTTGGCACACTGCTTTGGTTTTGTTTTTAGGTTATGTGTTTTTGTTAGTTTTAATCCTAATTATTTGATTTCATTTTTGAGTTCTCCTATTTCTCTGGTTGTTCTCTTGCATTTTATCTTATTTGCCTCTGTTTTTGTTTCTTTTACGTGTGTGTGTTTCCTTGTTTCTATTTTTGTTTCTTTGATTTTGTTTTTACCATTTCTCCAGGGTTTTGTTTGTCTTTTTTCTTTAATATATTTCTTTGCTTCATTCTTCAGATGGCACTCTGCTTTGGTTTTGTTTTTTGGTTTTGGGTTTTTGTCAGCTTTCTTCTTAATTGTTTGATTTCGTTCTTGGGTTCTTCTGTTTGTCTGGTTGTTCTCTTGCTATTTGATTTATTTGGTTCTGTTTTTGTTTCTTTTGTGTGTGTTACTGTTCCCTTGTTTCTCTTTCTGTTTGTTAGATTTTACTTTTTACCATTTGTCTGGGGTTTTGTTAGTCTTTTTTTTTTTAATGCCCTTTATTGCTGGGATGAACAACTTGCGGGATCTTGGTCCCTTGACCAGAAGTCAGGCCTGAGGCTCTGGAGTGGAGCACCGAGTCCAGGATGCTGGACCACTAGAGAATTCCTGGCCCCAGGGAAGATTAATCACCAAGAGCTCTCATGGAGGCCTCTATCTGAATCCAAGACCCGGCTCCACCCAACTGCCAGCAGTTCCCAGCACTGGACACCTCACACCAAACAACAAAGAAGACAGGAACACAAACCCACACATTAGCACACAGATTACCTAAAGTTATACTAAGCTCACAGACACCCAAAACACACCACCTGACATGGCCCTGCTCATCAGAGGGAAAAGATTCAGCTCGACCCACCAGAATGCAAGCACCAGTCCCTCCCATCAGGAAGCCTACACAAGACACTGGACCAAAACCCCACCAATGGGCACAGAGAACAGAAGCAAGAGGAACTATGACCATCCAGCCTAGGGTAAGGAGACCTCAAATACTGTAAATTAGACAAAATGAAAAAACAGAGAAATATCTTACAGGCAAAGAAGCAAGATAAAAACTCACAAGACCAAATAAATGAAGAGGAAATAGGCAGTCTACCTGAAAAAGAATTCAGAGTAATGATAGTAAAGATGATCCAAAATCTTGGAAATAGAATAGAGAAAATACAAGAAACGTTTAACAAGGACATAGAAGAACTAAAGAGCAAACAAACACTAATGAACAACCCAGTAACTGAAATTAAAAATATTCTAGAAGGAATCAATAGCAGAATAACTGAGGGAGAAGAACAGATAAGTGAGCTGGAATATAGAATGGTGGAAATAACTGCTGCAGAGCAGAATAAAGAAAAAAGAATGAAAAGAATGGAGGACAGTCTCAGAGACCTCTGGGACAACATTAAGCACACCAACATTCGAATTATAGGTGTCCCAGAAGAAGAAGAAAAAATGAAAGGGTCTGAGAAAATATTTGAAGAGATTATAGTTGAAAACTTCCCCAACATGGGAAAGGAAATAGTTAATCAAGCCCAGGAAGCACAGAGAGTCCCATACAGGATAAACCCAAAGGGAAACACGCTGAGACACATATTAATCAAACTTTCAAAAATTAAACACAAAGAAAAAATAGTAAAAGCAGCAAGGGAAAAGCAATAAATAACATACAAGGGACACCCCATAAGGTTAACAGTTGATCATTCAACAGAAACTCTGCAATCCAGAAGGGAGTGGCAGGACATACTTAAAGTGATGAAAGGGAAAAATCTACAACCAATATTACTCTACCAGCAAGGATCTCATTCAGATTCGACAAAGAAATTAAAACCTTTACAGACAAGCAAAAGCTAAGAGAATTCAGCACCACCAAACCAGCTTTACAACAAATGCTAAAGGAACTTCTCTAGGCAGGAAACACAGAGAAGGAAAAGACCTACAAAAACAAACCCAAAATAATTAAGAAAATGGTAATAGGAACATATATATCAATAATTACCTTAAATGTAAATGGATTAAATGCTCCAACCAAAAGACATAGACTGGCTGAATGGATACAAAAACAAGACCCGTATATATGCTGTCTACAAGAGACCCACTTCAGACCTAGGGACACATACAGACTGAAAGTGAGGGGATGGAAAAAGATATTCCATGCAAATGGAAATCAAAAGAAAGCTGGGGTAGCAATACTCATATCAGACAAAAAGACTTTAAAATAAAGACTATTACAAGAGACAAGGAAGGACACTACATAATGATCAAGGGATCAATCCAAGAAGAAGATATAACAATTGTAAATATGTATGTACCCAACATAGGAGCACTTCAATACATAAGGCAAATACTAACAGCCATAAAAGGGGAAATCGACAGTAACACAATAATAGTAGGTGACTTTAACACCGCACTTACACCAATGGACAGATCATCCAAACAGAAAATAAATAAGGAAACAAAAGCTTTAAATGAAACATTAGACCAGATGGACTTAATTGGTATTCAGAGGACATTCCATCCCAAAACAACAGAATACGCTTTCTTCTCAAGTGCACATGGAACATTTTCCAGATAGATCACATCTTGGGTCACAAATCAAGCGTTGGTAAATTTAAGAAAATTGAAATTGTATCAAGCATCTTTTCTGACCACAATGCTATGAGACTAGATATCAATTACAGGAAAAACAAAAAACTGTAAAAAGTACAAACACATGGAGGCTAAACAATACGCTACTAAAAAACCAAGAGATCACTGAAGAAATCAAAGAGGAAATCAAAAAATACCTAGAAACAAATGACAATGAAAACACGACAACCCAAAACCTATGGGATGCAGCAAAAGCAGTTCTAATAGGGAAGTTTATAGCAACACAATTCTACCTCAAGAAACAAGAAACATCTCAAATAAACAACCTAACATTACACCTAAAGCAATTAGAGAAAGAAGAACAAGAAAACCCCCAAAGTTAGCAGAAGGAAAGAAATCATAAAGGTCAGATCAGAAATAAATGATAAAGAAATGAAGGAAACAATAGCAAAGATCAATAAAACTGAAAGCTTGTTCTTTGAGAAGATAAACAAAATTGATAAACTATTAGCCAGACTCATCAAGAAAAAAAGGGAGAAAACTCAAATCAATAGAATTAGAAATGAAAAAGGAGAATTAACAACTGACACTGCAGAAATACAAAGGATCATGAGAGACTACTACAGGCAACTATATGCCAATAAAATGGACAACCTGGAAGAAATGGACAAATTCTTAGAAAAGAACAACGTTTCAAGACTGAACCAGGAAGAAATAGAAAACATGAACAGACCAATCACAAGCACTGAAATTGAAACTGTGATTAAAAATCTTCCAACAAACAAAAGCCCAGGGCCAGATGGCTTCACAGGTGAATTCTATCAAACATTTAGAGAAGAGATGACACCTATCCTTCTCAAACTCTTCCAAAATATAGCAGAGGGAGGAACACTCCCAAACTCATTCTATGAGGCCATCATCACACTGACACCAAAAGCAGACAAAGATATCACAAAAAAAGAAAACTACAGGCCAATACCACTGATGAACATAGATGCAAAAATCCTCAACAAAATAGTAGCAAACAGAATCCAACAGCACATTAAAAGGATCATACACAATGATCAAGTGGGGTTTACCCCAGGAATGCAAGGATTCTTCAATATATGCAAATCAATCAATGTGATACACCATATTAGCAAACTGAAGGATAAAAACCATATGATAATCTCAATAGATGCAGAAAACCTTTTGACAAAAATCAACACCTATTTATAATGAAAACTCTCCAGAAAGTGGGCATAGAGGGAACCAACCTCAACATAATAAAAGCCATATATAACAAACCCACAGCCAACAGCATACTCGATGTTGAAAAACTGAAAGCATTTCCTCTAAGATTAGGAACAAGACAAGGGTGCACACTCTCACCACTGTTATTCAACATAGTTTCAGAAGTTTTAGCCATGGCAATCAGAGAAGAAAAAGAAATAAAAGGAATCCAAATTGGAAAAGAAAAATAAAACTGTCACTGTTTGCAGATGACATGATACTATACATAGAAAATCCTAAAGATACCACCAGAAAACTACTAGAGCTAATCAATGAATTTGGTAAAGTAGCAGGATGCGAAATTAATGCACAGAAATCTCTTGCTTATACACTAACAACAAAAAATCAGAAAGAGAAATCAAGGAAACACTCCCATTTACCATTGCTTTGTTGCAATAAACAATTGCAACAAAAGAATAAAATACCTAGGAATAAACCTACCTAAGGTGGCAAAAAACCTGTATGCAGAAAACTATAAGACACTGATGAAAGAAATCAAAGATGATACAAACAGATGGAAAGATATACCATGTTCTTGGATTGGAAGAATCAACATTGTGAAAATGACTATACTACCCAAAGCAATCTACAGATTCAGTGCAATCCTTATCAAACTACCAATGGCATTTTTCACAGAACTAGAACAAAAAATTTCACAATTTGTATGGAAACACAAAAGACCCCGAATGGCCAAAGAAATCTTCAGAAAGAAAAACGGAGCTGGAGGAATCAGGCTCCCTGACTTCAGACTATACTACAAAGCTACAGTAATCAATGCAGTATGGTACTGGCACAAAGACAGAAATATAGATCAATGCAAGAGGATAGAAAGCCCAGAGATAAACCCACGCACATATGGTCACCTTATCTTTGGCAAAAGAGGCAAGAATATACAATGGAGAAAAGACAGCCTCTTCAATAAGTGGAGCTGGGAAAACTGGACAACTACATGTAAAAGAATGAAATTAGAACACTTCCTAACATCATACACAAAAATAAACTGGATTAAAGACCTAAATGTAAGGCCTGACAGTATAAAACTCTTAGAGGAAAGCATAGGCAGAATGCTCTTTGACATAAATCACAGAAAGATCTTTTTGACTCAACTCCTAGAGTAACGGAAATAAAATAAAAAATAAACAAATGGGACCTAATGAAACTTAAAAGCTTTTGCACAGCAAAGGAAATCATAAACAAGACAAAAAGACAACCCTCAGAATGGGAAAAAATATTTGCAAATGAAGCAACTGACAAAGGATTAATCTCCAAAATTTACAAGCAGCTCATGCAGCTCAATAGCAGAAAAAGAAACAACCCAATCCAAAAATGGGCAGAAGACCTAAATAGACATTTCTCCAAAGAAGACATACAGATTGCCAACAAACACATGAAAGGATGCTCAACATCACTAATCTTTAGAGAAATGCAAATCAAAACTACAATGAGGTATCACCTCACACCAGTCAGAATGGAGGTTCCTTAAAAAACTAAAAATAGAACTACCATATGACCCAGCAATCCCACTACTGGGCATATAACCTGAGAAAACCATAATTCAAAAAGAGTCACGTACCACAATGTTCATTGCAGCTCTATTTACAATCGCCAGGACATGGAAGCAACCTAAGTGTCCATTGACAGATGAATGGATAAAGAAGATGTGGCACATATATACAATGGAATATTACTCAGCCATAAAAGGAAACGAAATTGAGTTACTTGTAGTGTGGTGGATGGACCTAGAGTCTGTCATACAGAGTGAAGTAAGTCAGAAAGAGAAAAACAAATACTGTATGCTAACACATATGTATGGAATCTAAAAAAAAAAAAAAAGTTCTGAAGAACCCAGGGGCAAGACGGGAATAAAGATGCCGACATAGAGAATAGACTTGAGGACACGGGGAGTGGGAAGGGGAAGCTGTGACAAAGAGAGTGGCACGGACATAAGTACACTACCAAATGTAAAATAGATAGCTAGTGGGAAGCAGCCACACAGCACAGGGAGATCAGCTCAGTGCTTTGTGACCACATAGAGGGGTGGGATAGGGAGAGTGGGAGGGAGATGCCAGAGGAAGGAGATATGCGGATATATGTATATATATAGCTGATTCACTTTGTTATAAAGCTGATTCACTTTTTGTTATAAAGCAGTGTGTATATGTGTCCATGCCACTCTCTTACTTCATCCCAGCTTACACTTCCCCCTCCCCGTGTCCTCAAGTCCATTCTGTACATCTGCGTCTTTATTCCTGTCCTGCCCGTAGGTTCTTCAGAACCATTTTTTTTTTTTTTTTTAGATTCCATATATATGTGTTAGCATACAGTATTTGTTTTTCTCTTTCTGACTTACTTCATTCTGTATGACAGACTCTAGGTCCATCCACCTGACTAAAAATAGCTCAATTTCGTTTCTTTTTATGCCTGAGTAATATTCCATTGTAGATATGTGCCACATCTTCTTTATCCATTCATATGTCAGTGGACACTTAGGTTGCTTCCATGTCCTGGCGATTGTAAATAGAGCTGCAATGAACATTGTGGTACGTGACTCTATTTGAATTATGGTTTTCTCAGGTTATATGCCCAGTAGTGGGATTGCTGGGTCATATGGTAGTTCTATTTTTAGTTTTTTAAGGAACCTCCATTCTGACTGGTGTGAGGTGATACCTCATTGTAGTTTTGATTTGCATTTCTCTAAAGATTAGTGATGTTGAGCATCCTTTCATGTGTTTGTTGGCAATCTGTATGTCTTCTTTGGAGAAATGTCTATTTAGGTCTTCTGCCCATTTTTGGATTGGGTTGTTTCTTTTTCTGCTATTGAGCTGCATGAGCTGCTTGTAAATTTTGGAGATTAATCCTTTGTCAGTTGCTTCATTTGCAAATATTTTCTCCCATTCTGAAGGTTGTCTTTTCGTCTTGTTTATGGTTACCTTTGCTGTGCAAAAGCTTTTAAGTTTCATTAGGTCCCATTTGTTTACTTTTGTTTTTATTTCCATTTTCTTAGGAGGTGGGTCAAAAAGGATCTTGCTGTGATTTATGTCATAGATTGTTCGGCCTATGTTTTCCTCTAACAGTTATATAGTGTCAGGCCTTACATTTAGGTCTTTAATCCATATTGAGCTTATTTTTGTGTATGGTGTTAAGGAGTGTTCTAATTTCATTCTTTTACATGTAGCTGTCCAGTTTTCCCAGCTCCACTTATTGAAGAGGCTGTCTTTTCTCCATTGTATATTCTTGCCTCCTTTATCAAAGATAAGGTGACCATATGTGCGTGGGTTTATCTCTGGGCTTTCTATCCTCTTGCATTGATCTATATTTCTGTCTTTGTGCCAGTACCATACTGCATTGATTACTGTAGCTTTGTAGTATAGTCTGAAGTCAGGGAGCCTGATTCCTCCAGCTCCGTTTTTCTTTCTGAAGATTTCTTTGGCCATTCGGGGTCTTTTGTGTTTCCATACAAATTGTGAAATTTTTTGTTCTAGTTCTGTGAAAAATGCCATTGGTAGTTTGATAAGGATTGCACTGAATCTGTAGATTGCTTTGGGTAGTATAGTCATTTTCACAATGTTGATTCTTCCAATCCAAGAACATGGTATATCTTTCCATCTGTTTGTATCGTCTTTGATTTCTTTCATCAGTGTCTTATAGTTTTCTGCATACAGGTTTTTTGCCTCCTTAGGTAGGTTTATTCCTAGGTATTTTATTCTTTTTGTTGCAGTGGTAAGTGGGAATTTTTTCTTGATTTCTCTTTCAGATTTTTCATCATCAGTGTGTAGGAATGCAAGAGATTTCTGTGCATTAATTTTGTATCCTGCTACTTTACCAAATTCATTGATTAGCTCTAGTAGTTTTCTGGTAGAGTCTTTAGGATTTTCTATGTATAGTATCATGTCATCTGCAAACAGTGACAGCTTTACTTCTTCTTTTCCGATTTGGATTCCTTTTATTTCTTTTTCTTCTCTGATTGCTGTGGCTAAAACTTCTAAAACTATGTTGAATAATAGTGGTGAGAGTGGACAGCATTGTCTTGTTCCTGATCTTAGAGGAAATGGTTTCAGTTTTTCACCGTTGAGAATGATGTTGGCTGTGGGTTTGTCCTATATGGCCTTTATTATGTTGAGGTAAGTTCCCTCTATGCCTACTTTCTGGAGAAAAGGAATGAAATTGAGTTATTTGTAATGAGATGGATGGACCTAGAATCTATCATACAGAGTGAAGTAACTCAGAAAATTGAAAAACAAATACCATATGCTAACACACATAGCGTTAATCTAAAAAAATGGTACTGATGAACCTAGTGGCAGGGCAGGAATAAAGATGCAGACGTAGAGAACGGACTTGAGGACACAGCGGGGGAAGGGCAAGCTGGGATGAAGAGAGAGAGAAGCACTGACATATATACACTACCAAATGTAAAATGGATGGCTAGTGGGAAGCTGCTGCATAGCACAGAGAGATTAGCTCGATGCTCTGTGACAACCTAGAGAGGTGGGATAGCGAGGATGGGAGGGAGGCTCAAGAGGGAGGGGGTACGGCGATATATGTATACTTATAGCTGATTCACTTTGTTGTACACCAGAAACTAACACAACATTGTAAAGCAATTATGCTCCAATAAATGTATTTTTTAAAAAAAGAAAGAAAGAAATAACAAGTTTTGGTGAGGATGTGAAGAAAAGGGAACTCTTGTTCACTGTTGGTGGGGATGTAACAGGCACCATGGAAAGCAGTATAGAGCTTCCTCAAAAAATTAAAAGTAGAACTACCATGTGATCCAGCAATTCCACCTCTAGGTATTTATCCAAAGAGAATGAAAACACTATCTCACAAAGATATCTGCACCCCCATGTTCACTGCAGCATTATTTTCAATAGCCAAGACATGGAAGCAAGCTAAGTGTCCATCAATGGATGAATGGATAAAGAAAATGTGTTATGTGTGTGCGTGTGTGCATGTGTGTGTGTATGTGTGTGTGTGTATATATATATAATGGAATATTGTTCAGCCATAAAAAAGAATGAAATCCTGCCATTTGTGACAACATTGATGGACCTGGAGGGCATTATGCTAAGTGAAGTAAGTCAGACAGAGAAAAACAAATACCATATGATCTCACTTGTATGTGGAATCTAACAACAACAACAACAGACTAACAACCAAGCTCATAGATATAGAGAATACATTGGTAGATTGCCAGAGGTAGGGCGTTGCGTGTGGGTGAAATGGGTGAAGGTGGTCAAAAGGTACTAACTTCCAGTTATTAAATAAATAAGTCACAGGGAAGTAACATACAACATGATGACTGTAGTTAATAATGTAGAATTGTATATTTGAAAGTTGCTAAGAGAGTGGGTCTTAAAAGTTCTCATCACAAGAAAAAAATTTAACTATGTATGGTGACAGATGTTAACTAGACTTATTGTGGTGATCATTTCACAATATATAGAAATATTGAATCATTATGTTGTACATCTGAAACTAATATAATGTCTTATGTCAATTATATCTCAATTTTTAACATACTTCTAATGGCACAGGAAAAAGGTACCAAAAGTGTGACTCTCTCACCAGAGACTGATGGACTTAAGTACCCATAAACAAATGGAGCGAGAGGTATGAGACTGAGAAATCTTTGAAATATTGCAAATTTAAGATGCTTGGCTAGAAAAGAACTCAAGTGTGACTATTGACACATTGGGGCTGATTCCTATTAAATGGATAAAAAGCTTACCAAATTTTGGAGAACAACAAGAAACAACAGTCATAGGAGAGAATTGGTCTTCTCACAGAGGGCATATGGGACAGGGATGTAGTACACATTTTGAATATGCCTGTCGTGGCAGTTCTGTAAGATGGTCACAAATTCTTTGGCATTTATCTGTGCTTGTGACTACTTCAATAAGTATAGTAGAAGTGACACTATGTTCCTTGGTCACTGGAACGCTCTTCGAGCCCTGAGCTGCCATGTAAAAAGTCCATCTTCCCTGAGGCTGCCATGCTATGAGGAAGCCCAAGCCACATGGACTTGTTGTGGTCAACAGTACCATCTGAGCACAGGTTTCAGCCATTTCAACCCAAGCATGAAACATGTTAGTGAAGAAGCCATCTCAGAAGTGAATCCCCTAGCCCAGCTATTTATCAGCATCCAGCCATTTAACTCATCCCAGCTGAGAGCCCAGATATCGTGGAGCAGCGAAGAGCCATCCCCACCATACCTCTTCTGAATTTCTGACCTACCAAATCTATGAGCATAGTAAAAAATTTTGTTTTACACCACTAAGTTTTCAAGTGATTTGATAGGCAACAGATGTTATGGACTGAATTATGTTCCCTCTAAATTTACCCTCAGTACCTCAGAATGTGATTATATTTGGAGATGGGCCTTTAAAGATATGATTATGTTTAAATGAGGCCATTAGGGTAGGCCCTAATCTAATCTGACTAGTGTCCTCATAAGAAGAGGAGATTAGGGCATACAGAGAGACCCCAGGGACACTCAGATACAGAGGAAAGACCATGTAAGGACACAGTGAGAAGGTGGCCATCTGCAAGCCAAGGAGGCCTCAGGAGAAACCAACACTGCCAACACCCTGTTCTTCCACTGCTAGCCACCAGAACTATGAGAAAATAAATTTTTGTTGTTTAAGCCACTCAGTCTGTGATACTTTGTTATGGAAGCTCTGGCAAACTCAAGAAAAATCTTTCTCACCCTCATTCCTACCTGATTCTGCCAGGTGAACCTTCAAACTCCTATTTTGCTAAGTAACCTTCATCCTCATTCTTAACTTTTACTTAGAATCCAGGCCTGAATGGCATCCTCTCAGAAATTGGATTTGGGATTCAGGGAGAACTAGGGAATCTCCCCAGTGTGCATGCAAGGGCAGGAAGATCCAGTCTGCAAAGGCAAACCAATAAAGCAGACACCCAGAAACGAGCAGGTAAAAGAGGGGAGATTCTTAAACATTTCATTTTTCTAGTCTAATAGAACTTTCTTGAGGGCCAGCTGTATGCCATATATTCTGAGAAATGGCCTCATGTACCTATCGTGAACCCTCTATCTTGATTAAGTTGGCTCAAGTTGGTTTCCATGATGTGCAACCAAAGAGTCCTGAATAACCCACGTGTCAAGTTGAGTCCACCAGCAGTGGACATTCATGGGGTGGGGGCCTAGACAGAATAATGTGAGAGGACTCCTGACCCCAGCCCTCACTCCTGACACACCCAGAAAAAAACTGGAGAGACCTTTGGTGAGGTCAGGAAGTCTTACATGAGCAAGTGGGCAAGATGAGTCAAGGAGATTTGAGTTATTACCAGAAACGTGATCTCATTTGTACCCATAGCCTTGAGAGGCCTGAGGAAATTTTAGTTCCAGAAAAATACATCGAAAAGAATGACAGAAACCTTTGACAATGGTGCCAGGCAGGCCAAAACCTAGAATGAACTGGATTTTTTAAAAAGTGCTAAGGAAAAAAGTCACTCCAGAAAGAAACACAAGACAAATTGAATCTGCTGGCAGTATGTTATGAAGTGGTTGGCCAGAATGAAAAAATAAGAATAAAAATAAAACAAAAACAGTGTTTCGGGAAGAAGCTGCATGTGTCAGAAAGAAAGCTCAGCTATGACCCAGCTGCTAGTAGGAAGGGAAAAGGGGGCAGCCCACACTCATTCTTAGCTTGTCAGTCCTGACCAAAGCCTGGTCCTACGGCAGGTCCCAAACACGCAATGGAAGGGTTCTCGGATAGGATGAGGAGAAGGAGCAATGCTGGAAACCCGGCCTGGGGAGGAACTAGGGGGCCAATACACAAACCATAGCTCAGTCCTAGCCAAAGACCCAGAAGCTTCTTGTCCCTAAGCAATGGCACATGTATCCTGATAGAGAAGCAGACATATCCTGATAGGCACATGAACCCTGATAGAAAGCAACATATATCCTGATAGCAAAAACGCTTATGTAAATTGAAACACTTATGTAAATTATTCTTGAATACTTGCATCCTAGGGGAGGATTATACTTCCCTGTGCCACTGATGTCAGGCCAGTCCATGAGATTCCTTCCAGCCAATGAAGTGTAAGCAAAAGTGTGTCATTTCTAGACAGTCACTTTTGGACCCAGTGTGTGGCTTGTCATTTCTCCTGTTTCTCAACCATGAGACTGGCAACGTTCCAGATAGAGGCTGTTCCCAGGGTAAAAGCCATATGAACAAAGCTGCAATGACTTGTAATGAATGTGAAGTGTAATGAGAAATCTTTGTGTTACCAGCCATTGTGATGGGGGGGGGGAGCAGCACTTGTTACTGCAGCATAACCTAGCCTCTCCTGACTTACAACCTGCAAGATCAATAGCTTTGGTGATGAGAATAGAGCATTTCTGGTCACCAGGAAGAACCTACAGGCTTCAGGGATTGGCAGTGAAAGAGTATTTTGGGAAAAACCAGGGCAAACCCCGGAAGCTCAGGATCCAAGACATACATAAGAATTGGCTGGAGCTAGGACTTCCCTGGTGGTCCAGTGGCTAAGGCTCCACACTCCCAATGCAGGGGGCCTGGGTTCGATCCCTGTTCAGGGAACTAGATCCCACATGCTGCAACTAAAGATCCCACATGACGCAACTAAAGATCCTGTGTGCCGCAACAAAGATCCAGTGCAGCCAAATAAATAAATAAATATTAAAAAAAAAAAAAAAAAGAACTAGCTGGAGAGAGCAGAACAGAAGAAATGCCCTGGAATAGCAAGTATATTATTAATTTCTACTCCAACTGAAAATACAAAGGACCAATGACATCTGTTAAAATAGAGGTTACTTTAATGAAAAGGGTTTGAGGGGATTTTGAGATTTTATTTATTTATTTTTCTTATTGTTTTTGAGTTAGGTTCTGAGCCAAAAGGTAAAGTGAGGATCAAACTGACTTAATTGAGGAAGAAGATCAAAGGGTGACAAATGCACACATACCCCCCTGAAACCACCATTGGTTTTGGATTAGTCTTTGGAATATAGATCTACCACAGACCACATACTATTTCTGTCTCCATTATAAAATCCAGTTCTAGGCCCCTATTTAAATAAATTCTCTATTGCAGCCTTGCTTTGCTTTATATGCAAGTCCCTTTCTGGGGACAGGCAATCTGCCCCTGAAACTTTGCTTGGGGGCAAGGGCCTTATTTCCCCAGGCACACATTTCCCTTCTGCTGTCCGCCTGCCTCCTGGATTCTGAGTGTTCCACATCAGATTTGCTTCTAGGTTCACCGCTCACTTGTGAAGATAGCAGTACCACTTGGAATCTTCTCCCTCCCACCTTGCTGGCCCTTTGTCTGGAGTAAAACAGAGACTGTTGGGACTTAGATCACCGTTCTTCACTTGCAAGCCCAAGACTCTGCGTCGTTTCCACATTCACTCAGTCTGCCCTGTGCTGGTCCCGCCAAGTGAGCAATCCTGTGCCCAGCTCTCCTCTCCTGCTGCTAAGCTGTGTTCGCCACATGTGAGCACATCACAAACTGTAGGGGCAGCTGGCATGCATGAAGGGACACCAGACCTTCAAACTGACTCAGCTATTTTTCATAAGTGAGCCAAACCAACAAGAAAGACTCCACCAGGTAGGTTTTGTAAGCAAGCTCAAAAAAGAATTACATGACTCCAAGATTGGGAAGATCCAGCCTGACAGGTGTTCATAGGAAATGGGCCTGGGGTGGGGTCTGTTTGACCACAGGAACCAACTGTCTTTTGCAGTTGCTAAAAAACTTTCAAAGGAAAGGCAGTATTAATCTTCCTCTAAATTGTTTTTGCCTGTCTATATCTGGAGGAGACTGTGGGCTCTGGCTTGTCAGGGTGAGGTTGATCCAGGATAGCTGGATTACAATTTTAACTTGAGCAATGTCATGAAATTCACAGAAAGTTGGAGGGACTATTCTAGATTAAATGAAACTAAAGAGTCATGAAAACCAAATGCAATGTGAGATCCTTTATTTGATCCTAGATTGAAAAAAAAAGAAAACAGCTGAAAAGGCATTATTTGAATAATAGGGAAATTTTATATGGTCTATATATGACATTATTAAATTTATTAAATTGCTGTTAATTTTCTTAAGTGAGATAATGATATTATGGTTTTGAAGACAATGTCCTTACTCTTAGGAGATACATGTTGTCATGCTAAAACTCTTAAATGCGAAATAATATGATGTTTCCAACTTTCTTTCAAATGGCCCAGAAAAAATAAGAATTACACATATATAAAATTGAGGTGAAGGATATAGGTGCCTATTGTATTAGTCTTTCAATTTTTCTGTAGGTTTGAAAATTTTAAAGAGGAAACTTTATGTTGAGAAACCATGGAGATAAGAGGCAATTTGGGCTTAAAAAAATGAAGAATGAAAGAAGCCAAAATTTCTGTGTTCAGTTATGTGAGGAACTGACTCAGAGGAAAAGGATGGGACTTATTCAGAATGTCTCCAGAGAGCAGAGGTAGGATCTAGGCATGGGAGAGACCAGAAAGTAGATTTTGGCTTGAAATAAAGGAAACCATGTAATAAGACTCTCACACCTTGGCTACAGCTAGCTCTAATAGCAGAGAGAAGACAATTTTAAGTGAGAATGTGTTTGTCACTTGATATGATCTTTGGATTTTAACTACCAGAGAATGACCAGCAAAATCATGGGAGCTGCTCAAATTTTAACCCAAGAGCAAGGGAAGACTACCTCCAAGGAATAAAAGTTTAAAAAGCAGTAAAGAATTTAAAAAATTATTGAATAGAACTTATTCAAAATACTGAAAGCAACCTATACATGTACTAGATAACACAACCAGTGGTGTAAGAGATGATTCTACCTGATGTATAGATGTTGCCCCTTTTGATTTTCTTTCAACTCTTCTCAGTAGTCAAGGTGAAAGGCTCAGTCTTGGGGTTTTATATCTTCAACTCTTCCCCAGAACCTTCAGTAAGCAATAATACTTAGCTAAAGACTGAAAAAAATGATTTTTATTTAATTTATATTTATTTTAATGGTTGCCTTCTTTTAAAAGTGACTTTCCTGGACTTCTATTTGTGGTAGTTAGATATTTTTTCCGTTTTAAGTAAATGTACTAAAGTTTGAAAAATAGAATCAACCAAAAAAAAATCATACCGAGGACCATACTGATTTGGCAAAAAAAAAAAAAAAAAAAAAATGTGCAGGGAATATTTCAATGTTTGCAGTTTAAGTAAATATTGAAAGAGGTTTTCTTTTTCTCCTGTGTAATTGAAGTGCTAGAGGCCATTCACTTCCAAACAAGCCTTATCTTTATGGAGAGCTGCCTCCTTTGACGACAAACTTCTGAAGGTCTCCAGCGTTGATATGGACAGACGACATCTCTTCCCATGGGATAAGGTCAAGAAAGTAGTCTGTCTTCATGATTCTTTATTCACTGTCTTGAAACTTCTGCAACTTCCCTTGAATTGCAGTTCTTTGCACTCTGGTCTTCAGCTCTTCTGTTGCTTTCTCTTTGATGATTTCTAAGTCTTTGAAGACTTACTAGCAAATATTCTAAGAAATGAGAAGGCTCAGGAACTTCCTTGATTGTGGCTTCCTGTCCAGTGCGTCTAATGCCTCAAGCAGTGTTTGAGAGACATCACATAATATGGTGGCACCTACATCAGACTCAGTAACCTTTATGATCTTTTCCTTATCATCATTGGCCCTGTTGAAACATATAGATGCAAGACAGATATGTTACTTTCTTTGATCTTCTTCAATTTGTCCTACCATGTCTTATTTTATGCTTCA
Organism: Eubalaena glacialis; assembly: GCF_028564815.1. NCBI lineage: Eukaryota > Metazoa > Chordata > Mammalia > Artiodactyla > Balaenidae > Eubalaena > Eubalaena glacialis. Next base: position 43,180,381 of record NC_083724.1, read on the forward strand.
GGTGAGCATTTTTTCTCCTTTTAGTGTTTATGACTTCACATAATGAATTTTTCTCTGGTTTAAATGTCATAAATAGGAATTAAATGGGAATTAAAACAAGCCTAAGTAAACCACTGAACCATCCTGCTTAAGAATTTAGTCTTCTTGGTCACAATAGAATCAAATGGTCTACCCTATACAAATGAATCCTTCCCCATTACTGACCATTCAGTAACAGGAGTGGTTAATTATTAATTTCTTTTGAGCATCACAGTATAGTGTATCTTTGGATTTTGTTTTAAATCAGAGAGTGTTCATAAATAGAAAAACAATATTAACACCTGATTTCCTTAATTTAAAAATCATAAATTGAGCATTTGTATACCTGCAAATGAAAGTATTATCTAACAATGAAAATACTTATCTGGTGAAGCAGCAATTTCCCTCTCATTGGATAGGATCTTTACAAATAGTGACTGGATGATCAAATGTTAACATTACATTAGTCAAGTAGGATGGTGGAACCATTTACCTTTTGACTAATTCAATATTATATAAAGTTTTATGGCATAAAAGAACCTTCTAAATAGAATGTTTGCTCTACTGTATCAAACAGCCTAATCAAAGGAGAAAACAGGAAGATTCTAGTTCTGCCAAAATTTAAATCAGACAGCACATTTTCTGAATTATTATCAAGTTGTATCACTAAAACCAAATTATTAAAACATTTGTCTGATGAAATCTATTTTTCATACTGATTTCCTCTGAATTTTCCCTGTAAAGTTAAGCTAGTGCTATCTCATAAGAATATGCACCGTGACTAGGTAAGTAAAATTTTCGAGATACCAAGAACATTCTAAATAATTCATGAAGTATCTCATGTCATACTCAGGCATGTCAAATTCAAACTTTTGTGTGTATTAATGATTCACGTTTACTTATGGTCACTGTATGAAATTTTATTTTCATTTGAAAAAAAATGTAAAATTAGTTCGGAGGAGAAACCAAGATGCCAGAAATGGGATGGACATAAAACTTTCCCTTTGATAATTTGTTTCACTATTTTGCATTAAAGGTTTGCAACGAAGTTGCCTGGATAATTAAATTACTTAGGAAATTTTCACCCAAATGAGTGAAGATAGCAGAAGTTTACTGTAAGAGTAAAAAATACTGTTCCTACGTTTTATATTGCTCTGTACTTTTTTCAAACCCAATTTTCCAGGGCTGAGGTTTCAAGGACAACCAAACTGATTGTTCCTCTCTCCAGGTTTCCTTCCTGAAGCTCATCTGCCTGCAACCTATCCCTAATCAAGTGGCCTCTCATTGTCACATACATACTCAGTATAGCTTCTTATATCTCTATGTATATTTCTCCCTCACCTGCAGTACGTTTCCTCTCCCTTCCACTTATTCACATTTGAGAGGAAGGAACTAACTGTATGGCTCCTCTAATACAATTCTCTCATTTAAAAATTGAGAACCTGTACCCTAGCAGAACCATTTGGAGACTTACCCAATGAAAAAGTGTAAACCACGTCTCCTCTATGAGGTGTCATTATGCACATAGCATTCATTTATTTTCCTCTCACATGAATTCCCTCAAAAGTAAAGCCCTTCCACATCTTTTGCCAGTACTTGGTACTGTCAGCCTTTTTTATTTTAACCTTTCTAGTGTGTAGTGGTATCTCATTATGGTTTTAATTTGAATTTCCCTAGTGATTAATAATATTGAGCATCTTTTCATCTGCTTATTTGCAAGTTGTTATGTCTTCTTTGGTGAAATGTTATTCAAATATTTTGCCCATTTTTTTCTATTGAGTTGTTGTCTTATTATTATTGTTACAAGGTTTTTAAAAAAATATCTATGGTTTGTCAGTTCATTTTTTAAAATGTCCTTTGAAAGACAAATTTTTCAGTTTTGATAAACTCCAGTTTGTCAATTTTTTTTTTATGGAGAATGCTTTTGGTGTCATATCTAAGAAACTTTTGCCTAACCCAAGAGCACAAAGATTTTCATATTTGTTTACTTCTAGATTTATAGTTTTAGTTTTTATATTTAGGTCTATAATCTGTCTTGAGTAAAGTTTTTGTATGGTATGAGGAAAAGGGCTAGGTTTATTTTTTTGCATTTAGATAATGCAGTTTTCTCAGTGCCATTTGTTAAAAAGATGATCCTTATCCTATTGGATTACCTTGGAAGTTTTATCAAAAATATATTGGCCATATAAATTCCCTGGCAGTGCAGTGGTTAGGACTCGATGCTTTCACTGCCGCGGGCACGGGTTCGATCCCTTGTTGGGGAACTAAGATCCCGCAAGCCGCGCAGCGCAGCCAAAACTTAATTAATTAATTAATTTTAAAAAGGAATTCCCTAGCAGTCCAGTGGTTAGGACTCTGCACTTTCACTGCCCGGGGACTGGGTTCAATCCTTGGTCGGAGAACTAAGATCCCACAAGCAGTGCGGTGTGGCCAAAAAAAAAAAAAAAAAAAAAAAAAAATATATATATATATATATTTATATATATATATATATATATGCGCCATATGTATAAAGTTTATTTCCAGACTCTATTCTGTTTCACTGATTGTGCTTATCCTTATGCTAATACCACGTTGTCTTGAATGCCGAAGGTTTATAGCAAGTCTTAACTCAAATACGTATGTCCTCTGAATTTGTTCTTTTTCAAAGCGGTTTTAGCTGCTGCCCTTTGCATTTCTCTATGACTTTTAGGATCTGCTTGTCAATTTCCATACCAAAAAAAGCCTACTGGGATTTTGAAAGGATTGCATTGAATTGATAGGTTAACTTGGAGGGAATTACCAACTTAACAATATTAAGTCTTTCCAATCCATGAATATGAAATAAGTCTCTATTTGTCTCTGTTAATTTTTCTCAACAATTATTTATAGTTTTCATGATACAAGTCCTGCACTTCTTTGTTAAATATATTACTAAGTAATCTTTTTGGTAGTATCACAAATGAAATTGTTTCCTTAATTTCATTTTTGGATTGTTCATTGTTAGCTTATAGAAATAAAATTCATTTTTGTACATTGATCTTGCATATTCCTGACCTTGGTAACCTAGATTATTAGTTCTAATAGGGTTCTTCTTTGGTACATTCCTTAGTATCTTCTATATACAAGATCATATCATCACAAATAATACAGATTTATTTTTTTCCAATCTATATACCTCTAGTATCTTTATTCCTTACTGCACTGGCTAGAATCTCCACTACAATCTTGAATAAAAGTGATGAGAATGGGTATCCCTGTCTTATTCCTGATATTAGGGGGAAAGAATTCAGTCTTTCACCACTAAGTATAGTGTTAATTGTTAGTTTTTCAGCGATGTCCTTTATCAGGTTGAGAAAGTTTGTTGAGAGTTTTTATCATAAATAGTTATTGAATTTGGCCAGATGCTTTTTATGTATTTATTGAGATGATAATAGAGATGATAATACGGTTTCTGTCCATCACTCTCTATTAATATAGTGCATTACATTAATTGATTTTCAGACATTTAACTAACCTTATATTTCTAGGATAAACTCCACTTGGTCATGATATATAATTGTTTTTATATGGTGCTGAGACCAATTTACTAATATTTTGTTAAGGATTCTTTCATCTATATTCATAAGGGATATTGGCCTGTAGTTTTCTTATTATGTGTTTGTATATGTATTGCTTTTTGACTTGAAAACAATATTGTATGTGTGCACCTTAAGATATACTCTCTCATGGAGTTTACAGTCCTGTTGGAAAGTCAGAAATAATAAAAGTGTATATATGTCCATGCCACTCTCTCACTTTGTCACAGCTTACCTTTCCGTAAAATAGATAGCTAGTGGGAAGCAGCCGCATAGCACAGGGAGATCAGCTTGGTGGTTTGTGACCACCTAGAGGGGTGGGATAGGGAGGGTGGGAGGGAGGGAGGGAGACGCAAGAGGGAAGAGATATGGGAACATATGTATATGTATAACTGATTCACTTTGTTATAAAGCAGAAACTAACACACCATTGTAAAGCAATTATAGTCCAATAAAGATGTTAAAAAAAAATAAGAAAAGAACATAATTTCTTTTACATATACAATTATAATTGTGATTGCTCTAAAAGAAAGTAATAATGTTATATGATTTATTTTTAAGTAACAGAACCAAGTGGAGAGGGGTAGGGGGGCACACTTAAGAGGGTAGTAAGGAAGACCTCTCCAAAGGAGTGACATTCAAGCTGAAACCTAAAGAATGAGGCAGCTGGAAAAGGGAGAGGGGGTGAGGGAGGTTTCAGACAGAGGTGACAACAGGTGCAGAGGCTCCACTCAGGAAAAACTTTGATAAATTAGAGAAACTGAAAAAGGTGTGTTTGAGCCACCTAAGAGAAGAGAAAGAGAAGAGAAGAGAAATCCATGAATGACTAATGGATTGCGGCAAAAGAGATGCACGACTGAAAGGTAAAATGCTCTGCTTCATATTCAAAAGGTATTGAATTCAGCCTTGAGCAAAATGAAAATGCCAATTAAAGAAGGCAACTAGTTGCTTGGATGGAAAGATATTTATTTCTAATCCTGTTTTCTGTCCCTTGGTAGGTTCTTAGAGGCTGAGGATGGTTGTACACTCACAAACCTCAAGATCCACCTGGTTGAATATGACTTCAGGGATCTTCAAACATCTTATACACCAAAACCCAAAGAAGAGAAGCCTGCCCACTGCAATTTGCTGGAAGTACTTGTATAAATGGCTCAGTGTGGCTTTTATTCTTTGATGCTTATAAGGGTTTTCTGGCATTCACAGAGTTACATGCCCATTCATCTGTCAAAACTGAAAGAGAAATATTACTCAAGAAAGTGTTCAAAGGCACATGTCTAAAAAAATGCAACATAATAAGGCAAGTGAAAAATGCTAGGTCCTAAATATTCTAAGCATTCTGGGAAGCATGGGTACATTTTAAAACTGATTGCTGTTCTAATTCTCTGTGTATCATATTCATGGCTTTTAAAAAAATTACTGATTTCTTTGATGAAGAGTTTAGCAAATGCAGAAATTGAATCTTAATTTCAGAATGCTTTGATTGCTTCTAATTGCTTGTTGTTTTTTCACGTGTCTGAGTTTAATATCACAGAAAGCTTTTGAATCATTAGCTCTGGAAACATAAGCCTGTCACTTAATCACACAGTAAGTGAATTACAGGCATCCAGGCCAGCCAAGGAACCTGACCTGGAAGTTCTTTTCTAAGACTCAACTGGGAGATTCATCTGTCTTCAGCCATGCAAATCATTTCTCATCTTAGTGGAAAATTTCAGGATGCCCTCACAGCTATAAATTTCCAGGCTCATATGGAAATTCATTGCCCCATCCACAACTGAACATTCTAGGGAATGGAGGAAGCTTTGAGTTATATTCACTCTGAAACAACAAGGGACTCTTGAAGGTCTTGAGATGGGAAGGAAAGGGGCAGGACACAAATGCTACATAATGAAGAAGGGGCACAGCGGTTGGGATGCGATGAAGACCGGCTGGAACCAGCTGCAAACAACGTGGCTGTGAGAATAGTCCAGGCATTGACCTTTAGCTCCTTATACCTTCGTTGTAACACTAAAAATCACTCCCCCTTACACCTGACAGTTCCCAGGAGGACCAAAAAGGCCAAAAAGTGGGCAGTGGCCCAATTCCTGAGAAATCCCCCAAATAGCAAGAATATTCCTCCCACTCATTAGCCTATGAAATTAACCCATAAAAACCTATGGCCCCATTCCTGGGGCCACTCTCACTTCCTGAGACGTCCACATTCTGCCTATGGAATGTGCATGTCTAAATAAATTTGCTTTCCCTTTACTCTGGCTGGCTCTTGAATTCTTTCCTGCCTGAAGCCAAAAACCCTCACTTGGCAGTCCGTCCTAAGGACTCCTGCGGGTCCCACGACGTGACATTTCCCTCTCCTGCAACAGTCTTATCTTGCCAGCCTCCTCTTCTCCCTCTCCCCACCTGCCTCGCCACCCCCGGCCCCTGCAGCACTAATGGTATAATGCAGAGGGAGCCTTAAAATGACCTGTACCGCAGGTTGTGGTTAGCCCTTAGCTTAAGAACACAAAATTTGGAATTAGACCTGGCTTCAGGACTTCCCACTTTTAGTTGTATGCCCTAGGGAAAGTAATTTACTCTCTCTGAGTCTCCATTTCTTCATCTAAAGAATGGAGGAAATAATCTCAACCTCAAATGGCATAAGAATCAAACAAGATGATATATATAAAGCACATACCCTAGTTCTCGGCACATGATAAGCGCACATGAAATGGTAGCTATTAACGTTATTGCTATTGTTGTTTCTATTTCTTTTTTTTTAAGATTGAAGTATAGTTTATTTACAATGTTGTGTTAGTTTCTGGTGTACAGCAAAGTGAGTCAGTTATACATATATGTATATTCTTTTTCAGATTCTTTTCCATTCGAGTTTATTACAGGATATTGAGTATAGTTCCCTGTGCTATACAGTAGGTCCTTGTTGTTTACCTATTTTATCAGTATATATAGTAGTTTGAATCTGCTAATCCCAAACTCCTAATTTATCTCCCCCATCCCTTTTCCCCTTTGGTAACCGTAAGTTTGTTTTCTAGGTCTGTGAGTCTGTTTCTGTTTCGTAGATAAGTTCATTTGTATTATATTTTAGATTCCACATATAAGTGATATCATATGATATTTGTCTTTCTCTGTTTGACTTACTTCACTTAGTATGATAATTTCTAGGTCCATTGTTGTTTCTATTTCTAAGTTCTGTCTGCCAGTTGTTCTACACACCCAACCATTGGTGGAAATCTTTGAATCTTATCAGTGGACGGGAGTTTTAAAATTTTGTTACTCAACCCACTTAATTTACAGGTAAAGAAACTCATCTATCTATAAAATATCTAAGAGGACACACACTTGTCCAAGTTTGTACTGAATGACAGAGCTGATGTCTGTTGATTTTCAGGCCAGAGTTCAATTCTGCTCGAAATGCTCAAGTACTTTAGTTGCTCTTGAGTATGTGCAGAATTATTCCTCCTGTTTTCATATTTTTCTGATCATTTATAGTTTTAGTTCTAGCTTGCTATCATGTGCGACTTAGGCTAACCAATATACTCATCTGAAAAAAATCCGAAAACAGTGCAAAATAATTAGAAGATGAAAAATCTAATTGGAAGAGAAATATTTTGAAAATGGTACAAAAAGAGTACAAAATAATTAGAAGAAATATATACACAAAGAAATATTGTAGGAGAATAATGACTTTGTTATAAATGATGATAGTTTTCTTTTTAATTTTCTAAAGGACTTTTTCCAGGAAAAATGATGTTTGATGTGAAGTTTAATATATACTCTTCATACATGTATGTTTATATTACTAAAACTTTTTTAAAGTTTTTCTTTTTCTTCCTAAATGTTTCAGCTAAACAAGAGTGAAGGTTTTGGAGAAGGGAGGAAGGGGAGAGAGACCTGGTGCTATTTTTCCCCTGTGACAGAAGGGAGTTTACCAAGAAACAGAAGATGGATGCCACACTGTTGGGTGGTGAGTACCACGGTTCCACGGCCAGAAGGACTTCACTGAAGTCCAAAGCAAAAGAGGGAATTCAGTAAGTGATTCTCGCTTATAGCTACAACACTGAGCTGGGAGTTGAGGAGAAGCATTCTTCTCTTGTGCTAGTTCAGCATCGCCTCAGCTTTGTTCTCTTGGGCCTCCAGCCCGTAGTGTCACCAACTCATCCCTGACCTGGGAGGGTGTAGCCCAGGAAATTTACTGAATACATGAGAACAGTACTAGTACTGCTATGGTTACTTGGATCAAATTAAGTATTATAAGATGAAGTAAGATTCCTTTTATTCTTATTTACATAAGCAAAATGTGCTAACTGCAAATAATTCAAATAATATGAAAAACCAAATCCTCTTTACCCACAGTATGTGGTACCTTGCTTTTTTCTTTCTTACTTGACCATATGTCTTAAAGCTCTTTTATGAAGTAAATATAAATCTACCTCATTTTTTTCAGTCATCATGTAGTATTCCACAATATAAATGTACCATATTTCATCTAACCCTCCTCTAACTACGGAAAATTTCTGTCTTTTTCCAATTTTTCTTTATTATAAATAAACCTTCAATGACTAGCCATGTTTATTTTATGAATATCTGTGAATGTTTCAGGGGAATCGAGTCTTAGAAATGGAATTAAGAAATCCAAGAATATGCTTATTTTAAATTTTGATAGCTATTTCTAAGTTGTCATCAAAAAAGATTGTACCAATTTACACTCTTAAAAACTGTATGTGAAGTTGCCCATTTCCACCTGATAATACTGGTATCAATCTATTGAACTTTTAACAAGCTGATTGTTTATAAAGTACACCTTGTGGTTTATTTTGCATTTCCTTTATTTTGAGATTAAGCATCTTTTTATATTTTATCAATGTTTTAATTTTTTATGGTTATCTCTTCATTTCTTTTTCCCAGTTTTACATTTCATGTCTTTTAATAATTTTAGGAGCTCTTAATATATTTTGTATATTATACTTTGCTTTACATATTTTACAAAGACTTTCACTAGGACCTTTAATTTTAGAGTCTTATTTCACACAGAACTTTAAATTTTTTGAAATAAGGTATTTTTATTAATGGCTTCTGGAATTTGCATCTTCCTTAGGAAGGCCTTCATCACCCCCTAAAATTATAAAAACTTATATGCTGTATTTTACTCAAGTTCCTTTCTGATTTGTTATTTTTTTAGTTTAGTGTTTAGAGTTTAATCCACTTGGATTTTGTGTGTATGATGTGATACTGGAATCTAAATTATTTTTTTCAGGATTTCCAACCCTCTCAATATCATTTTTGAACAATCTGTCCTTTTTGCTCTGATTTGAAATGCTCCCTTTTTATATTCTAAATGTCCCTTTGTCCCTGAATTGTTCTTTTTGATTCAATTTGTCCTTGTTTTTATTCTGAACCAATACAACATTCTTTAATTAACATACACTTGGCATATTTTGATAACTAAAAAGTCAGGTCCTTTCCCATTGTTCTTTGTTTTTTTTTCTTTACATTTTTTGGTTGTTCTCGTGCATTTTCTCTTCCACATGAACTCTAAAATCAACTTATCAAGTTCAATAAATCTCCCGTTAGGATTTGTATTGGGATTGTATTGAATTTATGGATTAATTAGCAAAGTTGACATCCTTAAAATATCGAATCTTTCCTCCTGAAATATGTATAGCTTTCCATCTCTTCAGGTCTTCTTTTGTATCTTCACTAAAATTTCATAGTTTTCCTCATGTGGATCTCACATTGTTCTTGTTGATTTATTCCTGGGAGATTTTTTTAAAACTTATGTTGTCACTGGGAACAGGATCTTTAGATTTTGGTTTTCTACAGAGAAAAGCATATGAGAGCAAAAAGAAAGCAGGAGTTGAAAGAAAAGGAGAGAGAAGAAAAAGAGAAAGGGAAACAAAAGGTAAGATGAGATGATACAGGAGGAAGATGGGAGAAAATGTGATTTTTATTGAGTACTTATTATGTGACAAGCCCTGTGGCAGAGGCGTTCACAAGCACCATTTGGTGCACTCTTCCTTGCCAGGTGGCTCGTCCGAGAAAATGAAATTTGAAAAGGTCAGCAAGGGAGCATGGAACAGGAAGCAGAAAGAGAACAGGTTTGAAGTGAAATCTGGGAACCGATCCCAGATTCCATTCTCACCAGCTGTGATTTTTGCTCCAGTCACCTAATTACGTTCCTTGCTTGTAAAACTTGCATAATATCTGTTCAGGTGATTGTGAGGATTAATTGGAATAACGTATCTAAAGTGTCTGGCACATTAGATGCCATTCTCCGTAAGTGCCAATTCCCATCCAGGAACCCATCTCTTCCGGCTCCACCCCACCCCCAGAACGACTTTCCTGCCATGGCAAAGCCAGAGTCTGCTCAGAACAGCATGAAGCCTTCATGTTAATATGCAATGGGATATTTATTCTGTGAGAGCCTAACACCCAGGAACACATACATTATGTTTTTAAGAAACATTGTAGGAGAAACAGTTGTTAGTAGCCATGATCTGAATCTGAAAAAAAACCACATACTTCTAAAAAAAAAAAAAAGTCAGCCATTTTTACAAAAGGAGGCATTGTTGAAATTTGAATCCTTATTCAAGCCCAAATCCCTAGTGAGAAATATGCTCTCTTTCTATCCGAACAATAGTTCCTTGTCTCGAGACGATGCTGGCTACATAGCCCTGGAAAGCATCGAATCCCCATGGTGATGGCAGCGTTTTCTCCCAGGGACACTGGAAACACCGTCTGGAAGAACCACCCGACCTAGGGCTGTGGCCATTGAAAGTACGCTCGTTCCCAGTCTAACAGGAAAACACAACTGGTCCTAGTGTCCTAGCTACAATGTCTCATATTTGCTGCAGGGCTCCCACCCTCCGGAGTTGTCCTTATGAGATGTGAGTATGAAGTCGAAAGAGAGAAATTAAGTAAGTCATACTGAAATGCCCCAAATGAATATTCTTTCTAGGCAGCATGTACGTTTGTTCCCAACATGGTGCTCTTATTCGTCTAGCACATGTGTGAACCGGCCTGCATTTAAATCCTCCCGCTCTGCAGTTGGGAGCTCTTGAGAAAATTAGCTCACCTCTCTGAGCCTCCTTTCTTTGTCTGAAAAATGGGGTTAATAACAAGAACCTCAAAAGATTGCTATGAGAATTAAATCACACGAATACAAGAACGTGCTCATAAAAATCAGAATTATTCTTTCATCATACAGGGAATCGCATTCAGAGCCCATAAATGTCTCCAGTGGTTCTGTGTTTCACTTTTCAAGGGGAAATTTGATTTCTGCCATAGCCAAATGTTGTATGATTCTGGGGCTAGTAAATAATATGTGCTATTAAGCTGAGCAACTGTAAGTTTTTACTTTTTTTAATGGGGTGGTCTCATAAATACTGAGACTGGTTCCATATGCACTGTGAAAATTAACCTCAACCCATTGGATCTATATTCAAATTGTGTATCCAGAAGCCAATCACGTCTCAATATCGCCTCTGCTACCACCTGTTTGGGTTAAAGCCATCATCATCTTTCTCTAGGATTATTGCAAATAGCCTCCTTCTAACTGGTTTTCCTACTTCCACTATTGCCCTAAAAATATTGGGAACAATGGCGGTATCATTGGAATAAACGTATCATCTCCCCAGAAGAATAGTTTGACCATTGTTATTTAGATAGTCACTTATTCAACAAACATTTATGGAGCCTCTACCATATGCCAGCATTGTTCCAGGCTCTGGCAATACAACAATAAACAAAATAGATGCAGATCCCTGCCTCATAGAATGGTTTCATAAAGACTGGCTGAAATCATTGCTGGAGAGAATCTGGAGAAGAAGTTAAAGGACTGAGTTTGTGGCAGTCAGTCCAATGGCTAGAAGTCAGGGTGATGAGAAGGACCAGAAATGAGACTGATAACTGGCCGGGAAGGTGAGAGGAAAACTTAGAGAGTGCGGTGGCCTGGCTGTCAAGGGAAACAAGTATTTCAACAAGTTCAGGTGCATTTGCTACACAGCCACCTTGTCATAAGTTACCACCAGGTATCCCCTGTGAAGGAGAAGATACTGGCTCCTATAGAATATACCAAGTTTTGGGGTGGTTCCTCATGGATAAATGATGGCCACAGGAAAAGATGGTCACTGTGATTGAAATGTATTATTTTGTTTATATATACATTTGAGCTGATTTTACTTTTGCAACCGAAAAATACTGCATTGACACAATTTAATCATTGACATACACTAGGATCTTTTCTTTCATCTTCAAATGTTCTGTCTAGCTGACTCTTGTCCTTGAAGCAAATTGTCCAATTTTGAGAGGTAGAACTATAAATCTAAGTAGTTGTATGTGTGGTCAGACTGCCGGGAATTTGTATGAGTAAATTTCATAGATGTTTCAGGAGGTACAGACTGTTTTTATTGCCCCCTCCCTTTATTTTCTGACACTGAGTCTTGGAAGTTTCTGGCTTTTCAGTGGAAAAAAAAAAACGAATTGTGGAAACAAACACTTCAAATTGTTCATTCATCAAGCTTCGCACAATCTGGTCTTTAATCTTTCACTTTTTCTAAGTGCATCAGGTTGGGAGCAGCCATATGGTTGTAATGCTGGGAGGACTGGGGAAGACTAGATGTGAGACCAGGGCAGAATTTGGGGTTGTTGACAAAGAGCAGGGAGAAGAGGATCTGGATTTCTTTCAGAAGCCTGAATCTTTGGAGGGCAGTCTACAATCGGGGATGAGAGATGGATGCTGCAATTGGTCAGCTTGGGTTTGACTAGCTAAGTAGAGGACATGAGGAACACATGGCCAGAGCCCTGTGCTACTCATCCCAGTGAGATACAACTGTGGGCAAGTCAGCGCCCTGAAATTCTTACTACAGGAAACTGTCACCTGCCTCTCTGTGAGAATTACAATTGCAGGCAATTCATAAAACACCGAGGGACTTCCCTGGTGGCGCAGTGGTTAAGAAGCCGCCTGCCAGTGCAGGGGACACGGGTTCGTACCTGGTCCGGGAAGATCCCACATGCCGCTGAGCAACAAAGCCTGTGCACCACAGCTACTGAGCCTGCGCTCTAGAGCCCGCGAGCACCAACTACTGAGCCCCCGTGCCACAACTACTGAAGCCTGCATGCCTAGAGCCCGTGCTGCGCAACAAGAGAAGCCACCGCAATGAGAAGCACACGCACCGCAACAAAGAGTAGCCCCTGCTCGTCGCATCTAGAGAAAGCCTGTGTGTAGCAACGAAGACCCAACACAGCCAAAAAAAAAAAAAACGGTACATTTAAAAAAAAAAGAAAACACTGAGCAGAGCCATTTGCTACATCTCTTATCAAGGTATATCAGATGGCAATTCACCCTTACTCAGTGACCTAGTTATAGAATATCCATTTCACAGAAATTTACATTGCTTCCTTTTGTGAGTTACAACTTCCAGGAACTCATCTTTAAACCCCAAATAGTATATAAAAACGTTCACCACAGACTGTATATTGCTTTTCAATGTAAGGAAAAATACTACATGTAACAGCATGGTATTCCCCAAGAAAACTGGTTAAAGAAGACAATGCCCAGCTCTGTGGGTGACATAATGGTAGGAAATAAACTTTACTCCGGAAGAGGTGAATGATACACATAGCATGTTGCTGTTTGTTACTTCTTTAAAGGATGGGGGCTGTAGATGCCAGTACTCAGCATTCATCCCCGTAGAAGTTGCCCAAACAGATTGCATGGAGCTATATTCTGCTTCTCTACAGGGAGAAAGCAATTGTTTATTATTTAGGTTTACTTCTCAAATGGGTTATTGAAATACTTAGGACTAGGTATGTAACCCATCCATGTCTTATTCATTCAACAAATATTTCTGTTATATTTCAGGGACTGATCTATGTGTTTGGGATATGTTAGTAAACAAAACAAACAAAACCTCCTGCCTTCTTGGAGCTTACATTCTAGTGAGGGGAGAAAAAAATAGCTAAAAACATAATAAATAGTTAAATTATATAATTTGTTGGAAAGTCATCAAATGCTAGGGAAAAGTAGAACATGGTAAGAGGTTTGGGCTTACAGGAGGAGGGACAGATTGCAGTTTTTAATAAAGGAGACAAGGTCAGTCTCATTGAGAGGGTGACACTTGAGTAAAGATTTGCAGGTGAACTAGTTAGGTAAGTGGATTTCTGGGGGAAGAATGTTTCAGGCAGATGGATGAGCCAGGGCAAAAGTCTTAGGGCAGAAGCAAGCCAGGGACGTGCAAGGAATAACATGGAGACCAGCATGACTGGTGTGGAGTCATGAAGAGAGAGTCAAACAGGAGATGAGGTCAGAGGTAGACCCAGAGGCAACCCTGCTGGTAGAGGGCCTCATTGGCCACTTTAAGGACTGCGGCATTTAGTCTGGGTGAAATGGGAAACCCTCGGAGGAGTTTAGGCAGAGAAACTATACCATCTGCGTTACATTTTAGAAAGATCACTCTGGTTTCTGTGTTGGGAATAGTCTCAAATGGCACAGTTTGGAACAAGAGGACCAAGGAGGAGACTGTAGTGATAATCCAGGTGAGAGATGATGATGACTCAAACCAGGGTGGCGGCCATGGGAGTGCAGGGAAGTGGTGTGAGTGTGCGGAGTCAGGAGTGAGACCAAGGTTTTGGGTGTGAGCAGTTGGGAGGATGGAGTTTCATCAACTGAAAGGGGGAAAACCTCTGATGGATAGGTTTGTGGGAGAAGATGAGAACATCACTTTTAGGCATGTTAAATTTGAGATGTCGGTGAGGCATCAAGTGGACATGCCAAGTAGGGAGTTGCATATATGAGTCTACAGTTCAGGAGAGAGGTTGGTCACAAGATGGAAATTTGGGAGTCATCACTGGGGTGCACCAAAATGAATAGGTCTTGGGGAATACGGGGGACTAAAATGAAGACTGAGGGGGAAGAACCAGTGACATGGGAAGCAAATGAGAAAACCTATGGCATCCTGGAAGCCAAATGAAGAAATTATACTGATGATGAGGGCATGATCAACCACGCCACTGGATTTACAGGTGAATTTCCTCCTCTGTAAAATGCAGGTAATAATAGCGCCTGCCTCACAGGCTTAAATGAGATAATTTATGTGAATGGCCAATCAGTATGCCTGATGCCAGTAAACGCTCAAAAATACTACCTATTATTTTTATTCCTAACACCTCTGAAAAAGCACTTATCATTATAAAGCTGTTCATTGTTCAAGCTAACCCCTAGGGGGCGCGCAAGGCCTCCCCTTTGTCCCCATTAGTGTTGTTCCCACAAACGAGACCTCAAACTTAGATGTAGAGCAAAATGGACTTCTAATGGCGACCGAGCCGTTTGTAGTAAAGGCGGAAAAATCCAATGCAGTGGGTGTCAGAGTTCAATGTGGATAAGAATTACCTGAGCGGCTTGTGAAGATAGAAATCCACAGCCAACCCAGCCACTAGAGAGTCTAATTAAGTAAATTGGGAGGGGATCTGGGAATCTGCATCTTCCCCACCCCAGCTGATTCCAATGTATGTCCCCCCACACTGCTGCAGCGTGGGAGAAATGAAAGAGTATAATAACTGACTTGTAGCGAGTATTCACGTCCTCTCTTCTTGGGACCTTGGGATGACTTTTGCTTCTCTTTTTTCCTGTCTCTCCCGTGCAGCCAATGAGGTAAGCCAACCCTTACCTCATTGGGGCTTCCTCTAGCCTGGGAGGACCTCACAGGACCAGGGTGGTTCTACAGAAAGCATGCTGGGGTGGGTGGCTTGGGCTAGCTTTTAGTGTGTCCACATCAGAGGACACAACGTAGTCCCTCCTGGTCCTTATCTGGCCCCCCAGATTTTGGGGGGAACTGTCCAGTGTTTTAATAAAATTTAAATTTATTTCCAACATTTAAAACTCAGGAGATTTCATGTACAAACCTAGGTTTCCTGTTTCTCCAGGACAATAAGAAGATTTGAAACCTGGTTCCCCATTCCCACCTAACAAAGTGGCTTCCCTTAGGATACGGGCTCTGTAAATTGCCACCATCCCCTTCATTCCTTACTGTTCCCCCCAAAATCAAGGCCAAGTGTCAATTGCCATTCATCATCATACTTATTCTTATATTTTCCTCAAAGTTGAAGGAAAAATGTTTCTTTGGAAAACAAAGATATAACAAGGGGGCCTAGTGTTTCGAGAATAAATTTTCTCACACCAGCCCCTTTCTCTCATTTATATTACTTGCCTGGCTTCTCTAGGTATTTAAGCTTGCTATCTCCTATCTAGCTCTTAATCCAGAGGTGAAAAAGTTGTTCTTCTATTAAAAAATAATCTGGAATATTATTCAGTATAAAAGGAGTGAACTACTAACACACACAATAAAATGAACGAATTTCAAAAATTAGACCAAGCAAAAGAAATCAGATATAAAAGCATGATAATGTATAATCCCATTTATATGAAATTCTAGAAAAGGCAAGACTATAGTCACATAAAGCAGAGCTGTGGTTTCCTGGGACAGAGATTGGCTGCAAAAGGCATGTTTTGGCATGATAGAAATGATTTGTTATCTCAATTATAGTGGTGCTTATATATGGCAATATTCATTTGTTAAAACTCATCAAGTTGTAAATTTTAAATGCATGTATTTTATTTCATGCAAATTTTATCTACTGAAGTTGATTTTGAAGTTACGTAATAAAGTTGCCAGAGAAAAGAGATAAAATCAAGCGGGTCCTTGACTAGGGTTTTTTTTTTTTTTCCATCACTGTCTACTGTAGTAGATGGCAGGACAGGATTCGGGACTTTAAGATTCAGAAGCATCATGACCAATATTTAAATCTTCTAGACATACAAATAACATTTGGCACAGGGCAGCAGATCTAGATGAGCTGGTAGAGAAGATGCAGATGCGGGCACAAGTTCCCGGGGGACTTTAAACTGCATGAAGAGCTCACTCTGGGCCTCCTTCCATGTGAAGAGAACCTGCCCTGCCCTGGGAGAGGACCTAGTGAGCTGGACGAGGCACTAACAGAAATGTAGGGGCTTTTGTTCTTTCCCTTTCCTTCCCTCCTTCTCCCCTCCCCTCTTCCTACTCCTTCTTCTTCACTAGACTCACTCAGGAACCTCAGCCTACAAAAGCATTTTTCATATCTGTTGAGTGACATTCCATGTAGAGAGAGTGGAATCTGGTCGTTCTCCCTGCACACCTGGCCATTCTCCAGGGACAGAGCAGGCTCACCTCAAAATACACAGGACATTGGTGTGTAGGCTATTGGTTTGATTGTGTCTCAAGTTGCTGTCAGACACCCTGTTTTCTTTCCTCTTTCTTGTGTTCCTTAGTCAAGGTTAGGGGAAAAGCATTGCAGGTTATGCAAGACGGTGAATTTTTATGGTTGGATTGGCCTACTTACAACCCGACAGAGCCCTCGGTAGAGTGGGAACTGAAGTACAGTTACATGGTGGGGGAACCAGACGCTGCGGGTACCCCACCCATATTCCCTCGCTCTTCCCACTTCCTCATCGGTTGGCAGATTTCAGCTGCAGCACCTATATTTCTTTGCCTGAGGCTTTCCAAAGTGGCTGCTTTTCGAGCAGCATAAGCTGAGATTCCAGGTGCCCCTCATCCCCATCAGCGTGGAATGGCCGGGTTTCTTTTTTTTTTTTTAAGTTATCTGATAAGCGTAGTGTTCTCTTCATGGTTTTAATTTGCATTTCCCTAATGACTGACAATGCTGGGCATCTTTCATGTGCTTATTAGCTACCTATGTATCTTCTTTAGTGAAGTCTCTGTTCAAAAATTTGCTCCTTAAGAAAAAAAAAAACAGTCCATTTTCTTCTTGTTGAATTTTGATAGCTCTTCATATATTCCATATACAAATTTTTGGTCAGATATGTGATTTGCAAATAGTTGCTTTGAGTCTGTGGCTTGTCTTTTCGTGCTTTTAGTAGTGTCTTTCACATAGCAAAAGTTTTGCATGTTGATGAAATCCAATTTATCTTTTTTTTTCTTTTATCTCTTGTGCTTCAGGTGTCATACCTGAGAACTAATTTGCCTAACCCAAAGTCACAAACTAGAATCAACACCCAAATGGCTGCGAGTCATTTGGGGTTAACCTTTGTATAAGGTGTGAGAAATGAATCAAGATTCATTTATTTCCATAATGATGCTTCTTCCAGGCATTTTAAAATAATACCTTTAAGATAAAGTCCTTTTCGACCATTACTGCACTTTTCCTCTCTTTACTCCCCAAATGTAGCCAATATCAAGATCCAGTTTTTACACATTTGGGTGCAAATATGTCTCTATAAAACTGAGTAATATATTTATTTTAACATGTTTTTGAAATCTATCCATCTTGATACATGTTGATCTAGTTTATTCTTTTTGTAATATTACATCATATTAGTAAACCACCTTTTACTTATCCATCTCTTTATTAGTGGACAGTAAGGTGGAATCCGTTTTTTCACTAGTACAAACACTGTTACAATAACCATCCTTGCATATGCTCCTCATACCCATGTATGCCTTTCTTTAGGATATATAACAGAAATTCAACAACTAGGTACTAGAATGTGCTTTTTTACTAAAATGGCTGAGCTGATGGACAGTCCCACAGCTTACCAGGTCATAAGAGTCTGAAATTATTGCAGTCTGATAGGTGTGCAATAGTTTCTTTTTTAACAATTTGCACTCACTTGATTACTCCTGAGATCAAGCATTCTTTTAAATGTTTATTGGTCACTTCTGAATTGGCCTTTTCTGTATGCTTTGCACATGGGTTTTTAATTTTGATAAGGGCATTTGTCAATGTTTTCTATATAGAACTTATTATATCTTGTTTAAGAAATTGTTTTCTACTCTGAGCTTATAAAGTTTTAAAAATATTTTCTTATAATTTTTGTCATATCTAATTTTTCAGTTGAATATTTTCCCCACAAGTCTATTTAAGGTAAAATTTTCATAAAGTGAAATGCACAACTCTGAAGTATATAGTTTGATAAGTTTCAACAAATATAGTCATGTAACCTATACCACAATCAAATCATAGAACGTTTCCAACAATCTAGAAACTTCCTTTGTGCCCCTTCCCTGTCAACCCCCTTCCCTGAAGTCACCACTGTTCTGATTTTTTTTTCTGCCACACATTAAGTTTGCCTAGTCTAGAACTTCCTATGAGTGGAATCATGCAATGGGTGCTGTTTTGTATCTGGTCTGGCTTTGTTGACTTAGCACAATAGCTTTGAGATTTGTTCCTATTGTTGCATGTATCTGTAGTTTCATTTTTATTGCCCAGTGGTTCCATTGCATGCATGTACCACAGTTTGTCCTGCTGATGGGCATCTGCGCTGATTCCAGTTTGGAGCTGTGATGAATAAATTTGCTATGAACATTCCCATACAAGGCTTTTTGTGGACTTAGTCTTTCTCTTCCCTCCAATAAATATCCAGTAATGAAATTGCTGGGTAGCCACTTGAGTTTTAAGTTCACAGGTGATGGTCACTGGGCAACTGGCATAGATTGATCTGCATGTTCCTTCTCAGCCTCCCTCCCCTCCAACTCCACCAAGATCAACAGCTGTACAGCCATGTGATTCTAGATTATGAGACATTTATTGGAAGCAGTCTGGGAACACTGCTTCAGCTTGAAAAACACTATTTTATAAGACAATAGTTTCCAATTTTTTTCAGAAGGATCAGAACCTGTTTTTCAGATGAGATAGTCTGAGGAGCCCCAATATATAAAAATTACTTTTTAAAATGGAACTGCTTTAGTTTTGTGGGGATGCCTCTCTGCTTTTGCCTACTATCCCCATCCTTGCTAAACAAATCCTTAATTTCTATAGATCATGTTTTGAAACATTTTGGTTTAAGGAAATTGATACTTAGACAGTAGCCAATCTTCTTGTCTAAATTTTATGGATATGGATCTGCTGCTGTGACATTTTATGTGTTCAAGTGATACTTGCAAAAGTGATGTACATGAGAGACTTTAAATTGGAATTCTCTAACCAGAGAGATTCTGAAAGCTACTTGATTCTAATGGAAACACCCCCTGCTTACGGCTGCTAAACGATGAGAATATGGCATCTAAATGCGAGCCCTCTGGGTTTTTTTAGGACTTTAATTTCCTTCTGATAAAAAGGAATTGAATTGATAATGAGAAGGGGTGTGTGTGTGTGTGTGTGTGTGTGTGTGTGTGTGTGTGTGTTTTACTGAGCTATCTTAATACTGTAACATCACATTTTATTAACATAATATATTATTATTAACATAATATATTATTATTACTTGGATTTTGCTGGAAATCTAGTCAGGTGAGTTTTTTCTTTTGTTCTGTTTTGTTGATAACACTTAGCAGATGGGAAAGAGACTAGGGGAGCTTCCTTTGTCTAGTGCATTTCAAGTGTGACTTGAAATGAGATTCTGTCACATTTTAGAGGATTCCGCAGGTACATGAAAGCGTCATTCACATATGGATTTGAGGGCCTGAGTTGTCCATGTTATTGGTCCCAGATAAATAAGAGAAATAATGGCATGGATTAAAAAAGCTGTTTTCTCCTGACATTGGGCTGATATTCCTTTGTAGCAGCGGCGGGGGCTGGGGGAGTAGCAACCATGTCAGCTCTGGTTGGCATATAGTGTACATGCATTAATCCAGGAAAGATCAAAGTAAAGAGGAATGTTAGCCCCACATGCAAACCCCTAGGGAACACTCAAAGCTTTATGTCTTCCCTCACCACCTCACCACCCTCCCTAAGGAAGAGACCTCAGGTATAGGTCACAGAGAAAGTGGACACCAAGGATATATTTGAGCCACTGTACTAGGGAGCAGAGTTCTGATGGGAGGAGGAAAGGGATTGTAAATAAAATAGAAGTGAGACAAAATATTCCTGGGATCTCTTTGGAAGTGCTTCATGTTCTTTCTTCCTTTCTCTGAACTTACAAGGATAGATGGTCCCTCACCTCCTTCTTCTGCTTGAAAGAGGGTGTCCGCATCCTTTGACGGCAAAGTAGCACCAGAGTTAGGCCTACAAGCAACTTAGCACTACTTGTAGGCCAGGAAAAATGTCCCATGGCTCATGCGGAGTCCAGCCTCATCTGCCTGAGAGTCCACAAGGACAGAGACCCTGGAACCTTGCGTAGGGGCTATGGTCACAACAAGACCTTGGTGTTCTAGGTCCTGCCCTTGCACCCACTTGATTCGGGTTCAGCTCAGCTTTTGATGCTTGACTTGCCTCTCTTTTTTTGTTTTGTTTCTTGTTCTTGCCCTTTTCACTTGCTTACTTACCTTGAGTTACCTGGCTTGCCCCTTGACATTGTCTGATGCCTTGAGTCTGGACTCACACTTCTGGTCCTTTCCTTTCCTTGTCAATTCAGAGGCATCTTCAATTCTAGTTTGTTCCCCTATTCTGGACCCCAAATGCTGGCATGAATGTACCTGCACAGATGCCTCACGATGGTCAACTCTTCTTGATTTGGATACCAACAGGGACTGAAAATTCCAGTGAGTACTTGAAATACATTTTGAAAAATAAGCATCATCTTTGCCTTTAGAGGATTATAATCAAATAGAGGCAAAATAGATTGAGTATGACATCAGCAAAATTATGTAAGGTATTATTATTGAGGTTAAGTCTAACCCGGTTCATTAATCCTAGTGTTATCTGAATTCATTTATTGCCTTGGAATAAGATATTTAAACTTACCTAAATATTGAAGTAAATTTATATTGTGGTAGAATTTGTTAGAAAAAAATTTGCTCTGTAATTCAAACACATTGAAAAGATTAAATTAGAGTTATATCTGTACAATGAATGGATTATTTGAGAATATCTTTTGGGAAGAGGTAACTCACAGGTTTAGAATTAAATCAGGGAAGAATGTGAGTCAGTATTTAATTATTAATTCAACAAAGAGATAAAGATAATATTATTTATGATTTTTACTGTGAGATCAGAAAATTTATTGAATTCATCTAGCCCTTAGATAAATCCCATAGCCCTTAGGATAGAACTTGGTAGTATTACAATAGACTCTGCCAAAGTGAGCTTGAACATAGATTCCCCTCCTTCTCCCAAGAAAATTAGAGTTACTAATATGGTCTGTAATGATTATTTATACAATTAGGTGCAATAAGATGGTAAAAAATTACTTGGAACTTAATTTGTTGATTATTTTTAAGATGCTGTCTAGCAAATTATAGATACCCCCAACCAACTTGACTTTCATCTAAATTAGAAATGCATTCTGAATTTTTGATAAAATGTTTTCTAATTGTTTTCTGTGGGCCCAACCAGATAATGATAACTAACTCCAAATACAATATTCATGATATAAGATATTTTCTCCCAGCACTCTATCAAAAGATTGGAGAGTTGAATCACAGCCTTATATTAGGTTCCTTAAGTTTTTCAGGTCAAAAAATACTAGTATCCCATCAACTAGGTTCTGAATGGCTTATACCAGATTATCTCTGAAAATCTTCTCACCATTACTGAATGTTCAAAAAGACTTGTTCAAAAAGTCTTGTTCAGGGCTTCGCTGGTGGCGCAGTGGTTAAGAATCCGCCTGCCAATGCAGGGGACACGGGTTCGAGCCCTGGTCCGGGAAGATCCCACATGACTCAGAGCAACTAAGCCCGTGCGCCACAACTACTGAGACTGCGCTCTAGAGCACGCGAGCCACAACTACTGAGCCTGCGTGCCACAACTACTGAAGCCCGTGCGCCTAGAGCCTGTGCTCTGCATGCAACGAGAAGCCACTGCAATGAGAAGCCCGCGCAACGCAACGAAGAGTAGCCCCCGCTCACCGCAACTAGAGGAAGCCCCACGCGCAGCAACGAAGACCCAATGTAGCCAAAATAAATAAATTAAAAAAAAAAAAAAGTCTTGTTCAAAAAGACTTCTAAATAATGGTTCAAGTTCAGCTTGAGTTTGATGACCATCTGGACTGGTTTTCAGTTCAAATCCTCATTTGATTTCATCCTTTCCCTCAGATTCTGCGGGCCCTTTATTAACACACCAAATAAACTCTAAGCCATAGAGCAAATATTAGGTTTCAAGTGTCAGATAAAATCAAGTGCTTGAAACCGGAGCAATCTGTATCTATCTATCTGTATATATATATATATATATATATATTTTTTTTTTTTTTTTTTTTTTTTTTTTTTGCAAACACACAGCAGAAAAAGAAGAGCTTGCTTGTTTCTCTTTCCCATGCTTTTTTTTTTTTTTTTTTTTTTACCAATCAACTTTTTGGTCTGTTTCACTATTCATAGAAATTTGCTCATCGACTTTGATTCTAGTTAGAACAATTCATCTAATCTTTTTAGATCTGCAGCGTCAACCACCCCTATTTTTCTGACAGTTCAAACAGAACATTATAAAAGATGCTAGAGTGTGTAATATAATTTCCTGATCTTTCTCATTGTGATATCCTGTAATAATTGCAAAATCATAGTTAAATACCACTATGATGATGCTATTTATTGCTCTTTAGTCTACTTGATAGTATGAAAAGCATATTCCAAAACCTTGTATTTATGAACAAAGTTAAAAAGTAGTCACGGGATTATAGAAGTTTAGAGTAAGACAAGGCCGTTCAAAGAGCAGTGAGGAAAATGAAGAACAGAAAGTGTAGATGACTAGTGCCAAGTTCTCCAATGTTCTTCAAGATATCTTTTATAGGGTCCAAAAGAGTTATAGCAGCTTCTAAATATAGCCCAGCTCACTCCTAAGTCTCAGCTTTCTTCCTTCTTTCCACCTCAAACATTCAATCAATCATTAGGTCTTATCCACCCACCTACTAAGATCTCCCAAATTTGGCTCTTCTCTCTATTTCCAACATCATGACTGTATTTTAGGTCATTATTGCTTTGGGGATGAAGTCCAAACTGCTTATCTTGGTAAGAGCTCTTTATATGCTTCACCCTGTCCATATCTCTACCTTTTTGTGTTCACTTGCTTCTTCCATCCAATGCCCCAACAAATGATAAACTACTTGCAATTCTATGACTAGATCATGTTCTTTCTCATTTTCAGTTCCATGCACTTATTTCCTTCTCCTCCCTCCACGTCCACTTACCTGACCAGAGTCTATTCACTCATTAGATCTTAGCTAAGTTATCACTCTATCCATTCTGATTTGAGGCCCCTTTTATGTATTCTCATAGTACTCATATTTCTCATAGTACTCTTTCCCTCTGATAGTATTCAGAACTCTGTGCTGTAATGGTCAGGTAGCTTATTAGGGTCCATGTTTAGACTGTAAGTTCCTTGAGGACCAACCAAGACTGTATCTTGTGAGTTGTTATGTCTTAGGAACCTAACCTAGTACCCAGCAAATAAAAGTAGGTACTCAATAAAGAATAACAAAAACAATACAATAATAATAGCTGATTTTTATTATTTGCTTTTTGTGTTAGACATTGTGCTAAATTTGTCACCCACATAATCAGTGTTCCTTCTGTGATAGTTAATTTTACATGTTAACTTAGCTAGGCCATGGTACCCAGATATTTGGTCAAACACATGTGGATGTTGCTGTGAAAGTATTTTTTTAGATAAGATTAACATATAAATCAATAGACTTTGAGTAAAGCAGATTGCCCTCCGTAATGTG
Organism: Eubalaena glacialis; assembly: GCF_028564815.1. NCBI lineage: Eukaryota > Metazoa > Chordata > Mammalia > Artiodactyla > Balaenidae > Eubalaena > Eubalaena glacialis. The sequence continues at coordinate 43,204,531 of NC_083724.1, forward strand.
GGTGGGCCTCATCCAATCAATTGGAAGCCTTAAGAAAAAGACTGACCTCCTCCAAGAAAGAGGGAATTGTGCCAGCAGGCTGCCTTTGAACTCAAGGCACAACATCAGTTTTTTCCTGGGTCTCATCTGATGGCTTGCTTTGCAGATTTTGGACTTCCCAACCTTCACAATCATGTAAGCCAATTCCTTAAACTCTCTCTACACACACACATACATACACTCACCACCCCCCCTACACACACACATTCTGTTCGTTCTGTTTCTCTGGAGAGCCCTGACTAATACACCTTCCAATAGCCTTATTATGAAGGTAAAATTATTTTCATTAGGAATGAGGAAACAGGGCCACAAACTAGTCAATAAGTTAACTGTCCAAGGTCATATATCTAGTAAGTAGAGAAACCAAGTCCGGAATCAAAGGACTTGACCATAAAATTCATGATCTTAAGTACAGTATGGTAGGGATAAATGAATAATTAAATGAATAAATCAACAGATAAATGAGACTGACTCATTCTTTATGTAGACATCACAAGTAGTCAAATATAATATCTCTAAAAACTGTAATGATTCACAGTCTTCTATCTGAAATAGACCTTCAAAATCATCCAATCATGCAATCTGTTATTTTACTGCTAAGAAAACTGAGGCTCACTGTTGTCATCCAGCTAGTGAATGACTTGGGAGTTATAAAATCCACATATCCTGAGGGTCAGTTCTCGAATCTTTCCACTATACTAACACAGCCTCTTCCACAGCAACATATGGACTTTGACTCCACTTACCTATGGAAAATAGACAATGTAAGGAAATGTTTCTGAGGTAGAATCCTGGGACCACCATGCTGCCCAACTCTAGGGTGTTGCTTCTCTTCTCTTCCCTTCTCTTTAAAAACTATATGATTTTGCACTCAACACTCATAGAGCATTGAGGGAGTTATTAAATAAATAAATAAATAAATAAAAATAAATAAATAAAAATAAAAACTATATGAGTCAGAGTACTAATACATGTGAATTTCAAGTCTAGCTGATGGATTCTTCAAACCACAGTATGGTTTAACCATCTGGGGCAAACCAATGGAATAAAGGAGAGAAAGGAATTTTATAATATGAAGTTGAACTTTTCACTGAACTCTTCAGCCAGTTAATAACTTCCCTCTTTCATCTTCCCATAGCCCATGAAAGAGAACTCTGTAATTTCATCCATCACAAAGGCTTTTAATGCTTTGTTTACCAATATGTTAATGGTGGTTAATGGTGCCTGCAGCATTTTCATATACACTCAGTGAATACTTGTTAAATGAATGATCTGTGCATATTCAGGAATGATGGCTGAACCTGTTAGATGGATGGAGATTTCAAGATGAAAGGGAAACTCACCTCAACTTCCCAGATATGTCTTTCCCTTTATAACCATCAGCATGAGTATTTTGAAGCTCCCCGAATATTTTTTTTTATTAAAGTATAGTTGATTTACAATGTTCTGTTAGTTTCTGGTGTACAGCAAAGTGATTCGGTTATACGTATATACATATTCTTTTTCATATTCTTTTCCATTATGGTTTATTACAGGATATTGAATATAGTTCCCTGTGCTATACAGTAGGACCTTGTTGTTTATCTATTTAATATATAGTAGTTTGTATCTGCTAATCCCAAACTCCTAATTTTTCCCTCCCTTTGCCCCTTTCCCCTTTGGTCACCATAAGTTTGTTTTCTATGTCTGTGAGTCTATTTCTGTTTCATAAATAAGTTCATTTGTGTTTATTTTAGAGTCTACATATAGGTGATATCATGTGGTATTTGTCTTTCTTTTCCTGACTTCCTTCACTTAGTATGATAATCTCTAGGTCCATTCATGTTGCTGAAAATGCCATTATTTCATTCCTTTTTTATGGCTGAGTAATAGTCCATTGTATGTATGTACCACATCTTCCTTATCCATTCATCTGTTGATGGACATTTAGGTTGTTTCCATGTCTTGGCTATTGTAAATAGTGCTGCTATGAACATCGGGGTGCATGTATCTTTTCGAATTATAGTTTTGTCTGACATACGCCCAGGAGTGGTACTGCAGAATCATATGGCACTCTATTTGTAGTTTTTTGAGCAAACTCCATACTGTTTTCCATAGTGGCTGCACCAATTTACATCCCCACAAACAGTGTAGGAGGGTTCCATTTTCTCCACACCCTTTCTGGCATTTGCTCTTTGTAGACTTTTTAATGATGGCCATTCAGTAACAGTGATTTTTAAGTTGGCCTCTAGTACTTTGAGGGAAATAACTGGGGCAAAAGTCCCACCATATAACCAACACAGTGGTTGATGGGACCATGAGGAGTGACAGCTTGAAATAAATTCTCTATGGCAAAGAATGGCAAGGATTTTAAGACAAGTAATGTCTGTTCTCAATTTTTAGTTGTTTCTTATCCTGAGGAATAATTCACCTCTACTATCCCTAACCTTTATTAAAATCTGAAGCACACAAGAGTGTTGAAGTAGGGGTGCCTTAGGAAATGAAACAGAGAGAGTGAAAGGTCATGGAAAAATATGAGCTTCTCATATGAGAAACCAGCAGAGGACTTGGACGGGAGGCCAGAGCAGCAGTTCAGAAGGAAGTGTGAGTACGTGGCCCTGGGAATCACTCCCCAGAATCACAGAAGGTATGAGACTCATTGCCATTTTTCAGGAGAAGGCCTCAGGTCTAACCAAGTGTTATCTGGGATGCCTGGAGAAATGGAGGACGTTCTGTTTGGATAAGAACACAAAACATTAAGATGACTATTGTACTTTGAGGCAGAATTCTTGGTAATTATAGAGCTGTCTCATTCCGCGCACTGCAAAATAAATAAATAAATGCCTCTGTGGGGGGAGGGTAGAAAGGAAGGCGGGGGAGAGAGGGAGAGAGGGAGGGAGGAAGGAAAGAAGGAGGGGAGGAAGGAAAGAAAGAGAGGAGGAAGGAAGGAAGGAGGGAAGAAACAAAGGGAAAGAGGAAGAAGAAAAGAGAATTCAAGCTGGGTGAGCTAGGGCTTCTCTCTCTTGCCAGAGATTCTTTTCTACCTATGACCCTCACTCTCTGTAACCAGAAAACTCTTCTAATCTTTCTCTTCTATAATAAAGGAATAATAATGCCTACACTGGAAGATTGTTGAAAGAATTAGAGCTAAAATAACTTTCACAGTGTTTAGCACAGATTAGGCACTCTGAACGCTACCTATTGTATTAAATATACCATATCTAAAATAATAATAATAATAATAGCAGCAACCTGGCCTCCTGAGCATGAATAGGGTTAAGGGAGTAAGAAAAATCTTTCTTTATGTCTTTCTGGAACCTCTTTTCACCCTTTTGCACAATTAATTAAAATAACAAAAAAAATAAGTATCAGGTGAGTTTAGACTCCAGTTCCTGTGAGTCACTGTTGAATGTGTATGTCCTGGCCTAGTACCAACAGCCTCATCTTCTCTGGTTTCTCAGTTCACACATGCATCAGTCTTTTGTGTTTCTGCTCAACTTTTCTCCTTGTTGGGGTTGTGATGCTGGCCAACCTTTTCAATTAGCTTGAGCAGCCATTAAAACTCATTAAAATTCACTTCCCCACAGAGCTAAAGAGCATAATTTTCTGCATAAACCTCTTAGGATTGTTATAAAGATCAAATTGAAGAAAGCATGAAGAAGCTTTTTGCAGGCTGTTTTGCTGGGAGGGCAGAGAAGTAGACTGGAACACAGCATTTAGAATCAAAACTCTTCTTTATTCAAAGCCTTCCAATTTCTTTCTTTGCACTCTATGCCTTGGTCTCCTCGTTTATAAAATAATAATTATAACTACCATTTATTAGATGATTTCCATTCCATTGATTAAATTCTGACCATGGTACTTGATTTATATATGTATCACTTGACTCCCACAATCATCCTAAGAAGCATGATTTTATTTTATTTGTTGAGTTTTTAAGTGAGGAAACTGAGGGTCAGAGAGGTTAAGTAACTCCATACAGCTATTAAGTGATACACTCAAGATTCCAACCTAATTCAGCTGGACTCCAAAAGCCATGCTAAACTAATGTATTGTGAAGACTAAGTGAAATAATGTGTGTGAAAAGCCATTCTAAACTATAAAGTTGTATGGTATTGTGAGCGATTATTATTCTAGGTTAAAATGTGATTTATCTTCAGGTGAAACAGGGAGTTCAGATTCAGCCCCACATGGGCAGAAGAAAGCAAATTCAAAATACAGGGGCCTACGCTTTAAGTTAGTTTACATAAAGTAACATAGGGAAGGGAAGAGTCCAATTTGCTCCAAGCAAGTACATTGTTTTCTAAGTCAGAGAATCATTATTATCCCATTTAGTGAATATGCAGTGTGTCAGAGACAGTATTAGACACTGTAGGAAATGGGACCCAATCAGGAGAGAGGACAGACAGGTGTGAAAAAATACGTGGGGACATGCAATGCAGTGCAAGTTCTTCTAGTGCAAGGCTAAGGCCCATACAGTGAAGCCAACTTTGGAACTAGGTGGATTAATCATCAGATATGGGGAATTCTAGAAGTTTTGAAATAAAGAAGGCTTAGTGCGAAAGGTGGTAGACAGAGCATCAGGCACTAAATGGTCTGTGTCTCAACACCAGCAAGAGGAAGGGAGGGAGCAACTATGATGTGTTAGGTATTGTAACTTTAATATAAACTTTGTTTATATTATCTTATTCATTCTCATGACAACCCGTGAGGTAAATATGTGTTCATAAATTCATCCAGTTTTCCCAAAAATTATTTGCTTTATATCTATTCTGTGCCAGGCTTTGCGTGGGGCATCGAAATATATAAGATGAATAAGAAGCAGAAAATCTAAACACAGTTTTTTTTCTTACTATCTCCATTTGACAGTGAGGAAACTGAGGCTCAGAGAGTTTACATAATTTGTCCAAATTTTCCCAGTAAATAATAAATTATTGACAGAATTTGGATTAGAACTAATGCTCATATCTTGACATTTCCTCTAATGATGCACTAAATATGAGAAAGAATTTATACCATGTAAAAGGGGAAATGAATTCCACTTGCTTGGTGTGGCAACATGTGAAGATTTGGTAACACTCGGTGGTAGTGACACAATTGTCTCTTATCTTATTCTCAAAAATTGTGCTCTGAAAGGTTTTATAGCAAAGAAGATATTTTTTAAATTCCACTTACTTCATCCGCTATATAGTGTTAGTAACCTTAAGTATTTCGTGAGAATATTGCCTTAATATCTAGGGCCAAGTGAGTTAATAACACTGGTGTTGAAAATTTTTTTTTTAATTTTCTGTTTCTGAGAGAAGATGTAGAACTATATGGCTTTAAATTGACTGGACTCAGAACAGTTTCCTGAGAGGAATGAAAAACTTGTAATCATGGGTTCTGGTAATCAAGTTATTTGAACACAAATTATTTGCTCACACAACTGGAAGATTAGAGGTAAATCCAGGGACTCAAGTAGATGTCCTCAGGAATATTTTCCTCTGTCTCTCATCCCTTCACTCTTCTTTTCTCTACTTGGCTTTCATCTCTTGAACTAATTTACATGGGCGTTTTCCCTCTAATGGGGGAAATGGCTGCCACCAGTCCCAGAATTACATTTTCACAGCACTGTATCCACATATCAAATCTCGTGAGAGAACTCTGATTGGCCCTGCTGGGATCACATGATGACCCTTGGACCAATCACTATCATCCAGGTAATACCTGCCATGATAGGTCAGACCTGGATGCCATGCCCATCGCAGTAATCACTGGTGATTGATAGCATCACCAAAATTGTTGGGAGTGGGGGAAGAGTCTTTGTCCCAAAGAAGGGAATGCTGGGAAGAAACAGGAAAACTAAAACATCTAAGACAGGATCTCTCTTTCCAAATACTATGGTCTTTGAAAGTCTGATTTTGCTAAAAGTGAGAGGAAGAATTTAGTAACGAGATTTCTTGATAAACATTTTCCATTTTGTAGTTTTTATGAATTATAGCAGGGAAACTGTGCTGTACAATTCAAAGAGGGCACCATTCACATTACCTACAATGAGTTATATGTCAAATAAAATTTGAAGTGTCCCCTGATGTCGTACAATGTGGTGGCCTTGAACTAGAACAAATGGTTAGAAATTGGTCCAATTGAGGCACAAAGTTTTATTTAGCTGATTGCATATACATATAGATGAAACATACTAAGTATTTGCAGCTTCGGTGTATTTTATTGGTTGTTGGCAACAGTGTTTACATCATGAGAGCTAGAGCTGGAAAGAACAATTTTTGCCAAAATTGCTCCAGTCCTTATATGGGAAGAGCTTTCTACTGACTATATAAAAATCTCACTACTTCCATCCAGCCTTCTGCTTGATGAATCATACTTCCAGACAGAAAATAAGCAGAAGAGAATCCCTTTTATTCACCTAGAATACATCATTGTTTTCTAGAATATAAATACTCTGCTCATATATGTCTGCCCCAAGGGACTGACTCTTGAAATGGTTATTTAATAGTGTTAGAAGAACAATTAGGGGTGCCATTAGTTTTCAATATTTCAAGCACAGATCTTTTAAATTACATCAAAATCGAAGCCAATGCAATAGCTGTCCATTTTCTTGAATTTTGTCTCAATCGATGCTGTTAAAAATGGTTAAAAGAAAAATAAACTTCATTGCACATCAGTGCACAATCACATTGAATCAAATGACGTTCAGGGCATGAAGGATGTGGGGCTTTTATGCATTTAATAATTTGCTAAGATGAGAATATGAGTTCTTTAGGTAAAAAAGAAATCATAGCCCATAAATCGAGTTTTCATTTATAAGTAATTATAGAATATGTGTTATGATAATAACTCACAAAAGGAAAATAATGCGATTTTTACAGTAAACGTTACAACATGAATGACAATTTGTTCGTGAAGACTCGTAGTGAGGTAGAAAAGGACATCTAGGACAATTGAATTTCTCCCCCGATGTGTTGATTGAACAGCTGTCATTATTCTTTAGTGCTTTCTCAGCAGGTGGCCTCAGAGCCAGGTCTGTATATTATTTTATCGCAGTATATCTGTGATGGCATTTCTCCAATATCAGTTGGCATCAAGCTCCTGATGTGATGGCATCAGCTATTTTTACAGCTTTATACGTTTTCTTCTCTTTGGCTTGAAATTTTCTTGCTTTTGTTCGTAATCTTTCTTTCTTGCTTGCCTTTGTAGGACATTTCCAGCCCCCTCTTTCTCTGCATCAAAATTTATCTGTTAATAACATTCACTTAGAGTGTGCACTTATTTAGAATGTCATCGGCCCTTGCAAGCTTTCTGTAAATATTTGTGTCAGGGTTGGCTCATAGTTACTCCTGTCCAAATCCGAATGACTGATCTGTTGAATAGTATACACTATGAAAACCTGGCCCTGAATGCTGACTCTTTTTAAAAATGGGTGTTGTCTGGTTGTTTCATAACCCACTCACACACGCTCAAAAATTGGCACACCAACTGCATACAGTAGTTTTTCTTAGGCTTAGATGTCTGTTCTATCGGTTTGAGTCTGCTTCCTGGGGCTGCCTTACTTTGTGAAGTAGATGCACAAAAGGTTTAGAATTTAAAATGTTGGAGCAAAAGTGACCAATGGAAAATTTATAGCCAGACTGTCACTGTGATGTGCGCCAGGCCACACTCCAGTTCAAGGCAGAACTCAGTGAAATATCATGCACTCCACCTTCTAGATTAGTGCCCTTTTTTTCTATTCCCTTTTGTTCCTATGTGTATTTGATCTTGAAAATTAGATATTTGTAAAGGAAACTGAAATCAACCATCCTCTGTAAAATAGACAGGATTGAATTAAAGATTACTGTGGCTCAACACCTAAATTTTATTATTTAATTTTAAATATTTCAGTAAATAATTATTCCTTAGTTTATCTTTTTTAAAAAATAATTTTTTAAGAATAGTTTTAGACTTACTGACAATTACTTCAAAGACAGTACAGAGAGTTCTTGTATATCTCACAGCCAATTTCCCCTATTATGTACATCTAATAGGAGTATAGTATATTTGTCACAGTTAATAAACCGATATTATATATTTCTATTAATTTTATATTTTTAGCATCATAATTTGGATTTGCATTATTAGAGGTGCTCCATAATTTTTACAGAGAATGCATAAGTTTATCGGAGGTATTAAATTAAAATTGTAAGTAAATCATGATTGTTTAAAGTTATTCTTCATATTTCTGATCTCATATCCTCTTTCCAATGGACAACACTCATCTATTTGTTTAACAAATACTTAAATTGTTTTTATTGTATGCCAGACATTGTTCTAGGTTCTTTACAAATAGTAAGCATTTAATCCTCATAATGTCCCTACATACTATTATTGTCTTCAATTTACAGATTGGAAATTGAAGGTTAAATAACTTGCTCAAGGTCACACAGTACAGTCTAGCTCCAGAATCATGTACTTAATCATGCATTACTATGCTTCGGTCCTAGAAGGCAGAGTCCCAGTCTTACTCATTTCTGTAACCCTTCTCCCTACTCTTGCACAACTTGCATGTGGTATGGTGGATGTATTAGTTGGCTTAGGCTGCCATAATAGAATACCACAGACTGGGTGGCTTAAACAATAAAAATTTATTTTCTCACAGTTCTGCAGGCTGGAAAGTCCAAGATCAAGCTGCCAGCAAGGTTGACTTCTGGTGAGACCTTTCTTCCTGGCTTGCAGATGGCTGCCTTCTCACTAGCCTTTCTTTGTGCACACACATTCCTGGAGTCTCTTCCTCTTATAAAGACACCAGTCCTATTGGGTTAGGGCCCTGCCCTTATGACCGCATTTAACCTTAATTACCTCATTAAAGGCCCTGTCTCCAAATACAGTTACATTGGAAGTTAGGGCTTCAACATATGGATTTGGGGGGGAACACAATTCAGTCCATAACACTGGGTAATTGCAAAAGTCTACTAAATTGAATTTCCATAGTAAAGTAATGCATCCAATATCATCCAAACATGTAGGTTTTGCTGTTGTTCTCTTTGTGTCGCCTCAGATGCATGTTTACAACTATGTTACAGTTCAATCCCAAGTCTTTCTATTCTGTAGCACTGTCATCTTCATAGTTTATCTCCTGTTCTTTCCAAGTTATTTCCAGGGAACAAGATATTTGCCATTGAAGAAATTGTTATAAACAAACACATTTGTCATTTTCCCCGGTAAGCTCTTACAACCACATCACAGTGAGATCAAAGCAGTTAATTTATCATTGCTAATGATAAATTAATTAATTTATTTATCAGTTATTATATCATTTAATGTAATAATAAATAATTTTATTATATTATTATAATAATATAATAAAAATTATTATGCTGTCATTTAAGCAACTCACTTTTGTATTTTAGATCCCTGCTGGTGATTTATTTACTTGTTATCTTCTCTTTGTGAGGCATCTTTAAACTTCAGAAGTAATTAAGTGCAAACAATTCAAACAAAATAGAAATATGTAAAGTAAAATATGTCATCCATCTTCATTGTCCTCACTCCATCCCTACCAAATTCCCTCCCCTGAATTAACCACTATTAACAATTAAGTGTGTATTCTTCCAGATTTTTCCTATGCATGGATAGATAGACTGACAAATGATAGGTAGAAAGATGGCTAGAGAGATATGTCTGCACAGCCATACATACATACATACAGCTTTCTTTGCATCTTTTTTAATGGTCATATCATACTTATTGTTCTGCAACTTCCTTTTATTGATCAACAATTCATCAAGGTGATGATCCCCTGTCATTACACATAAAGATCTGCAGAGCAGGTTATCTAAACCAGCCCTAAGCAAATGCCTGTGGATTCTACCCACCTACACATTTCTTTTCCAACCTCTGAGAACACGTGAACAGGACCGCAAGGGAGAAAAATCTCTCAGAATTAAGTTTCCTATAAACTTAAAGTAAAATCAAATAGTTGCCTTGTTCTACTCCCCAACATCTTTACCAAATTTTCCATATATTTCATTATTTGTGGTTTATGTACGGCTGTATGTATTTAGGCTTTGCTTGCTTCACAAATGATTTCTGATTTATACAAATATTATTATGAAGCCTATTCTTGCCTATCACTGAGAGCAGGGTAATTCCAGCCTACAGAGCAATTTCACCTCCTGCATTGTATACTACCATGGGAGGAGGTTCAACACCAAGCAATAAGAATCGAAAAGCATTTAATTATCACAGTGATAGCCCCCTTCATTTGATTGCTGCAGAGCTACCAAAGAAAGTACCTAGAACATAGGAAATGAACTTAACATAGATAGAATGCTGAAAGACTTCAACAGATCACAACATCTCTTCTGTGCTTAACGGCAAAACCATGAGTCATTAGGGAGAATAGCCAACTGTTCCCTCTGTCTTTCCTCTGCCTGCCTGCTCACGAAAAATACCCCCAGTCTTGTGGAAATGCAGTTGTGTGGCAAGCCCATGGAAGAGGAACTGATGAATAGAAATGAAAGTAGCAGCCACCAAAAGCAGAATACTGCAGTCAACTTTGGAGTAAATGTTTATGGATTACTAAATTTCTTAAATTACTAAATTATATGAATCTATTCAAGCCACCAACACACTGTTGGACGAGTCCTCCCTCTCTGTAAGGGCTTGCAATGATGTACTCCCTCTGACACACTGTTTTTTCTTTACTTCTCCTGCTGCTCCTTCTTTCCACATATGTACACATCCACAAGTTCAATGTTCTGCTGAGGTCCACCTACTTCAATCCACTCTATCTCATGGAGGCATCTCCCTTTTCTAAAACAGCATTAGTTATCTATACCAAGCACTTGCCAAATATTTAAGCATTTTTTGGACATATCTTGTGGTGTTGTCTTGTGATTTAATTTTCACCAGTTTTACTTCTTGATTCGCTAACTATGATACAAACTTCCTTAAGGGTTTATACTGTGTGTGTATTTAGATACTTCTGACAGTTTCCAACAGGCTTCCTTCAGGACCAGCTCAAAAAGTACCTTTTCTATGAAGATTTGCCCAAGCAGTACAGTGAGATTTATTGCTTACCATTTCTTCAATGTGAACTTGGATGGTCCTTCTGAAACAGGAAATGAGAAAGCATGGTGTTTTTCTTAACCGTGTAAAGAAGTGAAAGCTCTAGGTTAGTAAAGTAGGATGATTCTTGGACACAACTTAAGGTTAACACCTAGCAAAATCATGTTGCAAATGACAGAGTCTGATTTAATGGGCAGCCATTCAAGGAAACACACAGACCTGCCGAGTCAGAACAGGAGGATAAAGACAGAATTAATGTATTCTATTGGCACACACACAGGTGGTGTCCACTAAAAAGAGAACCTGCTCTTTATCACAGGGCTACGTTGTGATGAGCACAATACACTTATAATTAGAACAATGATTTCGTTCAGCCATATCTCAGCTAATGCAGTATAATTTTCTCTTGTTTTTTTATTTATTAATTTTTATTGGAGTATAGTTGATTTACAATGTTGGGTTAGTTTCTGCTGTACAGCAAAGTGAATCAGTTATACATATACATATATCCACTCTTTTTTATATTCTTTTCCCATATAGGTCATTACAGAGTATTAAGTAGAGTTCCCTGTGCTATACAGTAGGTTCTTATTAGTTATCTATTTTATATATAGTGTGTATATGTCAACCCAAGTCTCCCAGTTAATCCCTCCCTCCCTCCCCACTGGGAACCATAAGTTTGTTTTCTACATCTGTGACTCTATTTCTGTTTTGTAAGTAAGTTTATTTGTACCATTTTTTTATATTCCACATATAAGCGATATCATATGGTATTTGTCTTTCTCTGTTTGACTTACTTCACTCAGTATGACAATCTCTAGGTCCATCCATGTCACTGCAAATGACATTATTTTGTTCTTTTTTGTGGCTGAGTAATATTCCACTGTATATATGTATCACATCTTCTTTATCCATTCATTCATCAATGGACATTTAGGTTACTTCCATGTCCTGGCTATTAAATAGTGCTGCAGTGAACATTGGGATACGTGTATCTTTTCGAATTATGGTTTTCTCTGGATATATGCCTAAAAGTGGGATTGCTGGATCATATGGTAGCTCTATTTTTAGTTTTTTAAGGAATGTCCATACTGTTCTCCATAGTGGCTGTACCAATTTATGTTCCCACCAACAGTGTAGGAGGGTTCCCTTTTCTCCACACCCTCTCCTATATTTATTGTTTATAAATTTTTGATGATGGCCATTCTGGCCAGTGTGAGATGATACCTCATAGTAGTTTTGATTTGCATTTCTCTAATAATTAGTGATGTTGAGCATCTTTTCATGTGCTTTATGGCCATCTGTATGTCTTCTTTGGAGAAATGTCTGTTTAGATCTTCCACCCATTTGTTGATTGGGTTGTTTGTTTGTTTGTTTTTTGATATTGAACTGCATGAGCTGTTTGTATATTTTGGAGATTAATCCCTTGTCATTCGCTTTGTTTGCAAATATTTTCTCTCATTCTGTGTATAGTCTTTTTGTTTTGTTTATGGTTTCCTTTGCTGTGCAAAAGCTTTTAAGTTTAATTAGGTCTCATCTGTTAATTTTTGTTTTTATTTTCATTAGTGTAGGAGGTGGATCAAAAAAGATCTTGCTGTGATTTATGTCAGAGAGTGTTCTGAATGTTCTAATTTCATTCTGTTAGATGTAGCTGTCCAGTTTTCCCAGCACCACTTATTGAAGAAACTGTCTTTTCTCCCTTGTATATTCTTGCCTCCTTTTTCATAGATTAGGTGACCATAGGCGTGTGGGTTTATCTCTGGGCTTTCTATCCCATTCCACTGATCTATATTTCTGTTTTTGTGCCAGTACCATACTGTTTTGATGACTGTAGCTTTGTAGCATAGTCTGAAGATAGGGAGCCTGATTCCTCCAGCTCCATTTTTCTTTCTCAAGATTGCTTTGGCTATTTGGGGTCTTTTGTGTTTCCATACTAGCATGTTTCTCAGAATTAGGACAAAAAATTTTTCTCTTGTTATTTGATCCCCTTCCTATTTCTTCATGGTACGTAAAATATATATAAGCTTAGAAATATACACACACACATTTCTAAATGATGGTTTGTGAGATTTAATCCAACTAACATGAGGTTTCTATGATAACACCATCTGTCTCCCCTCAAAACATGTTTATTCAACTATTAGCTTCATATTCCAGCAAGTCATTTTCTTCCATTGTTTGAGAATTTACCTTGTTTGATTACATAATTTCAATGTTTTTGTTCCATCATTGCAAACAAGAATAATTTTATAGCTTAAAATTTTTTAATCACAATTTTAAAAATTGAAATATATTTGACATAAAACATTGTATAAATTTAAGTTGTACAACTGTTTATTTGATCTATTTATATATTGTAATATGATTGCCACTGCAGTGATAGTTAGCACCTCTATCATATCACGCAATTACATTTCTTTTTTGTAGTGGGAATAATTAAGATCTAGTCTCTTAACAAATTTGATGATTATAATACAATATTTTTGTCTATAATTTTATAGCTTTTTAATATGTAGCTTGTACGTAGAGTAATTGTATATATGTAGGCACTCTAACACACACAAACACACACACACACATCCTTGATAATTTCTCATTCAAGTCAAGTTTCTTAACCCTTCTTGGTTTAAAGCAATTGTTTTCTCGATGCTACTATACCACTCTTTATATCTTTACTTATTTATTATTACTCTTTTTAATGTATCAAGGTTGTATATTTTGTTGAATGTTTATATCTTTGTTGAATTTTAGTTCACAGGATAGACCCTCATATTCAAGAATTTTAACTTTGGTGGTTCTAAAGATTTGCAAGTTACCCTGAAGGTCTGTGACCTGTAAATATTTATCATTTTATTGGGCACACGCACAATTTTGATTTTTGAGAGCTGTGAGTCTAGCATCCAGAATCAGTCATTTAGCTAGTGAGATTAGCCAGTGCTCAGCACTTATGTTTCAATGTGACTTCATGGTTCTCTTCTTATTATGACTCCCCTGTGTGATGAGTCCTATTAGATGGGATAGTAATACTTCCATAATCTAGGGCTTCTTAGGTTCCAAGGCTCTCCTCTTCTTTCTCTTGTTACTGGAGAGTAAGTTCCTTTAGTGCAAACATATTGGAGCTTAGCACTATTGTAACTCCTGGTGCTTAGCATGTTGCCTGGTATATACAAGTTGGAAAGTTAATCTTCTGCCTCCTAAATAATCACACACACACACTGGTGCTCATGTGCATTTTCATGCACACACACACACTCACACATAATCTATGTATAAAAGAATTATGATTTTAAAATAATCTGCTCTTTTGGATTCTCTATGCCTCTGCTTCATTTCACTAGGATGGATCATTGAGAATTGATTTGATCATTACCAGCTGTGATCATTGGCACAGATAAGCATGTAGGTATATAGTAGTGGGTCTCAAACATGGCTGTATATTAGAACCAGCTAGGAAGTTTTGTAAAAATCCTGATGCTTCGGCTGCATCCCAGCCAAAGAGTCAGCATTTTGGGAGGTGGGAGCCAAACATCAGTATTTTAAATGCTTCACTAGCAGTTCCAGTATGCTGCCAAAGTTGACCACTGCTGTACTAGAGATTCTCTCCTAACAAGTGAAAAGAAAAATAAACACCCTAGATAAAAAGGCAACATCTGGAGTGGCGGAAAGAATGCTGAAGTAAGAATGAGAAAACTTGGATCCCAGTTCCAACTCTACTACTTACAAGCTGCGCATGTGACACTGGGCAATGTTCCAGCTATTGGTTTGTTACAGTGTAACAAACCACCCCAAAAGGCAGTAGAGTAAAACAACAACATTTCTGAGCATTTCATTATGCTCAGAAATCCCATGGTTAGGCATTTTAAAAGTGCATAGTGGGCATGACTTGTCTCTGCTTCACAATGTTTGGGGACTCGGGAAGATTTGAATGGCTGGGGCTGGAATCATCTGTAATCTTCTTCACTTACTTGTCTGGTGCCTGGGCTGGGATGAGTAGGCTCAACTGTGACTGTGGTCCTGAGTGCCTACATGAAGCCTCTCCAAGTGGCTTGGGCTTCCTAACAACATGGCAGCCTCAGAGTAGTAGGACTTCTTACACAGCAGCTCAGGGCTTCAAAAGTGAGTGTTTCATTAATCAAAGTAGGTGTTGTCTGGCCTTTTACATCCCAGCCTTAGAAGTCACATGGCATCACTTCGAGTGAACTCTGTGGATGGAAGCAATCACAGGCCTGCCCAGATGCAAGTGGAGGGGACACAGAACTCAACTATGGGTGGCAGGTATATCAAAGAATTTGTGGTCATATTTCACTATTTCTACAGACAGGTTACATTCAGCCTCAGATTACCACTAGTATTTGTTCTCTATTGCTGTATCACAAATTGCCACAAAGTGGCTTGCAACAATACACATTTATTATCTTATATTTTCTGAGTCAGGAATCTGGGCCTGGCTTGATTTCAGGGTCTCCCACGAGCTGCAAGCAAGGAGTTGGCTGGGCTGTAGTCATCTCAAGGTTTAACTGGAGAAGGATCCACTTCCAAGCTCACATGGATGTTGGTAGGATTTAGTTCCTTGTCACATGGGCCTTCCCAGCGTGGCACCTTGCTTCGTTCAAGCATGCAAGCTGAAAAGCAATAGAATCTGCTCGTAAGATGGAAATTGTAGTCTTTTCTAACCTAATCACAAAGTGACATGCCATTACCTTTGCTGGGTTCTACTGATTAGGAGCAAGTCACTAAGTCCAGGCCACTCTACAGGGGCAAGGATTAAACAAGGGCATGAATACTAAGTGGGGATCATTGGGGGCCATCTAACAGTTAACTTATCAGACTCTCCTAAAAAATGGTATATTAACCTTGGCCTGCCCAACATGCAGGCTTTTTATGAGAACTCAATAAGCTGGTATGTTTGGCAGTGCATTTCAAGATGTATATCACTGTACAAATTGAGTAACTTTCAACAGAGAATAATACATTGTGATGGTCTCAGAACAGCCTTTCCTCGGAGAGGGAGGGGTCTCTGCACATAAACTGGTACATTTATATAGTGGGAAGTGAATTTAAGTTCTTTTTAATCAGTAATTTCTCTGTGATTTTCTTTTCACTTGTATCTACCTAACATTGTTCAAATAAGGAGTATGACCTCTTGGTCCAGGAGAAATGGAATTTATTTTTTATTAAAAGCTTTTACTAATGCTTAGACCCATCACATCTTGTACATTTCCAAAGCAAACTGAGAAAAAGGTCAATGTAAATGTTCTTATGAATCAAATCCTAAAATATTCACATCCTATAAAGGCCAGTCTTTAGATAAAACTGCCAAGAAATTCTTGTTTTTTAAAAAATGCTACTTTCTAGTTCTTGAGCTAGAGAGAATTTTTAATGGCCAGAAAATATTGACTGGTGGAGTTATGTGTGAGTTAACCCATTAAAGAAAGGTAAATGAGTACCTCAGTTTTTAAAAAATCCAACAGCTTTACTTGTAGATGTCAAATAATACTAGTAAAATGTTATACAGCGCAAAAACTGAAATCTTTAAAAATCAATGCTTAAGTGAAAAAATTTGCACCTAATAAGTATGAAAACAAAGTTATACATGAAGATGTATAATGTGATATTAATTTTATATAAAAATGTATATAACTTCTGTATACATTTAAGGAAAGATAGATGCCAAAAATGTTAAAAGTGATTATCTCTAAGTGCTAATTAGAATATTTTTATTTTATTTTCTTTGCCTTTTCTGAGTTTTCTACAGTAAACATTCTTCACGTTTATAGACACAGAGAAGCTGTAAAAACTAAAATTGAAAAGAACCTATATGTTTCCACTTTTTAAAATAATAATATGTGATCAACAGCAGCACATTGATGAATGGGAATAACATGGTAATGGGAAAGCAGAACCGGCTTTGGAGCCAAGCCACCCCTGCTTCTAGAAGGCCCTGGGCACCCTGGCAGAACCCCTAGGTTGCTTCTAAGCACTTTAGACCACTGCTTTAGGCAGACCAGAACTAATAAGAGTGGAAATGCCACCACCACCCCTCTTTTTTTCTGCTTTAAGAAGTAAAATTCTGAAAGGACTACCACTGAAAGAACTACCTCTTGAATTGTTTCTGGTTAATAGTTAAAATTTTGAGTTGCATTCATTTAAGAAACAACTGAAGTTGAAGACAAGTAATATAAGCTGACTCCAGGTTACTAGCTTTCCTCCTTCAGTGTAAATCAGGGTATGGTGATTGTTTCCCATCTGCTCCCAAACCAGGTCACAGTAAAGCCCAGCCCACTCTTAAGGTCACTCCTGGCTATAATGGTAGAAACTACCTCAAACAGACTGCCTGAATGCATGTCTTGTGTCAGGGTTTTCTGGGGAACAAAACCTAAAATAGAAACCTGAGAATAAAGCACTCTAGCCACTTGGGTGAGGCAAAAGGAAACTGGGCAAGTGAAGGGCTCCTTAGCAAAACTTTGCCTGAAAGGTTGAAAAATGAACTCAGCACTACAAAGATGCTTCTAGAACCACTGTGCCTGCCTATTGCTTGACTGTTGCTGTATGGTTAAAGAAAATTTTTAATCAAAATTGTTGCAAAGAATGAGATAGAGACCAGAAAAGGAAATAAGATAAGAACAGTTATGTGGGGTTTTGTGAGAGGAAGAGAGCAAAAGAAAAATCTTTAAAAGGAAGATTCAAAGAATGATTCATATCTTTAGTCTAAGTAGATTATGTGGCCCCTGGCAAGTACCTTCCATTTAGTACCACACAGAAAATGTTTGCTGAGTGAGTGAATAGATAGGGGTGGGAGGTGGGCGGATGAGTGTATTAATAAATAAGCAAATATTCGTTTGCTCTGCCAAAGAAACCCTCTTGTTACCCACTCATGGAGATGAAGAGGGAGAGAAAAGTGCATGGTGACCTCCATAATCAAATTAATGTAGGATGCTTTATGATGTAACTCAGGGCAGGGCAGAGTTGAAAGCTCTCATTGTGACAAGGCCAGGAGAGGAATTCACAGAGAATGATGAATTTGTTAGGTAAACCTGACTGGACGTGGGAACGAGTAGAGTAAACCTTGAGGAGTGAGACATGCATGACGTCAGATGTTCTAGGGAAGATTTTATGGAGTCCTGGACAGTCAGGAGCTGTAGGTGGAGAAACAATATTTTTGATCCTCTGTCCCTACCCATTTTAGAAAAGCCCGCCTCACATATTACATTTATAACAATCGGTTTTTTGGGGGTTTTTTTTTTGAGTTTTTATTTTATTTTTTTTTCACACACACACACTGTATTTTATTTTTACAAGAGATAAATAGACTGACACCAAGCATTGTAAGTGGATGACCACAACAAAAGCAACAATGATTGCAATTACCAAACACGAAACACACTCATGCTATGTCATAATATTGACATTCAGTCCAGTAATCCTCCACTGTAACAGCTCCTTTACTTTGCAGTGAAAATTGATTTGTATATTCTTTGCCTCTGAGTCCTTGTGGAATTTTTTTTTTTTATTCAAACAGAAAGTCACACAAATTATAATCATCCTCATCAGCACACTCAGTCCCATGTAATTAATTTTTTTTCTTCATCTTGATCTTTTGTTGGCACTTTTATGAGTTCATCAGTTTTTCATTAGAGTTCTGAAAATGCTTATTCATTCAGTTCAGCAGTACAGTCAGTTACCAGAAACCTGTACTTGTCAGAGTCTTTTCCATGAATTCCTTGAAGATGAAACCCTTTTATAGGAACATATTTGCAAAAGCATCACAGTACACCCAGAACTGTCTGTAAATGACAAAAGACTTAAAAATGACCACGGTTAAAGATTTGATGAAAGTTCATAATAATGCAATTGACAAGGAAATTTAGTTATTTCTGAGATATACATTTTAAAGTAATAACTAGAATTATGACTTATAACATTATACCAGAACATATAAGATTTTTAGAAATTTCATGTAATGTCTGAAACATTTATATTAACATATTTCCATACAAATAACCCAATGAAAGTTTATAACAATCGTTATCCTCCATCCTAAACTATCTCCCCACTTCTTGCCTATGTCTCTCCCTCCCTTCCTTCTCTCCTTCCTTCTGCCTCCTGTTCCTCTTACCTTCTTACCATCCCTCCCTCCTTTCTATCTTCCTTTTTTCCTCCCTCCCTTCCTTCCCCCTTCCTCCCCTCCTTCCTTCCTTCCTAATGTAATGAATTACATTATAGTTAAGAAAGGTGATAGTGGACTTAAATGTCAAAAGAAGGAACTGCGCTTTAGAAGGTAGTAAATCAAGAAAGAGCAATTTGTAGAGAAGTCATTCAAGAGGATCGTCAGGGCTTCCCCGGTGGCGCAGTGGTTGAGAGTCTGCCTGTTAGTGCGGGGGACACGGGTTCGGGCCCTGGTCTGGGATGATCCCACATGCCGCGGAGCGGCTGGGCCCATGAGCCACAATTGCTGAGCCTGTGCTCTGCAGCGGGAGAGGCCGCGGCAGTGGGAGGCCCACGCACCGCGATGAAGGGTGGCCCCCGCAGCTGGGGAGGGCCCTCGCGCAGAGACGGGGACCCAGTGCAGCCATAAATAAATAAATAAAAATTAAAAAAAAGAGGATCGTCAAAGACAAGTTCTTCAAAGCAGGACTGAGGGCATTGCAGACAGGAAGTGCTGAATGTGCAAAGGAACGGAGGTATTATATAGGGCACAAGTCAGTCAGTGTGGTGAGAAATGTGATTCATGTGACCAGTGGCAGAGGACGAACCTGGAAGGTTGACAGGGGTCAGATTATTTATTTATATTTATTTATTTATTTATCTATCTATCTATTTATTTATTTATATTTTTGGCTGTGTTGGGTTTTCGTTGCTGCGTGCGGGCTTTCTCTAGTTGCAGTGAGCAGGGACTACTCTTCGTTGCAGTGCGTGGGCTCCTCATTGCGGTGGCTTCTCTTGTTGTGGAGCACAGGCTCTAGGCACGCGGGCTTCAGTAGTTGTGGCACGTGGGCTCGGTAGTTGTGGCTCGTGGGCTCTAGACCGCAGGCTCAGTAGTTGTGGTGCAGGGGCTTAGTTGTTCCACGGCATGTGGGATCTTCCCAGACCAGGGCTTGAACCCGTGTCCCCTGTACTGGCAGGAGGATTCTTTTTTTTTTTTGTAGAATCTTTCTGATCTTTTTTATTTTTCTCAATGTACCCTTTCTTTTTTTAACATCCTTATTGGATTATAATTGCTTTACAATAGTGTGTTAGTTTCTGCTGTATAACAAAGTGAATCAGCTGTACATATACGTACATCCCCATATCTCCTTCCTCTGGCTTCTCCCTCCCATCCTCCCTATTCCACCCATCTAGGTGGACACAAAGCACCAAGCTGATCTCGCTGTGCTATGCGGCTGCTTCCCACTAGCTATCTATTTTACATTTGGTAGTGTATATATGTCCATGCCACTCTCTCACTTCGTCCCAGCTTACCCTTCCCCCTCCTCGTGTCCCTCAAGTCCATTCTCTATGTGTGCGTCTTAATTCCTGTCCTGCCCCTAGGTTCTTCAGAGCCTTTTTTTTTTTTTTAGATTCCATATATATGTGTTAGCCTACGGTATTTGTTTTTCTCTTTCTGACTTACTTCACTCTGTATGACAGTCTCTAGGTCCATCCACCTCACTACAAATAACTCAACTTTGTTTCTTTTTATGGCTGAGTAATATTCCATTGTATATATGTGCCACATCTTCTTTATCCATTCATCTGTCGATGGACACTTAGGTTGCTTCCATGTCCTGGCTATTGTAAATAGAGCTGCAATGAACATTGTGGTCCATGACTCTTTTTGAATTATGGTTTTCTCAGGGTATATGCCCAGTAGTGGGATTACTGGGTGGTATGGTAGTTCTATTTTTAGTTTTTTTAAGGAACCTCCATACTGTTCTCCATAGCGGCTGTATCAATTTATATTCCCACCAACAGTGCAGGAGGGTTCCCTTTTCTCCACACCCTCTCCAGCATTTATTGTTTGTAGATTTTTTGATGATGGCCATTCTGACTGGTGTGAGGTGATACTTCACTGTAGTTTTGATTTGCATTTCTCTAATGATTAGTGATGTTGAGCATCCTTTCATGTGTTTGTTGGCCATCTGTATATCTTCTTTGGAGAAATGTCTATTTAGTTCTTCTGCCCATTTTTGGATTGGGTTATTTGTTTTTTTGATGTTGAGCTGCATGAGCTACCTGTATATTTGGGAGATTAATCCTTTGTCAGTTGCTTCATTTACAATTATTTTCTCCCATTCTGAGGGCTGTCTTTTCATCTTGTTTATGGTTTCCTTTGCTGTACAAAAGCTTTTAAGTTTCATTAGGTCCCATTTGTTTATTTGTGTTTTTATTTCCATTTCTCTAGGACCTGGGTCAAAAAGGATCTTGCTGTGATTTATGTCATGGAGTGTTCTGCCTATGTTTTCCTCTAAGAGTTTTATAGTGTCTGGCCTTACATTTAGGTCTTTAATCCATTTTGAGTTTATTTTTGTGTATGGTGTTGGGGAGTGTTCTAATTTCATTCTTTTACATATAGCTGTCCAGTTTTCCCAGCACCACTTATTGAAGAGGCTGCCTTTTCTCCATTGTATATTCTTGCCTTCTTTATCAAAGATAAGGTGACTGTATGTGCGTGGGTTTATCTCTGGGCTTTCTATCCTGTTCCATTTGTCTATATTTCTGTCTTTGTGCCAGTACCATACTGTCTTGATTACTGTAGCTTTGTAGTATAGTCTGAAGTCAGGGAACCTGATTACTCCAGCTCTGTTTTTCTTTCTCAAGATTGCTTTGGCTATTTGGGGTCTTTTGTGTTTCCATACAAATTGTGAAATTTTTTGTTGTAGTTCCGTGAAAAATGCCATTGGTAGTTTGATAGGGATTGCATTGAATCTGTAGATTGCTTTGGGTAGTCGAGTCATTTTCACAATGTTGATTCTTCCAGTCCAAGAACATGGTATATCTCTCCATCTGCTTGTATCATCTTTAATTTCTTTCATCAGTGTCTTATAGTTTTCTGCATACAGGTCTTTTGTCTCCTTAGGTAGGTTTATTCCTAGGTATTTTATTCTTTTTGTTGCAGTGGTAAATAGGAGTGTTTCCTTAATTTCTCTTTCAGATTTTTCATCATTAGTGTATAGGGATGCAAGAGATTTCTGTGCATTAATTTTGTATCAGCAGGTGGATTCTTAACCACTGCACCACCAGGGAAGTCCCAGGGGTCAGATTTTGAAAAGGCTTGTGCGTAACACTATCAATAGCAGCTCCTGAATGCAAATACCTCCCACTTCCCTCGTAAGGGTATAATACTCCAAATGGCACATCCTTGTTTCAATCTGACTGTTACAAACTCATACACTTCTCCTGATGTCTGAGTGCCTTTGGATTCTGCCATCTATGGTGGGCTGCAACCATTAGGTGACACTGCCCATGTGGTTTAATCAAATCAATGTAATGGTGATCCAAATCGAGTTTAACTACAAACCCTAACTATGACCTGTGCCCCATGGGTCACATGTTTGTATATGGGGGAGAACAGACCATGGCATGTCTCTTCACTGGGGATAAGGGTGCTTTTTGGTCCACCTATTGTGCCCTGGAATTATTGGCAATGAAATCGAAGGTCAGCTGCTCAGTCTATGGAAGGAATTTAGAAAGGAGTGTGATGTGATTAGATCTGCATTCCAGAAAGAAAATTTAGGGCAGTTGAGAGAACTATAACTTTAGTTTAATTTATGGTCAGAATTTAGAACTGAATCCCCTTGTAGGATATGACTTCTTAAATCCTCACAACAGGAAAGGAAAATCTCTTAGTGTGCATTAAAGTTACAGAGGTTTAATGTTAATGAAATCGAGTAAACACTTTGGAATTTTTCACCCATTTACCATCAACACAAGGGAGTTGATAGTCTTCTTAAAGAAAGCCCGGTTTGACTGCCTAGACATAAATCATCTTTATTTTTCTTCCTTTTTTTCATGTTAACTCAATGGTTCTCAAACTTTGATATGCATGAATGTAGTTAAATTGTATACACAAAACAATATATGCTGTGCTTTGTGGGAGATGATTGAGTCATTTTATTTTTATTTTTGGCCACACCATGGGGCATGTGGGATCCCAGTTCCCTGACCAGGGATTGAACCTGCGCCCCCTTCTGTGGAAGTGCGGGGTCTTAATCACTGGACCACTAGGGAAGTCCCAATCGAGTCATTTTAAATCCATGAGAACTTTGCTTTATGTGCTGTCTCTATCCTCTAACCTAAGTTTAAGGTTCTCGTTTCCTGTCTTGTACAATAGTCCAGGAGATAGATAAGGAAAGCAGGACCCAGGGTGGCTTTGGGAATGGAGAAAAGGGCATAAAGTGGAAAACATTTGTCCAGGAGGCAGAAGCTTTGCTTCCTCGTTCTGCCTCTTGTCTCCTGCTCACTGTTCTCATCATTCCCCCCTCTTGCTTTTGACCCACATTCTCTGTGCCTTCATGGTGCCCATCATTCTCAAGCTGCTGGCTTAGCAATGAGCCTCTAGGATACTCTGGTGTCTGGGATGGATACACGTTCTTTCTCTCCCTTCCCCTCTATGGAAGGCAAGTGTTCATGGCAAGTTCTTGACCTGAGGTCCACATATTAAACTAAACTATGTTCTGGACCTGGGTCTCCCACAATGAGTGTAATTTTTAAAAACTCTTTTCAGTTCCTCATCAATGAGCTGGGCATATTAATGGTACTGACCTCATGGTTATCAGGAAGATTATATTGGATGATAAAGGTAGCTTTTGGCACAATAACCTGCCAGATAGTAAGTGCTCATTACATGTTAGCTGCTTCTTCTATCCTCATGTCCAGGAGTTTTAAGGGTAACCCACTTATTTTTAAGTTTATGCAGAAGAATAATATTTTCAGATAATGACTAGGGCTGCACCTATGTTGGCTTCTGCCTTGATATTCTGCCAAAACCTGCTCTTTGGCTATGGCTTCAGTCTTTGCCTGTGGAAAGTTGAAAGCTGATTGCCCTTTTCACTCTCACGTCTCATATTCTTGAACTTGACCATGACCAATGATGGTGTATGCAGGTAGGTCACCATCACACATAATTAGCCTAACAACTTCAGTTATGCCAATAAAACCTGTCACTCAAATTTTCTGGGACTATTTAAATATTTGCTTTCATTCTACAAGTAACTTGAAGTGAAAAATACCCATATGTGCTTTATATATTGAAACTCAATTAGTCAGTTGAAATAAATGCATACTTATTGCTGTGAGTTAACATGATAATTAAGGGTGACTTTTAAAGTTACGAAAATTATGTACAAAAATACCTAGGAATTTTCAAATAATTAGATGAATAGAAAAACTAGATTGAAACTTAATAAGAATATTAAGAGAGTGCATTAGCTGGAAACATTTAAGAATAGTATTATATACTTTTTGAGCCAACAAATCCTACAAAAATTTAAATAATAAAAGGCAGAATATTCAAGATTAGATAATGTAATTCTAACATCTGCAAAATTGTTTGATAAACTTTCATTTATAATTATATACCAGATAATCTTAAGTTATTACATTCTTAAAGTCTTAAGAATTATATTTAATCTCACCTATTTCCATCTGGGCCATGAGTATATAAAGGAATTTTATATGTTTATAAATTTTTCTCATCATAGAAGAAAGCAGAATACTGACTTTACACTTCAACATTTCACAAGGAAGAATAATTTTTAGTTATATATAATAACATCCATGATTAATCAACTTTTTAATCCAGAAATAATAAGTAATATAAAGAAGAGGAGAAAGCAACAAAAAGTGCCTATTTATAGACCCCACACAGTGACTGGCACTACCTAGCCTTGTGCAGTGTATAACCTGAACTACTGTATATGGTGCCCCTGTATATTTGGTGTCAGCAGTGGGCAGAATAATGACCTTGATAACAACCTAGGAGCTGGCAGTGCTGAGAAATGATCATTGCTGCACTATAATGTCAAAAATTTTAGTTGGTTACTAAGATTTTCAAGAATAAAATGTTCATAATAATTGCTTTTCAGTAAATATTTTCATATTTATTCCTGTAGGCTAGGAGTTCATTCTGAAATATGATGACTGCCTTCAGCAGAACATCCATTTTAACACACGGTCATTTGGTAATCAGCCCAAATGTATATTCTGCGCATCTCTAAATATGTGTGGATTTTCTCTTCTGTATTCTTTTTCTTGTTACCATGAGGATAATAATACTTCATGTTAGTACAGTATTCAAGTGTGCAAAATTTTCCTTTCTTTATTTTTCTCTAATCAAACTGAGCTTAATTCATATGAGCTTCCACTTCTCCTAATAGCAGAAAACACCATCTGGCCAATTCAAAATAAACTCAGCTCCTTTTGGATTAAAAGTTTCTTCTAGGTAGGTAATCAGTTCCATTCAAGGAGTCTCTTCTCTCTTCCTTCCTTTTCTTCCTAGGACTGATCTGACGTCCACAACACCACTCCTGTATCTGATATAGGGCAGCCAATGCTTAACTCTATAACCAGTTGTCAACACTGGGACTCAGGACTGCCAGATCATCTCATATGGTGAGAGAAACTAGAAACACAGAATTTTACATAAATGTCTTTCAATTTGTAAATATTGGCAAGTGTCTGTGCCTCCAGATCCACTTGCCACCCTTCTTTTTTTAAAATTTATTTATTTTATTTATTTATTTTTGGCTGTGTTGGGTCTTTGTTGCTGTGCGCGGGCTTTCTCTAGCTGCGGTGAGTGGGTCTACTCTTCGTTGCGGTGCACGGGCTTCTCACTGCGGTGGCTTCTCTTGTTGCGGAGCACGGGCTCCAAGTGTGCGGGCTGAGCAGTTGTGGCTCGCGGGCTCTAGAGCACAGGCTCAGTAGTTGTGGCGCACAGGCTTAATTGCTCCGCGGCATGTGGGATCTTCCCGGACCAGGGCTCGAACCCATGTCCCCTGCATTGGCAGGTGGATTCTTAACCACTGCACCACCAGGGAGGCCCTCACCACCCTTCTTGACTCTGCTTTGTGTAGGGAGGCTGGCCTTTAGGGTCAATATCAAAGGGCTGCTTTGCCTTCCAACTTCCTGTTTTTGTTTTGTTTTGTTTTTTGTTTTGCTTTGTTTTGTTTTTAATTTTTATTGGAATATAGTTGATTTACAATGCTGTATTAGTTTCAGGTGTACAGCAAAGTGAATCAGTTACACATATACATATATCCACTCTTTTTTTTTTTTTAGATTTTTTTTCCCATATAGGCTCAGCTTCCTGTTGAGCTCAGCCAGTGGGAGTCAACAGCCAGTGTGTGATGGGGGGAGGGAGGGCTGATGAAGGAGCGTTGCTTCTCCATCTCCCACTCTGCAAGGTATTGGGTTGGCTTGGGCTGGCCCTGGCTACTATCCTCTGCCAAAGGCTCCTGTCCACAAGCCCTTCCAGGGATGGGAATGTGACGGCTCCCTGCAGTTACAAGCCCCAGAGTGTCTTGCCATTCTCTGTTGTTTCCCTTAACTCTGTCCATATTCCTATAAAAAGTTTGTTTGAGAATGCCATGTAATTCCTGCCAAAACCCAGGTTGACTCAGAATCTAATTCAATCTTTACTTTTCTAGTTATATGAGCCAAATAAACATAAACTGTATGGGCCAAATAAAACCATAGCTATAGATTTTCCTCATGGGTTGTACATATTTTATTTATAGCACCCCTAATGACATATACTTACCTAAAAAATTATTCTGAATTCCATCAAGTATCTATATCTATATTCCAGTTTAGGGGAAATAAGAGAGATAGAAGAGCAAGTTAAGTGACAAGATACAAAATATGGGACATTGTTCTATAAGACAAATGACCCAGTTTCTCCAACAAGTCAAAGACATGGAAAACAGGTAGCTGGGCAAGAGGAACCACTATAGAATAAAAGAAACTTAAGAGACAAAATAACCAAAATCAACACATGACTCTTGCTTGGATCCTGATCCAAACTAAACACCTTTGAGTCAATCAAAAAATTTTAATATAAATGTGGTATTATATAATATTAAAGACTTGTTAATTTTTCAGTTTACTTATCAATTAGAGATGTTTCATGAAGTACCAGTTAGGGATGCATAATGAAGAATATGAAATGTCTGATGTCTGGAATGACCTTTAAAATACTCTAGCCAAAATTATAAATGAATAAATAGAGGAGGATAAATGAAAGAATATAGCAAAATTGTGGCAATAGTTGAAGCAGGGTGATAGTACATGGGGATTTATCATTCTCTTCTCTCTAATGTTGTGAGTGTCTGAAATTTTCCAAAGTAAAATGATTTTGAAAATGCGAAACAAAGATTTCCTTGTTTGCACTTAAACAAAATTCCACTATAGAACAATGCTGTGACCCAAACTCTGTACTAGATTTTTCTCTTCCTAAGAAATGCCCCTAAGGACTCCGTACCCCAGGGAAACCTTCTTCCATCCATGACAGTTCAGCCTTGCAATGTCCATCCAGAATGAGCTGGCTCCGTTCTGGTGTCCCTGCTCCTATTCTTTTGTCTCCTACTTGCTTTTACTTCCTTGCCCAGTTCATTGGATTGACCTTTCTCTCTGGCCTGATTTAGGGCTTAGCCCTGGACATTGGATCTCCCTACACCCTGGCCATGTCTACAGATTTCCAACTACTGTTTGTGACAGGCGTTGGAAAGTACCAAGTCTAATCTAAGAGACTATCAAGCCAACTGGTGGCCACCAGTCTTTTCTTTCTGGAAGGATGGACTTCTAAAGGAAGACTACCACAGAGATTTTGTGACAAATTCATTTTTTTGTATAAATGTGTGAAAATCAGTATCATTATCTTTGTTTCATAGATGGGAAAATAGAGAAACATAGAGAAAAAGTAAGACTAGAAAACTTGATCAGAGACAACAAAAAGTTCTTTGGAAATGTTGATACTATAAGTCAAATTGCTCTAACTGGCAGGTATCATTTATAATTCTATTTTAAAATTCTCTAAAAACCCAGTTTTCTTCCTTAAGGGCCGTTGCTGATTAGTAAAATTTAAAGCTGCACAGTTCTGTACACAATTTTATACAGTCACACACACACATGCACACAAACACACACACTTCTGGTCCAATTAACCTTTTTAAGACTATGTTTTTACTCTTTGAAATATACCA
Source organism: Eubalaena glacialis (assembly GCF_028564815.1). NCBI lineage: Eukaryota > Metazoa > Chordata > Mammalia > Artiodactyla > Balaenidae > Eubalaena > Eubalaena glacialis. Next base: position 43,232,766 of record NC_083724.1, read on the forward strand.
TTATATTTTTTATTATCTATACATATGTTATGTTTTATTCATGAAATATTATTTCTCCAAAGGTAAGCTTAATAACTACCTTAAATGCTAAATGATTTAAAATTAGATTTTTTTAAAGATGCCAGGACTGGGGGATACAATGTATTAATTGATTTTTAGGAGCTGGAAAATAATAAGAACTAAGTACTCCATCTGAAAACTCCAAAATTCTTCATTCATATGTGCTATTCTGTAAATTATTTTAGTTTCAATTAGTTAAAATAGTAACAATTTTAACACAAAATACATACATCCTTATGCATCATTATTAGAGTGCTAAGAAAAAATAATGCTTCCAGATTCTAGTTTGATGATCTCCCCATGTGGTCAAGTTCATTCTTGTTTCCAGTTGTTGGCTTTTGGCACATGGCTAGATTTAATGATATTGTGCAAAAGTCATTTGACTTGGGTCAGAATTCAAGCTCTGGTCTTGCCAATTAGCAGATATGGAATAGCACGTGCCTGTAATATGGCCTTGGGCATGGTCTTTGACATTTTTGTCTCAGTTTCTACATCTATGAAATATAGACGTAATAGAATACCCCTGACATTGGGTTAAAACGCAAAAGGTGTTTTGGCACATTGGAAGCACTCTCCTGTGTAACTCTTAGCCATTATTGTGTATCTAGGAGTGAGTCCCTTAACCTCTTCGATTCTGTTTTCTCATCATAACAATGAAGACAACATCTCACTTACATGTTAAGGATTAAATGACCGAACACATGTGAAAGTGCACTGTAAACTATATTCTAAAAATGTAGGTCATCATTTTGATTGCATGCCAAGATTCATGCTCTGACATATCATTGACAGTACTTTCTACTCTGAGGAAAAGAAAGATATATAGAAATTGAGAGGAAGGATTTTCAAGCAAGCACTTAAAACACCTTTTGCTAACCAAACGTGAAAATAAGCCAGCTACACTGTCTTTTAAGTGATATGCATTTTTAAACCAAAGCCCTGCTGGAAGATACACACACACACCCACACACATACATACATGGAGATAGCGGGGTGGTTTGGGGTGGGAGGAGGAGAGTGGAGACATAGAGGAAGCCTTAGAGCTGAGTCAAAGAGTTTACAGAGGAAATAAGTGAGCCCACTGAGAACATGAACATGTACTTTTAGTAAGTATATTAAACAGGACTCTTTCCATTGTAAGCGGCAAGATCCCAGCTCAGACTGGCTTCAGCAAAGGGGTTTTTATTGGTTCATGTAACTGAAAACTCTAGGGGTAGATCATCTTTAAGCATGACTCAATTCTGAAAGGATAGTTTCCCCAAGGAAAATCAGTATCCTTTCACCAGAAGATCAATGAATGGATAGTGGGGAGCCAAAAACAATACATGTCCACAACAGGAAATATTCCAGAAATGATTTAGAATGAGAAAGGCAGAGCTCACACTGTCGATATATTTGATGGACACTGATATTCAAATCTTGGAGATTTTTCAGTGTTCTGCTGAGGACGTAGATCCCGTGATCATATTATTTGGCCAATTTTTATTTTACTAATACACAAATATTCTCAAGAAGATAAACACAAATTGCCTAGCACACGACTTGGCGCATCATTATGTTAGCTTTCTTTCTCACCCTCTTCTGTACTCACTAGAAATAGATTTGCTCTAAATCAGTGAGAATACTTTGGCTACAAGCATTAGGAAACCAACATGGCTAAAGATAATTGTGCCACGGGTCCCAAGAGTTTTCATCTCCTCAACTCAAGAGGCCAGTTGAGTTCTGAGATGGAAATCTCAGCCCCAATTCTAAATCCTCAAGAAGGAAGCCTGATGGGTCCACTGGGCCCAGGAGCTACCACTGATCCATCCAGTCAGCAGTGGCCAGGGGGCCAGGGCTACCTACTGTAAAAATGGTGCAGATGCCCACCTCTAGAGCCAGTGAATGAAAAAGTGGAGAGACTCAGAGAAGTGGAAATCATTGTGAGAGGAGGACACACAAAAGTATCAATGAGAGAATGTTCTTTTAAAAATAATGAGGGAGGGCTTCCCTGGTGGCGCAGTGGTTGAGAATCTGCCTGCCAATGCAGGGGACACGGGTTCGAGCCCTGGTCTGGGAGGATCCCACATGCCGCGGAGCAACTAAGCCCGTGAGCCACAACTGCTGAGCCTGCGTGTCTGGAGCCTGTGCTCCGCAACAGGAGAGGCCGTGACAGTGAGAGGCCCGTGCATCGCGATGAAGAGTGGCCCCCGCTTGCCGCAACTAGAGAAAGCCCTCGCACAGAAACGAAGACCCAACACAGCCAAAAATAAATAAATACATTAAAAAAAAAAAAGAAATGCTTTAAAAAAAATAAATAAATAATGAGGGAATCCCCTGGCGGTCCAGTGGTTAGGACTCTGCACTTCCGCTGTCGAGTGCCCGGGTTCCATCCCTGGTCGGGGAATTAGATCCCATAAGCTGCGCAGTGCGGCCAAATTAATAAATTAATAAATTAAATTAAAAATAAAAATAATGAAAGCCTCCTCTAATGAGGCCCTGCCCCTTTAATGTTTCAGAAGCATCAGTGGGACTAAAAACAGTGACTGGCAAGGATACCATCAACATTTCTCCTCCATTTAGCTAAGGAGATCTTCAGGCTGTGAATTGGCCTGGGAGAGTTAGCAATCTGTCATACGCAGGAAGATAGCCAATTCACTGGCCAAAGGCAGCTGAATGCTAACGAGCCCGAGAAGCACGCACTAAAAGAGAAAATCGGTAACCTTCTATCCAGGAGACCTATAAATCCCCCATCTGGCTGCATGCAGGTTCCCTTCCACTGCGGTGACCAATCTTACAAAATAGAGATAGGCAACAAGTCACTTTTTTTACCTAATAGAGGACAAAATAAGATAAAAACAAATAGAAAACAAAGCTAATCACCTCCTTTCCTTTCTCAGTCCTAGCTTTTTTAAAAAAATAAACTTCTTGTTTTAGAATAGTTTTAGATTTTAAAAAGTTGCAAAATGGAAGAGACTTCCCATGCACTCTGCACCCAGTTTCCCCTATCGTTAACATCTTCCATGAGGATAATATATTTGTCACAACTAATGAAGCAATATTGATTGATACATTATTATATTATTTATTAATATAAGTCCATATTTTATTCAGATTTTCTTAGCTTTGCTTAATATTCTTTTTCTGTCCCAGGATCCCATCTAGGATTCTACATTACATTTAGTTGTCGTGTTTCCTTAGGGTCCTCAGTGACTGTGACAGTTGTTCAGACTTTCCTTGTTTTTGATGACCTTTACAGTCTTGCGGTATACTGGTCAGGTATTCGTTTGTCTGATGATTGTTTGTCTCTTTGGTTTGTCTGATGTTTTTCTCACAGTTAGAATGAGGTTAGGGTTTCTGGGAGGAAGACCGTAGAGATAATGTAGCATTCTCCTGCACATCATATCCAGGGTACAGACTATCAACACGATTTATCAATGATGATATGAAACTTATATGGCTGATGTAGTGTTTTTTAGGTGTTTCTACTATAGTTACTCTTTTTTCTTCTCGTTCCATACTATACTTTTTGGAAAGAAATTACTATGCACAGCCCGTAGTAAAGGAGTGGGGAGCTATGCTCTCCCTTCTTGAGGGAGCAGTACTTACATAAATCATTTGGAATTCTGTACAGGAGATTTGGTTATTCTCCCTTATTTATTTATTTCTTCAAGCATTTATTTATGAGTATGGACTCATGGATATTTATTTTATACTTTGAACCATAATTCAGTACTGCCTTATTTATTCTGTTGCTCAAATTGTTCCAGCTTTAGCCATGGGCAGCTCTTTTGGCTGGCTCCTGTGTTTCTTTGACACACCCCTTTGTTGTTATTGTTTTTAGCACTTCCTTACTTACTGGCACTATAAGATGCACCAGGCATCTTGTACATTCCCTGCCCCAACTGTAGAATCGGTAGTTTCTCCAGGGAGGTGTGGTTCTTTTTACTGCAAAATGGTATTATATACTAAGATCTGGGTGCTGGGTGTGTCTGTTGCGATTGGGGTATTGTTATTTCTAGGCCCTCTCAGCAAACAGAGCTTGAAAATATATGTGTGTGTATATACTAACTTGTGCATACATACATACCTGTAATTATTTCTATGTTTAACCATCTGTATCTATAGTAAGCTAAACACAAGTTCATAGTGATATCTTCAACTCTAATTCAGTATCATATGGTTTATTCTAGCCTCTCCCTCTTGTTTACCTGTAATTTCTCACTCCGAAGTGAGATGCCTGGCTCCTACCATCCACTATCCATTCACTTATTGCTCAATCCCAGGTTTGCTTTTTAAAATAAAAAATAGATTGTAAATCAACTCTACTTCAATTTTAAAAGAAAGTATTTATCACCCTTAAAAGAAGAAAAAGATAAATACACCCCCAGCTGAGAGATAGAGATAATTGATATTGGCTCAAACACACCTCACAGAAGTCTATCTGGAAGAACTCAGTTTTTTCATTCTCATTCTTATTGTTTAACTTGAAATGTTAATAATTCCTGACCTCTCAGGAGCAAACATCAAATGGGAGGACAACTGGTCATCTAATGACACTCTCCTTCAGTTTTCAACTGGAATTGGAGTTGAACTTGAGCATCTTTACTTCTAATTGGGCTTTACAGGGGCAGCCCTAGAGCTAGAAAATGTGCGTTCTAGAAAGGGCCTTTTCACTAGTCATAGGATAGTGATAGTCACTTTATCTCTTTGGCCTTAGTTTCTTCATCTGCAATTCATTCACTCAAACATGTATTAAATCACTACTCTTTCAGTCACCACGAGAGAAGCTCTGCAGAGAAATGCAATGGAGGCTCCTGTGAGGTGGTACTTAAAAGTTTTAAGCTAGGAAGCTGACATTTTAATCTTGTTAACAAAACCCCAGCAATTTCACTTCAAGGTATCTTCAAGGATGTTCACTGCAGAATTTGTTGTGAAGAAAAATATCAAAACAAGCTCATTATTTATCATTATAGGACCAGATAAACAGATGTTTAATTGTGCAATGGAATACTATATAGGCGGTAAAAATGAATGAAATAAATGTGCATATATGAACATGGCTGTTTCTTGCAAATATAAAGTTGAAAGAAAAAAGAAATTTGTAAAAACACATACAGCATGATACTATTTCTGTAAATGTTAAAACACACAGAACTAAAATTATACATGTGTAGTAAAAGTATGAAAATATGGACAGGGAGAATAGACATCAAGTTCAGCTTAGTGGTTACCTCTGGTGAGGGCAGAAAGGGGGTTGAGGAAGGAGCACCAAGAGGCTTCCACTATATCTGTAAAATTTTCTTTATTAAAAAAATTAAAAGACCAGAAGAGATTATGGCGAGATGTTGACAGCTGTTAATTCTGGGCTGTGGCCAGACATACGTATTTAATATTCTCTATACTTTTCTATTTTGGATATGTTGAAATATTATTTTTCAAAAAGCTGCTCACAGTTTGCTTTGATCACTGGGGAACCTCAGGTCACCACGGAGGCAACTTTGTGAACATCCGAAGTCAGCCACCAGGCTGCCTCACTGTCCCTTCACCTAAAGAAGTGCTCACATCCTGACCCATGGTTGGCTCCTCTCTCTGGCCTTCCCTGTCTGTGCCCTCTACCTCAAGAACAAACTTCTCTCCTTTTTTCCATGCCCTGCGATTTAGCCATCTCCTATGTTGCGTTGGCCCCAGCCCTCAGAGTCTCACCATTTGCCCAAGCCAGATTATCCCAGAATTGTCTCCAAAACAATTTTCTTCCTAAGACAGAGTAGGTCCAAAGTAGTAAAATAATAAATAGTTCACCAACTCTGTCTTTGTATAGGGAAAGTCTCCAGATTGAGTCCTTTTTGTTATGTAGACGTCCATGCCCATCCACTGCCCTGATGGAAGGAATAACCCAGAACTGTCCTGCCATAGCAAGGGTCCCCAGTGGTAGCTCAATGGGTAGAGGCAAGTATGATGGAGGTGATGAGGATTCTTTCAAGGAAAAACTGGTTGCTCCAGCTGGTGGGGGTGCTATCATCAGACAGTGTTCTGCTGTCAGCCCTTTCAGGGACTGTGTCAACTGCAAAGAGCCACCTCACCTAAGGTCACACCCTTTCTTGGGCAGCCCTCACCCAAAGACTAACAGTGACAGGTGTATAAAGTCCTCGTCATTTGGCTACCAAATGTGGAACATCACTTATGCTCCATTTTATCTCCCACATGGTCAGTTGAGTCTGTTGTCAGGCAGGCATTTCAGTAGAACTTCTCCCTGTGCCCAATCCTGCTTCCTTCCCTCCTATCCACAGGTGTTGTTCCCAAGAGGACTCGATAATAAGCATCCTGAACACTAAACTTCACCCGGTGCCTTACTCTCTTTCCCCCATACTCCCTGGTATTATATGAAGTACGTTAGCTATCACTGCATTAATGCTGAATAACAAACACCGCCCGCCCCCCCCAATCTCAGTGGCATATGACAACAAACATTTCTTGCTGATTGGTCTGCAGGTCAGTTAGTCTCTGGTGGGGTTGTTGATCCTAGCTGGATTCAACTGGGCTTGGATTTAGGCCACAGCTCACTTTCAGGTCTAATCTACCGGTCTTTTGTTCTAGAACCTGGCCTAAAGGAACAATAGATTCTTAGGACATGTTCTTCCCATGGATGGATGGCAGAGGTACAAGAGGGCTGGTGTGAATCGTAAGACCTTAGCTGAGCTGAAACTGTCACTAACTACTCTTATGCCATTGGCCAAAACAGGTCACATGGCCAAATTCAACATCCATGGGAATGGGCGGATACTCCACGCCACACATAGCGAAAGAAGGGACAAGGGAGGAACAAAGGAATATGAACAATTATTGCTTCAACTAGAAGCAGTCCGAATGGTGGGCAAATTTTCCTAAAGCCAAGGACCCTTCTGCGAAAAGGGAGAATAGGAGTTAGGCTTCTTCTCTGGGAGGTTCGGAATTACTAAAACATTTTTGGGATGAACTGAGATGGTCCTATGTGCAAGGAGGGGCACAAATCCCCCTGATATAAAGAAATCATCATAAGGATAGAAGTGAAGGAGCTTGGTGGAAGCTAATTCTATGCACATGTTGGGCTACTACTAGAACACTTTCTGAATGTCTTGAGGGAGAAATTGTTCTATGTATATAAAGTGGCCTGAAAGGGGCTTTAACATTAGGAACTCTGGTCCATCCCCTGCATCCATCACTTATGGAGGACCAGAGAAGGCTAGTGTGATAAATGGGGCCTTGCACAGAGCCCTCTGCCCTTCCTGTTCCCTCATTGATGTTATGGGACGATGACATCTCTGGGGAAGTGGCTGATTTTCCCTCTCTACTTTTTGAGGCACTAGTAAGCAAGACTGATCTGTTAGACATAGCAAGCACCACACCCCTGGGGTCTTTGGCCTTAGCGTGAGGGACTCGTGGAGCAAAGACATGCTTGCAATAAACAAGAGAGTTTCCTTCTCAGAGGAATGTAAATGTGAATCATCTAAATTATTTTCCATGCCAAGTATAAAGAGGAGATCATGTTGATTAGGTAGAAATAAACGACATTGCCCCTGCCCTCTAGAATTTTACAGTGTTTTGGGGAATACATGTGAAATGAGATTGCAAGGTTAGACATTTAGTGTCTTTCAGCTTTACTATTCCATCATGTTAATATATGATGCATCTTCCCTTTGCATAATACTGGCTCAGCAGACCAAATGTGCAATATACAGAGCCAAATTGAACAAGCCAGTGTCAGCATTCCCTGTAGGATAGAGATTTGATTATCTACTGACCTATAACATCAACAACCTGATTGCAACATCAAACAGCGAGTTGGATGACCTGCCAACTCATATGAGAAAATACCTGACATTTCAAAATGCATAGCTCCAGGCAAGGCTGATTCCTGAGGACTGATACCTAATGGGAATAATTGCTCTCATGACAGTATGCAACTCTGACTACTATGTTTTACTCTATTGACTTAAGTAGTATTTTAACATCAGACAAAGAGACATACATGAAAATTAAGTTAACGTGAATGTCACTCCCTGGTTTCTTGGAGTTATCAAGGCCCAGACAGCCAAGCCCTATGCAGTTCCTAAGTCATAACTGGACCACCATGGTGAGTTTACTACAATCCCATCCATATCAGTAGTGGGACCCTGAACTACTTACTGTGTTTGCTCTATGGAAAGGACTGGCTTTTGACTTTGGTTACCTAATTTCACTCCAGGTTCTCTGAGGGGACTGGGGTCTTAGGCTCAATTCCATGCCATATACCTGGGATCATCCCAAAGTGCCCAGCTCTGTCCAGCTTCCTCACCTCAAAAGTTAACTCCAACTTTCATATTTCCAGCTGAAGAGTAATATTCTATTAAAACTCAGAAGCCTCGTGAACCCATGATCTTTGAGTAACAGTGGTGCCAGGAGGCCCCTTTGGTTATATTCTACCCACCTGAACAGATCCCTTGGTGTGAGCAAGTCTGAATTAGCCACAAAACTCTCCACGCTGCTATTCATACTATTTGCCTCTGTGATTGGTAGAAAAGTCCTTCTCAGTCCCAGTCCCAGTACTGAAATCCCAAAAGGCTTCCAAGCTGACCCATCCATGTTGTGAAAATTACATCTGTCTTTGTGTTCACAGAGAATAATATTTATGTTAAATGAATACTGTCGGCATCTCATTTTTCCTTTTTCCTAATGCTGTGTTATCATCAGAAATGACAGAATTCTTTTTTGTTTTTAAGATTTTTTTGATGTGGACCATTTTTAAAGTCTTTATTGAGTTTGTTACAATATTGCTTCTGTTTTATGTTTCGGTTTTTTGGCCTCGAGGCATGTGGAATCTTAGCTCCCTGACCAGAGATCGAACCCCTACACCCTGCAATGGACAGGGGAGTCTCAACCACTGCACTGCCAAGGAAATCCCAGAAATGACAGAATTCTTAAGTGTTATGCATGTTTAGCCTCTAGTTTCTATTGAAACATTTATTAGAATCTTGAGAAATTAGATCCCCAAATTGCATATGGATTATTTATTCAAGATAGTAAAATTATTTAATCAAAATGTAAAAATGATAGGACTTAGAACTCATACTGAATCAGTGATCAAATCACTGTTACATAATATGAATATTATCTGCTTGAAAATTTCTAGAGGTTGCTGTCAGACACCATAAATTACCATGCAGCATTAAGTAACCAAGAGATAATTATGGAAATGAATATTTTTAAAGCAGAATTGTGACTGGAAACAGTGACCTTTATTTTGGTTATTAAGTATATTTTTTTCAAGATAAATAATATTTTTATGTAACTTTTTTTATTTTTATGAGATAATATCAGTATATAATTATTAATTAAAGTCCATAGTTTACATTAAGATTCATTTTTGTGTTATATATTCTATGGGTTTTGACAAATGTGTAATGAGATTTATCCACCATTACAGTATATTACAGAATAATTTCACTGCCATAAACATTTCCTGTGCTTCCTTCCCTTTTCCTTCCTCTCCTGAAAACCTGGTAACCACTGATCTTTTTACTGTCTTCAGAATTTTGTCTTTCCCAAATGTCAGAGTTGGAATCATATAGTATGTAGCCTTTTCAGATTGCCTTCTTTCACTTAAAAATATGCATTGAAATTTTCTCCATGTCTTTTTGTGGTTTGATAGCTCATTTCTTCTCACTGTCTGGATGTATCACAGTTTATTTGCTTATTCACCCACTGAAGGACATCTTGGTTGCTTCCAAGTTTTGGCAATTCTGAAGAAAGCTGCTATAAACATCCATGTGGAAGTTTTTGTATGGATGAAAGTTTTCAACTCCTTTGGGCAAATACCAAGGAGCACAGTTGCTGAATTATATGGTAAGAATAGATTTAATTGTATAAGAAACTGCCAAACTGTCTTGCACAGTAACAGTGCCATTTTGCATTTCCACCAGCAGTGAATGAGAGTTCCTGTTGCTCTACACCCTCATCAACATTTGGTGGTGTCAGTGTTTTGGAGTTTAGCTATTCTAATAGGTAGGTAGTTGTATCTAACTGTCATTTTAAATTTGCAATTCTCTGATGACATATGATGTTGAGCATTTTTTCATATGCTTATTTGCCATCTATCTATCTTCTTTGGTGAGATGTCTGTTCAGATCTCTTGCCCATTTGTAAATTGAGTTGCCTGTTTTCTTTTTGTTAAGTTTTGAGTTCTTTATATATTTTGGATGCCAGTCTTTCGTCAGATATGTGTTTTGTAAATATTTTCTCTCAATATGTGGCTTATCTTTTCATTCTCATAATAGTTTCTTTCTTAGAGAAGAAGTTTTTAAGTTTAATGAAGTCCAACCTTTTCTTTCATGGATCGTACTGGTGTTGTACCTAAAAAGTCATCACCAAATGCAAGGACACCTAGATTTTTTTAGGAAATGTATCCTTTTTATTGTGGTAAAATATACATAGCATAAAATTTATCATTTTAACTCTTTGTAAGTGTACAGTCCTATAGCATTAAGTACATTCATATTATTGTGCATCTAATAAATGTATTTTAAATATATATATAATTTTTAATTTCAATAGTAAAATACGTCATTTTTGAAACAAAAAATACAGAAAAACAGACAGTATAAAGTAAAAATTACCCACAATCCCCCTTCCCAAAGACATAGCTATTGGTATTTTGGTGTACAGCCTTTCAAACACACACACTCCCATTATTTTTAAATACATATATTATATTATATAGTATATATATATTATATTGAAGTCAGTATGGGATGGCTGTATCATCATTTTCAACCCCTGCATGAGTCTTCCTAAATGAGAAGAGGGGTTATTTTTCTAATATGAATAACATTTGTCCCATGAAAACTGGATAGATCACCAAAGTAAATTATAAATTATAAGACTTCCTACTTTTGGTCAGAGTAATTGAATTGACCACCAACAGGTAGAAGACTGCCTCTGGGGGCACTTTTTTTTTTCTATTTCAAAGACTTCCAAAGATTTGCAAGAAATTAATCACAGAAGTTTTCCTGGGAATATATTTTTTAATGTTTTAAATTTTCTATAAATGTCAACTATTTTATTCATAATATATACATTCTCTTTTGAAAGGAGAGAATTTATAATGGTTCTTGTAGTCGAACATTTTTTGTTTTTGTAAAGGGAATAGAACATTGTAAGGGATCTAAGTTCTAGGGCTCTTCATGATCACACACTGTTAAAATGTGCAAGTACTTATTACTTGGTGTCCAGCTATTTAAATGAACCCATACAGACAGAAATTGAACCACACGTTTATTCAGGTCGTGTGCTTCACCAGAATCCATACAAGAATTAAGCATGGTTTTGACCATGGAAGCTGGTTTTGATAACCCTAACCTTTTGCAAATCAATTAGGAAGCTTGACTTGTAGACTGCTTACTGTTAATTAGCAAAAAATGTATCCCGTGTTGGAGAATGTTTATAACTCACACTTGCTGTTTGCCATGGCATGACATTTGCATGGGGTTATGGTAAAATAAATGATTTCCAACAGAATTTACTCAATAATTTCTCTCCCCCTACCTTAGACTGGATGAACTACATCTAAGTTAAAAATCTCTTCCTTTAGAAAAGCTTATTATGAAGAGAAAACCCACAAGCTTCTTTCTTGTTAATTTGAATGTGAAATTAGCATTTTTCTGAAGCTTCAGAAGATCCTCCAAAATTTGAACTATGTTTGAAATGAATACTACGCAAGTGCTTACTTTCTCCTGTCATCTTGCTGCTATAATTGCTGAAGGTCAGGAGCCGCACCCTGCACAGTCCCAAGGGCACAGCAGGTGTTCTAGAAATACTTAGGGGTTGTAAAGAGCCTAGGGAGCCCCTCCAAAAACTACGATTCCATCATTTTGTCATCATCACCAAAATAAGAGGCCTGGGTGGCATTTAACTTACCTTAAACAAATGTCCCCAAATGTATCTGAGATAAACATGTCTCATGATGCCATTCAGCTGATGACATTTGCTACTACATATCTAGATGCACACAAATGCTTTTTTTTTCCCCCAGGGAGCTATATCATGACAAATCTGCTTGGGGGGGTTATCAATAATAGGCCCTCAAATACGGGTATCCCCAAATTTTCAGAAGTTCAGTTTAAGCCACCTCACTTTTATGAAAGACCTATATTACTACTGAAAGGAATCAGAAGATTTTTGGCAAAAAAGGTGAAAAATGACAATAGCATCCAGCGTTTGTTTTACAGTGAGTTGTTACAGAGGCGGCATGCAGCCAGAGCAGCGAGAGTGGTACCGCCAAGCTCCTTCCCAGGGAACTACACTGAGCATCTCAGCATCAAGCCGCCACAGCTTTGAACTGTGTCTGCGAGCATCTGTGCTTCATCTCAATTCATTTTGTGCATCTGTTAGCAAGATGGGTCCCAAGGTAATTGCTTCTTTGTTCACACCTTTTCGGCTTACAAAAGTTTTACAGGAACGCTCTACTTTCAGATAGCAGGGGAAAACCGTACCTAAAGGTACAAATTTGAGGAACAGGTAAGGTGGCGACCCAGATAGCCTGGACAGACTAGAATTCATCCTATTGGGTCATGAGCTCAAGAAACAGCTGCTGTGGAGTTTCTCTAACTACACATTTCCCCCCAAATCGGCGCCCACCGTGTATCTGCTGCTCCTCCTCTAGATCAGCTGGAACAGGATCCCCAGTCTGCTGAAACCTAAGTCCCACCTCAGGTTCCAGATAAAGAGGCATTAGGACTCCAAGTAAGTTGTAGTTTAACGTCTTGAATCGTCCCTCCCTTCATAGTGTCTCTTCTTCAGGACCTAGCTTTGGTCATTATCTGGCAGCCACTGCCAATGCTCACCAAGATTTGCAGTTCACCCCTCCTTCCAGGCTCATGGTCCCTGGAAGTTAGCCATGGCCATGTGACATGCTCTGACTTGCTCTGGCCAAGGAAATGTGAATGGAACCATTTAATTACTGAAGTTGAACTTCCAGTCCTCTCACCCCACTGCCACAACTGTAGATAATACAGATCATTAACCTGGGATTCCAGACAGAGGACAATGTAGACTGGAGCCCTCCTGCTGACGTGCAATGGACATGTAGCATGAGGAAGAAATAATATGTTGGGGTTTTTTTTAATAGATCTTTCTTGGAGTATAATTGCTTCACAATACTGTGTTAGTTTCTGTTGCACAGCAAAGCGAATCAGCCATATGCATACGCATGTCCCCATATCCCCTCCCTCTCGAGTCTCCCTCCCATCCTCCCTATCCCACCCGTCTAGGTCATCGCAAAGCACCAAGCCGATCTCCCTGTGCAATGCTGCTGCTTCCCACCAGCCAACTATAAACTGTTTAGATGCAGGGGTTATTTGTTACTGCAGCATAATTTTGCCTAATTTAACTGACACACCTTCCCCTTAATGGGATTTGTGCTCCAGACGATTTATTCATTTATTTGATCCCCAAGTCAGAAATTTTTCTCATTCCACAGGTATAATCCCAGGTTTGGACCTGCTTCCTTGTCTAACCCTTGTCACTTCCTGATCTTGCAGACACATCCCTGCCTCTGAACGTTAGCCCTTATGGACAGATCTTATGTGTAATGACTGCCTACCTAATCCTTCAACAGCACTCATTCTAGATTCCACACAGCTGGCTCATTCCATTTGCTGGAACTTCCTTCTGTAGCCCTGAATGGCCACAGATCCTGCTGGGCCCGGTGGATGCTGTATCTGAGCCACAGCTGTGACTTCTCCGCCAGTCCAAAGCTGGAACAGCTCCTACATTGCACACCCAGTGTCCTCTGGTGGTTCCAGGCCTGGGTCTTAGCTCCCTTTGCTCTGTTTACCCTGCACTACCAAGTAGCATTCCTTCCAGAGTAAACACCATGTCTCAGGAGTGGCCAGGTGGGAGGAATGTGACATGAAGACTAACAGAGCAGGTCTCCTAGATGGTAGGAATTAGGGAGTTTGAAGATGAAGAAACAGGCCTCTCTCTATGTTTTGCTAATCTTCTAGTTTTGAACTATCTCCATAAAAATAATCTATAGTATGATTTGAATCCTCTGTCCCAGTCATTAAATTTCTGAATGGGATGGCAATTCAGGGATTCTCATAAAGATTTCGACAAGGATGTTTGTAATAATGCTATTTACATTAATGAGGAGAAAAAGGCAAGACTTAAATGTGCAACAGTGGGAGAAAGGTGAATATAAATCATTAAATGCCCAATGATGAAATACTATGTTATAAAATATGTAAGGATAAGAAAAAAACATAAGAGATTACTAAGTAAAAAGAGCAGAAATTCAAAATGGGATGTGCTGCCTAATCCTAACTTTGCTCAAAAAATCATATTTACATTTGTATAGAAAACAGGGCGTTCCCTGGTGGCCCAGTGCTTAGGATTCCAGGCTTTTCACCATCGTGGCCGGGTTCAATCCCTGGTCGGGGAAGTTCCTGCAAGCTGCGTGGTGTGGTCAAAAAAAAGAAAAAGAAAATAGATAAATGATATATAGCAAAATATTTGCCATGCTGGGTTTCAGAGTAATTTTAGTATCCTCATTTATACTTTTTGTATTTCTCAAATTTTCTATAATAAGCATATGTTATTTTCTAATCAGAAAATAATGTTATAAAATATGCTAAGAAGTATGGTTTCTACTTTGGACATGGTCTAAACTATTACACTGACAGCCTAAGATGATATTCCCTGTCCTTTCTTCGCAATCAAGTATCCTCAGGTTTCATAATGGCTTTCTTTCTTTCTTTCTTTCCTTCTTTCTTTTCTTCTTTCTTTCTTTGTCTTGCTCTCTTTGTCACAAAAAAACTTAACAAAATTACTAAGTACTAACAATTACCATGCAGAACAAAATATGGAGGGTTCCAGAAATGCATATCTGGGGATGTGTATTATATAATTCTGGAAGCAATATAAATAATTTTGAAGTTTCATGTTATTTTCTAAAAAAAATACTCACCTATGAGTAAAGCTTTGGAATAATATATCCATTTGGATTATTATTTTCTTAAGTATTTGAGGAATAGACAAAAAATTATGAATGATTAATTTTGAAGAAATTTAAGTTGCTGGAAACTGGTTTTAACTAAACCTAGAAATGGAAATCGTTAAGCAGATCCTGCTTGGAAAGGGAAGGAAAAAATTGTCAAGTGCCTGCTTCCTCCCAACAGCAGTGGGTGCCCAGCAGAGTAATGGCCCATCTCCAGTTCCCAGGACCAATACAGGACTTCAGGTTGAGCCTGACTTTCTGGGGATGAGCATCAACCCTACTTTCTGGACATGAGCAATAGCTCACACGGTGATGAATCTCCCTTTAAGGCAGTGCACCAGATTTGGTCGCTGCCCCTAAATTCTGTTCTGCTAACCTCCCTTGAACCTAATTCCCCAGGGGACTTGGCCTGTCCCAGGAACTAGAGTCAGGTTCCAACCTTCCTGCCTTGTGGCCAACTTTCCCAATCCTGATTCCAGTCCTTCCAATCACAGACTCCTACCTCTTTCTGTATCCTGACTTGCTGCAAAATGGGAATTGGTTAAACATATGAGTGAATGAATAAAAATGATGAAAGGAATGAATGGGGTTATTTGAACCGTGAGCTCATGTAGCTCTAATCCTTGGACACTGTGTAATACTAAACTGCCTCAGACAGAACCTAGAGCAGGATCTATCTTGTCAGGCTTCAGTGGGCAAAAATGTATGACCCTCCCCTCATCCTGCCCACCCCTCCCCCTATTACCGTAATACAATGCCTGCCTACTCCAATCCTAAGACATGCCATGAGTGGTCCCCACGGTTAAGTCACAGAGTTTGAGGTTGTTATTCAGTGACCTAACAGCAGCCTTTGCAAGACATGTCTATTTTACTAAGTTGACAAATGTGCACTGAGAATAAGTAAAATTAAAATCATTTGAATATGATGCATCAAGCAGACACAAATTATTTTCCCACCATTTTATCAATATTCTGCCTTCCATATAGTAACCAAGCGCCTGTGGATCAACCTGGCGTTGAAGTATTCCTTGTACTTAAATTAAGAGAAGAGGATGATTCTGGAATCCTCAGATAACCTTTCTTTTTCTATTCCTGCCTTGAAGAAGTTTAGACTCTGTAGTCCTGGAAATGCAGTTAGTGGAATTGGCAGCCTTGCACCCATCCCTGTGGAAAGATATACACTGAAATAAATACCTTTGGCACAATGGCATGGCTTAGGTGGTATTTCAGAGCCAACAACAGGCATCTGAGCAATCTGCCATCTCATTGACATTCTACCACATGCCTCAAAATTCTCCAGGCAGGCTCAACTAAAAAATCTTGCAAGGCATGTACTTCAGGTAAATTCTAACTATAATTTAGGTGCATTTGAGTGATTCCAGACCTTCAGATGTTAATCACTTGGCAGGACATAGAGTCCAAGAGAAGTGATGTGTGATGACTTGAAAAAGATTTAAGCACTGAATGGTTGAAAGGGTTCCTGTGAAATTGCTTTACCCTCACTTAATCTGGCTCTTAGTTTTTAAAATCAATTGAAATGTACTTTACTTGGAGATTTTCCCTACAAATACAGTAGCACATGTGTAGCATGTAGCCTATTAAATAGGTAGCCTAGGTAGATATTAAATAGGACTTCCTGTCTTGCTGGGGAGCATTTTTTTTCCTGACTAATTGGTAACATCCTTTCCTTGATCCCTGCAAAATGTCACCGTTGAGGTCTAATCCTCATGAAGCTAAACACACTGATCCTTCCCTTGGACTCCTTGTGAATGAAAGGGAAGGCTTAGCCCGTAGAAGTTTTATTTGCTTTGGGTAAGCTATACCCCTAGATGCAAAGAGTTAAAAGGGTGTTTTGCATCTTCAGAATGAAGTTTTGGAAATACATAAAGAACAAGCTCAACATGTATCCAAACTAGGGATCTGGTGGATTTGTGATAAAACCTGGAATATTTTGGATGTACTACCAAGTAGACTTTTCTCTGAATGATGGGTTTTATTTGAACTCCCTAAAATAAAATGGCTTTTAACTTTTTAAGACTTAGTATCTACATGGCTTATTATTCAGTTGAAATAGTGTTTGTCGTGATTATATAGATGCATATGTCTATAAAAATCTCTGAAATTATTAAAGCCTCAGAGTAGTTCAAAATGATGAAGAAAGATTACATTTAGATAAAAAATTTTTGACCCCAAATCAATCCCATAGTTTTATTTTCCATTCTAAAACTTTTTTTATTATTAAAGTATAGTTGTTTCATAAAGTATAGTTGATTTACAATATTGTGTTAGTTTCAGGTATATGTCAAAGTGATTCAGTTATATATATATATTTTTTCAGATCATTTTTCCATTATAGGTTATTACAAGATATGGAATATAGCTCCCTGTGCTATACGGTAAATCCTTGTTGCTTATCTATTTTATGTACAGTAGTTCGTATCTGTTAATTCCATACTCCTAATTTGTCTCTTCCCTGCTTCCTTTCCCCTTTGCTAACCATAAGTTTGTTTTCTATGTCTGTGAGTCTATTTCTGTTTTATATACAGATTCATTTGTATTATGTTTTAGATTTCACATATAAGTGATATCATATAATATTTGTCTTTGTCTGTCTGACTTATTTGACTTAGTATGATATTCTCTAGGTTTATCCATGTTGCTGCAAATGGTATTATTTCATTCTTTTTTATGGCTGAGTAATGTTCCATTATACACACACACACACACACACACACACACACACACCACCACCACCACCACCACCACCACCACATCTTCTTAAACCAGTTGTCTGTTGATGGCACTTGGGTTGTTTCCATGTCTTGGCTATTGTAAATAGTGCTGCTATGAACATTAGGGTGCGTGTATCTTTTCGAATTAAGAGGTTTTGTCTTTTCTGGATATATGCCCAGGAATGAGCCAATTCCATAATTTTACAATCAGTACTTGTGGTTTAAAAAAGGTGGGGAAATGGTACTTTTTATATATTACTGGTGGAAGTTGCTATGAACTTTCTGGAGAACAATTTGTCACTATACATCAAAAGCCTTAAGGAGGGTGTGTCCTTTGGACCAATAATTATACTCTGTTTAATTTACTCTAGGGACATGGAGATACAAAGGTTTAAATACAAGGATTGTTCATTGCATCATCATTCATAATGATAAAGAATTGGAAACAGCATAGATGTCTAACAGTTCAGTGTTATTTGAAAGGATTATTATAAATTCACACAATGGAATACCCAGTAGCCACTAGCATAATTTTTGAAGCATATTTAATAAATGAAAAAAATTCAGGGGAAGAGCAAATAACTAAATAAATAAATATTAATTAGAAAAAGATCACAACACTGGAAACAAATACTCACCAGTAATGTACTGGTTAAGAAATTGTGGGGAATCTGCACTGGAAAACTATGCAGTGTCAAAAAGAAAAGTGCAGGCCATGGACCCATCTCTGAGAGGTATTGTAGGAAAAGCAAATTACAGAAGAGGTTGTACAGTATGCAAGCATTTTTGTAACTAGAAGATATAGCTGCAGATATTTCTGGAAGTCTGCCACAGAACTAGTAACACTGGCTGCCTCTGAGGAGGTGAGAGGTGGGTTGGCAGTAGGAGGGGAGATTCACTTCTTGTGTAAAATTTTGTTCTATTTGAGCACTTTTCCATATGACTACACAAATTAAAAAATAAATACATAGTATGTCCACTATGATTTTTATTTATTTATTTATGGCTGTGTTGGGTCTTCGTTTCTGTGCGAGGGCTTTCTCTAGTTGCGGCAAGTGGGGGCCACTTTTCATCGCGGTGCGCGGGCCTCTCACTATCGCAGCCTCTCTTGTTGCGGAGCACAGGCTCCAGACGCGCAGGCTCAGTAGTTGTGGTGCACGGGCTTAGTTGCTCCGCGGCATGTGGGATCCTCCCAGACCAGGGCTCGAACCCATGTCCCCTGCATTGGCAAGCAGATTCTCAACCACCGCGCCACCAGGGAAGCCCCTGTCCACTATGGTTTTAACTTGCAAATAATTTCATGTCTATCCACCTGAATAGAAAAGACTCAAGCAAAGAATATACAAATCAATTTTCACTGCAAAGTAAAGGAGCTGTTACAGTGGAGGATTACTGGACTGAATGTCAATATTATGACATAGTATGAGTGTGTTTCATGTTTGGTAATTGCAATCATTGTTGCTTTTGTTGTGGTCATCCATGTACAATGCTTGGTGTCAGTCTATTTATCTCTTGTAAAAATAAAATACAGTGTGTGTGTGTGGAAAAAAAAAAAAAAGACTCAAAACCAAACAAAAAAAAAATGTAAACAAGGGTTATCTTTGGGTGGTAGGATTATGGATAATATTAATTTTCTTCTATGTGTTTTCCTGTATTTTCTGAACCTCCTTCCACACCCCCGCCCCCCAGGACAATCAACATTGATAAAGATTTTAAGAATATAATTGAGGGGGAAAAGGAAATTTAAAAATTTCTAGAGGGAATTCCCTGGTGGTCCAATGGTTAGAACTCTGCACTTCCACTGCAGGGGCACGGGTTAGATCACTGGTGGGGGAACTAAGATCCCGCAAGCCACACAGTGCGGCCTAAATAAATAAATTTTTTAAAAAAGGTCTAAAGGTCTAACGAGACGGTGGAGGAGGGGCTTGCTTGGATCTGGTGATGTGAGTGCTCAGCCTAGTACTGCTTCTGTGTTAGGCAGGACTGGCCTTACCTCCCATCTCCACTAGGTAATTATGGCTGCATTATCCACCTACTGGCTGAGGCCTGCACATATGTAATTAGTTTTGTTACTACAACTCAGTTGTTCTCAATCTTGCCTGCACAATGGAATACCTGGGGGCATTAAAAAATACTAAAAATATACCAAGCCTCACCCCAGACCAATTAAATCCAAATATTCGGGGTGAGAATCCAGCATCCAGTATTATTTAAAGTCTCCTCAGGTGATTCTAATGTGTAGCCAAGGGTCAGAACCACACTTTAATTTTAATTTTTTTTTTAAAATTAATTAATTAATTAATTTTTTGGCTGTGTTGGGTCTTCGTTTCTGTGCGAGGGCTTTCTCCAGTTGCGAAGAGCAGGGGCCACTATTCATCGCGGTGCGCGGGCCTTTCACTGACGCGGCCTCTCCTTGCAGAGCACAGGCTCCAGACGCGCAGGCTCAGTAGTTGTGGCTCACGGGCCCAGTTGCTCCGCGGTATATGGGATCTTCCCAGACCAGGGCTTGAACCCGTGTGCCCTGCATTGGCAGGCAGATTCTCAACCACTGCGCCACCAGGGAAGCCCCAGAACCACACTTTAAACTGGAGCTTTGACCTAGCTGAAAATGCAAATACTCCTGGAAGGGAGCTGTGATTTATTATCAGTAGGTTATAGCCTTCCTGAGAACAGGTAAAAGACTAAATGACCATAGATTCTTCCCAAAAAGATGACAAATTCTGAGACCAGGAAAGCTGGAGGCCAAATACAACTTCCTCCAAGACTCCTTCAGTCTTAAGAAAGGGGGCATAGGGAATAGAAAACTGAGAGTGAGAAAACCCAAGTACTAGTTCTGCTTTGCCACTTCCTGGCTGGAAAACCTGGATCAATTTATAGACCCTCTAGGTATGACCCTGTTGTAAAATGTGCCAGTTGGATTAGCTCAGAGATTTTGAAAATGGCCTGAGGGAAGAGGAAAGAGGAAGAAGCGTGGGCGTTCCATGTCACACACACCCCCACCCCCCATCAGTGGATTGGCTTATTTATAGATTTATAGATTGGCTCTCTAGTAAGCTTTATTTTTAAGAAATGATTCCTGGATTTACAAGAAATTCCCTAAATCACATGGCTTCTTAGCTCTCCTTATTCCACAATCTTCACTTTTTAATGTAAGCCAAATAGTGAACCTAAAATATGTGATATTGTCTGCATTTTCTCATCATTTTGGGGTACTTGATTTTCCTGACACCATGCGTTTTAGTGGAGGCTGTGGAAGCTTCTACTTCTTCCATTTGGACAATCAATGGCTTTTCAACCCAGTTTTTTTGTTCCAATTCTACAGGCAGAAATCATGGATATTTTTAAGTTGTAAAGAACAGATAATCTTCCACATCCCACTCCTTCCCTGGAGTGACAAATTCTCCACTTGCATGCCAACTCATGTATGACTTCCATACCAGGGCCAGGATAGGGTAAGGCAAGTGAGGCATTTGTCTTGGGTGCAAAATTTAAGAGAGCACCAAAAATCTCAGCAATCAAGATACATAATATCTTAAGTCAATATTTTAAAAAATTAATACAAAAATCCATGAAGAACAAATTATAAAAATTTTAAATAAACATATTAATAAGTACTTTAAATTAAAAAAAAAGATTCTACATTAAAAAAAATTTTTTTTAAATAAAGGGAGGATCACCAGTAGTTCTCTGCCAAGCCATACTGGAGCCTCTAGCGAAAAAAATTTCCTCACTTCACTCTATCCTAGGTCCCATTCCATACGGTTGAAAGTACTTAACCCAAATCAGCTCTTAAGAATTTGTATAAGGCCAATGGGACCTAATCAAACTTATAAGCTTTTGCACAGCAAAGGAAAGCATAAACAAAACAAAAAGACATCCTATGGATTGGGAGAAAATGTTTGCAAATGATGAGACCAACAGGAGATTAATTTCCAAAATATACAAACAGCTCCTACAATTCAATAACAAAAAAAAAACACAACCCAATCGAAAAATGGGCAGAAGACCTAAATAGACATTTCTCCAAAGAAAACATACAGATGGCCAACAGGCACATGAAAAGATGCTCATCAGCACTAATTATTAGAGAAATGCAAATCAAAAATACAATGAGGTACCACCTCACACCAGTCAGAATGGCCATCATTAAAAAGTCTACAAATAATAAGTGCTGGAGAGGGTGTAGAGAAAAGGGAACCCTCCTACACTTTTGGTGGGAATGTAAATTTGTGCAGCCACTATGGAAAACAGTATGGAGGTTCCTGCAATCACACTTTCTGGGCATATATCCAGAGAAATTCAAAAAGATACATGCACCCCAAAGTTCATAGCAGCACTATTTACAATAGCCAAGACATGGAAGCTACCTAGATGTCCATCAACAGATGAATGGTTAAAGAAGATGTGGTATATGTGTATATATATATATATATATATATATATATATATAAACACACACGCACACATTGGAATGTCAGCCATAAAAAAAGAATGAAATAATGCCATTTGCAGCAACATGGGTGGACCTAGGGATTACTTAGTAAGTGAAGTAAGTCAGATAGAGAAAGACAAATACCATATGATATCACTTATATGTGGAATTTTAAAAAATGATACAAATGAACTTATTTACAAAACAGAAATAGACTCACAGACATAGAAAACAAACTTATGGTTACCAAAGGGGAAAGGGTGGGGAGGGATAAATTAGGAGTTTGAGATTAACAGATACACAGTACTATATATGAAATAGATACACAAGGACCTACTGTATAGCACAGGGAACTATATTTAATATCTTGTAATAACCTATAATGGAAAATCTATAATCTGAAAAAGAATATATATATCTGAATCACTTTGCTGTACACCTAAAACTAAGATGACATTGTAAATCAACTATAATTTTAAAAAATTTGACCACACAGACACACAAAAAAGGAATTTGTATAAGGATGGATAGATGGAAGTACACTGACAAATTTGGAAGAGGCCTTTGGAAATTTTTGTGGCTCAAATAGATTTTGGTAGGCCTAAGAGATAGAAAAAGAAAGAAAAAAATGAACAAGAGAGATACCTTTATATCTAATTTTGTGGTCTGGAAGAGATATTTTATATTCCTATTTAAGATTGAAAAGCCATTAGCTTTCTAACATCTTGGTAAAATTCAGAATGGCAGATAGAAAAATTTACAAGCATAGTAACTAATTGAAAGGTTATGATTAAGACCATCTCAATCACTGAGAAGGCAGCACAACAGATACTTTAATTATGTATTTTTCATCAACGTGTACTGTGTTTCATTAATTTATCACACATTGAGTAATTAACAACTTTGACTATATATTGTGTTATGATCTCCAATGTATAACATGCTCATTACTGGAAATGAATTTGTGATAGGAATATCAACTTTCCTATAAAATTGATTTACATGGAATTAATACATGTTTCCATCTGGGTTTTGAACAGCAATGTTTCATCTTCAGCTTTCTTGATACCCTAGTGTGGCTAATTTTCCTTGGTGAACCCATTTGAGGCAAGATTTTGAAGCACAGGGCCAAGGAAAATTTTACAGAGGGAGCCAAGCTTTGGTGGGCACCATCTGGCTAAGGAAAAATTGGCAGACTGCCACGTGGCCAATATGTGGCCTCTTTGATTGGAGGGTCTCTTTTCACTCATTCAACAAATGTTTATTAAGAATCTATTGATACTACATCCCAGGCCCTGTTCTAGGTGCTGGGTTCAGGAGTGAACAAAATAGACAAAGATCTACGTCATTATTGAGGTTTACATAAGAAATCATCAAAGGGAGATGAGTGTAATGGGATAAATGATTATTTGATTTAAAAACATGGAAACAAAGAATGGGAAAGAAATCAATTGCCTCCATCAACTACCTGATTAATTCTAAAACCCAGTCCTCACCCTGCTAACTGCCTTCCAGGGCCCACCTGAAATACCCACAGGTACAGCATGTTACTATAATGTGGAATTTAAACTGGTTTAGGTTTTATAGCAATGGGGAGTAAAGCAGGTGGTGGAAAACGTTGCCATCTGGGAATATGGGCCTGGAATCGCCAGATCTTGACCAGGAACTAAAATCCAGATTTCTGTGTGAATCATTTGATGTTTAAGTTCTGGCAGCTAATTCAATTCTTGCATTAGCACCGTTGAGTCTAAAGCAACCCTTCTGCAGCTCAGAGACCAGCGAGTTTGCAGCCTTGGTCTTAGGCAGGATTCCAGCATAGCCAGAGAGTCTTGGGGAACAGATAGCTCCAACTTGTAGTAACTCTGGGGCAGGAAGGAAGCTCCTATACTAGCTAAGTCATTGTTGACCATTTGGGTGCAAAAAGGATTTTGATCATGCTTTTGGGTGATCTGATATCTCACTATCTGATTTTAGTACACATTAATTCATTTGCTTATTCATTCTTTTTTGGCTGAAACATGGTCTACTCAGCTTAAAAATGGCTCCCATATGACCGGTCTTGTAGAGCCTTCCAGTGCAGTGGAACTTTGATGGTCTTCACATTGTGAGGTACAATGCTGCCTGTGATAATGCTAACCTTGGATAAGCACAAAATAGGTACATTTGATTAGAGGCAGAGGATTACTTGGATGCATTACTAAAGGTGGTAATGGAAAGATGTCACTGAGGTACTCTGCTTCATCTAGAATATCTGTTTGGTGGCTTTGCAGTGTGGGTATCTTCTCTTTCAGAAGAAAGTATTCTTTTTTCATGTTATGCATCTTCAACATGACCCTGAACCCTCTTTCTTTCACCAAAAAATCATAAACTTTCTGCTGATTTGAGAAATATCCTCTAGGTGGCACCATTTATAGCTCTCTGAGTCTCCCAGGGCCTGCTTGCCTGCCTTCCTCAAAAGCAAGGCCACTTTATTCCTTGGCCAGCCTGCTGTGCCAGCAACCTCTGCCCAGAGCAGCTCTTTCCCAGCTCTTGTAGGATCTGCAATGTTTTAGGCTGACTTCTAATTGATCTTTCAGGTGACCATTGTGTGCCTACCCATACTCCTTCAGGTTGCTTTGCAGGGTGGCTTGACTAACTGCTCCTTCTTCCAAACTCCTCTAGCAATTCATTCTCTATACTGTAGCTTAGCAGCCAGTGCTTCTCATTTTGCATTGTTGTTTTATGCATGCAGACTGCCTGCCCAAATTATTAAACCTTTAAGGGCTTTGTATGCCTCAGCCATCTGGCATAGTGCACTGCCTGGGACAGGCAGTCTGCGAGTGTGTTTGTTGTTGATGTAGGTTTTGTATTCTTGTGTTCATTCATCCCTTACTGAGTATCCGTTCTAGGCTAGGCACTCTTTTGGGTGCACTGAAAACAGTTATGAAAGACAAGGTCCCTGCTCTCAAGCAGCTCCTAATCTCATGAAAGAGAGAGACGTAGACAATTACAGTGGTATTACAGTGGTGCAGTGCATGGTGTGAAGCAGCCATGCTAAGTGACTCTGGGAACAAGAGAAGTGCAGGCTTTTCCTTCCCCCCAAGCATCTTTTACAAGAGTGTGGCTGTGACCTTTACACTCTTTGACCCTAGGATCACTCCTGGAGACTGAACTATGCCTTTGACTGTTTTTCTTTGCCAGTACCCAAAGGACAGGATGACATGACAGTGGAGGTAGGATGTCACAGAAGAGGTGATAGTCTTCCCATTTTCCTCTGGTGTTCACTGCTCCTAAGGTTTTGTGGTTTGCTTTTCAGCTATCTAGTAATTGCCCTTGAATTCTCGAAATGGTTTATCATCTCACTGTCTGTTTGGGGGTGATTTGAAATTGCTGATTTCCTCTTAAGTGGTGTAGATACATATTTATCGAAAACCTATTCATTCCAAATGTCCCCTTTCCTGTGAAGTCTTCAGTTCTCCTGAACAGAATGAATGATTCCTTCCTTTTTATACCTTTATATTTTACTTGTATCCCAACTTTAATACAAATTGATTTCATTTTCTTTTATTATAGCTGTTCAGAGCCCTAAGACTTTAAGCCTATTGAGGGCAAGGACCATATTTTATTCATCTTAGTATCTCTCTTCTTGCACTTTCATCTTAGTTATTCACATATGGTAGGCAATGAATAAGTTTGTTGATTTAATGAACTGGGACTTTGTAACATGATCCATGTTTAGTTGAATATTTTAGCATATTTGCTTCTAGAACATGGTCAACAACTTCAGTAGTTTCTACATGGATTTTGTTCGCTTGACTTAGGTTGTATGAATATTCGCTTGGCAAATGCTTTCCAGATACATATACAAAGGTTTCTAAGTAGATCTGGGCTCAGACTTGAAATTTTCCTATTTCCTTATTGACACTCATATATGACTTTATCACTGCAGAGTGTTGGTTTTCCTTACTTCTTGATTTCTTCCCAATACTTGAAGGAACATCCTCCTATTGATTTGTCTAATCCATTCAAATATCTACCAAGTGCCAAGGAGTGTCCCTGATGCTAGGCATATAGGGGTGACAAAACAGACTTCTCTTGTTCTACAATGTGTTGAAAGAATTTAATTCCTTTCATCAAAAAGTAGGTCAGGGACTTCCCTGGTGGTGCAGTGGCTAAGACTGCACGCTCCCAATGCAGGGGGCCTGGGTTTGATCCCTGGTCAGGGAACTAGATCCCACATGCCGCAACTAAGAGTTCACATGCTGCAACTAAAGATGCTGTGTGCCGCAACTAAGACCCGGTACAGCCAAATAAATAAATATAAATATAAATAAATTATATATATATATATATATATATATATATATAAGGTCAATTCAGTCAAAATGGAGTACCTGATAGCTTAATAGCATAGTTTGGGAGACATTTTCAAAAATCTCAGAGGATCCTTGGCAAGGAAACCAGACACTTATTTGAAGCTTCCTGACTGTTATTTGATTTTCTGACGTTTTGTATGTCTCTGAAACTCATATATAGACATATTTGAGAGGATGCAAACTTATAATTAAGTTTTTCCCTTGAAGCCATTTAAAATTTTGGCATATTGAATTTCAATCTTTAACTTCATTAGTCACTTAATTTTAAATTTTGATTTCACAGCGTTCACATAAAGAGGGTGAAGTTTGTCCTTTCTGCTTTCCTGGCCAAGGTGAAATTTAATTACAGTCGGCCTTCCTTATCCACAGGTTCTGCATCCCTGGATTCAACTAAGGGATAACTGCATTTTCTAGGCCAAATATCCTTTTGAAAGGGGAGTCTAAAATATAGATCTTATGTCTGGATGACTTGTTTGGTCTAAGTCGTGGTGTGTGTGTGTGTCTGTGTCTCAAGGGGTGGAAGTAATGGCAAATGAAAGAAGGCAGTTGCACACCCGTCATCCAAGAATCCTATGTGCACTCTTGACCTATAGCAATAGTAGAGTCATGCCCTCACTTTACATTCTGGATCAGCAGTTTGCACTAGAGACATCGCAGAGAAAACATAAAACGTGAAAAAGGGATTCCCTTCTTAAGATACAATTTACTCTCAAGACCTGAGGCTCCATTAAGGCAGAAAGCAGTATGAGTTTCACCTCTTGTAGCTATTAGATCAAATAAAACTTGAACAAGCAAGGAGTTTTTTTGGCCATTTATCAGACACATGTTACAACAAAATAAGCAAACAACATTTTAAAGTAAACTGCCTCAATCGAAAGTGGAAAAACAAAATACTAGAATGGCATTTTGCTGGAGCGATCCTGGTTTTCCCATTTTCCTCTTTTATTCTTTCCATTTCTTTTATTCTTTCCATTTCTTTTATTTCACATTACTTTGCATTTTCCCAGAAGTCATAATTCCATCTCGGTCTAGAATGGTAAAGTCGATTACTTGTCTGTTAAACATCGTGTGCATTTCTCAAAAACAAGAGGAGAGCTTGTAAAAAAACAAAACAAAAACAACTTCAATGGCATGAAAAGTTGGAAGCTATCAGGAGGCTCTTGGAAACTGGGCCGCTTCATTTTTCTGCTCAGGATTTAGATTTCTATCTCCAGTTACTTTGTGGACAGTTTCTTCTATTAAATCTCTCCCGTCCCCCCTCCGCGAGACAGTGACAGTTCCTTCTCTTCTCCAGTCACACTCCACGATTGAGTGTATCTTATTTGCTACGACAGAACTGGGGTCAGAGGTGACGCGAGATACTTTCTATCCGAATGGCGTTTTAGAAACAGGAACGGGGAAGAACACCGAACTGGACAAGAGCCGCCCGGCGGAACTGATCCGCGCTGCCCCGGACCGGGGGGCGGGAGCGCCGAGGCCGTCTTCGGGGGAGCCGGACCGGGTGTTCGCGGCGCCGGCCGGTGCTGGGGGCTTACTGGGCCGAGATCCCCGCCTTCTCGGGGGAGCCGCGGCCGCGTTCCGGGGCCAGTGGGCAGCAGGCGGGCGGAGGCCGCCATATTCCCGCTTTACCACGCCCGGGCGGCCGGCCGGCAGCTGCAGGTTGGCGGCGGCCCCGGCAGCGCCTCAGCGACTCGGCCCCGCCCCCCCGCCGGGGGTGGCTGTGACCGCTGAGCCGGCGGGCCAGACCGAGGGCGCGGGAGCGGGAGCTGCGCGAGCGAGGGGAGAGCCGCACTGGGAGGCGCGCCGCGGCGGCTGCGAGCCCAGGAAAGCCTTGCAGGAGGGGCCGGCAGCCCCGCCTCCCGCTCCCCTCCTCCCACGCCCATCCCCTCCCTCCTCCTCCTTCTCCTCCCTCTGCCGCCGCCGCCGCCTCCCTCCCGGATCTGTGCTCCAGTTCAGAGAAAGAAGAAAATGTGTGTGTGTGGCGAGGGGGAGGGCGAGCACTGAGCAGCCGCTCCGCGCCTGGCAATCCGGGCCGGGGGTGGGCGTCTGGCGGAGGCGGAGGCGGAGGCGGAGGCGAAGGAGCGCGCGGCGGCCGGGCGGGCGGGCCGGCGAGTCGGGTTTGCGCGCGAGCCGGGCGGTGGGCGCGGGCAGGGCCGAGGGCGCCCGGGAGCCGTGTCAGGCGGCGGCGAGGAGCGAGCGCGCCGGGCGCAGGGAGCCGTCGGCGGCCGCTCGCTGCGGGGACGCCCCGGTGGATGTGCTCTCGCCGC
The DNA here is from genome assembly GCF_028564815.1 of Eubalaena glacialis. Taxonomy (NCBI): domain Eukaryota; kingdom Metazoa; phylum Chordata; class Mammalia; order Artiodactyla; family Balaenidae; genus Eubalaena; species Eubalaena glacialis. Next base: position 43,261,601 of record NC_083724.1, read on the forward strand.
CGGGCGCACGGCTTAGGAGAGCCGCGGCGGCGGCGGCGGCGCGGGGGGCGAGGCGGGCCGCCCGTTCCCGGGGAAGGAGGCGCGGGCGTCTGAGCGAGGCCGGGCGCGGCGGCCTTCCCCAGTGCGCCCCCCGAGCCAGCGCCCGCGGCCGCCTCCCGCGTCCGCCTCGCTCCTCCCGGCGGCTCGAGCCGCCAGCTCCCGCCGCACCCCCGGCCCACCTAGTGGCCCCGGCCCTGGCCGCGGCCCCCGCGGCGGTTCGCCGAGCTCATCCCGGACGCGCGCCCGGGCGGCGGGGGCTCGGCGGCCACCGCTGCCTCGGGGGAGCGAGGGCGGGAGGGTGTGTGTGCGCGCGTGTGAGCAGGGGGTGCCGGCGGGGCTGCAGCGGAGGCACTTTGGAAGAATGACTCTGGAGTCCATCATGGCGTGCTGCCTGAGCGAGGAGGCTAAGGAAGCCCGGCGGATCAACGACGAGATTGAGCGGCAGCTCCGCAGGGACAAGCGGGACGCCCGCCGGGAGCTCAAGCTGCTGCTGCTCGGTGAGTACAGCCGGAGCCGGAGCCGGCCGCCGCGGGCCCTCCCGCCGGACCTCTGCGCCCCCTGCCCTCCGCAGGCGCGTTCCCGGCCACTACCCGCACCCTCTTGGGCGCGCGCTCGCAGAGGGGTCGGGGTTGCTCTGCCTGGGGCCTCGGCTTGTGCCTTTCGGTATCCCTAAGGGCTGTGCACTCGGGGTGCGCGTTTGTCTGTGGTGCTTCTGCCATTTGCTCAATGGCACATTGCTTCGGGGAGAGGCGCGGGGGTGGGAAGGTGGGCAGGGGGGTTGAACTTCCAGTGTCGTGGCCGCGGCGCCCCGTGGGGTGGTGGAGTGGGGAGCTGTGCGTATGTGTGGCCCGAGGGTGGCGAGCGGAGCCACGTTGGGGGATGGCGTGCGGTGGGGTGGCCTGTGTGCATCCATTATCAGTGCTTTCCGGGGTCGGGAGCGAATGGTGGAGCGGTGGGTTGACTCGCGACTGGATTCTCCGAGGAGCGATGAGGAGGGAGCCGAGTGGTTGGCTCTCCGAAGAAAGCGGGGTTGTGTATTCGCGGGGCGGGGAGGCAAGCCCAAATGTGTCACACAATTGCTGTTCTCTAACCACCAGACCACCAAAAGGAGGGACCCAGAAGAGTTTCTTAATGGTGACAGGCGTGTGTCTCCACCATTCCTTCCAGATAAAGATGAGGGATACGGGAGGGTTGTGCTGTATGGTTGTTGACAGCGATGGGTATCTTTTGTTTAATGAGGCAACCCAGATGTAGGCCTGAATTCACAATAGTTACCAGTACAGCCTCAATTACTCTCATGGAAGCAAAGAGAAACCTTTTGTTTAAAGCGGACAGCATTTTAATATCTTTGGAATCTGGGCTAGAAGGAAAACGGGAAGTGAACAGCAAAAATTTCCCTTTAATCTCTACAAAATAACCCAACATTCTGCCTTAACATTAAGTTAGCAAGAAAATGCCATTTCTGAACTAGGAATTTTATTGATTATTATCTCTGAGAGAATGTTCAGAATCAACGTTCAGGCCAGCGCGACATAACTCTGAGCTATTGTGGTAGGAAGAACAAACAGCTTTGCAGTAACAGGCCTGAAAAATGTCTGCACTCGTGTTCTGGATATTTGCGTGTATGATAAATAGACTTCTCAGACATTTATGGAAGAAAAGAATATTGTCAATTCTGATTTGAGAAGCATGCATTTTCTTTCTTATCTTGAACTTTCCATCTCCTGGTTCAAGGAACCAATTGCCTTTGGGACTGAACTGCTTATGTACTGGATCATTTACAAGAAGGAACAAAATACAGTGATTACAAATAGTTACTAATGGTTAACTCACATGCCCTGCTTAATGTCTTCATTTTGAAACCAGATTAGGTAAATGTGCACATGTTTATAAAGAACAGAAGGCAAACCCTGGGTAAGAGGGGTAGACTTTAGGGAATGAAGCCAGGGAAGGGGAAAACTGCAATTGGAAAAGGAAGATCTTTTTATTTTTTATTTTTATTCTCATTTTGAGCTACTTCTAATGGCTGAAAAGGTGTAGTTGAATGCTTTCTGAATTCTCAAGATTGAGAAGAAAATAGAGGGGGCAAGAGAAACGTATGGAGTTTAATGCATGATTAAGGGAAAAAGCGTGTGTTTTAGAGAGACTTAAGGATGGTTTTTCTTTTTCTTTTGCCCTGTGTACAGTCTATTTGTTTCTGTTTAGCTGTGAATAGGGCATTTGAGGTCTCTCAGGCCAACCCCATTGCTTGAAATGTGGCAGCTCTGGGTTCCTAGCAGCTGTGAGTTAGAGCTCAGGGGATTTGTCTGTCTGAGGGCCTAGGTTTGAATGTCTAGGAGGAGGACTTTGGGAGAAATGCCCGTAGATGGACACTTAATTACAGACTGGACTTAAGTAACATATTGTGCTTTTTTTTAAAACAAAACAAAACATATTTTGCTTTAAAAAATGAACTTGGAGATAATTTTATGAGGAAAAAAATTAAAACAGTTTACTGCTGAAGTGGTGGTGTGGAGAACTTTTCTTCCTCCCCTTCTTATTTGATTTTCGAGTAGGGTTAAATACAGCCCCGCCCCAGCCCCCAAATTTGGCCTATTAGAAGTGGTAGAAAAATATGACATCAGTTTAACATCTACATTTATTAGCATTTTAAAACTATACAACTTTTTGTTAGAAACTCAATCCCTAGACATCATGTAAGATTTGCTACAGCTTCATGTTCTAGGTATGTTGCTTTTGTAACATAACTACTGCAGTACCTACACTATTTATATAGTCAGTGCTATATACTAAGTGTAGATTTGTGTGTGTGCTTGTAATTTTTGAGTCCCGGAGAGAAATGATGGTTGATTTGAACCAGGGAAGGTATTGGGGAGGGTTTCCTTCTGATGAATGCCTGATGTGCTGCTTTGATGTGTGCACTCAATCTTCATTCATGTAAATGATGCCCATCAAAAGGTTTACCAGTATTTTTAACTACTTTATTTAAATTGAGGAATCACCCTTATATTTAAATGAAATTCAGTGTAAAATTATTTTCAAAGTAAATTGTAGTTCAAAGCATGACACCATTTTAATGGATTTATTTGGCAGGGGCCCCTTGCAAAATGTAAAATTAATTAGTTAATTTTATACTACGGAGAAATTAGAAAGAAAAAATAGTGGTTACCTGCCTAGATGAAAGTATGGCAGTAAAATTTGGGCTGCCTTGATACCTATCCAGCAATTATGCCGATGTGTTCCAAATTCTACAGTACTTATACATTTTGATATTTATTCTTTTTAAAAAATGAACCCAGAAACCTACTACCATAAAATAGCATATTAAATTCTGAATTCTTGTTTTCTTTATTCATTTTCTAAATTCATTTATATAGTGTTTATTTTCTTAGACACCTCAAAGAAAACTGTGTTTGTTTTCTACATAGATATGCAAGAGAATATTTTAAGTTTTTATATACTTCCTAGATGTAATGCACATTGTTTCCTTTAATTAATACTTATGAATATTAACTAAATATTTCTATTGGTGGTACATAGGTCACACTATTTAATATAATGTGTCTTTAAGTCTGTATAAAACAAGTGGCCTTGAATGCCTGCCTCCGGTCAAGGATATTCATGTTGAAATTTTCAGTTCCTTGAAGACACATTTTTCCCCCCATTAACCTGTCTTATTTTACATGTTTTAGAAATCTTTACTCTTCAGATCTTAATCATCAAATAGAAAAATTTAGCAAATCTTTTTTTATTGATTGGATTCTACCTATTGAAGAGGCAAAGTTTAGGCCCGTTTTAGATGAAAGAATATATGTTCTTGCTCTTCTAACTGAATTCCATATGTGATTGGAGATTTTCTTTCTATTCTAGACTGGAAGCTTAGGAGAGTAGGGACTGAGGACTGATTCTATATTGTTCACTATTAAATCCCAGCTTCTAGCACAATCTCTAATTCATAGAATGGTCTCAATAAGTATTTGTTGAATAAGTAAACTTATTTGTAACCCTCCTAATAGAAATTGGGACCATAAAACAATGAAGACATTATAGAGACATGGGGAAATGTAATGTTTTTATTCTGTGGCAGAGAAAATCATGATCTTTTTAAAAAAATTATATGTAACTCTTTGAGCCAATTAAATACAAATGCATTCCAGGATAGGAAGTGTTAATGTAAGATGTTACATCACATATTGAACCAGTGTATTACAGTTCTGTGCTGGGTGCATTTGGGAATGATAACAGTCACACTTAAAATATGAAAGTTTACAGGAAAAAAAAAAAAGAAACCATACCATGTCTTGATTACTTTTTTTTGTATAGAAGCTAGTTTAACCCTCTCATCTTTTTGCCATATACTTTTCCCCATGATACACTCGAGTGAATTTTTAAATTCTCTATTGTACAGGTGGTGACCGAACAGATTTTTACGATTTACCTATATATAATTACATGAGGAGAACCACAGCGATTAAATTTTAAGAATTGCAGAAAGAACGTTTTTAATTTGAGCGATGTACATTTGTACTGAAAACTGAACAGTTACAGAGCAAGAAGGCACCTGGAAGGCTAGGAGTGCTCTGACAAAGTTAGACTGTGTGGCGAGCTCATGCATGCAGGTCTGGGTAAAAGCACCCACCCCATTCCCCCTGTGTAGAGTTCACTAGGGGAAGGACGAGGATGTTGATGCCCAAATTAACCTGGAGGTTAGTGGCTGTCTAGGATGGCTACTCAGAACCGCAGAATGAAAGCTTCCTTCTGAGCAGCCCTAATAACAGAATCTCCCTGGAAATACCATAATACAGTGTTTAGGAGGCTGCTTTAAGACCAGCTGGTTTTCTTTTTGCTACTTTTTTAGCTTGCAAGTGTTGAATATGTTTCTAAATGTCAGGATTTGTTTGGATGCGTTTCCTTTTTTCTTCATTTTATGTTTTTGGAAACAAAGTACTTATAGTTTGTATCTGAAGAGTGAAGTGGCAGCATCCCTCATAAAAACCAAAACTGTAGCTCTGACTATATAACAAAGCGTTCAGAGTAAGATTTTTGCACTGAACCACGTAGATTCATTGTCTAGATCTGCCATATAACTGTCAATCTCATATTGTTTCTTCTTATGGGAATTTTGGGCACAAATTAAAACCCTACTGAACAGTGAAGTTATCCCGTATGTATCTGTTCAAATATTTTTAGGTAGGCTTAGGAAGGAGAACCAGAAGAATAATTTAGTGGCCATTTTGTTTATTACAGATAAATTTTATAGCCTCTTTTTCATTAAAAAAAAGTCAAACAACCCAGCTGTACCTTATAAGAGATGGCTTATGTTTAATTTTCAGAGATGCCTATTAAATATAGTTATGATTTTTATTACAGATGAATTTTTAAGGACCTGAAACAGCTTCTGCAGTTGTGAGGCTGCGTGCTATGCTAAACTTAGCAGAAAAGAACACATTTTTCTTCATGATCCAGGCAAACTTACACTTGAAATGAACGAGATTTGCCAAGGATGATTTTGATTCCAGCATTCATATTAGTTTTTCTTTAAGGTTATTAGTTCTTTTGGTATTAATGGAAGTGTGGATTGGGTGTTGTAGAGGAAAAATAGGGAGCTCAAAGGGTACATCTTGCAAGAGAGAGAAGCCATTTTAAGAAGGTTAGGATTGCTTTCTCCCTGAGAAGGTGGAAAGAATGTGTTTTCTCCAGACTCTCTCTTTTGGGTTGAGGGAAATACAAGTATTTGTAGCAGCAAATTTAAAGTCTAATTTTCTGGTTGAAGGGGAGGGTAGTGACATTTTTTTTTTTCAAAGGGAAACTTTTAAGCAATGTTAAGATCTCTGCAGAATTAATCCTAGGGAAGTGTGAAATAGCAGTAGAAGGTAAAATGTGTGATTGTTGGTAATTAAATCTGTGGCAATAACTGACTACAGTAAACAGTGAATGTTTTCTCTTGTTCTGCTGAATGGAGTAACATTAAAGAAAGAGCTATTCTCAGACCCAAACTCTATTTTGTGTGAACAGCTGTTACTAATAAAATTATAGGAAGTTGTTCAACAATCACCTATGATATGTTACCTTACTGATACGTAAAAAACCTGTCTGATTTCTCCTCTAACATGTAGTAAAAAGGAAAAAAAGGACCTAAACATGCTGTCGTAAATGAGTTCATAAATCCTAGGTGGTCATGAATCTGGACTTTATTACAAACAAAATAAACATCCATGTTGCAGTGTTGAGAACCAAAGACTGAATTTGCTAAGTAGCTCTGGGGTTGACCTTTATACCTAGCCATAATTTCTGAAATCAGTGCAGAATAGTTTGTTAAGAGCCTCATGTTTCAATTTTAAGAACAAAATTAGTATTACTTAAAAATAAAGTTATCAAGATATTTCAAATTCATTTATTCAGCAAACACTTGCCAGTTTTTGGAAAACAAATATTTCCTCTAAATTTTTTACCAGACATACCATAAGAAAGAACAGTTGTATATAGAATGCTGATCAAATGAACAAATAGATATTAAGCACCTACTATGTGCAAAATAATGTACTACGTGAGACACTCCCTGTTTCTTATTTGCCAGCAGGAAAGACTACAAGCACTTTTCACAGTTCTTGTTGTTTTACAGTTGATGCCCTCAGCCTGACATGTCCTTCTGAGTATTATCCTTCCTGGTTTTGGCTTTTCTATTGGCTCTTAATACAAAGAAAAAGACAAAATAATCTGAAGGCCATTCTAGAAGCTTTCCGGGGATTACGCAACTGGGGAGAGCAGACGGTCTTGAGAATTTGAACTCCTGAGTGATATATATTATTTCCTTGGAGCAAGCATATCGTTTTTTGCCTTTAACTATGAGAAACTGTTTATGACCACTTGCCCTATGTTTCTAACTAAAGTGGAAGCTACATGAGGGAAAAGATAGGGGCCGTTGTTTCTTTGTAGCTCAGCGAAGCACCTTGTCTTGCTCAGTTTACAATCATTCTGTTGTAACTGGGGACTCAGTAACTGGTGACTTGTGGGTGTAGGAGGACGGGGGCAGGGTGGGCAGCTGGGTTCCCAGAAGAAAGTAGAGCAGTTGAAGGGAGTGAATTTAAATGTCTTGCTTTCTTCTAATGGGTATCATTGATTTGTTCTCCATTTACCACGCCTCTTTGTCATTTTGTGGGCCACTTGGGGCACAGTTAAAGAAATTCTGTTTTAAAGGCGAGGTCATCTTTGTCTCCATGCCTGCTTCTCATTCATTGTCTCAGGAGAATGATTCAGTTGAATGTTCTCGTAATTGTTTCGGGTTAAAAAGCCAATAGCAGTTTATCCAGCAGTTTGAATGGAAAACTGTTACACAAGTCCTTTGAAATTTGAAAATTCTACACACCTTTATTACAGGATTAATCTTAGATTGTGAGCAATTTGACTGCTTTGGAAGCAAATAGCTGTTTCAGGGAAGTGTGTGATGGATTGTGGTGCAGTCGGGAACCAGAATGTTAGTAATGCCATGGTATTTCTGCAGTCTCACAGAAGGGAGCAATAATTGATCCGCAAATTAAAGAAGAAGAGCTAGAGTGAGACTTTTTGGCTCTATTACAGGAAGTGAATAGTGATGTTTAGAAACGTGTTCATGTGTATTTCTGAGAGATGGCCTCATGTTTTTTCCCTTTGGAGAACTGAAATCATGAATTAATTGCCTCTTTCCAGAATTTGCCCTTCCCCCCCTTCTTTTTATCACCATCACTTAGTAAAAAAATTGAAGTAGAATTTTTCGTTTGCTTCTTTTTTTACATTTTAAAAACTTTTTTCATCTTTTTCAGTTTTAGTGTTTGTTTTTTACATTTCCATTTGGGGAAGAGGCGGTGGGGTGACGGGTGGCGTTTTCCACGTATTTCCTGGTGACTGCAGCTGACCAGTGATTTCTAGAGAGAAACGCTCCAGCGTCTCATCCACCCATTGTTCAGTCTTCCAGCTTTTTGCTGCAGGCCCCCCACCCCGCAAAAAAAGACCCTTCCGTGGAATCCCACCCACCCGTTTATTCTCTCATCACAGCTTCCTTAACCAAATGCTAGGAGGGGTTCCTTAGATTCTCTGGTGTGTGCATTTCTTTCAGATTTAGGGAACTTCCAAGTTGGTGCTTCTTTCGAACATCATGTGGTTGTGAGCCGGTGAGAGGGGAAGTTGGGTGCTTGAATGCATTAAAAGAAAGACACTTGTGAATGTGCTTTGAGGAGGTGATTAACTTTCTGTAGCAACACCGCGGTCTGCAAAACAAAATACATTGTTATCGAACAAAATGTAAAATTCTCCTTTTCCAGAGGACGGGGACTTGAGACTGGTGCACGGTTACCAGCAGAAAGCTAGCGAGCCTGTGCTGGATAATCTATCACAGGCCACTGGGTTTCAAAATAGGATGCAGTGCGTGTACTAGAAGGGGAGAAGGTGCTGTGGGCCTGTGTTGGGTAAGAGCGCATCTTCCTCATTTGATGATTTGAACACCCTCACCTCCCTTACTTGAGAGCTTTAAAACATCTCTTTCTCATTGTGTTTCTATCCCGGATAGTCAGGGAGGGTGGCGCTAGCAGCAGCCTTTGCTTGCTTTATACCCAGTCTGAGAGGGTTCTTTGGTTAGTTTATTTTTTAGGGTAAAGACACAATGATACGTTCTTGCCACGTGAATTGATATTTTAGGAACTACACCTTTCAGAGCTCCTTCATTATATTACAGGTTCTTTCCGCAGATGGCAAATGCAATTTTCCTCTTGTCCTAAAGAGCTGACCCATTTCCTGTGACTTGTTCTAATAATACAGGATGACTTTAATTCTTGTTCCTGGTTTGCCCTTAAAAGAATGCCAGGGTACTCGTTAAGAGTTTAAGTCTCTTTTCTCTCTAACTCTTGTGATGTATTTTTGGAAATCAGCAGATCATGCAAAAACAACAGCACACTGGCTGTGTGAGAGTTTGTTTGAGCAGGCCGGGAAATACTCCTGTGGCTCTGCATGTTGGTGTAGCTGTGAGTATCTTTTCTAAAGCCTGTAACGGAAAGGCAGTCGGTACTCCTGCCCTGCCTCCCGCGACTAACCCACGGGTGTTTCGCTCCTTTGTTCCTTTACTATTTCTATAGAAACCCGTAGAATGAAGAGATTGGACCAAATCTAAAGGCTGTCTGAACTTTGAAACTTCCTCTGCTTCCCCTCTGCGACGTTGCCATCTCAGCCAGTTTCCAGCCACTGTCAGCCCTGGACAAGGGGCCTGAGCCTCAGCCTCTTCAGGAGTGATGGGCTACCTTGGGAGGCTCGGCCAGGTCTGGTGGGCTCCTCCTGGCCGCCCTCGCTCTCCGCTCTTTCCCCCGCAGGCAGGCGGCTCGGAGAGTGCTGGGCGAGAGCTGTGAGGAGGGTTAGCAAGTGTGCCCAGAGCCGCCCCTCATGCCTCCCGGCATGCTGCTGATAGTCTCACTGCCTTCGCAGGGAATGGTATCAAAAGCCTCCTGTCATATCAGCGTGGGTCTCTTGCTTCCTGCAGGAAGGGCGACACCCTAGGAGACACGGAGGTGGAGCCTGAGAGGCAGTGTTCCTGAGCTGCCCTGCTCAGGCCTGGGTGTGTTTTCTTAGACACCCTTAGGCAGCTGCCTTTGACTCACTCCTCCTCCTCTTTATTCTTCTTCGTTGGGCTTTAAGCAGTGCTTTTCATTTGCCTGCAAGCTGCTCAAGCGCATCTCTGCCCTTTTCAGTGAGAGCAGGTTGGCTCTTTGAGCCTGGGCACTGGGAGTGCCTCACGCACCTTGGTGGAGCACTTTGGGGGCTGCTTTGTATTTGGAGCCAGTCCGTCCCTTTTCCATGGCCTTCCAGGAAAGATTTGGAATTAACCCTTAGATGGACCACTTATGTCCATTTCTTCTTCCATAACTATGCTCATTTTTTTTCCGTTGGGGCTTTAATTTTTATTTATTTATTTATTTATTTATTTATTTATTTATTGGCTGCGTTGGGTCTTCGTTGCTGAGTGCGGGCTTTCTCTCGTTGCGGCGAGCGGGGGCTACTCTTTGTTGCGGTGCGCGGGCTTCTCACTGCGGTGGCTTCTCTTGCTGCGGAGCACGGGCTCTAGGCACGTGGGCTCAGTCGTTGTGGTGCACGGGCTTAGTTGCTCCGCGACATGTGGGATCTTCCCGGACCAGGGACCGAACCCGTGTCCCCTGCTTTGGCAGGCGGATTCTTAACCACTGTGCCACCAGGGAAGTCCCAGGGTTTTAACTGAAACCAGAAGAACAGATAAGGCTGGACACATTCATAATATGAAGTAAGGAGTTTTCATACTTTTTTGTTTTAAAAAATATTTATAATATATACATATAAATTGCTGTGGCCTCTGAACCGCCCTTAGTTGTCATGACCATGGTCGGAGAAACTTTAAGAAAGCAACTTCCTGTGTCCCTTGTCTGCATTCTGGAGAAAGGGCTCTATGACCAAAGAAGGAGCAGCTAGACTTTCATCCTGGCTCTGGAGAAACATTGTTACAGAGCCCAGTTCCACTGGAAGTGCCAGGCAGGCGTTTGGCATTCCTTGACCCCTACTTTCCTTCTGGCCCATGGCCTTCTCATTATCTTATCAGCTCCAGGCTTCCTTACCTTGATTTCAGATTTGGAGTTGGACAGGTGCAGGGGAAAAGGAGAACAGTTGCAGGCGACAGAGAGTGATATTGATATTGGGGGATATTGAGGGGCTTGGCAGGGCACAGGGTGTTGCTCCTTGTAGGGGTGGTGCACCGTGTGTTCCCTAAGCTCTGGAGGGAAGGAAGGAGAGCAGAGGAGAGGTGCCCTGTGCTGTGCGTTGACTTGGCCACATTGATTAGGAAGAGCCCAGCCAATGCAGCTTCCTCTTGTCAGCTCCACTGCCCAACCCGGTTTTTCATCGTTGTCACATCTACTGTACCCTTCCTCTCCCAGATGCTGGGTTGGGAGGTGAGCATGTGTAGAAGACTGGGTTTTATGGGAGGCGTTTTTGTTGCATGCACTCTCTGGGTCCTCCCAGAGGTGGTTAGATAGCCTAAAGCACAGAGCTCAAGTCAAGCTGTGTTCTGAGGAAAACCATTCACACTTTAAAAAGAAAATTTACAACCAGGCTCTTCCAAGTGTTCCCCCCACCCCCCCATTTAAGGTGTTTAAGGTGATAGAAATGCATCTATTACCGTATTGAGAACTCTGCTAATCTGGTGATGGGTTATTAGGATGTCTCTTGCCTAGGAAATCTGCTTTTATGTGGCATGCTTCTCCTACAATAGAGTGCCTTCTCAGTTGCCCAAGGCAGTGAGTAGATAAATGGTATCATGAGATATTCTTGCCAAGGGGATTCTTACTCAGGTGGAGCCATGTAATATAGAAGTTGTTTGTAATTTTTAGCTGAAAAATGCACCTGTGTGTTGGTTGTGTTCTCTTAGGAGCTGTTCACATTCTGGGCTATAACATCCAAGTCCAGGGAGCAGATTATTCAAGGTCCCTAAAGCCTATTTACGACCAGCATTCAAAATGGGCTTCATTTGTCCATGATAGAATTAAGAGGACTTCTTGATTCAAAATGTAGGCAAATATATTTTGAATACTTTGAATAATTTTGAATAATTTGAGAGTAGAGCTAATGAGTGCTGAAACAAAAGATACTTGAAATCAGCCTCTATTTTTATTACCAGTCACTTCCTTGTGTGTTAGGAACTAATGAATTACCATAGTACTGGCTCCTCTTGGAGCCAAACTTGGTCCAGACATGGATTCTAGAGATGGAAGGGCCTTGATGGGTTCAAGGACTAATGAATGGGATGTCCTCCGAACATCCTGGTATCTCCTGTTACGTGTTGGGTCACCATCTAAGATGTTATCTGAAGCACATTAGAAATGACTAAACAATTTGGGGCAGATGTCAACTCTTATAATGAGGAGTCCCATAAGTTTCCCATCTTCTGGTTGGAGAAGATACCTGTATGTTGCTTGATCAGTTTCAGAAAAATAATTTGTATTTCCCCATCCATACAATTCTTGACAAAGGGTTCCATTTTAATGGAGGAAATCATGACTTCATTAATATTTCTTTAGGGAAATCTGGACTCCCAATATATTTTCACCAAAGTCAGCAGATATGTCCTTTGAGAAACACGTTTTCTGTAGCGCTTTCCACTCCAGACCATGCTTATTATGGGAACAGGGATTCTTGTCTAGGGTTTTTCTAAATCCCTAGGGTCTATCTGTGAATTGCTACTCAAATTACAATGTATCCTTCCCAGAATTCATTAATGCATTGTGCATCCCTAGTACTGAATCACAAGGTCACATAATGATTTGTCTTTTTTTGTTAAAAATATTCTTTCTTTATATTATATATCTTCAAGCAGTATGCTACTGCCTGAATTTAGATTGTTTTTTATTCTCTTTTTGGAATGCAATAAAGAAGAACACTTGAGATATGTATCCTCTGATGGTATGGTTGCTTTCTAAAATAGTTTAAAAAGTTTAATAATGAGACAAACTGTTGTACTGAATAGACAAAGTTTGAGTCAAGAAGTGTTTATTTTCTTCCACTTAAGAATTTTCTTACATTGTTAAGGAATACATTATATTGTTTTCATGGCCTTTGAAATGACAGCCCATTCTATGTTAATAATATTATTTTTTGTTTTATTTTTCAGTGATTTTGAAATTTTATGAGTAATGCAGTTTTTTAGACAAAATATGAAAAAAAATGTTTGAAAATGTATCCATAAGTTTATCCAGAATGTACCGATCTAAGAAACGTGATTTTTTTGTTTTTTGTATATTCCTTTCTAGTCTGCTTTCTTTTTATGTTTCTTGCGTGGATGTAATCATACTGTACAATTTAACATTATGTTGTAAGCATTTTCTGTGTGGTTATATAAACTTCATATTAATATTTGGAATTGTATAATATTCTGTTAGAGGAGATATATTAATGTGCTTGCTTACTCTTTTTTTTTTTTTTTTTTGGCGTTTAGCTTTCTCCCAGTGTTGCCATTTTCTTTTCTTTTTTTATTTGAATTTTATTTTTTTATACAGCAGGTTCTAATTAGTTATCTATTTTATACATATTAGTGTATATATGTTCCATTTTCAAAATAATGCTGTGATGAAGTTCTTGGCATAGATAGCAATTTTTTTTAAAACACATTCACACACTTTTGTTAGATGAAATGTTACTTCTAACATTTCTAACAGTTACTTCTAACAGTTAGAGGATATGAAAAATTTTATAGCTCTTGATTACACACAACTTAAACATATTCTGAAATGATTGTATACAATTTGCAACATCGTGAGTAGTATTATAAGATTATCAGTAAATTAGTAGGCAAAAAATGGTACATAATTAAAACATTTGCACTTATTTGATCACTAGTAAGAATGACCATTTTCCCATATGTTTGTTTCTAGTTGAATTCCTTATTTTGTAAGTTGTCTCTTCATTTCCTTTGCCTATTTGTGAGCTCCCAACACACAAATGAAATTAGCCTTTTTCATATTTACTGCAGATAACTTAACCCTCGTCTGTTGTTTTTCTTTTTCTTTGTTTTGTATTATTTAATACAGAAGTTTTTAATTACTTTGAAGCCAAATCTGTTGATCTTTTGCTGTTCTTTTTTTAAATAAAAATCTTAATTTGGTTTAGATACTCCCTGAAAGCCATATTTACTGTTCTTGTCATGGGCGAAACTAGATTGAATATAATGTTTACACATCACTGTTGTGTGATTCTTTTTCTTTCAAAGTGAAAATAAAATGCATACACATATAAATTCACACTATCCCAGATTATACAACATAAGCTGTTCTGTATGTAATTGGCTTTTCTCATCCAGTAATATGTAATGGATATCTTGCCATGTAATATAAATCCTTTGCATCACAGCTATGGCTTTTTAGTGTTGCAGTGTATTTTTTTGTCATTGTTCCAGTGTATTAGGAATCATACGGTGATGTGCTGCAGCTAGCTTGCACCTGCTCATAAAAGCCAGTTCTGTACATTTCTTCTCAACTCAGCATTCACTGAGTTCATTTTGGTAGCTTGAAATTAGCCATGATGGGAGTACTCATGCCGCAGAAATTGGCTGATATTACAAATACGAGCTCCCCTCGCCCCCGCCCCTGCAGAGCTAGTTGTTAAAGATTTGCCAGCACACCACCATTTATATATACCTGACCCTGTTGATATGTATCTCGTTTTGAGTCCATTAAATTTCTTTAATCATCAGTGCTCTAGAGAATACTGTAGGGGATCGATCTTTGTACATTTACATATTCAGATAAGTTCCTCAGAGTTGGATCATCAGCCCAATGATAGCCTTATTTAAAATTTTGATACACATCACCACTCTGACTTTCAGAAAGGTGGTATTGGTTTATTTCCTACCTCTAGCTTATGTAGTAACTGTTTTGGCACATTTTAGTATCATTAGAATTTTGGTAATCTGATGGGCTAAAAAAAATAATCTTGTATTTATTTGCATTGTATTGAATTAATTTCTATTATAAAGTCTTCATTTTCTTTTCTAAACTGCCTATTTACAAAAATAACAAATGCCTCAATTTATTATTTAGTTTAGGTTTCAGGTTTCCTTTAGGTTTAGTTTTTTAAATCACTTTTAGTTTCAACTTTAATAACTGATGTATTTCTAGAAAATTGACCTTTTTATCTATGGAAGAATGGAGTGCCCTAGGATGAATATCTCCAAGGGAAAAAGAAAATAGAACTGATAAGGTTATATGACATGTTTAGCTATGTGCAAAATTGTACAGCAACACAAAAGCTTTTACTTGTAATATGAAGTCCAGTTTATATATTTTTTCTTTTGTTGCTTATGTTTTTGGTGTCACGTATAAGAAACTGTTGCTAAATCCAAGGTCACAAAGATTTACCTCCATGTTTTCTTCTAAGAGTTGTATAGTTTTAGGTTTTACATTTAGGTCTTTGATCCACGTTGAGTTGATTTTTTGTATATGGTGTGAAGTAGGGTTCTGATTTCATTCGTTTGCAAGTAGGGTTCCGATTTCATTCGTTTGCAAGTAGTTGTTGCAGCACCATTTGTTGAAAAGACATTCATTTTCCATTGTATGGTCTTGGTACCCTTATTATTAATTTATTTTTGCCTTATCTTTAGTACTTTCTTTTAATTTGTCTAGGTTTATTTAGTTGTACTATAAAAATTTTCTTGAAATAAAATTCTTAGATTATTTATTTTAACATTTTCTTGATTTAAATGAGAAGTGTTTAAAGCTTTGAATTTTTCAACTTGTTACTACCTAGTGTTCATATCATTCTTTTACAGACACTATAAAATTATGATTTTTATTTTTATCTTTGAACCAGGATTGTTTAAGACAGTTTAAAATTTTCCAAGTGGTTGTGATTTTTTTCAACCTTTGTTATTCCTTGTCTTACATCATTTTGATAGGAGAATGTGGTCTGTATTGTTTTTACTTTTTGGAATTTATTGTAGCCCAGTATATAGTCAATTTTTGTTCTATGGATACATAAAATATATACATGTATATATAATAAAAGAAATAGGTTGTTATTTAATTTTACTGCTTATATTTGGCTTCATTTCTCCATGCTTTTCCTTGTGTGATTTGTTCAAGTTTCTTGTCAGCAACACTGATTTGGCAGTGCTTGGCATATAAATGTCAAGCGGCAATAAGTAGGTTTTGAATGACTGAAGTTCCTGCTGTATGTATTTGATGTTCTGATTTCATTTTTAAGTTCTTCAGTATTATTTTTTTTTCCTTATTTCCCCTTTTAGCTCTGACAATTTCTTTCTACCTTATTTTATTTTTTTAATATCCTATTTCAAACAGTCCACGTTTCCTTAAATTTTCTTGATAATACAGAGCAGTTATATTCTACTTTTTTCTTCTGTTTCCTAGAGTATATCTTCCAGAGTGTTCTCTTCATTTTCCTTCTGCATGTTCTGTGCCTTGTCTTCATTTTTTCTTAAGAATGCTCCAAATTTTGTCTGGCCCCACTGTTTGTCCAAAAACAGTGTGGGTGGAATCTCATTGACTTCCTTCCCTATTTGTCTTGGGTCTGTGTGTGTCTTTCTCTTAGCACTTAAGCTGGTGGGCTGGACGATGATAGTATACATTCTATTTTTAGCCATTCAGTTGTTGGAGTAGAGTGGTGGTAAGGCTCTGTGGCGGTGGGCAGCTTCAGACTATGGGCTTTGCCTCTTCTTAATTTTGTCGTATTTTACAACCAGTTCCATTTTTCTTTTCCGTTTGCATGTGCCAGCCATTTTGATGAGAAATTGTTCTCATTTGATGAGAAATGATGCTTTCCTGTTTGTGGGATTTTCGTTCTGTGCACCTGTTGGGTATATTTCTCTGTATTCTTAGACCACTTTGCACAGGAGGCCCGCTTTCCACCCTCAGCACTGCCAGGTCAGAGGGAGAGACTGGGATCGCTTGGCTGTATAGTGTCTCTTTAGCCCCTCCTCTGCTAGTAGAAGTGAGTTCCAGTAGGATGTTACTTATTCCTCCAAGTTGGGGGATACCAGGAAGTCTTTCAGGACCTTGGATACTAGCTTCCCTCAGCACTGCACTATTTTACCAGCAGAAGAGCTATGCAGGTTCTCTCTCTTTGATCTGTTTGCATTGCTTCTGGTTGATAAGTCCTTTGCTATTATTAACGAAGATGAGGTTTCCTCTCTATTTTTTTTCTGTTTTTACATTTTGAGGGATAGAAAGGAAGTTGTTTTTTTGGAGCACTTTGCTTTCTTTCCAGGAAGTGTGCTTTATGAGTCTTGATGACTGTAATTAACACACGTGAAGTCTTTCATAGAGAGTTATAATTATAGCATCTTTTATATGCTTTAAAGTCCAAGCTTGCAGCCCGTACTTCAGTCACCTCTGTAACATCCCCCAATTTATTGTTATTTTATTCCCCTCTATGTTCAGTGGTAGGAACATCATCCCCTAAGAGGAATTAATTTTCTTTGGTCATCTATGTTGCTTAGAAAATGTTTGTATACTGAGCTGAAACCTATCCGAAACTAGTTTTAGGTCCATCCCCTGGGGACAGTGGGACTCTGGAATCCCCTGAAACACATCTACTTTTCCAAATAATCGGAGTTATCCTCATGACACTTCTGCAGTTTGCTTTCTTTGTGTTTAACATTGAGTTCTATCATTTCTCATAAGGCAGGAATAACTTCTTGTCCTTTATCATCCTAGTTGTTTTCTTCTGTAAAAAAAAACAAACCAAAATGGAAGCTGACACTTGAGATATGTTTTTATGAAGTCAGAGTAGGTAATATTTCTGTATCTTTTCCCGAACTGAGATACATGTGACTTCAGAAATCTTTGCCTTTTATCTAAACAAATCATCCCAAGAAATATAGCAGTTTTGAGTACAGAGAGCTTCTGTAACTTTCCTCTACCAGTACCTTGATGGCTCTTATTTATTTTTTTCAATACAGTACTACATTGCTAGCCCTGTTTTTGACCTATGGTATTCTGTGATCTGCATACAATCCTCTGCATTTTTGCATTTATTATATATTTGCATAGGGTTTTCTTTTTTTCCCCCAATTGCTGAGAGTACTTATTCCTATTGAATTTCATCCTGATTCTGTTGGGAATGTCTTTCCAAGGTCAAGATCATTTCAGCTTTTTTTCCGACTTCTAGTATTTCTAATCCTTCCCAGTTCATTCTCAGAGGAAAGTAGATGAACTTATCACAATTAAGATTTATTAAGAATTATATTAAGACAAGTGTTTTTGTTAATACTGTCAATAAAGACATGGAAGGTATTAGATTTCAGATCAGATCCCCGCAGTCCATCACTCAATATGAATCTACAGTTGATTTGGTTATTAACTACTTTGTTGTTTACATACCTAATAGAACCCAAAATATACTATTTGAATTTGACCTCAGTATTTAATTTGTGTTGGTATAAAAGGGAATAGAGAAATCAAGAAAGGTACATCTGCTCTTTCTTCCTAGACTGTTGCCTGGTCTCCTATCATAGAAGGCAGTCAGGTTGCCCTGCTTCAGTGGAACTCACACTTCCTGGCCTTTGGGTGGGTGGGGTGGTGTGTGTAAGGTGGAAGCACCCCTGACACTGCACATTGTGACTGGTCAGTTTTAATCTCTCCTTACATCCTGAAGTTTAGGTTACCAACAAGTTTATAAAGGGCATGATCGTTAAGGAGTGAAGGAGCATTTTCTTATTCCTTGTCCTCTTTGGGTTCTAATTTCCATGTAGAAGAAAAGGAATATTTTTGGAGAAACAGATTTCATTTGGTACCTATTTTCTTTACAGCCAAATTGGTTTAACTGCTCTTTTTCTCCCCATGAGGCAAGTCGTTCTTAAAGACAGAAAGCCAACTTACAATTCTGTGTACTTTATTTTATAGAATTTGACATCATGCTCACATTTTTAGCAACTGCATTAAATTTTCTCATTTAGGAAATTCGGTGGTTGAGTGGAAGTTGTTTTATTCAGTGTGGGTGTGTATGTGTTTGTGTGTGTGTGTGTGTATGTATATGTGTGTGTGTGTATAATTGTTTAATATGAAATAAACTCAGTCCTTCCAGTTGGATGGTGGTGGTCATGGTGGGAGAGAAGTTGATAGTAAATTATTGTTTCTTTAGCAAAAAATTGAGAAGGGATCTTGTCCTCCCTTACCCCCGTCTCTCTCTTTTTAAAAAATATTTATATATTTATTTATTTATTTGGTTGCACAAGGTCTTAGTTGTGGCACGTGGGCTCCTTAGTTGTGGCATGCGAACGCGGCATGCATGTGGGATCTAGTTCCCTGACCACGGATCGAACCCAGGCCCCCTGCATTGGGAGCACAGAGTCTTAGCCAATGTGCCACCAGGGAAGTCCCCCCCGCCCGTGTCTCTTAATTGAGTCTGGCCTGTGCCCATGTGGCTGTCAACCACAGGTAGAAGGCTCTTCTTCACAGTGGGTGGCTATTGATTTCTGGACAGTGGGCAGCCCAGGATATTGCCTTTTTCTAGAACTTTTAACCAAAAAGTGGACTGTATGACAATTTGAGGACATCACCTTTAGAGGGACAGTCTTTCTTCCTGCCCGTGTGTATATATGCTGCCCAAACACACCTTAATGTTGTTGTTTCAATTCTCACCTTGGAAAAATGGGCTTATTCCTCGTAAGCAGTGCTGTCAGGAGTAAGCTTATTTCTTCATTAATTTGGTAATTTACCAGAATGTATTCTATTCTAGCCCTGATTGTTATAGCTTGTTGAAATGCCTGATGTCATTTTTGTTTCCTTCTCCCTTACTCATGAGGATTATTCTAAAAAAAAAATTTGACCTTTATACCAGTGTTTTAAAAGTGTTCTGTACCTGGCTTTACAACAGGGCTCACTGTCCTAATTCCAGTTATAGTTAACAAGATATTATACGCCTTTTGGGAGATGTCAGCCTTGGAAGCCAAACCTGAGTTTTAAAAATACGCTGACTGTGTATGGGTACATTATGGCGAGGTTCCAAGATGTGTGGAATCTCACAAGGTAAGGATTGCTCGTGGAAGTAAACCTGATTTACTGAAGTGCTCTTTAGGAGCTGCCCTCGTTGTAAGTGTGCTTCTTGTATAATTTTAATGATCAATATTCCTTTTAAGAAAAAAAAATGTGGTTGTGCTGACATTCACTTTGAGCAAATGAAGTATAGTTCATATCTGTTGAAGTTGAAATTAATAATGCATGGCTACACAAGTGCTTTTTCCAATCCTTTTTGTGTGTCCTTGCATGTAAACTCTTAGAACTCATGGTAAATCAGATGCTGCAGAGTCTGTTTGATTTTTTTTTTTTTCTTCCTGTCTTCCCTATTTTCCAGTGGGTGGCTTGCCTGAGCAAGGGAATGCAGTGAATAAATTTATCAGCATCAGAATCTGTATTTATACAATAATTTTATTTCTTTTATTAAAAATTAAATATTTTGGTGTAAAGGTTTTCATTTTTACAGGTGTCCTTTGTTTGCCAAAAAAAAAAAGATCTTTTAGATAGCTCCCTACTGTGTTTTAAGTCTTCTTTTCCAGCTGAAAAGAGAAAGATAAAGGACAAATATTAGTACTAATTCTTGTATTGCATGTTTTTTCCTTTACAATTATTCCTTTCCTCTTAGTCCCTGGGTGATGAATAGGTTACCTTGAAACAGTAAAGACTTAGCTTCTGTATCAGTGCTTTTTAGGTACAAATGCCGCCTGGCCTCTGAGTATGAACTCAGTCCTGACTGTAGGACGGGGAGAATCTGCACTGGTGAAATACTCTAGCAAAGCCAAACAATCCAGGTTGCAGAGAATGCTTGGCTTCTCTCTCATTTATAGGAGGAATAACATCACACACAGTGCTAAACCTCACTAGCAGAAAACTGAAATTTACTCCTGGCAGGCCAAGAAACACATCTAGTCACCTCATGTGATCTTTTACCCCATCCAGGCAAGGCCATAGCTCTGAGGTTAAGAAAATTGTGCGTTACACTGCAGTATCTTCTCCTTGTGAGTTAGAAGGGAAGCCTCAAACCTGCCTTTGTTACTTTAGAGAGTTTTAAGTTAGCACACATTTGTAAACATCTCAACTTCCATCATCACTTTGCAGTAAACTTACAAAAGGCAAATTTCAGGACACCTTCAGATAAGCATTTTTTTCTGAAAGCATGTTAAAACCAAAGGAGAAAAGCACTGTCCGAGGTTAAATGATGCTTAAGAATGTTTTAGTCCTACGATTTCAGCTTATTTTTATTATTATTTTTTTGGCAGTACTAATTAGACACACGCTGAGAACAGGGGGAAAAAAGCAATAGTAGGTTTACTCCTTAGTGTCTGGTAGAGTTTTTTCCTCTAAGATTTTTTTGTGTTAAACAACACTTTTCTTGGTGGGGGACCGGTTCCATATTTCAGTGGAAGAAGACGGTCCTAATGAATTGGGATCTTGTGGGACAGGGGCTATATATTTCTTTTTTACACACATAATTGCAGCCAGGTGGAAATGTGTAATTACATTTCTTATTGTACACATGTAATGAATTTGTTTTATATCCTACTACTTCCTGAAGTTAGGCGACAGGTTAAAAGAAATTTATGCAGGTAGAACTGGCATATCTACCTATATCCTTGTATTTCACATACCCAACCTCCCCAAGTTCCCCCAAAATACCTACGTATGATAGTTTGCCTCTGGTAAGTAGCCGGAGCTTTAAATCAGTGGCAGGATTAGAACTCAAGCTCCAAGAATGTGTCGTGACCCTGTGCAGGAAAGAGTTAACATAACAGGTCTGGCTGCTGTCCTTTGAAAGAACAAGATTGGCCCTTGGCTGGCATCTGCGAACTTGGATTTCCAGAGAGTTCCCACCACTCTCAGAACTGATTAGAGTGGCTCACGGTGCCTGAACTGTTTGTACGAACAATGTGGTTTATGTTGAACACCTGCTTTTCCTTTTGGGAGTCTGGAATTTCGGCAGGTGCTAGGCAGACGGTGCCTACGTGACTGACCCTCCGATAAAAACTCTGGACTCCTAGGCCCAGGCGAGCTCCCCTGGTGGACGGCATTTCCCAGTCTTGTCACTACTCGGTGCTGGGGGATTAAGTGCATCCTGAGTGATTCCTCTGGGAAAGGACGCTCTGAAGCCTGGGCCTGGCTTCTTTTAACCTTCGCTCCATGCGCCTTCTCCCCTTCACTGATCTTGCTTTGTTGTAATAAATCACAGCCATGAGTATGACTATGCTGAGTCCTGCGAGTCCGCCAACTGAGCCATCAAACCTGGAGTTGGTCTTGGGGACCCTAACACAGACCCCGTCATCAACTCCTGAGGGTCCCAGCTTGGTTAGCGTGGGTGCTTGCACCGCAGCCTGGCCTGCGGACCAGGGGCTGCCCCGAGGGGAATGATGTTTGTGTCAGCTCCCTGAAAGCAACGAATCACCATCCAGATACACGCGCAGTGATAGTATTATTATTTTCCTTCTTCCGTAATACATTTTGGTCTCTGCAGTTGACATTATTATGTACACATAGAATACTCACTTATCTACCCTTCAGATAGTATTAGGCCTCTTTCTCCAAACTGGACCAGACAGATCCCCACTTCCCCAGCAGGCTGGGCCTGCAAGAGTGACAGATGATGGAAGATAATGTAGACACGAACTGCCCACACTCCCTGCATTTTCACATTGCTCTCAGGTGACTTTTCAGCTATATTGACTGTGGTCCTCTTCTGTTCAAACCATTAATTGCTTCCCATTAATTGCAAAATAAAGGCCAGATCTTCATCTGTCAGTCAGGTTCATCTGATCCTATCCTTCCTTCCTAGCCTTATTTTTTCCTGCTTGCCTTCATGTATCCGACACTCTGACTAAACTCTTGGGCATTAACACTTTTCCTTCCCTTCTCCATCTTCACATCTTTGTCATTATCATCTCTTCGCCCCCCTCCACTCTCCCCCTCCCTCAGGACGCCTTTTTTCCCCTCCCTTTCTGCCTGTGCAAAGCCCATCTCAACTGCTACTCCTTCCTCAACAGCTCTGATCTCTGCGCTAGTCGGAATCTCTTTTGAACTCTCATGACGTTTTATCTTTGCCGTGTGTCTGTATTTATTGGGTGTGTGCAGGAAGCATTGGTGGTGAAGGGGAGAAGTGAGGTAGCTGAGGGAAGGCAGCCAGTAAAGGTACTTTATTAAATCAGCCACCACGGCGGGCAGTTGGAGCTCAAGCCTGGGGAGAAGCTCTGGTTGATGGGGTGGAGCAGGGCTTCTCACAGTTTCATATGCATGAGGCTCACCTGGGGGCCTTGTTACAAAACAGAGGCAGACCCTTCTCTGGAGTGAGGCCTGAGAGTCTGCATTTCTCGCAAGCTCCTGAATGGTGGTGATGCTGCTGGCATGGGTCTGTAGACCCCATTCTGGAGAACAGTGATGCTGTAAAGTTGTCCCACCTGAAGAGTGCCAGAGCTGGGATGTTTATATACCAACTCTGGTGGTCATTAGGTGGGGGTCTCCTGCTACCTTTGGCCTGTCAAGTGCCTGTCCCTGACTTGGAGAGAAAGCCCTCAGGCAGAGAGGGTACAGATACCTGCAGTTGGAAGTCTGCTTTGGGTGGTTCAGACAAAGTCTGCTCTGTCTTGTAATAATGGTTATTTGTGCATTTCTTGTCCTCCATGCCAGACTCTCAGATCCCTGAAGGTAGGACCTGTAATTCATCTACTTTCCTAGCAGCGTCCAGCACACGTTATGATTTTTGTATTTGCACAGTGAGTGGATTGCTGCTGCTCTCCACGTTGGTCAGGTATTACAAGTGCAGTTTACGGTCTAGTCCAGTGAAAATTCTAGTTTTACCTTCCTAATCTCAGAGTCTAAGATAAAGATCTACCAGAAAGAGAGCCTCCTTTGTGGGTCTAGATCTCTGAAGGTAACAGTGGCCTGGTCCTTGTGGGCCAGGGTTAATAGGTACGAGAGAGGAGAGTGCCCTGGAAGAAAGCAATAATTATCCTTTCAAGACTTCTAAAACAATTTTAAGATGAAAACAGCAAGTGGCTCAAGAAAAGAATTTTGGTGAGAAGCTTTGGGGTAGCTGGTGCTACCTCATCTAATTTTCCCTCTTGAAGGCACTTTTCTTTTTATTCCGTCAGGGATTTCTGTTCATTTGTTTTCTATGTTGCTTCATATTTGGATGGATTTCCTATATGAGGGACAAAAATTTGGTTTTCTAATCATAAAGGTTAAATCAAATACTTGACCAGGTTGCTAAATTTCCTCTAAATTATTAAAGCCCTTTTTCTTTTGAAAATCCTTTCCCAAATTTCATTTTTCCAGTGACACATAAAACCCAGCATTTAAAAAACTTTCTATGGTATAGAACTTCTCTGATGTTTGATATGAAATAACCACTACATATTTATTTAAGACAGCCTATGTATCTGGTTCTGTGGATGGTTGAAAGGAAGTTTAAGACTTTCTTCTCTTGGCCCTCATAATCATTTAAGTGGGGATAGAAGTCAGTATGAAAATGACAGAAAACCAGGCGTAAGTATTCAGGGCTGTTCAGTGACAATTGTATATCTTTGATTTTTTTTTTTTCCCCATTCAGTCCTAATTCCATATATTGCCTTTTATTGTCAGATTGTATAAGTTGTAGGTTCAAATTCATAGTTGAAAAGGTATAATCCTGTAGATATTGGAATTTGTCTCTAGGCTGGGTGGTAAGCTGGTGTGATTAGGGAATAAGACAAAAGAATGTACAGTATTCTCGCTCATCCTTGGAAAGTGGGCCAGTGTAGAGGAGACTGCAAGGAGATCAAGGACACTGCAGTCCTTGTTTGCCTCAATACCCAAGGTCTGGTTTGGTGTCTAGATGGGGCCTAAAGTTATGGCAGGTGGCTCTGTCTTGCAATAAAAGCAGCAAGCAAATCAGGATTCTTGATTCTTTTTCAGCATGTCTTTTCTGTGTTCTTCCTTTGGGTTCTTCTCTTTGAGTCCATAAATATTTTAAATACACATTTCATAATCCTGTTCACCTTGGTCCTTTTTGGCCTTTGACAGCTGGTATAATCTCTTTCCGTAGATGCTTTCTGTGAGGTGGCTTAGAGGAAGTAGTAAGTGCTAAGAGAGTTGTTTCTCAATTAGACAGTATGTTTGGGGAGGAAACTTACCTTCCTCCGATTCATTCTCATCACTTACTGAATACTATTGTATGGAATGGTTGGCTGCTAAAGTAAAAAGAATGCAAAGAAAAAAGTGCAAAGCACGAAAAAATGATGTCAGGTTTTTCCATATTGACAGATCCTGTCTTCTGGATAAATATACAATCATTATACTTTATGATGCCCTTCCACATGAGTGATTTCATTTGAAACATAGAACATTTCGATGAAATAAACACATAAGTCCCCATCATGAGTGGCCTGGAAAGGTTATGTGACCTTGTGGAGTAGGGTCCTCCAAATCTGAATGTTAGTCCTACTACTTACCGTCTTATAACATTGGTTAAATTCTTAAGGCCTTGGAGCCACAGCTCTTTTCTTTGTAAACTAAGGATAATAATATCTTCTTTGTGTTTTGTGAAGAAGAGTAGATAAGATGATAAGACTGAACACATGAGAGGATCTCTGTAAATGTTTCTTCTCCTCTCACTGAGCTTCTAGTTAATAGAAGCTGAGGCCAGAGGAAAACTTAGGTCTTCCGACTCAATCTATGGCTTCTTAGGAAAAAAAAAGTACTAAAGTTTATGAAAATTCAAAATAATATTTATTTTTATAATTCAGCTGACTGACATTAGCTCATGATCACTGCTAGCAGCTCTACTTACTAAGTGCATTCTAATTATCCACTGTTTTGGGATATTGCTGCTTCTCATCGAAACCCAAGACCCTTATTTCCTTGTTTTATAGAAATAGTTGTCAAGGCATAAATACCTTTATTTAATTTCTTTATTTACTATACTCTGACAGAGTTACATGGTTGTCTGATACTCTAGTCACAAGGTTATTGCAACATTATTTTGTTGTTTTTTGTTTTTTTAACCCTGCACTTATTCTGATTGGTTGGTGTCTTTGTTCTGATTGGTAGGTGTATACTCTTGGGTTATCAAATATTTTGAATTTTACCAAGGGTTACAGTCTCTTAAACATTTTTTTCTGTGTAGGGTTTTAGGATATGTCAGAAAAGATAATTTTAGTAAATTCTACCAAATTAAAAGATGAATAGTAAGAATTTGCTAGTTTCCTGTTTATGACTCTATCTGAGCAAGCCTTGATAGTTATTTTCCAAAATAATCTTAAGTTAATGCTACTGGAACTATGTATTATCAGTCCCACATTGGAAGGCTAATTGTCGGTCTGTAATCTTGGCAAATTATTATGCTTGTTGGTGTAATCCCTGTCAGCGAGGTGACACACTGTAATTACGTATTCATTTTCGCTTACTCTCCGTCTTCGACATGTATCACCAAACAAGCTTTCTTTATTACAGTTGTGGTTATTTTAGTGGCAACCACTTTCACTTGAATTGACACAAAAACTCTTATCTCTGGGCCACGTGGTCTTTCCTGAGACATAAATGTAATATAGCATCTGCTACGTAATCTTTTCTATTGATATGTATGTAGACACATTAAAGCTCCTTTTGTTTCTATGCCTGAACTGTTGGATCACTAAACAGATTTACCAGTGGACTGACATGTTTCTCTAAATTCTACTGGTATATAATTGTGAGCCTAGTTTTCATTGGTCTGCATTAGATTTCCCTATAAATCATTTCATAGTTTTCAATTCAGAGGAAGAAAATGAATTGTTGATGTTAATTACCCTCTTTTTACTTCTCTCATTGTAATTCAAGGTGATATGTTAGATTTTGGTTACTAATAGTTTATTTTCTCTAATATATGAACCTTTATTAGACGGTTTTCTGAAACAGAAGTGTCTTGATCTACTTGTTGTACAAGCAAATTTCTCCGTTAATATGTGCTTCTCGTACTTTCTAAGCATACTAACTTACTCTTTTCTTAAGTTATGATCTAAAACTGATGAGGGAGTAATCTGTTTTGGTTCAAGGAAACCTAGATACTCATTTACTTAGTGTTACCTTATATTAGAGCTTTAATAACATTATTTTGTTTTCCAACTAGGGAACTAACCCAGTTATGGGAAGTTGTTCTTTCTTTATTTGTGTTGACTTCACATTTTACATATTTGGTGATTTTCGATAGGGTAGTGTATGAAATTTGATTTTAGAGTTGGCTTAGAGCTTTAAAAAGAACAAATCATTTCTTTGTTATTCCTTTTCATCTTTGTATCCTCAGCTCTTAGCACAATGCTAGGCCCACAATAGACAATCAATAAATATTTGTTGAAATAAATAGTTCCCCGAAGCCTTAAGTCTTTCTTTTGTTCAGTCACCTGGCAAGAAAATGAGGTCTTTATACGGATTTTGTCTTTGGAGGCCTAATTCCTTAGTTCTTCTGCAGATTGGCATTATGTAATCTTTCCACGATCGGAGAACGTTTTCTGCGACAGCAGACTCTTCTGGGTGAATGAATTTCTCTATCAGCTCTTGAAATACTGAGTTTGGGTTTAGAAAAACCCAGAAACATTTGTCTGTCAAGCTTAAGGGATTGTTTAGCAGAAGAGAGGGGAAGTATTTAAATCAGGAAAATTGGCTTTCTATTTCAGATCCTTCCTAGCCATCCAGGCTGGCCATGACTTCCCAGGTGGAGTAAATTCTTTTGTTAGATGATTGGAATTGAAGCCAAAATTATTTGCTTGCTGATTCGGTTTGCATTTGAGAAGAGGGATAATTCTAAACATCCACAGGTAGTCTACAGATGTGCCAGATTGATGGCCCTCTATTACAAATTCATCTTTTTCTTCAAGTCTTATTGTGGTGGTTCTTAAGTACAGTTAGTAAACACCTTGGTCTTTGGTTTCATACAGTGCAAAGTAATACTGATAATTTTGTCCAGTAGTAGTTTCATGAACCTCATCACTGTGTTGATTTATTTTATTGTATGTGGTGTATTCTGTTTGTTTGTGTATGTTAATATGCCAGGAAATAATTTCTAAGTGACTGCTGTGTATTCATCAGGATTTGAAGACATTCCTGTAGAGGTGGTGATAAATGTGTATTTCCTCTAAAGTCAGAGTCACATCCAGTGCTCTGGACTTAACGCGATAGGGAACTGTTCGCAGTGACAGTCCAGATGCGGAAAGTAAAAGGAAATATCCTGGAGAACAGGGATATTGTTGTCACTTTTTTCATGGATAGGAACTGGAGCATAGATTTACTAAGGATCACGGAGTAATAGTCAGCATGAGGCAATGGTTTATGCAATTCATGTTTGGGGTATTTCGTAGAAACCAGGTTCTAACCTCAAATGTTTTGAAAGTATGTACCTTGTAAATTATTTAAAAGATGCTGCGGACAGAAAAAGGCAGCACGAGAGGTGCCAGTGCTGTTTTTCGTTGGCATCTGCTCCTGCTGGTGAGCTGTGTCTTCTCAGCGCCAGTGGGAACGCCTCGGGCTGCCTGCAGCAGGACGCCGGCGGCCGGACCCTGCCCTTCCTGCTTAGTAAACGCCACCAGCTCTCACACAGGCACCCGAGGGAGGGCTGGGGGCTCTGGTTCTGGCCCCTGGCCTGAGAATGAGAGGGAAAGAGAGAGAGCGAGGGATTGCTTCTTTGATTCTGTGGCTATTGTTAATGCCTTCAGTGAAGGAAATGCAGCAAATCCGTCCCTTCAGCTGGTTCCTTGGCATAAGTCACCTGATATGGGTCATCCTCTTTCTCGGGAAGTCTCTAACCATATTCATCAGCAGTTTAATGATCATTTATGCGAGCCTCTTCAAACTCTCCTCTCGAGATGCCCTTTGGGATGAGACGCAGTGGTGCCTGGGGACGGCCCTTGCTCGTGGGGTGCCTGTGATGAACGGCTTGGCATGATTCCAGTGTGAATCTGGGTCTCGAGTGAGAATGTAGGCCAGTTCCAGCCTGGAGGTGCAGCCTCCTCCGTCAGGTCATGCATTTATTGATGTGGCAGCTTGAGGCCTCGTATGGGGGATTGGGTGCCGCTCTTGACCGCAGGAGGGGGATCCTGGACTGAGCTCTGTGACCTGTTGAGGTGAGACACCAAGCCCTGCTGGGGGAAGAGCACAGCAAGGCCAGAGGCAGCCCAGAGATGGAGAATCTGGTGGGAGCAGGAAATTGGAGCTGGAGGTCACTGAGCACTTAAGCCCTCAAAAACCTCTGGAGACGTGAAAGGCCAAGGTGGGCATGCTAGTTGAATGTGGGAGGTGAGCTCAAGCTCTTTCGATTTACATTTTATAGAAAAGAGTGACTGCATAATCTGGAGGCCTTGGGGAGACCCAAACAGGTTCCCTCTGTCTTACTGTCACCTGCTTTGATGAGACAGCTCCCAAGCCATCCTTTAGGATGAATGGAGTATGGTAGCTAAAGGTAGGGGCTCCAGCATCACCCAGCCTGGGTTTGAATCTTGACTCCAACATTTGTTACCTGTGTGATAAAGGAGAAAAGTCACTTTCTCCTTCTAAGTCTCAGTTGCCTCATCTGTAAAATAGGGCATAATAACAGCGATTGTTGTAAAGAATAAATGAGGTGAATGTGTTAGATGTTTTATACAGGGCTTAGCAGTAGTAAATACTCAATAAAAGTTAGCTGTTGTTACTATTACTATGCAGCCACTGTTGCTTTATGTCTCACTCACGTCCATAGAAGAAAGGAATAGTTAATGACTAAAAAACACTGCTTATTTGCTAATTTAATGAGATGAGAACAAAGTATAGCCTTGAGTCTGGATTCTTTTTGTGAAATAGAAAGATTACAAAATTAAGTTTTATGTAGGTAAGCAAAGGAAAGAAATCTTAAAATCTTTATTTGGCCATGGCTTTTTTCTGATAGCTGGGTACAAATGACTTCAGTGACAGTGTTTGTGCTTGTTGTCATGTGTGCAGCGGAAATCAGTGCATTTTCTCTCAAGTTGTAAACTTATCAACAAATAGAATAAAATTAAAAGAAAACCCTAAATCACTGCAAGTCCCAGTTAATTCAAGGGAAGGAGGTAGGAGGTAGGAGGTAGGCCTGGGAACAGCAGAGTATTTTTTGGTGCATATTGAGGAACTCTTGTGTCCTGACTCTTGTCAAGCTGCAGCCTCTTGGGCCCTATACTGTGCTCTACTCCTCTAAAGGATGCTGTTTCGTGTGGATTCTTGATTATGTGCCGGTAGACAGAGGAATTGCTAGATGTGACTAAGGTGACACCTCCTTTATAAGTAATAAATTCTTTAGTCTTCTTTTTGTATGCAAATAAAAAGTATGGCAAAGACTAGTCACATAAATTCCTTAGTCTTTTTTTTTTTTTTTACTTCTAAGGAATTAAATTTATCAAACCATATTTTCTAAATGAAAACAAACTCTTGTCATTTTTTGAAACTAAAGTCTCTAATTTATTCTAGAAATGAAAATTCCCCATGACATATAACTTTAGGTCTTCATGTAAGAATGTTGTGTTAATGATATCCTTATGCTTCCACCTTCCCACCTTAATTTTATACCCTGAAAATTTCTTGGTGATGCCTTCCCCCAACCTTTATCCTTCACCCCAATTGTACCATTATTGGTCATATTTTTTTTTCCAGTTTTATTGAGATATAATTGACAGATTGCACTGTGTAAGTTTAAGGTGTACAGCATAATGATTTGACTTACATGCATCATGACGTGACTATCACAATAAGTTTAATGACCATTCTTCATCTCATGTAGATACAAAATTAAAGAAATAGAAAAAGATTTTTTTCTTTGTGATGAGAACTGTTGGGTTTTGTTGTCTTAACAACTTTCATATATAACATACAGCAGTGTTAATTATATTTATCATGTTGTACATTACATCCCTAGTACTTATTTATCTTAAAAGTGGAAGTTTATACCTTTTGACTGCCTTCATCCAATCCCCCCCCCCGCCCCCGCCTGTGGTAATCAAAAATCTGATCTCTTTTTCTATGAGATTGTTTGTTTGTTTGCTTTTGAAGTATAATTGACCTACAGAACTATGTTAGTTCCTGTTACACAACATAGTGATTTGATATTTGTATACATTTCAAAACGATCACCACAATAAGTCTAGTTACCATCTGTCACCATACAGAGATATTGCATAGTTACTGATTATATTCCGCACACTGTACATTTCATACCTGTGACTCATTTATTTTGTAACTGAAAGCGTACCTCTTAATCTCCCTTACCTATTTCTTTCTTCCCCCACCTCTCTCCTGTCTGGCAGCCACCTGTTTATTCTCTGTATCTATAACTCTGTTTCTGTTTTGTTATGTTTGGTCATTCGTTTTGTTTTTTAGATTCCACATATAAGTGAAATCATACAGTATTTGTCATTCTCTGTCTTATTCACTTAGTATAATACCCTCTAGGTCCATCCACGTTGTTGCAGATGGCAAGATTTCATTCTTTTTTATGGCCGAGTGATACTCCATTGTATGTATATACAACATCTTTATCCATTCATCTATTGATGGGCATTGTTGGTCACGTTAATATTCCTTTGAATTGTAAAAATTATGAGAAAAACATAACACTTCACACAGCGGTTAAGGCGTGAACTCTACAGCCATAGAACTGAGTTTGCATCTGGATCTCCCACTTAACAGCTGTAGCATTTTGGACAGGCTGCAAGGGTTCTCTGGGTCCTAATTTCTTCATCTATAAATGCGGGTATTAATAGTACTATCTCGGGCTTCCCTGGTGGCGCAGTGGTTAAGAATCCACCTGCCAATGCAGGGAACACGGGTTCGAGATCCACCTGCCAGTGCAGGGAACACGGGTTCGAGCCCTGGTCCAGGAAGATGCCACATGCTGTGGAGCAACTAAGCCCGTGTGCCACAAGTACTGAGCCTGTGCTCTAGAGCCCGCAAGCCACAACTGCTGAAGCCTGTGCACGTAGAGCCCGTGCTCCTCAACAGGAGAAGCCACCGCAATGAGAAGCCCGCGCGCCGCAATGAAGAGCAACCCCCGCTCACCGCAACTAGAGAAAGCCCACGCGCAGCAACGAAGACCCAACACAGCCAAAAATAAATAAATAAAATAAAATAAATTAATAAATAAGTTAAAAAAAATAGTACTATCTCATCTGTACTATCACTGCCGTGAGTATTAAATCATGAGTTCTTATATACTGAGTACTTAAATTTGTCTGGCATAAGGTAGGTACTACCAAACTGTTAACTTTTATTTTAGAGCATTATAATAGAGTAGTATGGGCTGCTGTAACAAACATACCCTATCTATCAGTGACTTAATTCAATAGGATCTTATTTCTCATGTATTTAAAGTCTGAAATGATTTTCTTAGTTAGTGGGGACCTACCAAACCAAGTGACACTTGTTATTAATAAGAACATTCAAATGTTAGAATAGCTACCTTGAAAGAGGAGGAGAAATTTCATATGTTACTATGTAACTAGGGTTGGTAGTATGTGGTTCACATTTAAACCTAGAATCAAGAAGCCACTTAAAAATGTACTTATGATATGAGAATGCCCTGGATTTTTCAGGTAGAGTTTTATAGAAGTCCTTATAGGAGGTAAGTAAATGATTTTGAAAAGGAGGAAGGAAGTAAAAGTAAGCTCGAATGCAGGAAAACATAGAGGTAATTCAGTCTAGACGAGAATGGAGTTGTGGTTCATGTTGAGTTCAGGGAAGAGATGACTGTTGAGTGGTGTTAGTGGTGGAGATGTGTTGTAACTGCATATAGAAGTAGGAGTTGGGAAAAATGAGTTAAAGTGGGTCCTGGAAGCCAGCCATCATCTCAGATGATGGTAGTCCACTAGGGAGGGTGGATGAAGCGTCCCACTCAGTTCTGAAGGGATAGTAAATATTCATAGACTTTTTAGCATAAAGAGAAGCAAACAGAATAACAGGGCTAATTAAGTCCTTAAAGAGTATTAACATGTTCCTGGTGTTCAGAAATAACTACAGATATACCCTGTCTAAAACCAACTCAACATAGTTGAGTTTACAGAGCAGCTTCATTAAGGGAATATTATAAATGTTTCCTTACTTCATTATTTTATTATAGTTGTTTTTCATCCTTTACTAGCTTAAAACATGATTTTAGTAACTGATTTTAATTTTACATAAATCATTTCGAGAGGATCTTTTACAGTTAGGTGTCCATGTAGCTAAACTAGTCTTGAAATATCATTTTTTTTTTTCTGTTGAAGGAATGTTTCAAGTGATATTATAAACATGAATACCTTACAATAAATAATAAATTTACCTGTACTTTTATATACTTTTTTCCTCATTAGATCAATACATGCAAAAATCAATAATGTGTTTATGTTCCTTTGTGGTTTGCTTTGCTAAAGACTAATGCTGTAATAGTTGATACAGTCTACCTATATAACTATTATTAGTATTTTCTGACAACTAATTAAACAATTGGATATCAAAGCATATTTCTCCATTAGAGAGAAGGCAAACTATAAATTTTGTCATGTAGACCTTTAGAGCATGTTTAGAGCTAAATTAAGCTGACTTGCATTGAATTTAATGAGCTTCTAATGCAACTGAAGTCACCATGTTTTATATGTGAGATTGCCATTAAGATAGCTGGATATTTAAGGTAGCAATATTGGAATGTGTTTTGTTAGAGGATAAGAAATGTTTTTAGAATAGAAAAATAATAAAATGTAATTTCAACTAAAATCTACCTATTTCCTCTTTTGTTTCAAATCTGCTAGCTTTTGAAAAGTTATAGAGACAAAATAAATTATTTTCATTCCTCTTGTAGAAGTTTCTTGAATCAAGAATTTCCATCTTAATTTTCTAGAAATTTTTCTTATACTTTAGGCTTTGGCCAGATCCCTGTCCTTCTGTCACTCAAAAGTCTGAGAGCCTTAAAAAAAGTTAAAACAATTTTTTAGTGTCTCTCATTCATCCTTTTTAGGATAAAACTCATGCCTATAAGGCAATACAGTATTTGGTGACCTTAGTCTTTCCAATAATCCATGGCTAACTTGGATGTGGCATAAATGCCAAAAGCCCAATAGAAAACTTTAACTTTCTCATGGAAATGACAGTAATTGGCCAGTTTTAAGTGTTTCTTACAGGGTTCTACTTTGCAGAGGAAAATGATAGAAAGAAGTGAGGAGAGAGGTAAACCAGGAGGGAGGGGATTCTAAAAGGACTTGAAAAGGTAATGAGCAGGGCAGTGGAGATAGGAAGATAGATATTGAAAAGCTGGTTGTCACAGTGATTCTGTCTCTTGCTGCTGGCCGGAGTGCTGGTCCCAGTTAAGGACTGTGGTGGTTACTGTTGAAATGTGACTGACTTTAAGCCTTTTCCTGTGTTTCGGCTCATTTCAATTCTACAGTGGCCTCTAACCCTTAATATGTTCTTTCTGCTATGGTGAGAAACATCACTGAAAGACAAAGAGAAAGCAGGCATCTGCGAACTTTTGGTGTACCTCTCTACAAGTGACCAGGTTAGCTTGAAGAGCCACTTCAGCCACCTGTATGTCCACATTCCATTGAAAACCACCTACTTTGCTGTGAAGAGTTCTCTGACAAAGCAAGTGATATGTCTGCTGTAAATGGTGAACAGTGCTATGTCAACTGTAAATGGCAAATATTCTCCAACTAGTGTACAAGCAGTTTTGTTGCCAAGATTTTTTTTGTTTCACTTTGTGCACTTTCTATTGTGGATACTTGAAAGCAATTCCTATAGTTTAAATACGTAAGTTGCCTTGAGATCTGAAATTCACAGGACTCTCTATAAAGAACATGTTGAAGGAAATTCATTTGGCATTGAGATAAGTGGCTCCAGTGGAGATTTTCTTTTGTACGTATAAGAAAGGTCAACATGGAGTTATGCAAGGAATGCATTCTTGGGTCATGTGTGTCTAAGAAAGCAAGCAAATAAATATCTTCTCTTTGTGTGTGAAAGGGAGGAAACACTGTTTATTGGCATACCGTAACCACACTCAACTTCTGTGAATGCATTTTGCAGGAAAGCCATCATCTAGTGAAATGATTAGGCAAAATTTTGGATTCCAACTCCTTTTTATACTTAAGTTGTTGTCTCCAAGGACAGAACTTCTAATAATGTTAGATGCATGCATGTGTGCCTTGTATGTATACACACACCTACACATGCACGCATGCCTATACCCCACGGGATTCTTGAGACACTAATATGCAGGGAAAAGTGTCAGAAGTCTGATGCCTTTGGGAAGGACTCAGGAAAAGGCTCAAAAGAGACTAATTTTCCACAAAAACCCTGTAATTCCATGAGGCACTGAATACCTACAGAATAAAAGCACAGCTCAGAGGTTGTAGTAAATCTTTCCAATCTTATAATTATCAGAATACCATGAGCATATATGGACACAGAGTTATCATTAGCTTTTTGTAAATAACCAAACCAGAATACATGTAAGTTTCATAAAAATGGAGACAATTAAAAGAAAAATCTCAGACTTTATGCAATTCATTTTTGAGACTTAAAAATGATTTTCAGAAGGGGATGCACATTACACATATGAAAAAGTAAGTAAGGGGAAAAGTCATCTGTTTATGCATTTGTAGAAGTGTGATGTCATTGCTGATGAATTTTCAGCAATAATACTGGATTAAAAGAAAATTAGTAATTCTTTATTAAACCACTGTTTTAGCAGACTGCTGGTAGCAGAAACACCTGATTCTAATTGGCCTCAGCAAGGAGGAAATTAATTTTTTCTTGTAACAAGCAGTCCAGAGGCAGGGGAGGCTCCAGATGTCACAGCTGGGGGTTCTGGCTCCAGCACTGGCATCTCTGGGATTCTTAGGCGCTTAGCAGGCTGGCCACGGGGCTTCCAGCGCCATATCCAGATGCAGCAAAACTAGAGACAGAAAGGTCTCTTTCTTTCGGCGTTTCCTTCTTGGGAGCAAGGTAAACTTCCCCAAGGTCCCTCCAGCAGAGCCACTGCCAGGATTAGTCTTCAGTCCTTCCCGGAGTCTCAGAGTCAGACGTGCCTTGCAAGGTCAGCTCACTCCACTCGCAAGGAAGACCATGGTCCCATTTGGGATTCAGAATTCACACCTGAACTGAGCGCAGGGCCACCCACCATCTTTTGAAGTGTGCAAGGGAGGGATGGACGCTCCCACACACACTTGGGGCTTTGCTAGCAAGGGTTAAGGGGGAGTGGATGTTGGGTAGGCAAGCATAGTGTCTGCCTTTGTAAACAGAAAATGATGGGAAAGAATGGAGTTTTTGAAAAGGTTATGAAATGTGTCTATCAAATGAAACCTTTGGTTTTCTATGTTACTTTTAGAAAACAACAGTCTATTTTTGTAAAGAGAAGGTACATTTTGCTAAAAAATAAGAATTTATTTTTAAAAATTTCCCAAATCAAGCAGCTATCCGGGAATTCTTATGTAGCATCTGGCATAGGGTTAGGATTGAACATCATTTTATCTCCATCAGCAAGAATAATGGAGTTCTAGGTCCATAGCTGTCACTCATCTTCAATCTTTTTAGAATAACCACTGCCATTCTTGCTAAATCTCATGAATTAATATCCTGATGAAGTATAAGTATTTAGACTTGCACTAGCTTTAGAAAAAGTCCCTAGTATTGTACTTTAAAGAGGGTCTGGCAGTTGAGATTAGTAAATGAGGAGGGTGTCAGTATGTCTTCATAGACTTTCTGCAGCACGTGGGGTTTTGAAAAAGCCTCGAGGCCTCTGATCATTGTTCCTACAGTGGTTAATGGGTCACGGCCATCCTTTATTCATCACTTGCATTCTCTTCCAGGCCCCATGCTTGATAGGTGGTATGTTCATCATTTATTTTCCTTAAAGGGAGAAAGCATAACTAGGCCCATGCTCCCCATCCTACAAATGCAGCAGATGGGATTTGAAGCCAGGTCTGTCTGGTCCTGAAGGCCGTGTTTCTGACATATCGTACTTCTTCAAAAGAAGAAAGATGAGAAAGCAGCAATTCTGTTCTCTGTCGATGGAAAGATGCTAGATCAAATCCTTCAGCAGATTAATCCGTAGGCTCCAAAATGCCTTTCAGTCATAGCATAGAACAAAAGCTATACTCTTGCCAATGTGGCAGGTATTAAAGGAAGTTCTCTTGCCCTGCCTCCCTCCCAGTTTATTCTTCCCAGAGAATCAGTTATCCTGTTGAGCTATATCTGACCTGCTGAGAGCCATCTGGGGGCTTCCTGTCCTACCCTGAGCAGAAGTTATCATCGTGGAGGACCTGCTGGTCCTTTGCCTTCTCTGTCCCTACCCCGCTCCACTCTCACATCGTCTCCTACTCTCCTCTTCCTTGGCTCTGCTCCTTGCTCCATCCTCCTTGCTCCTTCTCAACCCACCAGACTCCTTTCAGTTTCCAGGACTTGGCTTCAAGGTGTGTCTATCCTGGACTGCTCCTCCACCAGGAATCAGCATAGCTCATTCCCTCCTCTCTTTCAAGCTTTCCCTCAATCATCTCCATGAGGACTTCCCTCACCACCAACACTCCTTAGCAACCCCTAATCCTTGCTTTTTCTGACTTTTCTTCCTAGGAATTTTCAGTAGTTTACATCCTGTACATTGATTTGCCTGATGTCCCTCTTTCCCTACGAGAGGTTTTGTCTGTTTTGTGAATTGCTAGACCCTCAGTGCCGAGAATGGGGCCTGAGGAGTACAGCGTGGAGTCTTCGTAAATATTGTTGACCAGTTGAATGAGTCGGGTGATTCATCCGTAGATTAGATCCCTGATTACTACTTGATTGGAAAACCTCCTTTAAATGTTTCTACCAGGTTAGTGGTATCTAGTCCTTTTCTCTCACCAAGAGTGAATCAGGGTGTCTGGTTTTGCTCAGCGTATTTTACTCTGATATTCCTCCACACACAGGACCTAGATGTAATTCTCAACGGCAAGAAAAATTAACTGCCTTCAAGCATTTCAGAAGTCTTGACGACAGTCACCCAGATACTTGCTCCACGTGTCAATGACTCTGCAGACCTAGAGACACATTTACGATAATACTGACATTTCTGTAGTTTGCATGGCGCTGCTTGCAGATGATAAGCCAAATGAAGGCAGAACTTCATAGGGAAGCAGTATTGTTTTTGCTACCCCGACAGCAAGATGACAGGCAAAGAGTAGAGCACTAAGCCAGGCTAACCAACATGTTCAGCGAGGAAGGAGAACAAATGACCTTCTCATTCCAGACCAGACTGGAGATGCATATGGCGATGGTGGTCACCAGCTTTGAGGGATGAGGCCTCTGCACTTTTGGTATCTTGAATCGTTTCTATCATTTAAAAAACTGTTTCTTTGACCGTGTACCAGGAACTGTGCTAAGTGCTAGGAATACAATGATAAATAACAATATAAGATCCCTGTCCTCGATGGAGCTTCCAGACAAGTAGGGAAAACAGATATTTAACCAGTATACCCATAAATAAATAACTAAAAAACCATGATCAAAACTCTGGAGAGAAAGAACAAAAACAGAGTGAGGGAGTGATGGTGGGAGGGGCCAGGGTGGAGCTCTCCTAGAAACTTACACTTAAGGTTTGACCTTTGAGTAGGTGTGAGAGTCCAGCTTTAAAGAGATTATTTTGTTGTTTCACTAGCAACAGTCACAGTGAGCCTCGAATGTCAAATCTCTGTAACAGAGTACACAGTGCTGGGAAGTTCCGTGAGATTCAAAGGTTACTTAGAAAGAGAACGGCTGTTTATAGGAGGCTAGTAGTGTTGCTTAGAGAAACAGGCTTCTGTTGGATGGAGAGTGTGTGTGCAAACAGCACGTGTGACCAGGATATCTAGGCAGCAGCTATGTGACAAGGGAAAGGGCGGTGGTGGCAGCAGCTATGTGACATGGCCGAGGAATATGCAAATACTGATGTGGGACTTTAAACTGTGGCAATGCTAGGAAATTCAAGGAAATAACAGCAGCAGTAAGGTATCCTTGTCCTTCAAATAAAGGGTTTGTGTAGAGTTAAACTCTTCAGCTAAATAAATGAATAGAGAAAAAGTCTTCGTGTTCATGTCTTGTTGAGAAGATCAAAGTTCATTTAAATTTGGATTGAATGACAGCTGGTTGGAAAAAATTCTACTTGCACTAATCTAGCAACACCCAGCGTTTTGCGCTCTGTGAAGGCTAACCCCTTGTACTTATTATGGCATGTTGTAAATGACACACAACTATCCTTTACTCTGTGGAATAGGAGTTTCTGCGAAAATGAGTGCTAACGATTAACTCTTGAGCTTTCTCCATTATGTAGTGTGACATGGGTTTCCACAGGAGGAAAACCAAACCACAACTCCACAGACTCTTTTTTCGGACCAAGTGGTTTATGTCCATGCCATAGAATTGCCATTTCTCTGCCATAGCGTTGAGATCATCAAATGGTAGTTCTCGTTAATTATGTAATTCTCTGCCTTCTCCTCTCAGCTCTTAAATACTTGAATATGTTTGAGAATTGCTTCCCAATCGACTCCAGAACTTGGTCCCTTTGTCAATTCCAGTAGTAAATCAGGGAGTTTCTTGCTGTGGCTCTGCTCTGTGCCCTCCAAAGCAGAGTTTCTCAAAGTGTGGAAGGAACCCGTGCATCAAAGCACCTGCACCAGAACCCCCTGCTGCTTCTGCTAAAACTGCAGATTCCTGCATATATTGTTTGCTTCTGAATACAAAACCCTAGGATCCAAAGAGCGTCCTAGGGTTAGCATTGTAGCTCGGTGCCCACAAGTCCTTAGGACCATATAATTGTCATGACTTCATCCCACACATTTGAACATTATTGTAGTAATTCTGTGGTGGCAGAGAGCATCAGAAGCTTAAACAAGTACACTCCAGGGCTCTAGCCTGTACTTATAAATATTATCTAAAACGTTACTCACAGCTGGGTCTTTTCAAATTTTGACCCAAATTCTTTTCAGAGCAGATCTCATAGTTTACCTGCCTGTTCTCCATGGGGCAACTTGTAGAGAAGTGATGTAAAGGGAATTTTTTTCATGATGTTTAAAAAAAGATATGTTAAGACAGTGAAGGCATATTAATTTATAAAAGGGTTCTGAAGAAAATAAAAATAAAATGAACTTATCTTTTTAGGAATCTCATATTTTCCGAGGACTTGGTTAATTATCTCATCAGCTCTGTGAGGCACTTCATAATAATCACAGTTCTACAGGTAGCCCACCTGAGAGTCAGCCACTTCCTGTTGGTGCCCTGCTGGACCATCTCACCACATGGTCTACTGTTGTTTTTAAATTTTTCCTCCTCAGTTCTGTTTGCACATACGGTAATGATCCAGTATGATTTTTGAGGGGCGGGAAATTGTCTTTGGATAAAAGGATAAAAGGTTGGGTCTTTTAGTTCTGTATCTCCCAGTGCTGAGCAAAATGACTGGTAAGGCAGCGGGACTCCCAGCCAGTCCTCCTCTCCCTGAGGTGCCTGCGAGTGGGCTTTCTCTAGGACACAGTGAGCTCAGACTGTGACTTCCCAGGAGAAGATCTCTGCCAAGAGAGTGGACTAGAGTGAATGGTCATTGGAGTCACCAAATTCTCCTCCTGATGAGGCCAGAGCCAAGGCCAGACGTGCCAGTGAGGCTGATTTTACCTGCATGGGTTGCTAGTACGTTTGCTGCATTTCCGTAAGATGCAAGAAAAGGAGCACGGACCAGGTGCTCGTAAATCAGCCAAAGCCAGGCAGAAGGGCCTTGAGAGAGAGAAGCACGGTACACAGCCACCAACTATGAGGAGTGAATAACAGCTCTTTAGAGAGGCCCAAGGCCACGTCAGTTCTCTCAGGGTCTGGAGAAGGGGGTGGGGGGAGTCTCCCAGGAGGCTGAGAACCAAGGGTGGTAGAGATATACCTGGAGGCTACCCAGAGAGGAATTTGCAAGGGAATAAAGAGAGCCGTATCCACACAATCCCTTACCAGATTTTTGGCAGCATGAACTAGCTACTAATACATCGGCCTTCTTATATGAGAACCTTTAAAAAATGATGCAGTCTTTCTGTCAAAGTCTAATTTTTTTTTTTTTTAATAATTTATTTGGTTGTGCCGGGTCTTAGTTGCGGCTCGCTGGCTCCTTAGTTGTGGCATGCAAACTCTCAGCTGCGGCATGAATGCGGGATCTAGTTCCCTGACCAGGATCAAACCCGGGCCCCCTGCATTGGGAGCGTGGAGTCTTAACCACTGTGCCACCAGGGAAGTCCCTGTGAAAGTCATATGTTGATGTTCGGCACCGTGTAAATATATACCACGTGAGTGTTATTACCGTACGCGAGATCATGCTATTACAGAGAACTAGACACTAAGTTAAAAACAAAGTGCCTGTTTCTGTGTAGGAAGTGCTTGCCCGGTTTCTTCAGTCTTTTCTATACCAGTACAGCTGAGTGCTGGGGAGTGTAAGTATTTGAAGAAGTCGAGCACTGGTACATTATATAGGCACCAATTAGAGACCCATTTATGTATTTTCTTTATGAGGCTTCTTCTAGAAACATTTATCCCGGTAATACTTGTATTGGCATTGGCTTTTGTTTTTTTAAACACAGAATCAAACACTGGATCCAGGTAGAGGATTCATTAATGAAAATGCATTTTTCACTATTGTGCAATGAATATTTGATGGCATTTTTGTTACCTTGAAATGTTAAGGTGCTATAAATACCTTTGCAAAAGCTTTTCAGTAAGTTCACATTATTTCTCAGAAAAGGCTCATGTTTGACTGTATGATAATTCAAAGACATGACGGTAGTTTCCCTCTCCTCCATGTTAACGTATGTCTATCTCTTATATTGTGCCAATCCCATTAAAAGGTGTAAGTTTCCGTGTGAAAAATTCCTGTGGGGTTTCCATAGCCCATAATTCCATTATCATAATTGATGAGTCTTTGACCTACTCACTTCTTAGATAAGAGGATTCAGTTTTGTGTGTGTGTCTGCATTTCCCCAGCATCAGCGGTCAAAAGGTTCCCTATTTTTTTTTAAACACTGTGTGTCTCCGAAGTGGAATTTGAGCCCACGCCTCCTCGGGAAGACCAGAATCATTTCCTTTTTATAAAATTCTTTTTGAGAATAGTGATGAGCTTTGCTAAAAATGTTGTGTAGAAAAGACTTTCCATACGCACGTAGACAAACACAATGAGTATGTATGAAATGCTACCATTAAAGGGAGTCACACTTTGGAGAGGCTATGTAATCGTTCTGTGCCAGCGTGAACAGTAGGTTCTTAAGATGTCGGCCTGGGATGGTCTAGATGTGGCCCAGCCTTCAACTAGGAGCCTGAATCAAATTCCAAGAAACGTTTCCACCTCAGGAGGCTGAACACAGAAGCATAGCACTCTCCTCAAGGCTACCAAATCAGTTAATTGTTAGATTTATGATTCCATAATTTGTAATCACTCTTATGGATGGTTAGGCAGTTAACTAGCCATATGGAAGTGATGTGGAATTATAATCAAGGTAAAATGAAGCAGCAGGGTAAAAATCCAGCAGCTTTTTGGTTTCTGAGCTATAGGAAAAATGAGTTCTGGATCAATGATGAAAACCTGGAGAATCAATTCTTGAGAAGTACCTAATAGCTTTTCCTTAAGACTTGGGATATGAGAAATAACCATGAAATAAGAGAAATGAGATTTAAGGTAAGACTGGCCAAAGGGATGAGTATTTTAAAACCACTTCTTTCCACTGGGCTTTTAGTTGGCTACAAAGTTGAATATGCAACCCTGGAAGTGGACAACCAGCCATGAATTTACTTGATTCACAGTAAATGTAATCTTCATGCCTCTTCTTTTACACCTGCCTCGTTCTGACTTGCCCCGGGGTGTAGTGGCCACCTCCACCTCCTGCACCAAGGCTCCTGGCTGCGCCTTCCTGTAAGACAGGATTTTGTCAGTTGCCTCCTACAGAGGAAGTGCACAGAAGGTATATGTTGAAGTGAATTTCTGAAATAATTGAAAGTATCACCTTCATGAACACAAGGGCTGATTTTATTTTCTTCATCTCTTGCCTTCTTTTGATGATTAAAAGGGAGAACATTTTAAGTATTCACCATTTTTCTTCTGTCTTGACTGATTAAAAGAAACATAGTTACATGGCAGAATATTGGCGGTGAGGAGCAATGCAAAGTAGGTTTAACATTAACCTTAGGGAGAAACAGTGGAAGACCAAGAAATAGTGAAAGAAAAGGCTAATAATACTACATACTAATATAATTAAATATGGAAAAGTTCATACATTTAGATGGTGGTCCAGATCCTAACACTTCACCACTCACTTTCAAACAGAAGCTATTTTTATAAGCATGTAGGAGTCTAGTAATACGATTTTGGCTTGAAATCATTTTAAGTTTACATCACTGATACAGCATGGATTAGGCAAGTGCGAGCAAATTAAAGAAGAAACTTTAGATTTCAGATCCATATAACCGTGAGAGGTGGAGCTTGACATATTGCCATGGTTTTGGAGAAGTTTTAGTGACACCACGTTTCTGTGCATGATTCTTACATATGTAGAATGTGTGGGAGTATTCATCCTCCAGAGTTCTGGAATTCATAATTTTGTGATCAGCTTATAGAGTGATTCATACAAAGCCTTTCTCTCTCTCTTTTTTTTAAGCCATACATTTGGTTAAATTGTGAATTATGGATTTTTTTTTTTCCTTTTTACTAGTAAAGTGGTGTCTTTTGGAATGATTTCTTAATTGTCCATGGTGTAAGGTATATATTGCTTGTCAAAATGTTGTAATGTACTAAGGTCTAGTTCAGAATTATAATTAAAGAAGGGTCCTTAAAAAAAAAATCTTCCAGAGAGTCTAATTGCAAAATAATTTTGTAGTAACATTTTACTTTTTTGTCTAGCGTTGTATGTCTTGTCTTCATTTTGTACATTTCCTTTAGTTTCTAGATTCTTAATATTACCTGCCTGCCACCTCACTCTCCTGTTTCTTCCTAGGACCTGAGTAAATACAGCTTGATGCCCAGTCTCGTATATTATAGCTAATTTGAGAGACACTGGCTCCTGGACATGTAAGATCTAGCGTTAGTAAGCACTGA
The DNA here is from genome assembly GCF_028564815.1 of Eubalaena glacialis. Lineage (NCBI taxonomy): Eukaryota > Metazoa > Chordata > Mammalia > Artiodactyla > Balaenidae > Eubalaena > Eubalaena glacialis. The sequence continues at coordinate 43,305,203 of NC_083724.1, forward strand.
TTTGCAAGCGCCCGGGACTCTCCTGGTTGCATTATACATATCATCATCTTCACCCTGCAAAAGAGGTGTGTTGGGCCTGTTCGTAGATTTGGAATCAGAGGTTCAGAGAGCTTCAGTAAATGTCCCAAGACTACAAGGGAAGTCTTTATCTAGGATTTAAACTCAGCTTTGTCTTACCCCCAAACCATTGTTCTTTCTACTGTGCAACATCGCTTCTCCTGTAACTTTTGCTGATTTCAGAAATTAATTTATCTTCTGGAACAAGTAATTTGCTCTCTGCTAGGTATTATGACCTATTTTCTGTTTTGTAATGTCGCCAAGTACATAATTTAAGACTATGTGTGTTTTTTATTGTTTGTCTATGTGTTTTTTAAAGCAAATGAACAATAAAAAAAAATTAGGTAGCCAAGAAGCTAAATCACATAAACCAACCTGCACATAGGTGGGGAAAATAAAAAGGCAGAAAGAAAAAGTAGCCATGCTGAGTGAGTCATCTCTTCACCTGGTGTCACCTCTCCCCTTGGATGTATACCTTGGAGTATTTGGGCCTCAGGGGTGCTTTTTATTGCCTTAATTGTTTCGCTCAATAACTGTTCCCTTGTGGGTTTGCAGTAATGTGTACTTCTTTTATGAGAAAACGATGAACATGGGACTTCCCTGGTGGTCCAGTGGTTAAGACTCCGTGTTCCCAATGCAGGGGGCCCGGGTTTGATCCCTGGTCGGAGAACTAGATCCTGCATGCATGCTGCAACTAAGAGTCCAAATGCCGCAACTAAGAAGTCTGCATGCTGCAACTAAAAGGTCTTGCGTGCCGCAACTAAGATCCGGCGCAGCCGTAAATAAATAAATAAATAAACAAACAAACAAATAAATAAGAAAAGAAAGGGATGAACATGGGATAGTATTGAGGTCATATGAAGGTAGTTTTGATTTTTAAAAAAACCACACGGGCACAAATATCGACAGGACAGGTTGATAATCAAATAGTTGTTTTATATGGTTTGAAAAAGTGAAAATAAAAGCAAATTGAAGTGTGGTATAATTTTGAGCATTTACTGGAGTGTAAGAAAAGAGAACCCATTTGACCCTGAGGTCTAGCCAGGTTCACTCACCTAGGATTCTATTTCCTTCTCCAGGAGTTGAGCGCTGCTCTTGGTTCTGCAGGAAGTAGCATTTGCATAATCATAATGTAAATGTAGCTAAATAGTTTGTTGGTTAATCTCTACATGAGACAAGGAAGATGTAATATAAGTACGGGGGGGGGAGAAAAGAAAAAAAAAACCCAAGGTTTAAAAACCTGACAGTGCAAAAAGAGTGGAAGAGCTGACAGAGTCCGTGGCTAGATGGCAGGAGGGGCAGAGAGGTGATGGGGGATATGTCAGATGCTAATTTCCTTCTCTTCCATGGTGGAATGTCCAGAAATACTGTGTAATGCTGTTGAAACAAGAGACAGCTAACCGATTGAAGAACTAAAAATAACACAATCAAGAAAACTAGGGAAGAATTAGAGGGGAAGGAAGTGTGAATGAGGTAGATATGAGGGAGGCAGGCAGTAAGTCAATAGATTCTGTCTGAGGTTGACAGATCAAGAAGAGCTATAAGCCTATTATTTAGTTAAGCTGATAACCACAGAAGGACTGTAAGAACAGTAATAATGGAAGGGAGTGGACGTGGGGAATACGCGCCTAGAGACACTTAATTTACCACTTATACCATCTAGTTCTGTTTGGAAAAATTCAACTGCATATGCATTACTTGTAAAATAATTTAAGAAAAAGGAAGAATTTCAGTAATTGTGGATGTACAGTGTCAGGAATGTCCTCATGTACTGTGACGTCACTATTACCAGGCTCCCAGGGACTGCTGTTGCCAATGGCAGAGGCTCTAGTTTCCAAAGAATTGGGGCAGTGGTAAGTGGCGTGGGGTGACAAGTAACTTACACCGAGAGCCCCTTTCAAGTAGTCAACTGTGTTCATGGTTGGTTCCTGATCAAAATGTGGCAAAAAGAACCACCACCCTTCCTCAAAGGTGCAAAGTGGAAGGATTTTCTGATCAGAGCCTGCCTGGAAAGCCCAGCACCTGTGCTAATAAGGCTCCTGCAGCCTTAGGATCCTGCTTCCTATTCTAGGATGCTGTAGCCATTCTGGAGAATAGATGCTTGCATTCCCTTTGTCTTCTCTGGTCTGAGGAGTGGCTGAGCTTCTGGGCACTGACTTCCTTCCAGGAACTTCCTGTGAGGGGAAATTTTGACTTTTCTACGTGAACACTTCAGCCGCCTGTGGATTGAACAATGGCTGCAGCATTGCTTTTCAAGAAGGAGTTTGGTTTTGTTTTGACCTTGAGAAGCGTGGATTGTTGTGTTCATGGCGCCTCCAGGTGGGCGGTCAAGGAAGGGCGTCTTGGTGGGGTAGGAGCCCTGGGACGATGACTTGGTTGTGCCAGTTTTGCTCTTAGCCTTAGTCGGTGTGGTCCCGGGGACAGCAGTACAGTAATGGGGTTTGGGTGGGGAATGGAGTCCAAGGAAGGAACTAGCTCCAGGGAGTTAGTGCCAACAGCTCAAGGACACACCCTGGCTTAGGAGGGTGTATAAATAGATGCCTTTATCTAGTCCCCTTTTGCCTCTTTCCAACCAAATTTCTAAAGAATCCCCATCTTTGGAGATAAGAGGAGATAAAAGAGGGTATACTCTGAGGTTCCCCCAGCAGCTGGAAAATCCTGTCTAATCATTGTAGTAGCAGATTTCTCTGTCAAGAATTGATTTGCAGTTGATTTAGTCCAGGGCTGCAAAGTCAGACGCCGAGGCAGGTGGTTTCGAACGTGTGGCGCCATCTGAGTCGGGGCTCTGGCACACTGGAATCTCATGGTTCGTTGAAGCTGTTGTTCAGCTTCAAATGTTGTCATGTATGGAGAGCAGGCTTAGGGTTTCAAGAGCTTCCAGTTTTTCAAGAAAGGCAAGGAATCTGGATATTTATGTGACATCTCTTAGATTTTAAATGTTGCCACCTAATTTTTAAAAATGAAAACTACTGTCTAGATTTTAAAAACAAGCCTGTTGGGTGGATGAAGTCCGTGGGCCACCGGTGTTTTCCTCTGGTTAGGACCCTAACTCCTGTCTCCTAGTTCTGCCTTGATTGTGCAAAACGAGCTACACATCTGCTAGGCACTTTACTTTCATTCCGTCTTGTCCTCAAGGCAAATTAAAGATGCTCTCATTCTACATAAGGTAATAGAAATTTGAAGTAAGTGAAAACAGAGGATGTAAATGGAACCAGAATGAAATTATTTGTACACATACATAAGCATTTCAGTGAAGTGCGAATTGGGCAACTTGCTTAACACAGAAGCCTTATCAGCTATATAGTTTGCAACTTAAAACTAGCTGTTTGGGGCTTCCCGGGTGGCGCAGTGGTTGAGAATCTGCCTGCCAATGCAGGGGACACGGGTTCGAGCCCTGGTCTGGGAGGATCTCACGTGCCGCGGAGCAACTAGGCCCGTGAGCCACAATTACTGAGCCTGCGCATCTGGAGCCTGTGCTCCGCAACAAGAGAGGCCGCGATAGTGAGAGGCCCGCGCACCGCGATGAAGAGTGGCCCCCGCTTGCTGCAACTAGAGAAAGCCCTCGCACAGAAACGAAGACCCAACACAGCCATAAATAAATAAATAAATAAATAAAATTTAAAAAACAAACAAAAAATAAACAAGTTGTTTAACAGAGGCATGGTTCTCACTGAAGTCGAGATCAGGGTCTTCAAAGGAACACGCTGAATCATGTGAGAGGCAAGACCCTCTTAGCAGTGTGAGTTTTATAGGCCTGTTCTTTCTATTGCCTTCATTAAAAAGCTGGTAACATTTTACACAAAGGTGTAGTTTTGGAAATGAGTCTTGAGGAGGACTGAGCTGTAGGTAAAAACCTTCTGATGGTCTCATTTAAGCTGGTGGGGAGCCAGGGTGGAGGTAAGGGAAGAAATGGTTAGGGAGACAGGTAGTTAAGAGCCCAGTCTCTGGAAGTAGAGAGCCTGGGTTTGAATCCTGACACCATCCCTGACTAGTGGTGGGACCTTGGATAAGTTGCTTTTTTCTTTTTTGTAAACATCAGTTTCCTCATCTGCAAAATAGGGATGATTATATAATGGGCTCCCTGTCATAGGACAGTTGTGTGGCTTAACTGCCTTAGTTTGGATATAGCACTCATTGCATTTCCTGGTACCCAGTAAGCATTCTGTAAATGTGGTGAAGTAGAGAAATTGCTAGCTGTGGGAATTTAATTGTCAGAATGATGAAATGTGGCTGTCCAAAATGTATTTACAGGACTTAAATATTTTTGTTTGTTTGCCACAATAAAAAAAAAAAAAAATTCCACTTTTCCCCTGGTCACCAAAAAATGTGTTAAGTACCTACGTACAGAGGATTTTGTAAGGTTCTGTGGGGTGGCCCCTGCTCTCAGGGAATTGGTATTTTGGTTAACAAGAAGAATATACCCAAACAGTACAAAACAGCGTGCGCCCAGAGGTTGTCCCAGTGGGCTGATACCAAGGTAAGATTTCACAGAGAGTGGCTGACTTTATTATTTTGGAGCTAGATTTTTATAGTTTGAATAATTCCAAATACTGTACAAGAATATTTTCAGCTATGTTAAAAGTACAATGAGGACTTAACCTGAGTATTTTTATATGCATCATTAGAGGAGAGAGTGGAACACAGCAATTAGCTATGCTTTGCAATTTGTATTGATTAAACCTTATCACGGGTAATTTAGGTTGGACCATCATACGCATCTTTTATCATTACAGAGACTGCTGTTAGCTGGCTTTGGGGTTTGCAGAGAGATGGAAATCTGTTAGCAAACGTGGCGCTTGGCAGCCTGGGACCCAGATCAAAAGCACAGGCCCTGGAGCGGAGCCCCTGAGATATTTGGGAAGTTAGGCGGCCTCTCTGTGCCTCAGTTTCTTCATGTCTAAATTGGGATGTGATTGTACTAGTCTACGGCATAAGAAGTGCTGTAAAGATTTACGTGAGTAAGCATCTTTGAAGTGCTTAGCACAGGGTCTGGCAAAGAGTAAGCCCGGCATGTGTTAGTTATTATCGTGGGTCTCTCTTGGAACAACCAATACGAAAATTTTAAAGACTGCTGTTTGGTCAGGCTTGGGCATGCAGCCTATAGTTTCAGAACAGAATACAGCTGCCTGTTAACAGGAGGATAGAAACTCATAACTTTATGGTACTCTGGGCCTCATTAGCTCCGTGCCTTTGGAAACAGAGGGAGGAGTTGGGAGGGTCCCTATTGCAGACCCAGAAATTGAAAGCTCAGCCCCAGTCTCAGCTGCAGCTCACTTGGTCTGTGATATATGGCAAGTTCTTCAGGCTCTGAAAGTTTCTTATCTGTGTCTGTAAAACAGGCCTAACTTCTTACTCTTGATCAAGTGTGCTGAATTTCCATCCACTTGGAAAGCATTGGGAGGAGGTAATGGTTGGGAAGTGGGTAGGTGAATGAATTATATTGTAAAATGCTACTAAAAATGAAAGGAGATGTACATGTAACTACTAAGTATTATTGATTTGATTTTAGGTTTTCATAGGAAGCCAAATATATAGTATTCATCGAGCGAGGAAATTGAATTTTACCTTATTATCTTATAATAGCCCAATAGAGACTTTTATCAATTGCTCAATTTTTATGTTTCCTGGAAATCTTTAATATTGAGCATGAAGACCCGGAAAATGTGTTCACCAGGCCCTTTTCCAACAAGAATTGACTTGAATTTCAGTGTGCGTTTGAACCCTTCCTACTGGAGGTCGTTCTCTGCGCCGGCAGAACTCTCATGTTAGTGGCTTCGCACGCATCTGGCTTCTGAGGCCTCCTTTTCGGGGGAGCTGCTCTGCCACGAGGGGTTATCTAGAGACGAAGCAGTACACTGGCTGCATGTAAAAAATACGCACCAGCCTTTAGAGCTGCACACACAGCGGAGCCAAGCTCTCAGCCCACTTGTGTCTGAAAACGCGTGGATGATATCATGACTTCTCTTTTGGAGTTCTTGTCATGTTTTTTCTTAAAGAAAATAATTTGAACATTCTCACACATTCTTCAAATGAAATTTAGAATCGCTTTGTCAACTTCTTTAAAAAAATCCCATTGGTGTTTTAAATGTGATTGCACTAAATATATAGATTAATTTGGGGAAAATGTACACTTTTACAATCCAGGAACATGGCACCTCCCACTTTAAAAAAAAAAATGCCTTCTCCTTTTTTACCTCAGTAAGTGAAAGCTTGTACTTTTATTTATATAGGTCCTACACATTTCCTGTTAAATTTATTTCTAGATATTTTATATTTTGTTTTTGATTTCTGTAGCGAATAGACTGTTCTTAAATTATATCTTGTAACTGGTGTTTGCTAATTATAGAAAAGCTGTTGATTTTGTACATTCATGAGTGGGTTTCCGAAGCCCATTTTCTGAATTGCCTGAAAATGGGAACTGATGTCGCATTTGTTCTGTTCATGAACACAGGAAGAGAGTATGAGGAACTTATATTTTTACTTTATTCTCTATTAGATTCTAAAATGCACCCTGGATCTCTATTTTTATTCACTGTTGTATCCCTAGCAGCTACCTCAGGATTTACTGTGGTACATACTCAGTATTTGTGGACTGTTTCTTAACTTTCTTAATTCTATTACTATAGAATTTTTCAGCTGTGTCTCGTCTTTTTTTAAGAAAAGCAATTATATTATCCCTAAATAGTAATAATTTTGTCTCCTTTCTAGTAGTTGTTTCTTTTATCTTCATTCTTATCTTAGTATTTTGCTAGACCTTCCTGTACAGTGCTCAATGATATTTACCATAGTAGGCATCCTTTTTTGGTCCTGAATTTAATGGGAATACCTTTAGTGTTTTACTCTTGGGAGTTGGAGGGAGATTTTTTTTTTTAAGTTATATTAAAGATATTTACTTCTCTTCCTAGTTTACTAGAGTTATTTTGTTTTAAAATCAGGTATAGAGTCAATACATATATATTGAGATGATTATTTGATTGTCCAAGTTTGACTTACGTGATAATTTCTGTCTCTGTAGTCTATTACTGAAGTATTCTTGAATTACTAGAATTATCCCTGTTCTAATATATTACTGAATTTAATTTGCTGTTTTTTATGATTTTATGTCTTCATAAATTACACTTTCTTCAGTATTTTTTGTTATGCTAGCCCAATAAAATGGATTTTAAAAAATTCCACTTTTTTTTTGGCTTTGATAGAATTTAAATTATGTCAGTCCTCAAAGGTTTGCCAGCACTCACCTGTAAAACTGACAGCAGTGACAGCCTTTTATTTATTTATTTTCTTATTATTTAACACTGTGTATGTATCATAGGAAGAACATTGAGAATGTAACAGATGACAGGTAAGTAGACCAAGCCCCTGAATTGCTACTCAGCAGTGAAAGGTGCTTATAAACCTTTTGATTTTTGTCCTTCTGACATTTTTCCTGTGCATACACACATGCAAATGTATATAAATTACACTTGTAAACCTTTTGATTTTTGTTCTTCTAAACATTTTTCCTGTGCATAAACACACACAAATGGTTGTAAATTGCAGGTTATTTTAACAAACGTTATTCTACCTGTTATAACATTTTGAACATCTTTTTATATCAGAATGAATCCACATCATTTTTATGGGCTCCATAGTATTTCATGATATAAATGTATAATTTATTTAGCCAGCTCTCTGTTAATGAATATTTAGATTGCTTCCATCGTTTATTATATAAAATGTTGAACAATCATTTTTTTTTAGATATCTTCACTTAATTTTCTGACTTTCCCCCTGAGACAAAGTCCTACAAATGTAATTACTGGATCAAAAGGTAATGCATATTTTTAAGTACGTTTTGTCAAATTGTCTTCCAGAAATGTTCAATTTGCAGTGTGTAGAGGGTATCATTTAGCTCTCTCACAGATAAATTTATAAAAGAAAATTACCTGCTGATAATTTAGCACGTGACCACAGGAGGACTCATCTCCTTGGCTGGAATGGATGAGGAAAACCTCCAGCTTGCAGGCACTGATGCTAACCTGGTTCATCTAATTAACTACATTGCACTTAGGAGCCTTGGGTATTCAGGTACACATGGTGCTGGCATCCAGCCAGGCCTCAGAGGCTTATAGACTGGCCACAATTTCCACCCTCCTGTCCCTTTTACCTGCCCCAAGGGCTGTGAACTAACGTTTATTGTATCTGCCTTGCCACCATCCCTGCCTGAGGAATACCAGAGGAAAAATCCAAAACCTTGGGGCAGTACTTTAAAAATTACTTGTTTTTTTGATGAAAGTAAAATTTGTTATATAAGAAAAAAAGGTTGAGTACAAATGTATGTACAGCAGACATGGAAAATTTCAATCCCACTTTTGAGAAACAAATTGCCATTTGCAATTCAGTATCTACCCTTTCAGGCTTTGGCTGGTTGCTTATTTTCTCTGCAGGAGCATAAATTGGGGGGCAGATGTCTTATCTTCTGAGTAATGACAGCAGGGAAAGTAACACTGACGGAAAAGGGGCTTTGCTTACTTTACCATGTTTAATTTCATGACATTTCTCCCACTAACATGCTACTTTACACTTGGGGAATGATGAGAGAGTTTAAATAGCTTGCTCAAGGTCGTTAGGTAGTAAGTGGCAGAGCTGGGATTTGGACCAAAGTCTGTTGCCATGATGCACCTTCCTGTTTCAGGGACCCTGTCTGTCTAAACCTGCGCTAATATGTAGCCATTAGTCACATGTGGCAATTTAACTTAAAATTAACTAAAGTTAAATAAAAAAAAAAATTCAGTCCCTTAATTGCACTATGTTTCAAGTGCTCAACAGGCATGTGTGGATAGTCACTACTATAGAACGTAGATAAAGACCAGATAGATAAAGAACATTTATATCATTGAAGAAAGTTCTGTTTGTCAAAGATGGAATCACTAAAATCTGAAAAATCATGAGTATAGGGTTTGTTTGTTTGTTTTTTTAAAGCTCTATTCTAGCACATTTAGTGGTCTTTTATGTTCTAGATTTAGAAAGATAGCTCTGGAACACCTGCCTGTTTAAGAAACGGGGCAAACCTGCTAAGCCTAAAATTTGAAAATGAATTATTGTTTACTTGTTATGTTTTTAGTTCTCGGCTGGGATTGGGATACAGATGTTCTAGGAAATGCATTCACTGTGGTCTGGATGGATCTGAATGTGGAACATCCAGAACAAGAAAGTGCTTCCTCTTTTATCTTTTTTTCCCTGAAAAAAGTGAAGGTGATATATTTCTTTTCCTACCTGTATAGACATAAAACCCGCAGGATGGGAGAAGGATGAATCCCTGCCAACGCCCCCAGTTTTGCCTGTGGCCCACAGCTGCTACCTTTGAGAGGCTCCAGCTGTGCCCTTACCTGCGTGTGCACTTGGGCCTTCTCATAGCTGCATAGTGAATAGAACCGGGGAAGGAAGCTCACGTCCGGGGCGGAGGTGATGCAGGGTGGCAGTATGTAACTGAGCCCACGTGGGGAGAGCAGAGAGGAGGAGGGGGTTGCTGACCACGTCAGCTTTCATCACAGAGTTCAAACCTTTAGCACAAGTTGCTCATGAAGAACTTGGCAGTGAGTTGGGGAAACAGCAGTGCTGGTCCTCTGTATCTCTGAAAAACATGTTTGAGACAGAAAACACTGCTTTTGCCTTCTGTTTAGTAGGTGCTCCATACATGAATGTGATGCCTTCATGTACTTACACACAGAAATGCCTCAGATTTCCCGGAAAATCCATAGGATTGAACTGTTGATGCGGCTAGTAAGCCAGGATATTTTCCAGTGCTGCTGAAACCACTGAAACCGTTTTGCTGTGTGGTATTTAAACGCTCCGTGTGTTAGTAACACTCATGGTATATACTAACACACGCGCACACACACACACACACACGTATTTATAATCTCTCTTCTACCACTTTTCTCCTTGACCAAATGAAGGATAGAACATCTCAATTATTTATTGCCTCACATGGTCCTCTACATTTTATGACTTTTCTGTTTATATACTTTTCTATTTATTCTTATACAGAATATACTTTTCTGTTTATTCTTCTGTGTGAAACCGTCGTATCAGACTCATTGTATAGGGAGGCAAGATCTTGGGCAGTAAGTAAGCTAATTCCTGAGTTTAAATTGGAAACTTTGATGGTTGCATTAACTTTCAGGCCAGCGGAAATTCTTAAATTGCTGCTTTAGGGCCCTGGATAGTCATTCGGGTGTGTTAGGAAATTACAGGGGATTGCAGGAGTGTGAAATCATTGAGAGAGCCACAGCTGTATTTCCCACCTGCAGGTGGCAAGGCCAAAGGGAGCATTTAGGGATTGAATAAGACTGAACAGGCTGCTTGGCCGCTTTAGGAAGGAATTACTATATCTCCCAGTGCTTAGAAATAATAGACCTGGGCAGACTAAGCGAACTTCAAAAAAGTACATATATTTGAATTTCTTCAGTGAAAAAGAAATGTCCTATCATGGTTTTTCCAAAATATTTTTATTTGGAGTAATAAACTCTTGCGCCCTGCAATCATGCATGACTGGGGAGAATACTGACCTCATGTAGATGCATATGTTGGTGGCATCACTTCCCCCAGGCTCTGTGAGAGGGGAATAAACTTGCCCACAGGAGTTGATTTCCCGTAAAATCCCTGCACTTAGGAATTACTCACGCAGTCAACTCTGGCTCTGGTTTTCTCCCTGAGTTCTCTTTAAGAGTCCTGGCGTATTAGCGCAATGCAAACAGCATTGTCTTTTCTTTGGCTTGCTACACTTATGAAGATTAATTTGGAATGGAATGTTATCGAAGGCCAATTACATCTGATGGCCAGATCTATTAGAACAGAGCAGTGTTGTTGATTGGGAAATGGAAAGCATTTTAGACAGTGTCTGGGAAATACATTAAACGCGTCGAATGTCACTGCCTTGTCTAATAGCCTAATTGAAGTGACTTTTTCCTTTACTGTTGCATTAGGTTATTCCAGATAGACTTCAGAGTCCAAGAGGAAGGAACCTGTATGGTAAATGAATGCTTAGGTATCTTGATAAATTTGTTATCGTTAGTCTAAGAATTAGAAAACACCTAAAGGAAATCTTTAGTTTTTGATTGTTCTGCAGAGAAAAAGAGGGAAATAAGTCACCCTTTGAATTTAGTGGTTCATTTAGCCTGTAGGGACTTAATGAAGTGGCCCTAAATACTTTATACTAAGCAAATGGAATCCTTGGTATCTTTGTTTCAGTTCTTTAGATATCTTGTTTTTAAAAAATTGAGGTATAAATTACATAACATCAAATTCACCGTTGTAAAGTGTACAATTCAGTGGTTTTTAGACTATTCACAGAGTTGTATAATTATTACCACCATCTAATTCCAGAATGTCTTCATCATCCCCCAAAAGGAGCCTTACGTATCTGTGGTCACTCTCCCTTCCTCCCTCCCCCAGCCTTTGATCACTGCTAGTCTACATTCTGTGCCTATGGATTTGCCTATTCTGGACTTCTCATATAAATGGAGTCATACGATATGTGGCCTTTTGTGTCTGCCTTTGTTCACTTACCATGTTTTTAAGGCTTATCCATGTCGTAACAGGTACCAGTACTTCATAGCTTTTTATGGTCGCTAAGAAGGGGTAACAAGGAAGCACTTTGAGCATGGAGAAGGCTGGAATGAACACGAGACTGGGACCTAGATTTTGATGGAGAGGGGCTGGTTCTAGGCACAGCAGGTGGCTGAAACCTAATAGTTGTGCAGGTGACATTCAAATATAAAAAGCTTCAGCCTGGGGACATGGGCCTTTGGTGGTGTAGTGACCACGGTTGGCTTTGACCTAGGGAATAGAATCCTTCCCCCCACAAGCTGTTGTTGGACCACCAAGTGGGTCAGTGTACCCAGGACAGGGATAGCTTCCTACTCTGCATTTCTTGTGGTGCATCCACTTCCCAAGAGGCACTTAGGGTTAAAAAAGGTTCCCCACCTTTATTTTAGATTTCCCATGAAGATGCACGTTTTGAAAAACAAATGAAGTTTAAAAACAGCAACAACAACAATGAGAAAAGCCCATAGGGAGAATGATGAAGAATGAATCTGAAAGAGGCTGTGAAAGAGGGAAGGAAGTGGCAGCTGATGGACTGACCAACCAAACCCAGGCCAAAGCGGGACCTGGGGCAGGAATCAGTATTGACCATGGCAGAGGGCAAGTCAGGCAGCACACGGGAGGAGGGCAAGACCTTTGACCTCTGCTGAGAAAGCATGTCCAGACACTGGGAAAGAACACAGAGTATTGGAGGATGGTGGGGTCCACAGTCCATCACTGATGCCAAGGATTAGTATTGGAAAACTGTGACATTTCAAGAGGCAGGTTTACAGTCAAAGACTGAATATCATTATTTTTCACAAACTGATTATCTCTTTCCCCTCATGGGTCTCTTAGCTTGGGACTTCCTGACTTTATGATGAATCAACTTTGTTTTCATGTTTATTAATGCCCTGTTTACTTTCCCTCAGGTGAAGTTGTGGCTAGTACTAAGATTCAGTGCCTGCGCTGTAGTGAACCACGCCTAAGGAAAATGAATTTTATTCCTTTGCGGAACAGTAATTACCTTTAAAAAGTTTAAACTGTGCTTTGCAACATAGTAAAATCCTATTAGAAAGAAAAACATATATAGCAAAATATTTTGTTTGTATGTAATGTGATCTCAGTAAAATATGATTCAGATAGGCCCTTATAGTCTGTTATAATAACATTTTGTAACAACAGCTTTTTTGAGATATAGTTGATATATAGTAAGCTGCAAATGTTTAACATGTAAAATTTGATAAATTTTGTCATTTATATACATCACTGCCATCAAGATAAAGAACGTATTCATCAAACCCAAAAGTTGCCTGTTTCCCACTCTCCCAGCCCTTGTGCCCTGGGACAACAACTGATCTGATACCCGTTACTGCAGACTAATTTGCATTTATTAAGAGTTTTATAAATATGAGATTATGTGGTATGTCCACTTTTGTCTGTCATTTTTTTTCCCACTCAGTGAAATTATTTTGAGATTCATCCGTACTGTTGCATATATCAATAGTTTGCTCCCTTTTTGCCTGTGACGTATTCTATTGTATGGGTTTACCACATTTTCTTTATCCATTCACCTATTGATGGATATTTGGATTGTTTCCAGTTTTTGGCTACCACAGGTAAAGCTGCTATGAGCATTCATGTATATAGGTCCTTGTATGGACATAGACTTTCTCCTCCTCTTGAGTAAGTAACTAAGAGTAGAATGGCTAGAACACATGGTAGGGTTTTAACTTTTTAAGAAACGACCAAGTTGTTTTTCAAAGTGGTTGTGACATTTTACATTCCCAGTAACAGTGCATGAGGTCCCATTGCTCCACATTCTTGCCAGCATTGGGCATAGTCGGTCCTTTAAATTTTTGTCGTTTCAGTAGGTGTGAAGTAGTATCTCAGTGTGGTTTTCCTTTGCATTTCTCTAATGACTGATGTTGCCAAGCAGTTTTTCATGTGATTTGCTGTCAGTGTCAAACTTCTGTGGTGAAGTATGCACATCTTTTGTCCATTTTCTTTGGTTTGGATTAGTTTTCTTATCGAGTTTTGAGAGTTCTTAATATTTCTTGGATACAAGTCCAGATATATGTTTTGTAAATATTTTCTCTTTGTCTGTGGCTTGTCTTTTTATTCTTTTTTTAAAAAAAATAAATTTATTTATTTATTTTTGGCTGTGTTGGGTCTTCATTGTTGCGTGCGGGCTTTCTCTAGGTGCGGCGAGCGGGGGCTACTCTTCATTGAGGTGCGTGGGCTTCTCATTGCGGTGGCTTCTCTTGTTGCGGAGTGCGGGCTTCAGTAGGTGTGGCTCACGGGCTCTAGAGCGCAGGCTCAGTAGTTGTGGCACGCGGTCTTAGTTGCTCTGGGACATATGGTATCTTCTCGGACCAGGGCTCAAACCCATGTCCCCTGCATTGGCAGGAGGATTCTTTTTTTTTTTTTTTCTATTTTATTTTGTTTACTTATTTTTTAACATCTTTATTGGAGTATAATTGCTTTACAATGTTGTGTTAGTTTCTGCTTTATAACAAAGTGAATCAGCTTTACATATACATACATCCCCATATCTCCGGCAGGAGGATTCTTAACCACTGCGCCACCAGGAAAGTCCTTGTCTTTTTATTCTAACGGTGTCTTTTGAAAAGCAGTTTTTAATTTTGATGAAATCCATTTTATCAAATATTTTCTTTTCTGGACTGTGCGATTGGTGTCATAGTTAAGAAATCTTTGCCTAACCTAAGGTCACAAATTTTCTCCTATGTTTCCTTCTAAATCTAATGTAAAACCTGTAACTATAAAACTTCTACAAGAAAACATAGGAGAAAATCTTTTAAGTTAATTTTTATGGATCATGTGAGGTATGGCTCAAATTTTATTTTTTATGCATATGGCTGTGCAGTGGTTCCAGCACCATTTGCTGAAAAGATTATCTTTTCTCCCCCAATTGCCTTTGCACCTTTGCCAATAATCTGTGTGTGTGTGTATGTGTGGCCTGTATATTCCTTTGCTCTATTTGTTTACCTTGATGCCAATACCGCAGTCTTGATTAGTATAGCTTTTTAATAAGTCTTAAAATCAAATATTAGCCCTCCAACTTTGTTCTTTTTAAATTTTGTTTTGGGTCTTCCAAATCCTTGTATTTTCACATGAATTTTGTATCAGCTTGACAGTTTCTACAATAGAGGCCTCTGAGATTTTCACAAAGGATTGAATTAACTCTGTAGATCAATATAGTAAGAACTGTCACCTTAACAATTCTTAAGAAAAACACAATATGTCTCCCGTTTATGAAGGTTTTAAAAATTTCTCTCAGCCGTGTGTTGTATATTCTTGCACATCTGTTGTCATATTTATCCCTAAGTTTTTCATAGTTTTGATTTTATTGTAAATGGTATTTTAAAAAATTTAGTATTCATTTGTTGGTAGTATATAGAAGTAGGATTGATTTTGAATACTGATTTTAGGTCATGTTATCTGTGAATAAGGACTTATTTCTTTTCCTTCTGGATGCCTTTTATTTCTTTTTCTTGCTTATTCGTTGACTAGAACTTTCAGTACATTGTGGGTAGAAGTGGTAAGAGAGGACATCTTTGTCTTATTCTTGATCTTAAGGTGAAAAAGCATTCAGTCTTTCCCAGTGAGTGTGATGTGAGCTGTAGGTTTTTCATAGATTCTGTTTATCAGGTGGAGGACATTCGCTTCTATTCCTAGTTTGCTGAGAATTTTGATAAGGAATGGATGTGGGATTTTTTTCAAATGCTTCTGACTGTTGAGATGATCACATGTTTTTATCTTGATTAGTTTGTTAAGTGGTGAGCTACTGATTTCTCCTTTGATCTTTAATTTTCCTTTTGTCTATGTATTCTGGGTTTAGTTTGCTCTTATTTTTTTATTTTTTAAAGGTAGAACCTGAGGGCATTGATTTGAAGCTTTTTTTTATTTCTTAATATAGGTATTTGGTGCTATTAATTCTAAGTACCACTTTAGTGGCATTTGCCATTTGACATATTTTGTTTTCATTATCATTTTGTTTCTAATACTTTCTAATTTCTCTTTTGATTTTTCTTATGTGTTGTTTTTTAAGTGTGCTTTTTAGTTTTTCTCTAGATATCTTTCTGTTATTGATTTTAAGTTTTTTATTGTTAAATTTTTATTTCTTTCAGTTTTATTGAGATATTATTGACATACAGCACTGTATAAGTTTAAGGTATATGGCATAATGATTTGACTTACATGCATCATGAAATGACTATCACAAATAAGTTTACTGATTTTTTAATGGCATCGTCGTTAGAGAACATATTTTGTATGTTCTCTTATAAAATTCATTGAGACTGGTTTTATAGCCCAGAATATGGTCTTCTTAATAAATGGTTTGTGTGTACTTGAAAATAATGGGTTTTTTTCTGTTGTTGTTAGAAAACGTGTTTTGTAACGGTCAGTTAGATAAATTGGGTAACAGTGTTGTTCAAGTCCTCTTTATCTTTCATGCTTTTCTATTTGTTCTATTAATTTTTGAGAAAAATGTATTGAAATCACTGAATATAACTGTGGACTTGTTTATTTCTCTCTGCAGTTCTATCATTTGCTTCTTATATTTTGAAGCTTTGTTATTTGGTACATAAACATTTAGGATTGTTATGTCCTTTTGATAAATTAACACTTCTATCATTATGAAATCGTTTTTATTCCTGATAATATTATTTGCTTTAAAATCTACTTTGTCTATTATTACTATATCTACTATCATTTTCTTTTGACTAGTGTTAGCATGGTATATCTTTTCTCTCCCTTTACTTTTAAACCATTTTTATCTTTATATTTGAAGTGTTTCTTGAAAGCAGTGAGTAGTTGGGTCTCTATATGTAATGTGTCTTTTTTCCTGTTTCTTTAAATATTTGTGTGTGTGTGCGTGTGTGTGTGTCCCCACCTTACTCTCCTCCCCTTCTAGGACTCAAATTCTAAGTGTGTTAGATAACTTGATATTGTTCCACACATCACTGAGTCTGTTCATTTTTTCCCAGTCTTTTTTCTCTTTGTGCTTCATTTTTGATCATTTCTATTGCTGTGTCTTCAGGTTTACCTATGTTTTCTTTTCAGTCTGTTATCTGCTGTTATTTCCATCTTTTGTATTTTTCATTTTAGATATTGTACTTTTAACCTCTGGAAGTTACATTTGGATTTTTTTCTGTATTCCTTTCTTTCTTCATCATGTTCATGTTTTCCTCTACACTCTTAAGCTTGTGGAACAGAATTAGTATAGCCTTTTTAAAATATATTCTTGTCTGCTAATTCCAACATGCTTACCTTTTGTGGATCTAATTTTATTGAGTTTTCTCCTTCTAGCTCACCTTTTCCTGTTTCTTTATTTACCTAGTAGTTTTGGATTGGATGCCAGACACTGTGAATCTTACATTGTTGATTGCTGGATTTGGGGGATTCCTTTAAATAGTGGTGGACTTCATTCTATTATGTAGCTAATTCACTTGGAATTAGTTTAATAATTTTCAGACTTGCTTTTAGGCTTTGTTAGGGTGTTTAGAGCAGTCTTTATTCTGTGGTTACTTAAACTTCGCTTCTGATGACTCAGTGACTCATGTATTATTCTCTCTGACTGGTGGGAACATGAACATGTGTGAACTTTGGGAATTGTTTGGATTATGCTTTCTAGTGCTTCTTTTCCAAGCCTCATGGAGTATCACCCTACTCATTCTTAGATCGTTACTGAGCCAGAGATTCAAGGGTGTGCCTCTTCACATCTTTAGAGCTCTTTCTCTCTGCTCAGCTCTCTCCTTCCAACATTCTATCATGTAGACTTTAGACTTCTCAGCCTCCCTGAACTTTCATCTCTGTCCTTGCCATGTTGTTGTGTAGAAACTGCATTCAGGCAGTTATCTGAGGCCAATCAAAGGATTTACCTTATTTGTATACCTGTGTTACCTATTATTCAGTATCTTAAAATAATTATTTTGTATATTTTATTTGATTTTCTAGTTGTTTCCCATTGTTTGTTTTTAGTAATGAGTATACATTCAAACTCTGGTGCAATCAGTTAGGTTCTGAAAGCATTTGTTTTTGCTACTTATTTTGTACATAAAAATAAACGAGATATCACTTTTAAAAGAAAGAGTATTTTGTTTACTTTTGTTAGGTTTGCTTAGAAGGGAAGAGAATTTTAGACTGTTTTGTTTGTTGGATCCTGAGCTATGTGTTTCAAAAAATGAAATATATTAAAGACATTTCATACAGAGAATGATATCATACCTCTTTTAAGAAATGGTTGCTTGTACAAAATGATTTCCAGGCTTTCTGTACTCATTAGTACTGCATTTTAAAAAAAGGCATAAAAAATGAAGGAAAGAAAGAGAACTCTTAAGTTCTGTATTTTTCTACTTGTTTTAGTGTTAGTGAAGGGAAAGTTGATGTAATAAGCTAAAATGATACTTTGGATTCTCTGTGGTCTTAATTTAAATTGGTTATCGCATCTTTTACAAATGATATTTTGTGTTAGCTATATATTCTTGACCATCTGGCATCTAGGGCCTTGCTGATTCTGGAGAGACTGCTCCTCCCAGGGCTGGCTAATTCCTAGAAATAGCAACTGACTTTCCTGTGAGCATGCTTTCCATATGCAAACCAACCAGTCCAGATCCCATACCTACCCACTACCTCCTTTAGAGCTCTCACAGATGAGCCACTGTCGTTGCCCTGATATCACCCCAGAACCTTGTACTAGGCAAGAGGGGCAGTCCCTACACCCCAGAGCCCACTGAGATTATTCAAACTAGCCTATCCCATCTGCCTGCCCTTTTCTTCCTGTGAAAACCACAATAAGGACTCTGGCTTGTGCTTTCCCCTCACTCCTTCTGTCTCCTGACTGACCCTGGTGCTTCCCCTTTTGGTCCCACATTGTGTGGCATGTCCCTTTTTGGGAACTGTGAGTGACAAACTGTGCTTTCAATGGCAGTTGTCTCCTGATCTGTTGGCCTTACCATACCTGAATAAAAACAAAGTCCTGGGTACATTTTAAAACGTTTGAAAAAAAATTTTCAAATCTATTAAAATTCATTTCTTAGAGTAATCAAGCCAAATGTATTAAAATAAAGATAGGACTTGACTAGAAAAAGAGATTCCTATCATAGCCAACCAGTATCAGTTATTTTGCCAATCTCTTGATTTTTGAGGAGGTTAGGAGAGAAGGAAATAAAGGGAGTAGAGAAAATGAGAGAAAAGAAAGATTTGAAAAGAAAGAGCAGAATGATTCGACAGAGCATTTAAGTAGAATTATAGCACCTTTACCTCTAATAACAAACAAAACCAAAGTTGCACCCATTGTCTTCTCTAATACCCAGAAGACTAATGATGATTATCACATTTAGTTCAGGGTTATTCTTACATGAGTAAAATAGAAAGAAGTGGTATTGAATGAGAGGCAAGGAATTCATTTACCCACCTTTGCCCTCCTGTTGGAGGGTGGTGGCCATACAGCCGATCCCATTTACCTTCCACCTGCAGACCCTACAACCCCACAGGGTGAGGCCCAGGCTGAACATACAGGATTCCCAGAACTGTGGTTCCACTTTTTCTTTGGGTCTGAATTTTGACATCCTTAGTTTCCAAGAATTTTGCTGTAGGAAATTGATTTCATTATAGTTAGATTTGTCAGCAGTTATTTGGAAAGGAGAGATTTCTCTGACTTTTAAAAAAAAATACTTTCCTTTGACTATTTACAATAATAGTGTAAGTATTGTGGGGAGTAGGAAGGAAAAAAGTTAATGACTCTTAGTAATTATAGAAATAAAAAATAAGTGAGGGAATAAAGAAGTGAGTGAAGGATGCTCATTGGATGTTCATTATATGCTGTGCTATAATGTTTTGATAAACATTCAAAACTGACTTCTGCTATTTCCTCAAAAGCATACTTTGAGGCAGATTAATATTTGCAAGTGTTAGTGTAAAAATTTATCCACAGCACTATTTTTTTAAATTCTGATTTGTGATGGCAATCTCTATTTTATTTAAAGATTTATTTGTATTTTATGGAGATTTTTAATATCACACATTTTAATATTTATAAATTTCACATCATCTCTAAGTATAAAGGATGTAGTAAGACCTATAAAAATAAAAATTGAATATAGAAAATGAGATGAAACAGATGATTACAAACTAATGGTTCTTCAACTTATAGTATATGAGAAGAAAATATTATAGAATGAAAGTTGGAAAATTTAAATGAAGCTAGAGACTTTGGAATGACAGAACTCAACTAACAATGTGAATAGAACAGAAAAATTTTACAAAATAAATTAATTATTATAAGGAGAAGAGGGTTCTCTTCAGTGTATGAAGAATCACCTGGGAAACTTATTAAAAATGCAGGACCCTCTCCCTGCATGATTCTGATGCAGGTATTTGTACACCACACTTTGGAAAAACAGTGATATTGAGGCTTATATTATATGCATAACAAGGTCTTTATTTCTCTTTTCTCTATTTCTTTCATTTTTTTCTTTATTTCTCTTTTCACAAGTACTGGTAATTTGGATACCTTTGAGTTAGGAAAACAGAAGTCATTAAAGAACTGAGGAGTTTATCAGGGGTTGCAAAATGCTCGTCTATGGGTTGAAATCAGCCTCCAGGTGTATTTTGTTTTTCGTACTTGGTGGTCTCTTCACCTCCCACCCCCCTTTGCATTTTGAGTGACTTTAGACAGGCTAAACCGTCTGCTTGGCCACAGTCCCTACTGCTCCCTGTTGCCTTGCACCCTGGCTTCCTGCATTTCCCTCACCTGGCTCATTGTTAATGGCGTTAGATTGTGACGACCTTAGAGGCACTTAGTTACAGACATCTTGGCCCAGTTAAAAACATATCCCTAACTTTAGCAAATAATTTAACCTAAGTTGGTTCCTTAAAAATATTTATCAGTCTTACATATAATCATTCTTATATTTTGTCAATTTCATAACCTCCAAAGGAAGTTCTAAAATTTTGGCCTAAGGAATAGGCCAAAGGAACCCACAGTAATGCACAATCTCAAAGTCATTTGTTGTTGTTTTAAGCAGTGTATTTTATGGCTTGAGGTTATAGATGTACTTTTTAAGCTACATTTTATTTGATCAGTTGTTAAAACTTATCTTTATTCTTTTTGTATTGGCAGTAGGATACAATGGAGACATAGCCCATAACTGATCATGGAAAGCATAAATTCTGGCCTTTGAAGGGGTCTTAAGAAACAATGAAAAATAACTAGCAACAGCCAGCATTTACTGAACATTTACTATAGTTCAGGTGCTAAGTAAATACTGTTATTTGTACTTTTAACCCCTTCAACAAGTTTATCAGTTAATAGCTGCACTACTGTTGCTGTTAAAAGCATGAAGAAACTGATGTTCAGAAATATCAAGTAAGTTGCCCACATTTCCTTTATAAAGGCAAAAATTTGTATTTTAAAAAACACGTTTGTGAAGTTAACCATAGACTAATAATATACTGTTTGATCTCGTAAGAACATGCCTGCCATTTAAAATGTGGCTTTTCTTTAGGACACCACACTACATATAGTGCCACACAATTGACATACCACACAGGCAGCGTGGCTGGCAGAAATGTCTAGGTGGCACCAGCTATGTGCCTAAACAGATCCTGCCCTCTCTCATTCAGGTTGGACTTTGCCCCTGGGCTCCCACAGTTTGCTGCCTTCAGCAGGTGCAAACCTGTTCCTCCTTCATCCTATGACGGAGGGTTCAACCTAACACCATAAGGTGGACTCCCTGATGCCTGCAACCTCCTCTTTCCTTAACTTTTCAGCTTGCAGATATCTGACCTTTCTTTCATTCAAGTTACTTATGAAATTCCATCGCCTCTGTGAATCTGACCTAGTTGGAAAAGAACAGGCAAATTGCCCACACTCTCCCCTGCCCTTGGAGCATTCACTTCTCATTAACTGCTTCCCATGCAAGAGTGACCCTGCCCCTTCCTGCGTGTAGTGCAAGTAGTGACATGCTGCATGCCCCCAGGGACAGGGGCCTTAGTCTGTTGTGGATATTATTATTTTATTTTTACACTGCCAGCATTTATTTCTATCACACTCTCCCCAGCTATCCTTTAAAACGAGGTTACTTGATCAGCTGTCATCCTCATTGAAAGTACTGCATCAGGATGTTATCATACCTGGGTATGAGCTATACCCATGCTATTCCTTTTGCCCATTCACCCAGGCACTGGGGAAACATCTATTCCTATTTCAAAATGCAGAATAAACGATGCTGCCCTATGTGACTCTTCATACCATTCTCCTGTTTCGTTCAATTCCTGTGGTATGATTCCGGTGTTCTGTAACTCTCTGACCTGCTGTCTTTGAGGAAGAAGACAATGTGTCCCTGATGCCCAGCATGGGGCTCGGAGGGGCTCTCATGAAATGTGCAATATAGTTGAATGTATATTGCATTGCTGAGGGATGGTCCCCTCCACCTCCATACCTGTGGTTAGTTTACACATATTCGCTTCCTTTGGCTGAGAGTAGGGGTGAGAGGGTGTCATCCTTCGTCACCTTTCATGGGGCTCTGTACTCGCGATCGGATTGGGAGAGATTGAAAACTAGAATTTAGAATGTCAAGAAGAGACTCCATAATTGAGAGGTGCTAATCCGAGAGTGTTGTAGTGTTTGCCTTAGAAACTGATCTTTTCAGGATATATGGCTTCAAAAGTAAGAAATTCTTGTACTAAAAGGAAGACATAATCTTCTGGAGTTTGAATCCATTTTCTCAGCTTTTCCCATATTCCGAAGACATGAGAAAGGTAACTGGGCATTTATAATGTATAACAGGATAATGACAGGGCCTTAGTAAGGTGGCTAGTGATTTAAATTTGCACGAGAAATCAACAATTTTTTTCTTTAATGGTTATCTTCAAATTCCCCATTTTGGGGGGGCTATACATTTCTCCCTCAGTTTGGGGTCTAGTGAGTCATGCCAGTCCATTTAAGATGCAATGATGCTGGATTCAGTGTAAAACTAGTAATATTATCTACCTTTTATAAGGTCGTCAGGAGGTTAGAACAAAGCCTGGTAAGTGAAAAGTGCTCAATACCCATATTGTTGTTACTATTTAATAATGAAGAATGACAACCTTTGGTTAAAAAAAAAAAAGGAATCAAAAGCATTTCACATGAAGTTCTTTATCATGGATGTGGCTTATTCATGGACCCACTGAAGAAGAAGGGAAGAAAGGAAACATCTTGGTTTTGAGTGGAAACAGTGATTACCTGTCATCAGTGTGTCAAATAGTTTTATGTGCTGGTGATTTTGTACACATCTCAATCAAAAAAGTCTACTGAATGTTTTAGGCAAAGTTATTACTAGAGAGCACTTCCTTTATGTCCTGTAAATCTAAAGTTTTAGATTTAATGACCCTGTAAATCTAAAGGTTTATAATACCTATAAAAAGTTTGGATTAATCCATAATCTACTAAGTGAATTGAAGTAGGCAAATGAAGTACCTGTTTTAATCCTTTTCACGTTTACACTAGTCAAACGTTTAACAATTGGTTTAAGCTTTTTGAGAGTTATTGAGCAAATTTCTTGGTTTGCCAAATTTTGTGGTAATAGAATTTACTGTTATGTATTATTACATAATCTGCTTTGCATATGAACAGAAACAAAGTGTAACAGGTACTTTTTTTTGATGACTTTGGTAAGGAGTAAAGATTCTAGAAGGCCCCCCCCCTCCCCCATACGCATCTTGGAGTAATAGCTGTGGAGTTTGAACATTTTCAAAGTTGATAGTATAAAACGTGTCATGCCTGCATCTTCTTAAACTAGTATTTCAGGCTTATTATCTGGCCAGCTATTATTTCTGTGGTTATGCAGGGGAGACCTGGTTTACCAGAAATCATGTAATGGTCAGGACCAAATTTAATGAAAATTGAGCATATTACCCAGAGTGCTAATATAGCATTTTCTCTGGACACCTCTGTTGCCTTCCTTAGAAGGGCTTTGTGTTTGTGTTGGTGGTTAATACAGGAATGACTGGGGACCTTTTGTCAGCTTAACAGCACTGTAGCAAGAATCAAGAAACCTTGTTACCAGCCCTGATTTTGCCATTAGCCTGACCTGGATTTAGTCTGGTCTTTTAATAGCGCTGTGCCTCAATTTGTTTGTCTGCAGCAAATGAGGGGTTTGAGGTAGAGGATCTTAAAGGCCTTTTGCAACTCTGGGATCCTAATTTTGTGACCCTTTAGCTCTAATGTTCTTTGAAATGTGACAAACCTTGAATGCTGATCTGAGTTAATTAGAATTTGATGATAAACCGTCCAGGAAATTCTGAGACATGGTGGAAAGTCACACAGCTGGTATGCTCAACAGTGTTACTGAGCCCGACTCTTGGTATCATTCTCCTGTTCTATCAAGCTTGAGGATGCTTCTGAAACACCAGTCTGAAATTTTAAGTACTCTCAGTTCTGTTCCTTAAGACCCACTATGGTGGCACTGAGACCAGGTTGACGATGCATTAGACACACTTCGCTTTGACACTGATTTAGTGAAAGGGAGATGACTTCCTGGTAACTGGAATTCTCTAAAACCATTTGGCATGCAGCTGAGCTGAACGAATTGGGAAGAAAAAAGACAAAGTATTCTAGAGAGGATGGAAATCTAGTTTCGTGCCTCTTTCATTGCAACCCAGGGGATCCCTGTGTCCATGATGATATTACCATTTGCTAGTATCAAATGCAAGCAAGGCATGAAATTGGACTTTTTAAGACCACATAATAAACTAAGGTGATGAGGAAATGAAACAGTTTTCATTTTGTAGTTTCAAAGACATCTTAAACTTTTTCTCTGGAAGAAAGCATAACATTTTGTGCTACTCAGTTAAGTGGGATACAAAATATTTGTGGCCAGATTTTTGAGTTTGATGAGAATAGAGACTTAAACATCTGTGATGCTGAGAGAGAACAGTTTAATCAGTTGTTTGTTTAACAATGAGTTTGTGTTGGGGGAGGTTAAATTCCAAGGCCAGGTTGGGTTTTCAGGGCAGGCCACGCCACAGCAGGTATTAAGGGAGGTCAGCGGTGCAAGAGTTCATTGTAATTGTTACTTGGTTCTGTCTCACTGCCAGCCAGCTGTATTCGATTTGCTTCCTTAGTTTTGAGCCATGACATTTATTATCTGTTCAAACACAGGCAGATTAAACACCAAAAGAGGATTACTTTACTTAACAAAACAGTCACACATGAACTGTCCGCTCATATTTTTGTTTTTGTTTAAGAAAGAAAAGAAGGCCTGCTGCTGGGTTTAGGAGTGCAGGGATTCACCGCAGGGTGGGGCCGGTTGGGAGACAGGCCCTTGAAGCAGTTTCTGATTCTCACCCCTTTCACATCTGCACACTGCCAGGGCAGCCTGAGTTAGGTTTCCTTCTGGGAAAGGGCAAAGGGGAAACCGCACCTCTCCTCCATGCAGTTTTCTAGTCTAATGAACACCACCTTTTGGCTGTTTCCTTAAAAACACTGAACTATTTTCAAAGCATACAAATTATTATTTTTTATGTCATAAACATGGAAATCACAATAAACACCCAGAGATGATTTGTTGAGAGACAGCAGGGAATAACCAGGGGATCTTGCACTTTGATGCACATCAGAAGCATCTCAAGATCTTGCCAAAGTACACCTGACCCCACACCTCTAGGGATGGGCCCCGCTGGGAGCACCCTTCAGACGGGAGGGGGTAGCTCCCAGAGCAGCAGCTTAGGAGTGCTCTGCCTTCCCTCACCTCACCTCCAAATTGTTAGCAGTGATTTCCGTCTGGTGTTGGAGACGATGGACTTGGCAACACAATATGGTGCATACAGCTGTTACTGGAGTACATGATTCTGTCCATGTCTAACTTTACAATGTTTTTTCGTGTTTATTAAGACCTCTCTATAGTGGATTATAGAGAATGGCTCATTTTAATAGGGTTCTTAAAGATACATTTAATATTTCTCTGCTCTCCCTGTGGGAAGTGTTTTTCGTGTTTTCCCAGTCTCAGTCTTGTCTTTTGGTTTGAGTCACCAGCATGACATCCGATATTTTGTTTTTGTTCATTATTTATTGATGAACAATTCTTAGACATTTACCTATGAATTATTAAGCAATAGATGGAGTGAAACAAATGTTGAGTTTAGTGGCCAAGTGACATATTCTGATTTAGCGTGGTAAACTGAATTTGGAAGACACTATATAAATTAAATGCATAATGGCTATTTTGTATTGAAATTTGATAAATAACTTAAAGAATAACTTTATAAAAGCTAAAACTTAATTTTCCTGCAGTCTTAATTTTTCTTCATTTCCTAGCTGTTCTAAGTTAATCATTTTAAAATGAAATATAATAAACTTAAGAGTCCTTTGGAATAAAGGCACAGTTGAATACTGCTAATATACTTATTTTCTTTTTTATTATTTGTGTGCCATCAATATTTTTGTGATAGAATGACTAAAAGGAGATAGAAAAGAGAATTTCTTATAAAACAAATATCCTCTGTGCTGTTTTCATTTTTATTTTGGATTTGACGTATGTAGCAAAAGTTGTTTGAAAGTGCAGTTTGAAAGCTGTCTTTATTTTCTTCTATTCTGTAGAACTGTTAAGTCATATTCTACCCTAGTATAACTTTTAGAACAACAACAACATAAAAACTGCCTCTTAAATACAAAAATGAGTATATTTCCTACTTTGAATCAGCCTACTTTTAGGCATATTTTTTCACTTTATTAAGTGGGACAGAGAAATACAAAACACAGATACTACCTAATTTCAGCCTCCCTGAGAAACTTTTTGATAAATAGGGAACTGGACGTATTTGAGTTTCGTCTCTTTGCCCACTCATGATTACTCTAATGATCATGAGGGTGCCTTTAGACAGGTGGCTAAAAGGAGTGGGGGTGAGGAGCACAGCTTCTTTGTAATATAAAGGCTGGTGATCAGCCTACAATCAGTGTCAGCCACCTTGGCCTGGATCAGCAGACCTGCTTTGTGTCGTGTTGAGTGATCTTGGGGCAGAGTGAATGCTGAAAAAGCTTATTTAGGGAAACTCTGAAACGTAAACTTTGAGATCATTCAGAGCTCTTGGATTTGGTGACTCATCAGGATGACCCCCTTGATGGTCTTTCCCACCAAATGAGTATGGAGAGTCATAATGTTGGGTGGTCGAGAGGGCCTTGGAGTTCATCTTTGTAGCCTTTGCTCCTTTAAGGAACCCTTTCTCTGTCTGGTATCCAAGTGAAGGCTCTTTCCAGCCATGGCTCGAGAACCATTGAGCTTTACACAAAGAGGCTGACCATCTAGATGAAAACATTCGAGATGAAACTGTAAAGCTGAGAGACTCATTTGTATAATTTGTAAGCTGACTGTGAAGGTATTTGTGAAAGATAAGTCCACACATGTCTTTAGCAATGGCTCATTGATTAAAATATGTGAATGAAGATCACTCTGGTAAAATTTGATGATGTTCAGCATTCATATTTTATAAATGTGTTAAACAAAGCACACTGGGATGAAGGTAGAGGATGTAAATCTTGCCCTCATGGTGCTTTTAATCTGATTAAAGATGGAGATTTAAAAAATAAGCTTTGTGTTGTTTTTAATGTATTATGGTTGTTTTTGATGACAGTATAGTATTTTTAGTAGCTGCCCAGTGTTCTTTTTTATAGATGTAATCTGAGTTATTGCACTGAGACCCTATTTATTGATTGATTCAGGTGTTTCCAGTTTTTACCTATTATTATCTACCCTTCCTTTTTTTCCCCAGCCATAATGACATTGCAGTGACTGTCCCTGTACAAACATCTTTTTACACTAGTTAACTGGTTCTTTTATAATAAGTATTTATTTAGTGAAAAATAAGTGTACTACATGCACACAGTAAGAAATTTCAAATAGCACAGAGGTGTATAAAGTGAGGGGGAAAGCCTGCCTTCCCTTTTCCTAGTCCCTTTCTAGACATAAACACTTGTGAACATTTTCTTCTTTATCTGTACAAACGTTTTTGGTTTTTAATACACAAGAAGGCAGATGTTAAAATAATGAAGGCCTGGAGTGGATGCACAATTAGGGTGCAGAAATGAGCCTGAAAGTGTAGCTCTGGGCCTCATGGGAAAACTTGGCTGGAGCTTGGCTGCTGGTGTGGATTCTGAGATGGAATTTAAATATGTTATAATGTATTTTCCTGGATCACATAGTGACAACCATCTAGAGTGGAGGCACAGAAGCAAATCAAGAAAGAATCAGTGCAGAGAAATGAGCAAGCTTAACCTACTGCAGACAGGGAATGATGCAGTTCACTGAAATGGGAAATTCCCTCTGTAGGGACCTGAGAATTTGGTGACAGCTTTAGAGCTGACCAACACATGGATGTGAGCTTAATGGAGTCATTTATAATGGCCTCCAGAGGAAAAGCATTTCAGGAAGGGAACCTGGTGAGAACATTACAGTATGTAGTTTAAACCAGGTACGATGAGGTTTTTAATAAGGGAAGAGTCAGTATAAATAGGAAGGTCCATCTGTAAGAAATAAAGTACAGGAAGAAGCAATGGTGGGGAGAGGGGTTGTTTCACACCAGATGGGGTAAGACTTGGCCACATGAATGTGGAATCTTTTCTGAGGGTAGTTCCTTCCTAGGATTCAAGACAAAAACCAGATTGTAGGGAATTCAAGAGGGAATTGGAGAAGAGGATTCTGAAGCAAGGCATAGCTTCCTTTCAGTTTGAACATGAATAAAGTTATAGAAAGTATGGAAAAATTTCCTGCCCACAAGGAGAATTTGCATGCAAGTCTCTTGATGTTTTTCTTTAAAGATATAGTGACGCACCCAGCTCTGCTGGATCTGGTATTAGCCCCCCACGTTCTCTACAGATGGAGCAATACACTTCCCTTTCTGTAGCTCACCTCCCGCTTCCCAGAGCTGTGATGGAGGGTGAGATACTAGTGGTGACCCGCCCCAGCTGCTCATCAGCCCCTTACCCCAACCAGTGGCTTTTAGACTTAAGAGGCCCTCCTTGCTGCTGACCTGTTGTGGGGTATGTGCTGACCTCGGGCTCCTGCCTTCTCCCTGAGTCACATATTGTATCCTGCTGGGAGGCTCATCTAAAAGCCTGAGTCACTGTCAAGTTTCAGAACTTGAATTCTGATCGGTTCCCACTGTGGGGCACTGCCATGACAACTGGCCTCAGTCTCCAGTGGCCTGTGAGTCCTATGGCCCTGCTGCACTCCTTCTTTCTCGTTTCTAGCCCGCCCTTGAACTTCATCCCCGTGCCTGGGTGAAGCTCTTCGTGACCTGTTCTCTTCGGATCTTGACTTCCAGGCTCCTGGCTGTGGCTGTTGCTTTGTGGCCTGGTGGCACATGTGCCTGTGCCTAGGGTCATGCACACCTGGGTTCCAGGACCAGCTCTGCCACATAGCGTTTCTGTGGGTTCAGGCAAGTTACTTAACCTCTCAGCATGTGTCCTCATTTTCTATTTTAATAATAAGAATTTCTGTCTGCATGTGTGTCATCTCATCCTAGGAAAATGGCTGCTAAAAGTAAACGTGGAGGGTTTGGTTTAAAACGTGGAGGATTTAATTTAAGGCTTTGAGGCATGCGCAAAATCCTCTTGGGGAGACCCTGGGGCACCTGGAAGAGGTCACAGTCATGGGGGAGAGATGTGCCATCTTTATCAAGACATGTGAGCAGAGGTGCAAACACCAGTTTCCAATAGGAACAGACTGCTGCTCTCTTTTCCAGGGTCAGTGGCTGTGGGATTATTAATTTTAAGGACGGATAATGAGTCTCCAAACAATGCTGGGAGGCAACCTATACTGCACCCTGGCAATGATAATAAAACTTAACCTCACAGGGTCACCGTAAGGATGAATGGGACGATTGTGGCCTGACACATCACGGATGATCAGTACATGGTAGTGGCCATCATTCTTTTTGCTCTGCTCCGCCCACTTGTTAAGACCCTGTGCTAGTTCTTGCATCCCTGAGAGACTGAATCATCGCTTACAGCTTGCTCTAGCCCACGGAACCTAGGCTGCCCTCCTGGCTCACTCTCACGTCTGCTGCAGCCCACTCCAGATCTTCATGTCCTCCTTCATCCCCACCTCTCTGGTCCCACCTTCCCGGGGAGCCCCACGCAAGACCTCAGCCTCCCTCCCCTACCTGGAAAAGGGTAAAAGGCTGCCTCTGGCCAACGACTACCTACAGTTTGTGTCCTGGAGTTGGGGTAGTGAGCTGAAGCAGTCTGAGATCTTGAGAGATGAAGGATATGGATACAACTCCTTTATCAGTTTAAAATAAGTAGTCTTAGATGCATGGATAAAGAAGATGTGGCACATATATACAATGGAATATTATTCAGCCATAAAAAGAAAAGAAGTTGAGTTATTGGTAGTGAGGTGGAGGGACCTATAGTCTGTCATACAGAGTGAAGTAAGTCAGAAAGAGAAAAACAAATACCTCATGCTAACACATATATATGGAATCTAAAAAAAAAAATGGTTCTGATGAACCTAGGGGCAGGACAGGAATAAAGACGCAGACGTAGAGAATGGACTTGAGGACATGGGGAGGGGGAAGGGTAAGCTGGGACGAAGTGAGAGAGTAGCATTGACATATACACACTACCAAATGTAAAATAGATAGCTAGTGGGGAGCAGCCGATCAGCTCGGTGCTTTGTGTCCACCTAGAGGGGTGGGGTAGGGAGGGTGGGAGGGAGACGCAAGAGGGAGGAGATATGGGGATATATGTATACATATAGCTGATTCACTTTGTTATACAGCAGAAACTAACACACCATTGTAAAGCAATTATACTCCAATAAAGATGTTTAAAAAAAAAAAGTAGTCTTAAATATTGTCCCTGTTTTATTATAGTAATGGCCTCTGGGGATTTTAATGTAGATACTGTTTTGTTTATTGTTCATGCTATCTGATAAACATGTTAATGTATTGAGAAGTAACATTTTATTCAAAAACATTTCTGCTTTTTTGAATTTCTACTATTATGATAGGTACAGGAGATAATTAGAAATGAATGAATAAGAGCATCTACCTAGTACTTTCTCTGTGCCACATACTCTTCTGGGCATGTTCACTCATGAATCCTCAATAGCTACCCTATGAGGTTGTCTCTTATGTACAGATGAGAGGAAAAAGAGACCCAGAGAGCTTAAGTAACTTGCTCAAGGTCACACAGCTATTAAGTAGCAGAGCCGGGCTGTGAACACAGGCAGTCTAGTTTTAGTGTCTGTGCTCTGAGTTCTTGCTACCTAAGTGGTGCCTCAGCATCACATCACCTGGGAGCTGGTTAGACAAGCAGACTATCAGGCTCCGCCCCAGCACCCTGGAATCAGAACATGCATCTTAGTAATATTCCCAGTGACTCGAATACACAGTCAAGTTTCAGAATCACTGCTCCAAACCACTCTGCTTTACTGTTTCTCCAGCCATGAGAACTTCATAATGGGGGAACAGTGTAACAGGGCAAATGGGCAAGTAAACATTTATAACTCATGGTGCATGGCAACTTCCTGCCCTTCTGACTTTGACTAAAACTTATCCTGAATGTGAATTTAGTGCTTCAGGCATTTCAGAACCCTTCCCAGGCATCCTCATGGCACACAGTTGTACCTCTTGTCTTTCTCTATGTGCATGCCTACATACATCTACTCATGTTTAACTTCTTGTGAGGTTTAATAACTTTGGAAATGATATGGGAATGTCACTAGCACAGGGCAGTCACATCTCATGCTCGTGGCTTTTCGTATGTTGTCTCTTCTTTCCCGTAGAGACCATTTTTAAAGCCTGTGCTCTCTGGGAAGTGCAGCCTGACCCACTCCCACGGGGAAATGGCCTTGACAGGCTGGTCCTCGTGTCCCGCCCCTGCCCCTGTCCCATTCCAGGAAAGAAACTTTTTTCTTGTTATGTAAGTAATTATAATCCAAATGTAATCACACAATAGACATAGAAGGAGCAGCCAGCCAGCTTTGGGGGAGTTGGCTAACTTCAAGGACAAGAATGAGGGAGATTTTACCAGGCAGAGAAAGGCATATGGAAAAAAGGGAATAGGGGGTCTGAAAGAGCATCACTTATTCTGGGGGAAGGAGGGGCAGGAGGAGTTGGGTGTGGCCCGGAACATGGCCAGTGTGTGGGCAGCGATGGGAGATGAGGCTGCATAATGAACAGCTTTAGGCTTTGTTAACCATAATATGGCTACAGAATTTTACTCTGTGGCAGCTGATCTACTAAGGGCTTTACATGAATTTCATCTGCAAAACACCCTTTGGTGAGGTTAGCATCATTCTCTTCATTTTGCAGATGATGAAAAGTGACAGCAGATGTTAGGTAACTTGCCGCAAAGCCACATAGCTCATCATAGTGTCTGGATCTGTTCGTCCTGTGAACCTGGGCTTCAGTCACTGTGCTTCCCAGTGTGACACCAGCAATCTATTTAGCAAGTACTTTAAAAGTCATCATCACAAATACACAGCTAAGTGTAAAGTGAATGTCGTTAACACGAATACAGAGCATGTTTTATTTTTTATTTTTTTTGATTCTGAGTCATTTTGAGAGACCAGTGGTAGAGTGTGTGGGTTCATATGCCCAGGGTTTGTATACAAGGGTTTGGGGTTCAGGTACTTACTAGCACTGCAGCATGACCTGTCTTTGGGGTTTCCTTTGCCTAGGTAATTTGGGGCCTTCCTTAAAATGTGGAATCTTAAGAAGAAAACACATGATTCCTAGAGCCGGAAAAGAAGTTTGTTCTGCTTATTCTCTAAATCCTTTACTGACGAAGTGGTGATTCTGCTGTTGTGGTTGGTGGTATCATACTATCTTGTTTTAAGTGAAAAATTTTCTTCTGTCAATAGGTAGATTAGTAATAGGGCTATTTTATTCACCTCGAAATTCCTAGGAACTCTGTTTTTCTAGACAAATGAGATTTAATAAAGATTTTCTGTTTAGTTTCTGATGCTTCTCCCTTGGTGTAATATCAGCTAGCAGCATGGTGGATATCCTGTACTTGGTGATGTTACCACCTCAGCATTTGGTCGTCTCTCCTCTGCATCAGTTAACTTTCCTTCTACTGTTTTGTCCTGTGAACTGCTCTGGGGTTCCTTACCCTCGTCGGCACTGACAGCAGCAGGGCATGCCAGCATTATCTGTTTGGAACCAAGAAAACGCATGCAATTCAGGAAGTGTGGCAACCATGTACGTGGTGGGAAAGTTAGTTAGAGGACGTGAACTTGGACAATTCACTTAGCTTCAGTACACCTCAGTTTCCTCATTTATAAACGAGGAGGCAGGTCCAGGGTCTTTAGAAGAGGCCTTTAAGGATCCCTAAGTGAGGTCTAAAGTTCAGGTACTTCTAGTGAAGTTGCACCACTAGTTCTTGGCTGTCTTTATGTTTAAGAGGTTTTGACACTCCTGTAAATTTAACTGTAATATCCATTTTCCCATGTACAATTTATTAATAGCTTTAATGAAATGTGAATGACAGTTTAATTAGATCATCCATGTATAATTAGGGCAACCATTTTTTTTTTTCCTAAGAGGATCTATTTTTCATTTCTACGTATGCAGCTTACCTCTAACCTAGGTAATTAAGCATTTTACAAAATAGAAAAGCTTTTTCTATCTTCTTAATAAACATAAACATCATTTTACACTTTCTTGAAAAACCACATGAATAAAATATGGAGAGCAGTTTTGGCCTAGGTTTTGCATGTGCTCGTAACCCAGACAAACATGACCTTAGGCGGTACATTTGGTAGAGTGGTAACAAAGCAGTGTGGAATTTAAGAAAATCTGTTTTCTGTTTACTCCTTACTTCCCTACTTTCTGTGTAAAGCAGCTTTACAGCCACTTCATATCTGTTTTGAGTGCTAACTTTTTAAAGCTGGCAAGTAGATTTTCATTAAAGTGTTCTTATCTCTTGTGAAGGAGCCACATTAAACATGTAAAAGAAAATCAACCTTATCTGATGGATGGCCTCCAATTAATAGGTGAGGAACCATTTGTATTTGGCTTTGCAGTGTGTTTTTGTACTTAGATTTGAGCATGGGTGTGCCTAATGTTCTGGGAATTTACAACACTTCAAACAAATAAGGAAGTCCCACTGTGAAGACAGACTCAGAAGGAACTGGAAAGCTGACAGATAGACCTCTGTCCTTCCCCATCTACTTTGCTGAGTTCTTGTCTGTGGTGGGCCAAGACCCTCTGTGTTCTGGGATGAAACATCCCTCCCGAGCTGAATGGCTCTCTCTTTTTTTCCCACATTGTCTTTGGGTTTATGTTCTCCCAGTGCATCTTGGAGTATTTAGATATTGAGAACTGAATTATTCAGGTGTTCTTGTCACTCCACTCATGAGGAGGTAATTATGGGATCACAGCTGCTGAAAAGAGGCAGTGTGTCATTTTATGTTCATTGATTATTTATCTGCACTTCATAAGGTTAATCCCAGTCTGGATAAATTAAGTCTATGTCAAAACAGTGAACCAGATCTGTCCTTGCATTGCAGTGAGTGGCAGGGTTGGAGCAGTACCTCAGCAGGAGAGATGGCAGTTGACAAGGGCAGTTGACATGGGAGCCCTATGAAGCTCCGCTTACCCCCAAACGCCTTCCCCATGGGCCCGACCAGAGGGGCCTCAGAGAATGTGTTGCCCAATGGGAGAGGAAAGAGGAGCGGTTTGGTGTCTGGTCTAAAGAGGGTGGATGGGGAGAGGCAGCTTGATGGTACATAGATGACTGGGTGCCTTGGAAGAATGGTGCCAACCTGCATCTTATACTAAGCTTTCCAAAATAGCCTCTATTGTTGACCTATTTGGTTTCTGAATTAACTTAGAAAGAGGGGGAATGGAGCCAGATTACCTTGTACAACTGAAGATTTATGAGCCCATTTAGAATAATTCTAAAATACAATTTATTATTAGTTTCTGATTATAAAAATAGTCTACCAAATTTAGAAAACACAGAATAAGAAGAAAACATCACTAGCATTGCCACCAAGCAGATATTATATTGTTACTGTTACGTGTCTGTTCTGTATGCATCAGTAGATTTTGAACAGGTATCATGTGTTCATACTGCCTACTTTCTCCACTAATAGATGATGAATGTATTCTCTCGCTATTAAATATTTTCCTAAAGCATTACTTTTATAGTTGCCTAACATGATGTGAGACAATCTTAAAATAAGTCATTAGTCACTCATGACAAAGATACTTGAGTAAAAACCCCAATTTGCATTGTAGGGAAAACCAAGCTTAAATTAAGGGTAGCCTTGTATGAATGTGGGTCCTAGAGATTTTTATCATGATAGAAATAGAAGGCGCTTTTGAATTTATTTAGTCTGACTCTCTTATTGTGTATATATGTGTGTGTATATGTATGTATATGTGTGTGTGTGTGTGTGTATATATATATATATATATATATATATATATATATATATATATATATGTATAAGGGAATTATGGCCCATATCATTTATGTGACTGCTCCAAGTCAACTATTTTAATGGCAGAAAAGGGACTAGCATTCCTGGTATTCGTTGTCCACTATATCATATCATACGTCATATACATATCATATCATACATCATACAAATATGATGTATCATACTTTCCTTTTCGCAAGACACAGTTGAACATGTGACAGCATATACTGCAGTTAATATCTCTGGGTTTCTTTTGTGGCATGTAGGTTGGCTTTAAAATGATCTTGAGGCTTAAATTTGGCCTATGAACCAAAACCTCCAAGGGCAGCCCTTTCTTTGGCTCTACAGGTTAGAATAATCTTCAGATCTGTGTTGGCTTGAGAGCTTTAGAGGCCAGAAATGGATTCTACACTGCCATTTGAGGTTATCAGCCTTATGTGCTAACTTGGAATTAGTGGAACTACAGTAAATAATAACAAATAATGTTTTATTCATAGATACTGTTCTTATCCATTAAAAAGGCATCACTTTTAAAGCAATGTGTCCATTGTACTAGACATTTTAAATGTCTTCAGTCAGCAATCACATGTGTCCCAACTCTTTCCTAGATAAACTTGAAGAACATGAAACCTGGGTAGGTAAATTGACTTGTTCATAGTCATATAACTGCTGGTCAGTGATTGGGTCCGAGTGCAGAAGATTCCTGGGATTTGCAGCCTTAAAATTTAAATTAATAAATAATCATTTGAAATTTATAAAATAGAAAGAAATAGCATCACCTGTATTCTCACAGCCCAAACACAGCTATTGGTAACATTTTGGTTAATTTCAGTATTTGTTTACTTTTGGAAATGTTGTATGCTTGAATTTTTTTTTCGTGAAGTAATTATTGATCAACCTTTTTTCTTTGAACCCCTACTATGTTCAAGGTCCTGAGAGCAAGAACTGCTAATAATATATTTAGTGGGAATTGATTCATTTCCTGTATTTGAATGAGTTTCTCAGGAAACCTGTTGAGACTGTCCTATTATTATTATTTTTTTTTCTCCCTTTGATTAGAATAGGGGCTAATGAAGTGAAGGTTATGATTTTAGTCCAGCATGCCAATTCACTTTATACTCTCATAAACCATGTGCAAATGCATCATGATACTCATAAACTAGAGTGATAGATCACTGCACAATTAATAAGAAAACGGCTCTACCCAAAGTACATGTTCTGCCAATGGCGGGCCATCTAGTAAAATCATTTCTTTATATAATACTTGACCTCCTGTTAAGATTTTCTTGTGTGTTTTTATCTCATTTTTATCTTCACAAGACTGGGTCTTGAGGAAGTCCAAATAGGGCTCTAAACCACCTCATTTTTTTTTTTTTTTTTTTTTTTTTTTTTACTTCTGACCAAAAGACCAGTGCTCTTTCAGCTCTTTTACCAATTCTGTTCCATCTGTGATGTAAAGTCCTCTGTAAAGGGGTAGGATATATTTTTTCAGTTTCTTTTTAACAATTTTTTTTCTTTTTACAAAATGATACCTGTTCAGTGCATTAAATTGAGAAAATATGTTAGTAAAAAGAAAAAAAGAAAAGTTGCTCATCCCACCACACGGCTAACCACTTTTAACACTTCATTGTAAATCTTTCAACCCTACCTTTTTCTATGTATAGATGTTGTGAGTGTGTGTGTGTGTGTGTGTGTGTGTGTGTGTTTCTGGTTGTGTGTAATTAAGTTTTCAAGAACTGGTATGATGTTTCCATATGGATTTGTAATCCACGTTTTCCATTTCCATGTTCATTTATCATGAACATTTTCATACTTAATGTAATAAAATACCATTTTTCATGGCTGCATGATCTCACATAATTTATTTTACCCATTCCCTATTGTTGAATTGTTTAGATTTTAATTTTTTGTTGTTTTAACCAATTATGGGATTCATATCCTATATAGTTAATATATGCAAAATTCATAATTATTTCCTTTGGAAAAGTCCCTAAGAATGGAGTCACTGGGACAGGATATGTGCAACATTATAAGGCATGATAGCTATTACTGAATTTCCCTGAAAAGCTGTAGCTATTTTTATTTCCTCTAGAAGTGTGCAATGCCAGTTTTCCCCTAGATTTCTGAGTCCTGAATATGATTGTTTAAAAAAATCTTTGCCAATTTAATAAGTGAAAATTAATTACACCACTGTCATTTGAATTTGTAATTCTTTTAACACTAGATGAGGCTAAATTAGTTTTTAATTGATTAAAGTTTTTTTCCCCTAATTTCCCTTTATTGGGAGATTTTTCTCAGTTTTAAATATGATTTGCAAGTGTGTTTTATGCAATTTACTATAAACTCTTTGCAGTTTTGCAGATATTTTGTCCCAGTGTATTAGATCCTATTTTCAATGCTTTGTGTGTTATGGGAGTTCAAATCCTTTGTAGAATTGCTTTCACGGCATGAACTGACACAAAGGTAAGTTAATGAGGTCTCCTATTTCTGTGGGACCATTTTATTATTAATATTTTTATAATGTATTATAAATTTATAAAATGATCTGATCAGTCATCCAGCCTAGAGTTAGTCCTCTCATTTTCTCTTGTAATCATATAACAGGCATTACCTATAAAAGGGCACAGGCTGTCTGATGCGAGCCGCTGTCCTGACTTCCTCTCTAGTGTAATAAGGCAGTGAAGGTCCCAGTCCAGAGTCTGTGAGATAAATGTCACTTCCAGGAGGTAACACCTCTAGCTCTTGACTCTGTAATGTGCACCCTAAGGGATATTAGGACTATGCGCCAGCCCTGATACTCATTTTTATTCCATGTCCTATATTCTTCGCCTTTTCAGCATCTCTTCAGCTCTTTTAATGCTGTGTTACAACCCTCTTCCGTTCCTGAATACCTTTAATGGGACACCCATGTGTCTCAGGGTGCCTAGCACTGTTGTGGTTTACACAAATTGTCCTAGCATAATTGTTAACAGTACCCCTTTCACTCTCAAAAGGTGACCCGTTTGGTCACCTTGATCTTTAAGTATTAGGACATCAGTGAGTACATAAAATTGGAGTAATTCAGTCAGAGTCATTTTATTGACTTGGTAAAAAAAAATGTAATTATGTAAAAAATGTAATGTAATCTTGCCACATGGTCTTTGTATTCTTAATATGCGAAAGAATTCAATGGCCATGTCTCAAAATACCTAGCATATTATGAAATATCTTCTTTATGGCGTTATATATTTGATTCTTAAGACTTACTAATTCAAGTTGGAAGGAATAATTGTTCACTTTAAAATTAGGTTGAAATCAAAGTTCCACAATCACTGCCTCCCCCCGCCAGCCCCCAGGGCTGATTATAATGGTTAATGAACTGTGGTTTGGATTTAAATATTTTTCCTTTTCCTCAGCGGTTTAGATTATTGGTTTCTGGGGGTGACTTGAGAGAGAAAAGGGAGCTCTGATATTCTGGAATTGCTTATGCTTTATACAGTCCCAAAGTGGTAGAATTGATAAGACCTTAGACAATGAACAGTAGTTTGGCACATCAATTGTACTCTTTCAGTTTTTAGTTAACTTTAGTCAAAGTAAGTGAACTTTCAATAAGGTGACTGAAATATTCCTGGAGAGGTTTGAAGAACACAGTTCTTTGTGATGCGGATCACAATTTTCTGATCAAACTGAAGGCATATGGCTGAAGCCCAGCCGTCGCATACGTTAATAGGATTTGGAAATTTGCTTCTGGCCCAGTGGAGCTTCTGAGGTGGTGTACAATGGCCATTGCCAGAAGAAGCCCTACATGTATGTATTTCTTCAGCATTTCTAGAACCTTCCTCACTCTTCATTCCTTATGTCGGATTAGGAAGGTGGGGGGTGTGGGGACATAGCTGATACTGGAGCAGCAGTGAGAAAGAGGTGACACTGCAGGCATGAGAGGTTCCGTTTCTCCTCGTCTTCCACAGTAGTCTAGGCAGGATCGCACACCCCGCCCTTCTCTGCACTCCCCTTTCTTCTTCAGGTAGCCATGTGCATGTAGAGAGACAGTGGGCCATCTCAGTCCCATCTTCCTGGTTCCCACTGCTCTTTCCACCCCATCAGAAGCTTTCT
The DNA here is from genome assembly GCF_028564815.1 of Eubalaena glacialis. Lineage (NCBI taxonomy): Eukaryota > Metazoa > Chordata > Mammalia > Artiodactyla > Balaenidae > Eubalaena > Eubalaena glacialis. The sequence goes on from NC_083724.1 coordinate 43,344,361, forward strand.
TCAGTCAACCAGTGTAGGAGATGCCTTTGTCCCCTATCTTGAAGATTCAGCTGTGCATACTTAGCATCATTTCCCTTCCATAGGCCCAACCAGATGATTTCTGGAACTACACTTCTAGTCTCTACCATGCCCTGGAAATGCATTTGCCAACATAACACATCTAAAAGTGGCCCATCAGCTTCACCCTGAAATGAGTGTTTCCTTCTGGATCCCCCATTCATGGTAAAGGTGCCCCAGTTTCCCCAGTCTCCCTACATAAGCCACGGTGTCCTCTGTGACTCCTTTTTTCTCCCCCTCCACCACAGACCAGAGCCACACCTGTCTGTTCTGCCTTTTCAGTATTGTTCAAGTCCTTCCTTCTTGCCCATTTTCACTATACGAGTTCCGCCTCAGACCTCTCCTGTCTGGACCTTTGCAATAGCTTTCTTTGGTCTCATTTCATTGTCTTGTTTCTCCCCTGCAAAACCTGAACTATCCATCATGCCTTGCCCCTGTCTTCTTAATGGATTCCTAGGATGGAGTTCACACCTCCTCAAATATTTTCACTGATTCCTCATAGGCTGTTGAATCAAATCCAGATTCTTCAGCATGGGTTAGTGGAAAAAGAACAAAGCAACTACAACAAAGCCCGAATATAACTACATACTTTAAAAGGAGAGGGAATGCATTTAGCAGCAAGCTCTTCTAATAAGTAGTCTGATATTTTGGTGAGTTAGGTGTTTGGCAGCTCATTGAAGTTTCCTTACCCAAGATGAAGATGGTCTAGAGTTGATTGTGCTGATGGTGAATCTACTATAGACCATTGAATTCTACACTTTAACCAGATGAATGGTAGGTTATATGAATTATGTCTCAATGAAATTGTTATTAAAAAATTTGTTACCCATACTTTATAAAATTCCAGTGGCATCTGTTATAGTACAATACAAACAACAAGCAATGACTTAATCACCTTCATAATATTTATTAAGAAGAATGCATGATAAGGGGATGTTTCCTCACCTATATTCTTAACTTTTGTGTGAGGAATATCCAGAATATTGCAATAGTCATTTCAGTTAATATGTAGTGTGTTAACGGCTTTTAACTAATCAGTGGTGAGTATACTTGGAAAAGCTGTAGGTAGATCACAGGATAAGCAAGTGATTATAGTGTCAGCATTAGGCTAAAGCATTTGGATTTTGAAGCCCTGCCCCAACTCTGTGTGTGTGTGTGTGTGTCTGTATACACACACGCACACAAGTGCATATTTTTAATGTGTGTGGTTTTACAAATGCCTGGAAATAATCACTCTACTTAGCAAGGCCTAGTGATTCAATATTTCCTTTTTTAAAAATTTATTTTAATATTTTGCATTCAGTTGATTGAATTTCTGCCAACTTCTTTACTGGTTCAAGTAAGCAAGCCCTGTCTAGGTAATGCAGTCCTTCATTAGATGCCGTAAGAACTTTTCTATTTTTTCTGTGATGAAAGAGAAAAGGCTGCACATAAAATGGTTGGTTTCTGATTGTTTCGTTTTTACTCAGACTATTGTTACACAACCTCAAATGTTATATTAATGGATTACTAGGTCAGTTTATAAGAAATCACATATGAGTATATACTAATAATAATTTGGACAACATTTGTTGGGTCATGGGGCCTTAAACCAAGAGCTATTCGTTATCTTGGATTATGAGTCTCTTTCCCTTTAACTCTAATTTTTGTTTCTTTGAACAATCCCATGGATTGTGTAGCAAGAGGAGAGACTCAATTTAAATTAAGAGGGTAATTAGTTTCACTTCCTCTTTTATCAGTCAAATGGTAGGAAGTCATCATATGTGCAGACCTTACTAAACATTAATAAATTGCACCAATGTGCTTTTCTCTTTTACTTCCTCAGGGAGCAAATCTGGTTTTAAGTCTGCCCTTTCCTTTTTCCTGCCCACTGGTTTATACGTTTCTAGGTGTGATCCTTCTGAGCAAAGAGTGTGTCATATTCTCCTTTCAGTAAAAAGGCATATTTCCACATGTAACTTTCTAAAGAGTAAGGAAAAAGGCCTTTCTTGTTTGAGACTCAGGTTGACCATTGCTATTTTTGAAAAAACCGGAGAGGTAAAAAGCAGAAGGCAGACCTGCTCCATTACCATTCTGCTGCATGTCTGTTATTGTCATTGGCTTGAACAGTGGAGAAGCATATGGCCATCAGGCAAAATAAATTAGAGGACAAAATTTAAATTAATAAAACAAATCATAGGGCAACTCTTTAATGGGCTGGGGAAATTGTCTTGACATCAATTGGTGGTGCCATATGTTGTCCCTCTCTCTTTGGGCAGCACATGTCAATGTCCAAGATGCATCATTGGAGATCGCTTTGGAGTATTCATATCTAAAACAGAGGGCATCTCATGTCCCTGTCTTCAGAGCTTCCTGAGCATTAACTACAAAGGGGCCGCTTCCTCCTCCATTGCTAAATGTGCCAGCTTTTTTAAAAAGCTGAATCTTAAAAATTATTTTTATTTTATGCTTCTCGGGGAACGGAGAACCCTAATGATTACCTAACCCATCTCTCCATGGTGTGTTTTTTGAGTCCTCCCAAATGAGCCATTTGGAAATGATTAGTTTTATGAGTCTTTGGCTGGGTGGTATTCATGCTAATAATGACACCCACAGCAGGTACTATGGTTTTTGATCAACATTTCCCTCCAAGAGACAACTTTAAAAATGTGAACAATGCATAGGTTTGGCTCGCTTATGTGTGTGTTTTTAAATCCTGTTCTTTCTCTTCCTTTAAGAGAAGGGAAACATTTCTGTAAGTTTAGTTTAGCATATCTCAGATGCCACATGAACTTTTAAAAGTCTCTGCTAGCTTGATAACCGCTCTCTACATGAGTGAGCAGATTCACTCACTCTTGTTTTCCATGGTGCAGTCTCTTCAGGATCCTTTCCTAGTTTTTTGCTTACTAGGCTGACTTGGAACATATAGAAGCCCTTCTTAGTATTCCTAGTGTCGTTAATTGAAATACTAGAGTGATATTAACTCAAAAAGCATGCAATCTGAATACCCATGTATCTTGTGAGACAGCCCAGATCATCGCTTCTCTTAATTGGAGCAGTGCTTGCTCGCTCCCTCCAGCACCTTAATTCTCCTACCTCAAAAGATAATTATTTTTAGAGGCTCAAAGTGAAGAACCACATGAGTAAAAGAAAAAAAAAATCTTGACATATTAACCTTGAAAGAAGGCCACTACAGTTTTAAGTCAAGTCATTGGAATTAATATTTGAATACATAGTAAAAATAATAGGTCAGGTTTTTCCCCTGCCTCATGAGAAATATAATGAACGATTTTCAATGCTCTCTACTACATACAGAGAAGGAAAATAAACATAAAATCCAAAAGCTGGAGGTAGCCCTTGAGGTCTTCCAGGCCAGTTCCCCTCATCTTCAGCATTTGGAGGCCAGATGACCACGTGAGGATCGCTCTTGCTGGTGTGGCCAGCCTCGGCGGGTGCTCTTTCCACACGCCTGCCTGTGTATCATCTTCTGTGGAATATGAAATGAAGTGGAAAATGGCATTTCAGATCTGTCCTAGGCCTGTTCCTCCTGTTCCTACAGATTTAATTTGTTGCTTTCCTTGAGGGAGGGCCACACGAGCCATTCTATTCTGAGCAAGTATTTACTGGTCTGATGAGGCCTTCAGAGTGCTTTCCAGAGTGTGATGTCTGGTCATTTTCCAACCAGTGCATTTTTAAAGTATGCAGTTTATGATTATGTGTAACCTAAAAATCTGGACCACTTACTATTCACATTTTTTATTTTCTGAAAAAATCGATGTTAAAAGTCTGTGGGTGGATATTTATTCTGAAGGGTTCCTACTTCTTAAAATGTTATGATGATGATTTGGTATTTTTATGGTATCTTCATGCATCCCAAATAATATTCCTAGAAGTCCCAGTTTTCTCTAAAGAGGTGTACATGTAGCAATATCAGCACCTTGTAAATATAAACAAACAGATAAGTGTGTGTAACTTAGACCTTAAAAAGTTTCATATATTTTTACATGAGGAACTTTATCTTATAGGAAGTGAAATTATAGCCCCAGTGTTGCAGTCTGCTCTGACTCATCCATTAGCATAAAGACCTCAGTCATGGCTTTTGTTGCTTTTGTTGAAGGCCCAGAGAATATAGGACACAAGCTGAATCTTGTATTTCATGTATGTCCTCCACGTAAGTGCAGCAGACGTTGTAAGTGTACAAAAGTGGTTCTCTTTGGAGTGAATAAGCATTTCAAACTGAACATGCTTCTCTCTGCCCAAATCTTTTCCTTTTCAGGCTTCTCTAAGAAACTAGAGCATCCATCCATCTAGTTACTCAGGCCAAAAATCTAGGAGTTATCTCTGTTTTATCTCTTCCCCTCACCACCCATTTTCCATCCAACTCCAGACTGGATCCTGAATTGTTCCACTTTTCTCCATCATGTCTGCTGCCATCCTGGTCCAAACTACCATTATCTTTTGCTTGGATTACTGAAATACCCTACTTGCTTGTTCTTACAATCCATTCTTTTCTTAGCTTAAATCAAACCATATCACTTCCCTGGTTAAAATTCTCCAAAGCTGTCTAGTGCACTTAGAATAAAATCCAAGCTTGTTTCCTAAAATACAGCACCCTGTGTGACTCTGCCTAGCCTCTGCCTTTGTAGCTGACGCTCCCATGTTCTCTCCTCCCTCTTTCCCAGTAACTGCTACACCTCGGCCACATTGCCCTCTTGTACCTGCAACATACCAGCCAAGCTTGTTCCCACTTTGACCTCTGAGTCAGCTGATTTACTGCCTGGAATGGTGTTTCCATTTTTTGCTGTTCGAATCCGTGTGTGTGTGGCAGGGGGGGGGGGCTAGATCTTGAATATTCAGATATCAGCATTAAAGGCACCTTCTTAGAAAGGCTGTCTCTGGCCTCCCAAATTAAAGTCACTCCTAAGTCAGTCTGTATTTCATTTTTCTTTAATTCTTCAATGCATAGCACCTATCTCCATCGGATTTTTTTTTATTCATCTATCTTCTGTATGTCATCTGCCACTCACACTATGTGTTCCCCTTGTGAAAACAAGGACGGTGTGTCTTATGTTCTGATACCTACAAGAATGTATGCATTCACCCAACAAAATGCAGCATGTACCCAATAAAATGGTGAATAAAGCATTCAAGCTAAAAATATCCAAACACTATCACTTTAAATATTGAGATACTGGAGATGATTATCTCAGTTAATTTAGGGAGTGGAGAATTAAAATCAGGGCCTAGACTAAGGTGAGTAAGGTACTTGCCTTGGATACAGAATTTAAAGCAGCTTCTCAGATGCCAATGTGGCACAGTGCAGCTCTGTGCTTTATTATAAATAAAGTAGCCTTATTTAAAATTGTGGTATTTTGTTCATCATGGATTTGGGAGGCATTAATTTTCACTTTGAAAAATACTGAATTAAACTATTCTCTTGATTACTTAGTTTTTACCTTTCCCCCAGCCCTGTATCAGACTGTTCTCTCATTTTTCTGCTTGATTTTACACTGAAAATTATAGGCAGTATTTATTGAGTACTTACTATGCATCAGACACCGTGCTTTACTTGGATTAACTCACTGAAAACTCGGAGCAGAGCAGTAGGTAGTGGTATTTACAGATGAGGAAACAGGCTTTGGGAGGCCAGGTACCTTCCCCAAGGTCACAGAGCTGTAAAGAGGAACCAGGATAGGCAGCATATGCAGAATATTTCATAAGGGTAGAAACAGATTTCTGAAGTGGGAGAGGTTAGGATCTAGCTACGTGGAGATAGGGTCAGATCCGACAGGTTAAGGGTTCAATCCTACAAAACTGTTCTTCACTTCAGATGCCAATCTCAAGTCCAGGTTGTTACCTGTGCTTCTGACCAAAGGGTTGTAAATCAGATGTTTCCATGACCCCCTTCTTGGGTTGGATTAATTTGCTTGAGCAGCTCACAGAACTCAGGAAAACATTTTACTTACTAGAGACTGTGGGTTCATTATAAAAGGATGTAACTCAGGAACAGCCAGATGGAAGAAATGCATAGCGCAAGGTAAGTGGGAAGGGGCACAGAGCTTCCATGTCCTCTCCAGAGTGTGTCACTCTCCCCAAATCTCCACGTGTTCACCAACCCGGAAGCTGTCCGAACACTGTCCTTTTGGGTTTTTATGGAGGCTTCGTCATATAGATATGAGCCATTAAACCACTGGCCATTGGTGATTGAACTCAATCTCCAATTCCTCCTCCCTTCCCCAGAGGTCAGGGGTGAGACTGAAAGTTCCACTTCTCTATTCCTGGTTGGTTCCCCTGGTAACCAGTCCCCATCCTTAGGCACTTTCCAAAAGTCACGTCATTAACATAACAAAAACACCTCTGATGCTCCCTTTGCTTTTGAAATTCCAAGGGTTTTAGGGGCTCTGTGCCAAAAACTGGGATGAAGACCAAAATAATATTATTTCTTTTTTTTAAATATCTTTATTGGAGTATAATTGCTTTACAATATTGTGTTAGTTTCTGCTGTGCAACAGAGTGAATCAGCTATATGCATACATATATCCCCATATCCCCTCCCTCTTGCGTCTCCCTCCCACCCTCCCTATCCCACCCTTCTAGGTGGTCACAAAGCACTGAGCTGATCTCCCTGTGCTATGCAGCAGCTTCCCACTAGCCATGCATTTTACATTTGGTACTGTATATATGTCCATGCCACTCTCTCACTTCGTCCCAGCTTCCCCTTCCCACACCGTGTCCTCAAGTCCGTTCTCTATGTCTGTGTCTTTATTTCTGCCCTGCCACTAGGCTCATCAGTACCGTTTTTTTAGATTGCATATATGTGCATTAGCATACGGTATTTATTTTTCTCTTTCTGACTTACTTTACTCTGTATGACAGACTCTAGGTCCGTCCACCTCTTTACAAATAACTCAGTTTTGTTCCTTTCTATGGCTGAGTAATATTCCATTGTATATATGTGCCACATCTTTATCCATTCATCTGTCGATGGACAATTTAGGTTGCCTCCATGTCTTGGCTATTGTAAATAGTGCTGCAGTGAACATTGCGGTACATGTGTCTTTCTGAATTATGGTTTTCTCAGGGTATATGCCCAGTAATGGGATTGCTGGGTCATATGGTAATTCTATTTTTAGTTTTTTAAGGAACCTCCATACTGTTCTCCATAGTGGCTGTATCAGTTTACATTCCCACCAACAGTGCGAGAGGGTTCCCTTTTCTCCACACCCTCTCCAGCATTTATTGTTTGTAGATTTTTTGATGATGGCCATTCTGACCGGTGTGAGATGATACCTCATTGTGGTTTTGATTTACATTTCTCTAATGATCAGTGATGTTGAGCATCTTTTCATGTGTTTGTTGGCAATCTGTGTATGTCTTCTTTGGAGAAATGTCTATTTGGGTCTTCCGCCCATTTTTGGATTGGGTTGGTTTTTTTGATATTGAGCTGCATGAGCTGCTTGTATATTTTGGAGATTAATCCTTTGTCAGTTGCTTCATTTGCAAATATTTTCTTCTATTCTGAGGGTTGTCTTTTCGTCTTGTTTATGGTTTCCTTTGCTGTGCAAAAGCTTTTAAGAATATTATTTCTTATTACAAAACACTATGTCACAGTAATGTTGCTTTAAAAAAAAAAGTGGGGAAAGAAGCATCTGATGGATGTGTCAACTGGTACTACTATAGGATGGCCAGAGCCTTTACAACTCTTTCACCTAATTGCGTTTCTATGATGTTTTCCTTATCACAACATTATTTATAAAAGTGAAAAATCAGAAGTACTCAAAACGTGTTGTGACAGGGGAATTGTTAAATTATCACACACTCTTAGGATAACATTTGCTTAGAAAAGGAATCTGGAAAGCAATATACCAAAATGTTCAGATTTTAGCAATTTTGAAAACTCCTCTTCTGTTTTTCTGAATTTTCCATAATCAATATTTATAACTTTTTAAGTTGGAAAAATGTTTTATAAAAAGAGAGTTTACAAGGACATAAGATCAAGAGCCCTGGACAGACAGGAGGCCTTGGTAGATTACAGTCCATCTTCCTCCTAATTAGTTTTCAACCAGCAGAAGCCTTGAACAGGTCACTTTCCTTCCCTCCTTTGTAAAATAAGTGAGTTCAGGGCTTCTTAAACTTTTTCTCCGAAACACATCCCGAGGCAGAAGAGAGCGGACAGGCGCTCCTGGAGGAGAGGTCTGGGGGTGCAGGGGAGGTTGGGCAGGTTGGCTCAGAGTAACCTTTTTGAAGAAGTTTGGCCTGAAAATTCATGGAAACTTCCTGTTCTTCTCCAAACTATACTGATGTCAGTTTGAAATGTTTTAAATTGAGATACAATTCACATACCGTAAAATCCATCATTTTAAAGTGTACATTTTGATGGCTTTTGGTATATTCAGAAGGTGGTGCAGTCAACTGATGCTAGTTTTTCATACATGGATGTTTACAATGAACACATGATGGTAGAATGGACATTCTAAGAAAATGCTCTTGTGTGTTTGAGTAACCTTGGAAGCACCTTACCCAGGAGGGTTTTACTACTTTGAGAAGCCCAGGACTAGATAATCTCCCTCTCCCAAACATTTTCAATAGATTGCATTTTCAATGCATTTTGCCTGTCTTTCCTTTTAAAAACAACTTAACTGGATGAGAGTTATTATTAACAGTCCTGGTTACTACTAACCTACTCATCTATTCAGTTTCCACTCACAGTTGGTTATATTAAATTCAGTTAATTTCCACGCTACATTTTAAAAACTGTCTAGAACCTTCTTCAGCCTTGCTGGGGGTAAAGAGTCAAGTATTCCCAACCCTTGCCCTTAAAGCACAGTCTTTAAAGGAGTGGAGGGACTTCCCTGGTGGTGCAGTGGTTAAGAATCCGCCTGCCAATGCAGGGGACACGGGTTCGAGCCCTGGTCCTGGAAGATCCCACATGCCGCGGAGCAACTAAGCTTGTGCACCACAACTACTGAGCCTGTGCTCTAGAGCCCGCGAGCCACAACTACTGAAGCCCGCACGCCTAGAGCCTGTTTTTCGCATCAAGAGAAGCCACCGCAATGAGAAGCCCGCGCACTGCAAGGAAGAGTAGCCCCCGCTCACCACAACTAGAGAATGCCAGCGTGCAGCAACGAAGACCCAACGCAGCCCAAAATAAATTTAAAAAAAAAAGAAAATTTAAAGGAGAGGAAGTAATGGTGACTTTGGTATTAGAGCTGTTCAGTTTCACAAGCAGGCTTCCAATTTAAGTGGAGGAAAATGGGTGGGAGGCAGAATACGTGTGTTTTTAAGTATATAACCCAGAATGTGGACAACACATGGATTGCATTTTGACTCAATGTTATTAAATCACTTTTATCTCAGTGCTATTAAGTCTTTGCAGGTGTGGGTTGGTTGATGATGTGCTTGTGGGTAGAAAATTCCTCCTTGAAATTTCTGGTTCTGGTTTATCAAAGTTTATGTGGAAGTAGCCCAGGTTCAGCTTTGGTGGTGCTGAGAGTCCGTATTTTAGACTCTTGGCCTAAACCAATGGACCTTAAGTACAGATACTTGGATTACAATTGAGCTCCATGAGACTTGGGTTTGTTCTTTAGCTGCTCTTTATCTGGGTGCTGGCCAATCAAGAGGGCAGGGGCATTTCGCCTGAGCTTTCACATTAATTAAAGGCTTCAGATGTAGACTTCTGATGGTTTGACAATATCTCCAAATACAGTCATGAAAGGCACTAGAAGGAGAAAACGAATATATTCATTGTACAGCTTTAAATACCACAGTTTTTAGAACTCTATTTTGGCATTTCTTCTTTTTCCTGGGTGGGAGCCTAAAAAAAGTGGCAGTGGTGTGGGTCTCCCTGAGCCTGTAAGAGGCCCTGAGAAGGTCTATTTTCTGACTTTCTTTCAGGATAAAAGGAATGAACCCTTGAAGTTCCTGATAGTGAAGTGTTCAGTGATTGTTTTCCAGGGGCCGTGTGTGGAAATGGGTCACACCACGTTCTTCAGACAGTGATAGTCGTAACTGACATTTTTAGGGCACTGAGCAATTCTTGTGTATACGTGGATTGTGCTTCACAGCCCTTTTGATAAAAGTGTAGCCCAGGAATCCAACTTCAGTGGGAAAGAAGGAACCATTGAGTCCATGATTGCTTTCAACAATAAATGACAATTCATTACCATTAAGAAGGTAATGTATTATTAGATTTAAAACTGTCAGGTAGGGTGTGGGATAAGAAAGACTGTCCTATGAACAATAAGGTCCTACAGTATAGCACAGAGAACTGTATTCAATGGCCAGTGATAAGCCGTAATGGAAAAGAATATGAAAAAGAATGTGTGTATGTGTATATATATATACATGTATACATACGTATATATATGTATGTACAGCTGAATCACTTTGCTGTACAGTAGAAATTAACACATTGTAAATCAACTAAACTTCAGTAAAATAAATTTAAAAAAAAAACAACATGCTGAGCAAGAAGCCAAAAAAAAAGAAAAATTGTCCTGCTTTTAGAGATTAATTGGAGGGAACTAATTACAGACTGCATCTTGAGACTGGGCCGAGTAATCAGTGTAAAGGTATAGATGGTTAGTATGAGTAGGATACATAGAATAAACACGGATCTGTGGTAGAAGCTGTACGTGAAAATCCTCGTGTTGAAAAGATCTTGGCAAAGCCTAAAGCATCAGATTGTATGTGTGTGAGAGAGAGCGTGTATGTTGAATGTGCCATATTCTAACAGCTTACAAAGTGATGCACTTCACAGTAGGATATTATATAAATTCATATTTGATGTCTGGCCTGCTGGAAGGACATGTGAAGTGAACTGGGATTGCTCTCTGTGGCTTATCCTGATCCAGTGGGTAGGGAAGAAAAAAGTATCCCTCAAAATCAATTATGCATGCTGGATGAAGTGGCCTTTTTAAATAGCATGATTTTTTTTTAAAAATAAATTTATTTATTTAGTTTTGGCTGCATTGGGTCTTCGTTGCTGCACGCAGGCTTTCTCTAGTTGTGGCGAGCGGGGGCTACTCTTCGTTGCAGTGCGCGGGCTTCTCATTGTGGTGGCTTCTCGTTGCGGAGCACGGGCTCTAGGCACGCGGACTTCAGTAGTTGTGGCACACAGGCTCAGTAGTTGTGGCTTGCGGGCTCTAGAGTGCAGGCTCAGTAGTTGTGGCGCACGGGCTTAGTTGCTCTGCGGCATGTGGGATCTTCTCGGACCAGGGATTGAACCTGTGTCCCCTGCACTGGCAGGCAGATTCTCAACCACTGCGCCACCAGGGAAGTCCCAAATAGCATGATTCTTAAATAGTCTCATTTCTGGGTGTTTTGATGGGCTGGGGTGAGAAAAGGCATAGTACTTAACCAAAGGTACAAATAACTTTTCTAGAGAAAATTTTTCAGCACATTTATAGAGACTAATGAAGGAGAAAAGCAGGACTTTTCTGGACTCACATCCTTGTGTGTGTTGATGTGCTTGTTATTAAATAATATGATTGGAGATATATTCAAATTAGCAAAGATGGAGCCTCCCACCCCCTAGATTTAATGTAAGGGCTCCTTCCTAGATTTTATTTTATCAATGGCTTTGACAAAATAGGAGATTTGTATTTCTTTAGGTAAGTCAAGAGTTACTTATGCTCTGTGCTGTGAAAAGAGATTAGCCAGCACTGGATTCACAAAGCAACCTACTAGTAGAAGTCTGCTTTCTTTCATTCAGAGATAAAGAATTGTGAAGTCTCTCATTATGCTTTCCATGTGGCCTTAGGAAACATCATTTTTATAATTTGGAACAGCTGGGGGTTTGTTTTATTGTAACAGATTTTTTTTTTTTAAATTCTAATCCTGAGTAGATTTTTAAAATATCCATTTCTGGGACTTCCCTGGTGGCTCAGTGGTTAAGAATCCGCCTGCCCACACAGGGTACACGGGTTTGAGCCCTGGTCCAGGAAGATCCCACATGCTGTGGAGCAACTAAGCCCATGCGCCACAACTACTGAGCCTGCGCTCTAGAGCCCGCAAGCCACAACTGCTGAGCCCGCGTGTCACAACTACTGAAGCCCGCGCACCTAGAGCCCGTGCTCCACAACAAGAGAAGCCACTGCAACGAAAAGCCCGCACACCACAACGAAGACCCAGCACAGCCAAAATACAGGGGGGAAAAAACCCATTAACATGCATAAATTAAATAAAATAAAATGTCCATTTCAAACCCTGAGAATATTGTATAAGTTTATGAAAATAGGAGAAGAACATGAAATTTGGCTTACACATTTGTGAAGAATTGTTAATTTGTCTCCACGATAGAACTCTTTTCACAGAACAAAGAAGCTGAGTTCTTTGCTTGGTTGATGTTTTAGTCCATAGTACAGAATAATACTTTGACTACTTTTATCATTGTACCTATAGCATTTGCCTTACACAGATTTTCTCTTAAGTGAAGCTTGCCTTCACTTTGAATTTGCTGCATTTATACAATAGAATCAAAGTGTGAGTATTAAATTTGTGAGTGAAATTTACCTGGGAGGGATGGCCAGTCTTGGAAGATGGTACCAAGATTCAAAATGGGTCCCTATTAATTGAAGTAGTATTCAGAAATTCAGAATTAGGTTCAGATGGATGAAAGTTGAATGTAGTCAAAGTCAGGTGGAGACATTTTTAGACTGTGGGCAGTAGAAGTTAATTATCCTGGATTTGGGCAGCCATGACTGTGGAAGTATTGCCAAACCCAAATTGGGCAGCTGAAGGCTGGGCTCGAGCTCTCGTGTTGCCGGTTACCAGCCGTGTCATCTTAGCTCAGATGCCTCACCTTTCCAAGGCCTTTTCTTTTCCATGAAATGAGGAAAAAGACATCTGTCTCATAGAGTTTTGAAAGGATAGAATGACAGTGTATTTCAAAGTGGCAAAGTATAAAGGGTTGAACACAAATTTCTTTTGGTTCCTTTATAAGAGAGAGGATATTCAGGTGGTGGAGACGACTGATTGTTTCCCCTGTCAGGATTGGAGATTAGTCTTAAAGTGTGTGTTGCTGGGAGACAGTAGGCTCACGTGTACATGCTCTGGGGGACAAGTGTTAGATATATTAGTACTTTTGGGGGAGGGTCAGGAGCGAGCCCTGGATTCTGGTTTTGGGCTCTGTCATCATGATTGGCTTCCAGAAGAGTGTTATAAGAGTGAATTAGTGACTAGAAAAAAAGCAGCAAGATTTATAGAGAAAGGGCAGAAGAAGAAGAGAGGGTACTTCCATTCCCTTGCCTTCCTGTTCCTTCATTTATTAAGCTGCCCATGCTTTCCTTTGGCTATTTGTACCTGTCAGGGTCTCAGCAGGAAACAAATGGCCTACTCCAGCTAGGTGACTGAGAAGAGTCTTGTTCAGGGACTGTTTGCAAAGGTATTGACCAGGTGTAGGTAACCAGTGAGGGCTAATGAGTGCAGTAACCAGGGGCCAGCGAGGTGAGGGAGCAGGTACAGGCACCCAGAGGGGGCCACCCAGCAGGAGCTGTGGCCTTTTGAAGGGGACACAGCATATCTGTGGTTCCCTTGCAGGGAGCAAACTGGGGAAATAGATACCCCTTCCTCATTCTCTTGCTCTCTGGTCTCCTCCTGGTGTCTCCTATGGACTAAACCCAGGAAGACCAAGGACAAGAGGGCTGTTGATGTGAAATCCTTCCCAGTCAGCCTCCTGGGGCACCAAGCAAGACGGTAAAATGGAGAGAGAGGATCCCTGGGTGTATCTGAGGCAACAGGAACATACCTTACTTTGGAGTTGATTTTTGGATTCTTTTTTGTTTCCTCTTAATCTCTCCCCATTTCATTCATTCTTGGGTCCCGTATTCCACCTATAATTGGAGTCTTCATTAGGGTGATGTCTAGGGGCTTAGTGTAGATCCCAAGAGGGGCTAAGCGTTGACTGCTCTTGCCCAACACGACTTAAGTGACACGCAAGCCAGTGTAGTTTAGATTTCTTCTCTTACTTTCTTGATTTTATTTTGAGGGGGTAAGTATATAAAAGCCTCTCAGCTAGGAGGAGGCCTCTTGCTCGATTCTCTTTTCTTTTCATACCATTAACTTCACATATTAAGATTTCTTCTTGTTTTTGGTGTGGAAAAAACTGGCAGAGATTCTGATTTGATGATTATGTCTCTCGTTGGGCCCTCAGAGCAAGCTGTTGGTTCTGGGATAAGGATAATACACAAAGAAGCGATTTGGGTCTTTTTCTTCCATACTTTGAATTGCTCAGAAAGTAAATATACTGGTTTCTTTCTATAAATTGTTGATGGGTAATAAGAAACAATTTTGTAGCTTTTTAGATACTTTCTGGGGTTTTTTTTCCCAGTATTCATGGATAGGATTATAAGAAGTTCATTTTTAACTCCTTGGAATTAATCTTGTTAAAATGGGTTGATAGCATTCACATTGCAGTGTTAACTTCATACTTCAGGGAATTCCGGATCACTTTATTAAAAGTCATGTGAAAATGATAAAGGAAGTGTTCATTTTATATTTCAAGAAATTGCAGATCACTTTATTAAAAGTCATATGAAAAGGATAAAGGAATCGGTGACCACAGGACTATGGGGCTAGAAATCATCTTTCACTGTAACTATGTGAGGCTTCTGTGTTTACCAAGACATCTGTAGTCATTTAAGAGTACTTCTATGAAAACTGTAATACTTATTTGAATTTTTCATGATTGTTTATAAAGATAGTAATGAAATCCAACCACCAGAAAAACCAAACAAAATTAGGACAGATGTTGTATTCCTAGTTTTTAGTTCTCCTTTTCCGCCTTTTTTTGTTGTTGTTGTTTTTTTAATGTCTTGTTGATAGGAGATGGCAACGAGGATGCTGTAGTCATCCTGTGTATTATTATTATATTCTTCCATGTTTAATATCCAAAAAACATTTTTTTTTCCCCACATTGTTAGGAGAAGACAAAGACATTTATTGTTTTGGAAATTTCAAGGAAATTTGAAAGTGAGTGGGAGATATTCAAAAATGAAGTTACATACTCCCAAAACCACTTATATTTTAAAAAATGAAGTTTTTAGATTCATAGTTTCAGATTCACTGTAGAAGAAATACGTTGTCATTCAGTGAAATGATCTCATGTTTCCATTTTTCCTCCTCCCCACAGGCATTTGTAGCTTTGTTATGGATTATCTTCAGGCTTATGGTAACTGAAAAGGAATATTGAAGGAGGGAAAAATGAGAACACAAAAGAAAAAAATCCAGTAACAGTAAATTTCTGTGTCACAGTTAAGAGTAGGCAGAAGGAAGGAGAGTCACTGTGTCTTCTCTGGATTCAGTGGTTCCTCGGCATAACTCAGCTGACCAAAGCCCCTGGAAATAAATACAGTTGATACTTGCTGTCCTGAAAAATGCTGATTCTTATCTTATCTGAGTACTGTGTTCTCCACATACCCCATTTTAAAATAAGAGAAAATGTCTAGAAATTTTCAGGCATTTTTGTCTTACCACTCTCTGACCAGCATTTGTGTGAGTGAGTGCATTGTCATTTTCAGATCCAAATCCTGGCTAAACATCCCAGCCTCCTGGAATCATTTCAGACATTCTCCAGGGAAGAGAGCTTTATCAAGTGTTTATTCTGTTCAAACGATGCTATTTTTATTGTGTTTCATATAAGATACGTGGTTACAAATCACTATCAAAATTCCATGCTGAGCGGCTCCCAAAGAGGTGACAGTTTTTTGTTTTGTTTTTTTTTAAAGCTCATCTGCCTCTGAAATGGACTGTCACTGCTCTAATTCTGCTGAGTGCTCACCATAGGTGGCCTTTCCCCCTCTCGGGATGCCCCTTTCGGCAGGCCCTTGGAGATGTCACATCCAAGGCCTGTTCCCAGTTGAGTTGTCTGGGAGACTGTGAGAAGGTCTCATGGTCTGATGCGCTGCCGTCATTTCTCTTTCAGGGACAGGAGAGAGTGGCAAGAGTACGTTTATCAAGCAGATGAGAATCATCCACGGGTCGGGCTACTCTGATGAAGACAAAAGGGGCTTCACCAAGCTGGTGTATCAGAACATCTTCACGGCCATGCAGGCTATGATCAGAGCCATGGACACGCTCAAGATCCCCTACAAGTACGAGCACAATAAGGTAGGCCTAGCTCCTCCTGGGAAGAGCTGGGATGTGTGGTGGCTTTTTTAATGGACGTTTTCCGTCTCATCCTAAATGGGGCTTTCAATGGCTCAACAAGTTGTTTATAACTGTTTTTTTTTTTTTTTTCTTAAGTCTTTAAAGTTACAGCTATAAAAAATTGGAGTTGTATTCTTAGTGATATCAGTGAAGGACGTTTGGATATTCGACAATAGATACATGGATGTTTAAAAGGTAGGGGCACACATTACCTTAAGAAGACAGTTTGTCAGTTCAAGACAAATTGACCCAAGTGAGGGGATTCAGATGAGAAGCAGTGGCCTTGCTTCAACCTCCCACTCTTTGTACTCCCTTGAAAAAAGAACAAAAACAGCTTAAGACCATTCTGTCCAGTTTAATTTTGGATTTCGTGACTTCCTTTCAGTAGTACCACAGGCTTAATTTTCTTTCAAAATAGGCCCATCTGTCACTTCCAGTAACCTTTCAAACACGTTTCCCTGGAGTTGTATTAAAGTAATGGAAACTTCTAAAATCACTTGAGAAAGGGTTAGGGGAAAAATTTTTTTTAATTTTTAGCTTTTTAGAAAACAAGCAAACTTTCCCAATATCCAGCATTTTTTCTTACTTGAAATAGAAAATCAGATTTTTTTTATTCAGGTGAAAACAATTGCTGTAATTGCTCACCCTCCAAATATTATAGCTACATGATGCCCAACAAGGTTGGTGCATCTGAGGGTGTCTCCAGGTTTGAGTTTATGCTGGGAGTTTATAAGGGAAGCAGAATCTATTTGGAATTTGTAGAAGTGTCTTGCTGTTAATCAATCAGTATGTCTACTGATGGATGTAGTCTTTGTTCCTTACAACTTGTAGATGCTGATCTTATAAGTTGGTAGTTTTTGTTTACAAAACACTACCTTTGCACCTACATTTATTTTAGGACCTTCAGTCAGAACTTTCATTCTCTCAGTACTCTTGATAATCTACTCTTGAGGACATTTCCATATACCAGTATCAATGAGTACTAAGAAGAAGTTGGCATGCCCAGTGTGACTCATTAACTGAGATGTAACTCACAAACATGAATCACAGGTAAAATAAAGCAGTTCTCTGTACCTCCGCTTCTGTTACCATTTAGAAGCTTCTAAATATTCAGATCATTTTCAAATCGGGCATTTCTTTTTGGGGGGGTGGTCCTTTGAAATCAACTGGCTGCTTCTTATCTAGTTGATACCTTCACAGTTAGTTTTCCGATGGCAACGAGAGTCTCTCCACAAATAACCCTCCCTGCTTTTACTCTCAAGAGTGAAAAGATCTGGGTAGGTTCATGGGAGTATGGTACCTGAATCAGGTGAGGCTGCCTGGATATGGAAGCAGTCTGAATTTAAAAGGATCAGGGTCCCCCCCTCCCCCAGCCCACCCCCCAAGAAATCTCAGTGTAACGAGTTTCTGAAATAGGTGGCATGCTTGTTTTGCTGCAATTGTAAGACTATTCTGTAGAAGGAATTTTTTTTAAATGCCAGTGACTTTTCCAATCTACAGTTGGTTGATAACGTGATGATCTGATGAATTCTGCCTGAGTTACCACATGTGTGGTGTAATTGATGTTTGTTTGTGTATTTTACATATATACATACATATTGCCAGTTTACACATTAAAATATAATACCGTCTTCTTAATTATACCAAAAAATCATCTTTCTTGGTGCTTCAGAAGAATCCTTCAGGGTCTCGCCTTGATGTTAAATTTTCATATGAAGATCATTCATTGTACAGACACACAGATGTAGAAGATGATGTGGAATTTATCCCCTATTCATAGAACACATTGAAGAATGCTTAATGTGTGTTATTTGAGCTCTTTGTATCAATTCTAGTTAAGTAGACTTTACTGTGTTGGGTACCATTCAGTTAAAAATCAACATCATAAAACGTTATAATAATACAGATTTTTCTCAGAGATCATAATTATCCTGTGAAATCTTCCCACATCTCCTGGTTACTTAACATACTGCCTAATGTAGTGACTGACATCTGAATTCCTCAATACGTTTAATTCCCTTTAGTTCATAATATAAATTACGTTCACATTTGCTCCATTTTCTCTACAACATGTATGAATTTTAAAGCATCACCCCTTGCTTCCTCCATTAACTTCCTGAGCTCTGCTCCCTCCTTGCCTTTGTTAAAGCTTATTAAGGAAATAATGTCGTCTGTCTCCTTCCTGTTCCACCCAACTGCCGATTCCTCCTCATTCTTCTCTGCTCCCCCTGTGGTACTAAGTGATCCCACCCTCTTGCAGAACCCATACTGGAGTATTGATAGTTGCCTAGCTTGTATTAGTTATGATGATTTGGGTATTGATCTTATTTTCCTGACTAGCTTCTAGGCTCTTTGAAAGTAAATCTTGTATCAGTTCCATCTTGGCATTATTCATTGTCCCTGGCATTGTATCTTGTACACAGTAGGTGTTCAAAAGATACTTGCTTTATGAATAGGTAAATAATTTGTAAGTTTAAACAGCTGAAAGCCTCCCCTCCTGCCCCTCACCATTGTTGAAGTGATTATTCAAATCAATAGATAGCTGTTGATACATAAGGGAATAAATGCAGTGGGCTGTCAGGGAGGCAGAGAAGGTTAACCAGGGCTAGGCAGAAATTTGCAGTCCAGAAAGAGGCAAGGGCAGAGCTGAGGGAGGGGCACTTTGGGGAGGAGGAAAGGCTAGAGTAGATGTTCAGAAGAAGGTATGTGCATGCAGTGTGTAAATTGGCCAGTTTTACTAGAACAGAATTCCTATAGAGGAGAACTGAAGAAATAAGAACCAAAAAAAAAAAAAAAAAAAAAAAAAGGCTTAGAATGTGTTTCTGAAAGCTTTTGAATCCAGGCTAAGAAGTTTGAATTTTTTATTTTCTTACATTTATGATACCTACTTAATAATAATAATATTTTATGTCTTGGTTAGAATTTTCTACAGAAGTTTCTGGTTACAGTATGCTCTAATATTTTATAAATAGTTTAAAGGACTTGGTGTGCATTTTATTAGCAGTTACTTGGAGGCAGTGTGTTGTGATTTGTATTATTTTGTGACCCTAAAGATACAACATAAATAACCGTTTGGTTTATTAAAAAGCTTCTTTGCACCTACTGCCGCATTGGCCATAATCTGTGGTAGTAGCATTAATAAAAACAAACATTTTCCAGTATTGTCCAGCCTAACTTTGTTCTTGCTTCTAAGTTCATGTATTTTGTAAAGCAGAATGTAGCTTACAGACGATATGGCCCGTTCTTAACTGAGGAATTGTTGACAGTTTTGTTTGCTGTGAAATTGGTCTAGCTAGGGGACTGCCATGCTGAAATATTGGAATTTCTTTTGCTCTTGTGTAAGTGTTACTGCATTGAATTGAGAGTCTCACTGGTTAGCTGGGGGCTGGCACAGTGGTCAAGGGGAGTCCAGGCCACAACCTCTGCCCCAGGTAGTGGCATTGCATTGCATGTCTCTTCAGGGCCCTTACTCAGTGTTCCAGGGATCTTCATTTCCAGGGGAGCTTGTAATAAATTGCAAACTTTTACCAAAGAAACATTAATTCCTCCCTGGGCGTGTATCCACTATCCTGTTCTTGGACTTTCTTTCCCAAACAAGTAATATTTATAGGTGAGCTGCTTGGACTCAGCCCAAGTAAGAGAATGTGTTTGAGGACTTCTTCTGAATACTGTGAGCTCGGGTTTATTTATTTCTAAATATTACTTTGCCTTTTTCCTAAACACAAGTGTTGATAGCTGATGTTGAAAGGGATTAAATATTTGTTGCTTAGTCAAATCAAAAGATCCATTTAAGGCTCCGCTAGGTACAAGGCATTCAATGATGAGATAGATTACTCTGTCATTTCTTACTTTCCAAAAGGTACAATTTTCATCACTATTATTTTATGCTTTCCTGTCTTATACAGGCGTACTCTTCTGATTATTCTTTGGGCCTTGAAATCAGCTCAATAAAATTTCTATGTTAACATGCTAAGAACTGTCTTGAGTTACAGCTTGGGGAAATAGATCACAAGGTTTTGAACTCCTGATTTTTATGTACTTACTACCTGTATCTGGTAGTTGGCATTCTTCCTGCTTTGCTTGTTGTTGTTGTTTCATACACACATGCCTTACTTTTTTATTCGATTGCAGGTTACCTTACAGTGAGCAAGCTTCTTGTTTTATAATTTGTTATCTCCCCCACAAGAAGCCAGGAATGTTGTAGGAGCTCTTGTTCACTGAGTGAATCACTCCAGTTAGCGGGTCCTGGTGTCCCTTTACTGTTGGCTTATCATTTCTGTGAACTGTGAAATCCAGGTATTACAGCAGTTTCAAAGTATTGAAAGGCCTTTGCTCCCTTTGCCAATCCCAGGAAGAGAAAAGAATCTGATGAATCTTCAAGACAGTTATTGAGTAGAACTCAGCCACGTGCTAATGTTGGGTAGACGCTGTCACCTCTTCTAGCTTCTACTGTTAGACTCAAAAGTCCTGATGACCAGGGCTCTTTTAGCACCTAGGCTGCAGCTGCCTTTGCCCAGCCAGCCAGCAGTTTCCAGGCCCAACTCCTGTGTTCCCCTCTCTCCTGGGGATGGAGAGGTTGAGGGGACATGTTGCAACAAATACTTCTGGTCCTCCCAGAACCTTTCTAGGAAAGGACGTGTCACGGGGAAAGTACCTGGTTAAGCACATTTACAGCTTTCTGAACTTTCTCTGCTTCCTGAGAAATCTTAAGCTCCCAGAAGCCATTTTTCAAAAGACAAATGTAGCCAAGATTCTGGAGGACTTGCCAACTTGTTCCTGCCTTTGATCAATTGAACAAGAAAATTACTATACTACTTTTTTCAACATGAGGGAATTTTCTAAGAGACTGATTTCAATTTAATATTTGTCACCTGTATGATAAGCACATAATAAAGGCAGACCTTAATCAGTATATGTCGGTATCTGTGCCTCTGAAGAGTTGTTTCAGTCAAGGTTCTCTGCTTGCAAGCAACAGAAGCCAACACTGGCTAACTTAAGTGGAAGAAGAATTGATGGGACTGTGAGGTCACTTGGAGAATTGAGGAGAAGCCGAAGGACTAACTCTCGGAAACCAGGACAGGTCTGTGGAACTCATCTGAGAGAAGCATGAACTCTGACCATTTCCAGTCTTCTGTCACCCGATTCAGGATTCAAATTCCCGGGAAAACTTGCCTGATTTGTCTAGCCCGGCTTCTGTGCTAGCTTTGTGGAAAAGGCTGGGCAATTTGATTGACAGTCCCTGAGGGAAGTCTGGGTACAGTTAGTAGAAGAAGAGGAATGATGCTGCACAAATCACAATTATCCACTGCAATATCATACCATCAATTTAAAAAATAAAATGACACATGGATTCTCTATAGATGCAAGCCCTCCAGTTTTGCTCAGCATTCGCTAAGCCTGTCCTAAAATACAGTTTCTTATTCTGGCATTGTTCAGGGTGGGATATCGGGGGAGGTTGGGAGGTTAGTGATATAGCAACAGTTATAAATGAAGTGAGTTAGCTGAGTTTGAGCCAAACCACTGAATAGCTGAGTAACCTTGGGATTGTCACATTTCCTCCCTATGCCTAAATTTCTTTACTCTCTAAGCCTGAATTTCCTCATCTGTAGAATGGTACAGATAATAATAAGATATTTCAAGGGCTAAATAGATACTCAATGTGAAAATGTCTTGCAAATGAGAAAAAAAATGTTTGGAAGTTATTATAAGATGAATTTGTCATTATGGAGAGGACAGATATTACTTATCTTCCATCTTTATTAAGAATAAAACAGACAATAGCTTAAACAGCATGACCAGATTTAGGAGGTATCTAAGGAAAACTTTCCTCAGAGTGACAGTCATTGAAATGGGATACCAAGGAGAGAAATCTCCTTATCTGGATGTGTTCAAAAATAGAATGTATTTTTAACATGTGAAATTCTTTAAGGCCATTTTGCTGAAATAAGACCAGGGATGGACTAGACAACCTCTAAAATGCTTTCCAACACTACTTTTTTTTCATGCTGATTCTCTGATTCCAAAACTCTAACAAAGAGATGAAGCTGTTGTTAAAGTTATTTGTTATAGTTTAAAGCTCCTACCGTTTTTGAACATTGTCCATTCCAGAGTACTTATGAGAATTAAAAAAAAAAAAGAATTAAAAACAGATTTGCTTTGACAGTGGTCTCTAGCCCAGTGGAGATTTTTCTTTCTTTGCATCTCAGTCCCATAAGTGATTACAATATTTATGTCTGTGTACTTTTTTTTAAAAAAAAACAGTGTTCAAAGTTCAAACTCAGCTGCAGGTTTTGTGGGTGTTAGTAGCAATAGTTATTTTAATTGGGTTGTTGGCTTCTGGCCACCAAAGACAGCCTGTACTTTTTCACAGGGAAACTTTCTACTCCTGCTTCTACAAATCTTTGAGAGTTTTCTTTCTAATAGTCTAAAGGAATCCAGAGACTTTTCATGACCCACTTGATGTGTCAACCACCTCTTTTTCTGAGGTTGGTTTACCACTTTTTCCTTTCTCTCTAGGACTCTTGCTGGGGAGTTGATCAACACAGATTCTCCAGTACCTATATCAGCTTTCAAAATCCCTTTGTGTACTTTCTTTTCTCTTTTAATGTCTTGCAAATATGTCCTAGCCATGTTTTCTCCTCACTTTATGCTTGTTCCACTGTAGTTCTTTATACCCATGTCAGCCATATAAAAATAGAAGATGAATTTTGTAATCCCCTTTTCTTGGCTAAAATTAATCCATAATCCCAAGGCATGCCATATCATTTATGCAGGATGAGTTATCTTGAGTTCATGTTCATCAGAGGAGAACTCTGAAGCAAGGAAAGACTTGAGCAATAGACTGAGGCTGATTTCTTTTCTTTTTTTGGTAATTTTTGTGTACAGAAAAGTGTGCACATCATTAGTATTGTCCATGTATTTTTCCATTGTGAACACATTTGCATACAGACCTGTTCATCCAGATTAGCACGACGAGGAATTCAGAAGCCTCCTTGTGCTTCCTTCAAAATACTCCCAACCCCGAGGGGGGACTACCATCCTGCCTTCTAATAACATAGATTAGTTTTTGAACTTTGTATGAATAGAAGCATACAGTATAATACTCCTTTGTGTCTGGTTTATTTCACTCAACATTACATTTGTGGAATTCACCTATGTTGTTACTTCATTTATTCATTTATTCTAATTGCTGTTTAATAGCAATGCCCCATAAAACTTTATGAAAGTGGTTTATGTCTGTACAGTATGGTAGCTATTAGCCACATGTGACTATTGAGCACATGAAACGTGGCCAGTGTGACGGAGGAACTGAATTTTTACTTAATCTTTTAAATTTATATTTACACGTGACTAGTGGCTACTGCATTGGGCAGCACAGTTGTATAATATTCCGTTTTATGAATATGCTACAGTTTGTTTATATATCCTGTTGTTAATAGAAATTTGGATGTTTCTGGCTATTACAAATAATGCCAATATAAACATTCCTGTACCTGTCTTTTGGTGAACATAAGCGTGTATTTCTTTGGGTTACGTACCTAGAATTTGGAATTGCTGAGTCAGAAGGTATACATCTGGTCAGTTTCAGTACGTGGATACTACCAAAGAGTTTTCCAGAATAATTGTACCAATTTACACTTCCACCAGTTATCTTTGAGAGTTCTAGTTGCCCCATATCCTTGACGACAGTTGGTATATTATTAGTCTTTTAATTTTATCTATTCTGGTGGCTGGATAGTAGTGTCACATTGTTGTATTTCTTTGATAAGTAGGCATGTTGAGCACCTTTTCATATATTTATCAGCCATGGGTTATCTTTTTAAAAATACTTCTTCCCTTTTTTTTTCCTATTGGGTTGTCTGATTTCTTACTGTTTCGTAGGAGCTCTTCAGATATTAAGGAATCTCAGTTGAGTAAATGTATTGTAGATATCGTCTCTACTTTGTGGCTTGCTTTTTATTTTCTTCATAGTTCTTTAAGTGAAAAGAAGTTCTTAGTTGTAATATAGTCCAGTTTATCATTTTTTTACCCTTTTGATCCTTTTAAAGTAATCTTTGCCTGCTTTAAGGTTGTTTAAATAATCTGCAGGTTTTTCTTCTAAATTCTTTGTTTTGTTTTTTACGTTCAGATCTAAAATCCATTTCAGATGGATTGTAGAGTATATTGTGACGTGTGGGGGGGTCAGGTTTTATTTTTTTCATATGGGTATATAATTAACTCATTTACTGAAAAGACCATCCTTTGCCCAGTGCAATGCAGTGTCTGTCATCTTTCATTTTGTCACTCAACAAATATTTACTAAACATTTCCTGTATGAAAGTCAACATAAACCAATTTGGCTCTTTTTAAAAAAGAAAAGAGCAAGTGCTCTAAGGAACATTACTGATTAGTCCAAATACACGCGAGAACTCTGCTAAAGCAGTCTCCCTCTAAATCCCTTTCAGCTGCTCAGGACTTGGACGTCCATGGACTGACAGCCACCATATAAAATACATGTGGCATAGTTTAACACATTTTAGTAGGAAGTTGTGAGTCTGGTCATTTGGATGTTCTTAGTTAACTCCTGGCAAAGCATCACATACATACTTTCCTTCTTCTTTTAAACCACGTAATGCATGATTTTCCCCTTTAATTTTAAAACAGTGCATCTATTTTCAATTAGAGAGTCAGAATCTATTTGTTGGAACCAAAGAAAGTGAATGCCTAATGGAGTTTGAAGGGATCTAGTGAGAATATGAGACATGCTAGCATTTTTCTTCCTCATTCTCACACCACTGAAGAAATAATTTCAGTTCCAGACTTTTTGCTGTTGTTGACTTTTAGGGTGGGGCTTGCTTAGGGTTTAGCAAAGTGGCAGTTTTGCTTATCTTGGTCATGTATATCAAAGCCTAAAATCTTCTTGTTTCTTGTACTCTGTTCTTCACCGTATTGTTTATCCCAAATCACTTATACTTGCTACATAACTGTGCTTTTAAATAGCATACTGTTAATATACTATGATTTTCATGAATATATATATGTGCATATATCCAAACTTGAACATCCTCAAGGAAATGTATTGATACTTTAAAAAAATAATGACATTTTTTTGTCACGTTATATTGTGACACTTTCCTCTCAAGGGGTTAAAAAATGCTCCACTTAAAGCTATGATCACTAGTTTTGGTTGATTTGTTGTAAACCTATACTTTGAACACATTTATTTTCCTGATTTTATGTTTCTTAAAGTGAATTTGCTAAGAAGGTAACCTTTAAGTTGTTGTTGCCACCACTACTTTGTAAGATGATTATGCAGTTTTCTTACAATCTTGTGTTATTTGTTTAAAATGAAAAATGACTTAGAAAGGACTGGCATTACCAGCATATATCAAGGAACTTGATACCACTCTTGAGATGTATAAGATTATAGATTGGTTGGTAGGTTATCTGCTTCTTTCAACGTACACACATCCTCTGTGGTAAAAAGCATAATGGTTTTGAGCTAAAAAGAAGGCTGTCCTGACTGTAGTAGACATTGGCCAGTCTGGGAGGTAGTGAACAGTTCTTGAAATGGTGGCTCTGTGGTAGGAGTTTGGCTGTTCAGGTCATCGTTTGCCTCTTGTATTTTGAAGGCACTAGCCTGGTCTTCGCCCTCAGGCTGTGCTCATGGCAAAGGGATAAGAGTGTATAGCTGTTTGGTTAGACTACACTGCAGCCAAACCCTCACTAAAGTTGGGTGTTAAAATACTTTTGGATTCAGTAATCCTTCAATTGACCTTGATCCTATATTCCATATTGTAATGGAAAATTTAGTGTTAGCAATGCTTGTCAGAGTTTTAGGAATTTTGGCTTTAGCAGGGCCAAGTGCAATGTCAGTGAGATATTTGGCCAAGAATTTGATATTGGCATAAAATGGCCAATGCCATATACTTTGCTGATGGTCTATGTAGATGTCGAGTGGTGTGTGTCCAGCCATGGGGGAGAAGGGCGGCCTGAAGGAAGAGTTGTCTTTTTCTTTGTGCAGTGACACTATCATTTTGCCAAATGCTATATAAAGATGAGGTGCCTTATAATTTGCATATAGCTGCCATATAGTCCGATGGCAGCTTTGGATCATCCAAAATGAATATGAGGTTAGGGATGGCGATTTTATATTCTAGAACAGTGCTTCTCAAAGTTTAAAGTGTGTGCAAACCACATAGAGATCTTGTTAAAATGTGGATTATATTTCAGCGTATCTGGGGAAGGCCCAAGATTCTGCATTCCTCACAAGCTCCCAGGTGATATTGAAGTTGCCTGAAGTAGAGCCATCTATGAAGTAACTGACTGTACCACCAGAGGCAATATGAAATCATCAATGGGCTAACCTTTGAGTAAAGATCCCAGAACTGATACATCTATAGGATTTCAGCCGAAGGATATTCAGCAAGTTACAGACTTTCTAAGCTATGTCTTCCTCATCTGAAAAGTGAGGGTGATAATGTTACCCGCTTTGTATAGTCGATGTGGGCATTAATGAGAGAACATATTGGGTTGGCCAAAAGGTTCATTCAGGTTTTTCCATTAGATATTATGGAAAAACTGAGAACAAACTTTTTGATGCAAACCCAATTGATGCAAAACTTTCAGGATGGTAACATCAGTATAGTAGTGCCCACTAAATGGTTGTTGTCAAATTCTTCTCAGAAAGTTTTGGGTAAGGAGAAACATATGGGCCTTTGGATAAACTGCAGAATGTGTAAGAAAAAATTGCTGATTGTCTGAAGATGTTGAAGAGGCTATGACACAACAATGAGACGTGAGTCATTATCAGGTACACCAGTGGTTTCCAGGAAGTAGTGGCCTAGACTGTGATAAGACCTAGGACAACTGGTCTAGAATGTAAGTAACGGTGGCGACTCGGAAGAGGTTCATGATCCATGTTACTGCTGCTATCAAGGAGCCCTGACTCTTTCCTGGTGGTCAAGGTATCTTATTATCTTGACTCCAGGGTGTTTGCAAGTAAGAGGGGGCAGCCAGTCCATTGCGGAAAATGGAAGTGGGTGGGGAGGAAGGAAAAGGGAGAGAAATAACCTTTGCCCAGCAAAACCACCCAACCAGTCGAACAAACAAACCTGGGCCCAACACCATGTCAGGTATTTTATATGCTCAGAAGTGTGAGGTGCAGGTAGTATTCTAATTTCACAAATAAAAAAGTGTTTAAAATGTGTGTCTCAAATCACTCCAGTTGCAAGTTTATGGGCTGGATTCTAAAATCAGAGTTGGGCTTCATAATTTCCAAAAAGCAGTGCTGTACTTGACTCTATAAATACCTTTGGCACCAGGACACACATATTTAAGTTCCTTATGAGAATGAACAGCTGGAGTTCTCTGCGGCCACTGCAGCCGTCCTCCCAGCCCCTCTGTCAGGGCCAGAGGCAAGACCGCGCTGCTCACTGCTGTGTCTCAGTACCTAGCACCCTGCCTGACCCGCAGTTGGAAGCAGTAAGTATCGTAGAATGAATGAACCAAAATCTAATGGAATGGAGCTGATTGTGTGATACTACTATTATTGTGGGCCTTTTAAACTCTTAATTCTTACAACCATCCATTTGACTTCTGCTTCCCGACTATAACTTTTTAATTACCTCTTTGTATTTTCAATTAATAGCATGGTTATTTGTTTAGCAGTTAGTTAATTTTAAAAACTATGCATTTTTCATTTCTCTTAGGGTCAAAGGAAGTATTAGACATGTATTTGCTTATGGGGACTTGCAGTCTCATTAGAGCGAGAGAGAGATAAGATACTCAACAAAATTATTTAGTTCTCTAATTTTCAGGCAAGAGAAAGATTTCTACATGAAAGCATATATATTTTTCTTCCTTTTGTGATTTCCCTTTCTTTGTCCCCCTTCCTGTCATTCTGGGTGGTGCATGTGGTGATACATCTGGTACTATTGGGCATCTGTTTGTTTTCTGACAGTTGCCCAGGGAGAGATCTTTTATGGGAGCCCAGGAAGGTGTCTCAGCTGCTGCACTCCTGTGCTGCCAATAGGTCTTGATCTAGACTACTGTAAATGATGTAAAGATACAACTCTGTGGTGAGCTTGGTCACAAATCAAGAAAGTGATTGGAAAGCTTATTCAGCAGAAAAATCACTTGGCTATGAATTATAAAACACGTAGTTATAATATGTGAACAGAGCTATAATATGTGAAATTAAGAAATCTGGTTGAGTGTTTTCATAAGGACCAGATTCTTTCCCCCTCTCCCTTTTCCCAAGTGGAAATACATTGATTTTTATAAAAATAAAGATAAATGTGCTCATTATAAAAAGAAAATTTAGACAACATATGAAAGCAAAGGAAGAAAGTAAAAATCACTGTGAACATTACGATAGGTAGACATACTAAAATTTAACTATGCACAAATAAATGTAGGGTCACTGTCCCTTATCCAAAACTTTGTGGGCCAGATTGTTTCTGAATTCAAAGTTTTTTTCTTTTTTAGATTTTAGAAACATAATATGAGAAATATACTATATATTTTGTAAAACCCCCATCGAGGTATGGGATAGGCCCCTGTAATCAAATACATTAACATTTCAGCAGCAAAGTATACTAATATTTATAATTAATGGAATAAAGACTCTAAATATTCTTGTAGTAGGTCACGTTTTCCCATAAATGCATCACAAAAAACATCTCTCAGTTCTTGGAACTTTTGAGAATTCAGATTATAGATAAGGGAGTGAGGACCTGTATATAAATACTGATTGTTTTTATTGGCTGTACACCACACTTTTTTTCTGACTTGCTTTCTCATTTGTGCCATATTGAACATTTTTGCAGGATAAATTGTTAGAAATGGAATTGCTGGGTCAAAGTGTGTGCATATTTTTAAGACTTGATAAAGATTGCTAAACTGCCATCCTGAAAGATCATACCAAATTTCAGTGTAGGGTCTGAGTATGCCTGTTTTTACCACATCCTTGCAAATTCTGCATTGTATTAATGTTTTAAATCTTGCCAATCTAATAGGCAAAAGCCTTATTTTAGTTTACCTTTTTCAATACTAATGATGTAGTTCTTTTCATAAGTGTTTGGCCATAGACTTTCTTGTAGATTCATTGCAGAGGTTGGGACATTTTCAAATCAGTAAACTGAGACGATCATCTTACGATGTTTTCAGAGATATTAATTATATATTTCAGGTATGATCGCTTGCAGTGGTTATTTCATTTAAAAAGTGAGTGGTGATGTACAGCCAATATCTCTGTAGGTGTCAGCAAGCTGTAGGCCAGATATGTGTTTAATCCCTGGCTGGCTTATTCTCAGATGTGACTCTGAGAATGTGTCTCATTCTCAATGTGCCGCCTTGGTTCTTTTAATCTGGACAAGTATGGTAGTGTCTACAGTGAGGACTCTTTCAAGGATCATTTGGATAGAAATTTCCTGAGTACAGAAGAGGTACTGAATGGCATTCACACCTGAAGGGTTTGGTTTGAAATCTCTTTAAGCACATCATCAACCTGTAGGTGAAAATAAATGAGGCTGTGCCCTTTGGCCCTGTGTGCTTACCTCATATGGTTTTCTGACAACTGTAAAATAGTACAGCCACACTTACTCTAAGGGACGAATTTTGATGTTTTTATCCTTTCATTCTGCAGGATCTAAAAAGATTTCCCGTAAGTCTGAGACAGTGGTTCTCAGTTGTTGGTAACCAGGTCTGGAATCACCTGGGGAGCTTAATTGCCACACAGGTACCTGAGCTCAGGCAGTAGAGACCTCATCCAGCAGGTCTTGGACTGCCTTGAGAACGGTAGCCCAGCTCTGAGTTTAATCAGGTTATAATAACAATAGTAATAATCATAGAAGTGATTTTTATACTTGTAAGTACAGGTATTGTTATTATAATGGCAATAGAGATAATCATAAAAATTCTTATTAATGGCACTGTTATGAATGTTTTAAATATGTATGATAACTCAATATTAGTCAAAGTTCCACATTAAATGAATGAGGAACTTTTGGATTCACCATGCTTAATATCTGATCATATTTTATTTCTTGGAGATAGAGAATGAGTACTTGAAATAAGGGCCATTCTTAACTTTTGAATGTAGAGAACACAGATATAGGCAGCATTTTTTTATGATAAAGAAATTTCCAGAAAGAGATTAGTTTTCTTAGTTGAGCAATAGAGTACTACAAGCAAACTAGAAAATTTCCTATTGACACGATCTCACTCTTCTGTAGTTTATTAAAGTTTGCATTTCATTTCCTTATAGTTTGTGTGTGTGTAACTTTCTTTATTGTCTGTTTTGAAATGAGCCTGTATGGAATCTAGTTGCTTCCTTGGGGATCCTGTCACAGACACATTTGTGAACAGTTGATGCAAGAGAGCAGAACACATTTGCATCAGTTTCCAACATGTCCATGCAGTTCAGCATTTTGGAACAAAGAGACGTAAAAGAATGTTAGCCACGTTAATTTGGGTCAACCCGGGAGACTTGCTAATTATGCGACCCAAGCACTAATTATTTTGTGAACCTTGTTCTTAAAACATAAGCAGATGTGTGAACTTCCATCAGCTCCATCACCCAGATCCCTTTGTGTTCTGGAAACTGATGATTTATGGTCCCCACAGTCAGCTCTTGACTCAATGAAAAGCAAAGGTATGCCCGGCTGGTAGGAGAGAGCAGGCTCTCTGTCCCGGCAGAAGCAGGCTTTATCTTTGATCTTCTGTGCACTTGATCCAGCACGCGTTCACTCTCTCAGGGAAGGGGGCTTGGCGTTAGCTCAGATCAGCGAGTCTGAGCTGGCTTGCCAAATTACCCAAATAGATATGGAAAGTCAAACATCATCCTCTCACTGTCCTTGTATGGGCATTTACATTTTGCCTTAAATTTGAAAATGATTTGACAGGGTGGTTTGGTTTTGTTTCGTTTTGTGTTTCCCTAAAACATGGGAAATACATGTAGCCTGGCTCTTATTATGCGTGAGGAAACAGAGGCACACAGGTGACCTCCCCGAAGTCATACAACCCTGGAGCTGCATTTTGAAAAATGACAATTTACTTTTGGACTTTTTTTTTCTCTCTCTCTCAACTTTTAAAAGTAAGGTATATTTATTTGTGCGGTAATGATGGGTTTAGACTAGAAAGGCCAGTGTCAGATTATTTTACTTCCCACGCTTTGCACTCCGAGCTTCTCACAGGGTAGGTCACTTGCCTATCTGTAAAGCAGATAGAGGCTGAGTGGAAAGTCACCTTTAGCCTCTTGGGAAAGGGAAGGGAATTATCATTTAATAAGAGCTTTACTCTTATCGGTCTGTTTGTCCGATACCAGACAGGTACCAGATGTCCTAGGAGCTTCCTCTAGGTGTCCCACTTTATTCCTCACACTGTGCTCGCCCTTCCACAAATAAGGAAACCGAGGCTTTGTGAGATGAAATAACACTCAGTGCTGCCAAGTGGATACGTGACATCTCTAGACAAGTCTAACACCCAGGCTGCCTGGTTCTACAGCACAGGCTTTTGTCAGAACTCCCCGGCCGTTGGGCTCCATCCTTGCTGGCTGCCCTAGTCTTGTGTCTGTGACCAAGCCTGCTTAGATGGACTGGGACCTGGGATGCCTCAAACCTTAATCTTTTGTGTCCAGTCTGCTTCCCATCTGTAAGTGCCTGATTCTACCACCCTGGGTTGACCTCCCTCCTGTGACTTCCGACCCGCATTGCTCATGGTAGCTTGCAGCCCTTGTTCTGACTAGCTGAGATGCTGGCCACTCCTTCCTGGCCTTGCTTCCGTCGCCATGTAACTGGCCATGATGTCTGCCTGAATATTGGTGACAGCTATGAATTTTGCTTCCTCCTGTGGTTATGAACTGTGCGTGATACCAAAGTCTGGGCCAAGTTGCAAAATAATTAAAGCAGAAACTCCAAGATTGCATGCTGAGGTGGTAAGTGAAGTAAAAGAGGGCTGTGAAATAAGTTAACTCGGTTACCATGGCTCATGGCTAAGAAGCCAGGCTGGCTAATTGGGAAGCATGTGTACACACTCTGGGGCCACCATGGAAAAACCTGGGTGAAATTTCACAGTCTCTATTCAGATTTATCCTCTTTTGTCCAGAAAATAAATTGGTGTTCATTTTTCTACCCCAGTTTAGATTTTGTAAACCCAATTCTTGAGTCTCAGATCATTACATATCATTGTCACTGATAACATTTTGTGGATTCTTGATTTTTTTTTTTTTTAAAAATTAGATTCCCTTTCCTTTATTATTTTTAACATTCTTGCTTTCCTTTTTTTTTTTTTTTTTTTTTGGTAATTTAAAAGTAAACTTTTTAGCTGATGTGCCACGTCACACCTACTGTCTCATCTGTTACTATCATAACCTGTTAAGGTATTCCTCTCAATGTTATTTGCACAGCAAAGTTTTTTTTATCATGGATATCTGCAAAAAGGATGAGATTTTAATTAAGGAGGATGCTAATGCAAATAGTCAAAGTAATATTATTGACAAGGATGCTTGATGAAACTTAGACATATACCACAGCATGAGAAAAGGATATTTTTCATCAGATGAAGTATATTATTTGGAAATGAATTGTGATGACAGCAAGTAGAAAGCAAACAGGACATATTTTCTGTATATTTGGAGCTTGCCTTAGGTATAAGAAATTCTGAGAGAATTTCATTTTGCTTCACCCAATGAGTTATAATAAATTTAATTTAAATTTAATCCTAAAAGGTGGGTATTTTTTTTTAAATTTTATTTATTTTTTATACAGCAGGTTCTTATTAGTTATCTGTTTTATCCACATCAGTGTATACATGTCAATCCCAATCGCCCAATTCTTCCCCCCACCACCCCCACCCCCGGCCACTTTCCCTCTTGGTGTCCATACGTTTGTTCTCTACATCTGTGTCTCTATTTCTGCCCTGCAAACCGGTTCATCTGTACCATTTTTCTAGGTTCCACATATACGCGTGAATATACAATATTTGTTTTTCTCTTTCTGACTTCCTTCACTCTGTGTGACAGTCTCTAGATCCATCCACGTCTCTACACATGACCCAATTTCGTTCCTTTTTATGGCTGAGTAATATTCCATTCTATATATGCACCACATCTTCTTTATCCATTCGCCTGTCAATGGGCATTTAGGTTGCTTCCATGACCTGGCTATTGTAAATAGTGCTGCAGTGAGCACTGGGGTGCATGTGTCTTTTTGAATTATGGTTTTCTGTGGGTATATGCCCAGTAGTGGGATTGCTGGGTCATATGGTAGTTCCATTTTTAGTTTTTTAAGGAACCTCCATACTGTTCTCCATAGTGGCTGTATCAATTTACATTCCCACCAACAGTGCAAGAGGGTTCCCTTTTTTCCACACCCTCTCCAGCATTCGTTGTTTGTAGATTTTCTGAAGATGCCCATTCTAAGTGGTGTGAGGTGATACCTCATTGTAGTTTTGATTTGCATTTCTCTAATAATTAGTGATGTTGAGCAGCTTTTCATGTGCTTCTTGGCAACCTGTATGTCTTCTTTGGAGAAATGTCTATTTAGGTCTTCTGCCCATTTTTTGATTGGGTTGTTTATTTTGTTAATATTGAGCTGCATGAGCTGTTTATATATTTTGGAGATTAATCCTTTGTCCGTTGATTTGTTTGCAAATATTTTCTCCCATTCTGAGGGTTGTCTTTTTGTCTTGATTGTAGTTTCCTTTGCTTTGCAAAAGCTTTTAAGTTTCATTAGGTCCCATTGGTTTATTTTTGTTTTTATTTCCATTACTCTAGGAGATGGATCAAAAAAGAGTTTATTTTTGTGTACAGTGTTAGGGAGTGTTCTGATTTCATTCTTTTACATGTAGCTGTCCAGTTTTCCCAGCACCACTTATTGAAGAGACTGTCTTTCTCCATTGTATATCCTTGCCTAAAGGTGGGTATTTTTTTTTTTTTAATTTATTTATTTATTTTTGGCTGTGTTGGGTCTTCATTTCTGTACGAGGGCTTTCTCTAGTCGCGGCAAGCGGGGGCCACTCTTCATCGCGGTGCGCGGGCCTCTCACCATTGCGGCCTCTCTTGTTGCGGAGCACAGGCTCCAGACGCGCAGGCTCAGTAGTTGTGGCTCACGGGCCCAGTTGCTCCGCGGCATGTGGGATCCTCCCAGACCAGGGCTCGAACCCGTGTCCCCTGCATTGGTAGGCAGATTCTCAACTACTGCGCCACCAGGGAAGCCCCAAGGTGGGTATTTTTAACCCAGTTTACTGATAAAGAGCCTGAAGTCAGAAAACCTAGGTAAAGAGGCTGAAGTTGCAAATGTACAGGGAAGATGGATTCAAGACCAGGATTCTAGGCCAGCTGTGTGAGGAATACAGGGGTGAGTGTACCATTCAGTGAGGGACACAGGCATTTACTGAATACCGAGGGAGTGAAGTTGAAGAGAATAGCTCGGGAGGTGGGGGGTGTGGGCGATGACTGGAAAGGCTCTGCCAGATGATACTTGCACTGGGTCCTGAAAGATGGGGGGGGGGTGGTTTGACAGATGAGTGAGAGTGGGGGAAGATGATGAGCAAAGACACAGAACAAGAAAGTACAGGGCAGTTCTGGGGAAGCTTTGAGGGACCAAAGACAACAGGGTGGGCAGTTTTTCTGGTAAGAGTTCAGGCTGGAAAGATGCAGGGGAATCAGATTGTGAGGAGCCTCAAATTCCGAGGCTCCTCGGAATTCCAAATTCTCACTCCAGAGGTTGATTTTAACTGCCCTGGGGCCACCCAAATCCAAGGGCAGAAAAAGGAAGCGATGGGAGTCTGTGTTTTCAGAATTCAAGGTGGGCTGGAAGTGTGACAGGTGGCAGTGTCTGGAAACAGGAGGAAACCCTGGGAAGCGGGGTGATGAGAATCACAACCAGGGCGAAGGAACGCCCATGGGGAGGAGTGGCAGCCTTGAGGCGGAAGCCAGAATCGGTATCTAAATAAGTTGTTTGGTTTTTTAGCTTAAGAAGAGACCTGCGGGTATGCGTAGGTCAGGGGAAATTGGCTGGTAAAGAGCACAACTATCGACAAATCTGGAGAAAATAAAATAAAACAAATCTCCGGAGAAGCATTGCTTGGAAACTGTTAGAAGTGAAAAGAGAATTGGTGAAGTTCAGAAATTCAAGGTAGAGAAGAGGCAGCTTTTACCAGACAGTCCTAATCAGTTTCATCGGAAGTGGTGGGATCATCTGCCCAGAAAGATGGGAGTGAGTGAAGCGGGGCAGGGGGTGGGGGTGGGGGGTCGGGATTGTGGAAAAAATCACTTGGGGTGCAGATACCTGGGAATTAGTGAAAGAGAGTGAACCTGAAATGAACTACGGAGAATCGCTGAGCGGGGCCGTGCGCCCCGTATCTAACCGCGCAGAAATGTCACCAGCCTGCCCTACTAGGTAGCCAGACTCCATACAGTCATCCCTCCATTTTCCATGATAAATGACAACATGAATAATTTAAATAATGATAACATGAATAATTTAAATCTCCAGAGAGGCCCCAAATCTCATCAAGCATTGAGCTTCTTTTGGAGTAAAATATCTTGGTGTCCCCTGATGGAGTGTCAGAATCGTCTTTTTTGACTGTGGTATTTGTGCATGTGGTTCTTTCAGGATGTGGAATCTCTCTGGCCTGTGACAGCCCAGTGACCCCAGGATCACTGATTGACTTAGTAAAGAACTGTGTTGCTCTAAGGAACCCAATTCAGTCAAGTAATAGCTTTGAGGAGTCTTCTAACCCAGTGAACAAGTGGACCCTGCCCAAAGGGAGCAGTTTGGCAACATGTAACAAAATTTAAACTATATATTCTCTCTTTGCTAACAGTTGCTCTCTGCAGAATTTGCTCTGCTAGAACGAAAGGTCTGAGATGGCAGGGATGGTGTCTGTTTTGTTCATGCTGAATCGGAAGCACCTAGCCAGTTTCATGCATATAATATGGGCTCAGTATGTGTTTGTTACATAAATGTGTGACTGGAACTCATAAAAGTGTGCAAAGACACCATTCTCCACCAGTGTTCTCTGACATCCAGCCAGATCATCTTTTACTTCTGTACTTCTGCCATGGTCCCTCCTGCACTGGGCCTTTGCATGTGCCACCCACCTCCCCATTCTTCTAGATTCTTTGATGAGATGCTTTCATATG
Organism: Eubalaena glacialis; assembly: GCF_028564815.1. Classification (NCBI taxonomy): domain Eukaryota; kingdom Metazoa; phylum Chordata; class Mammalia; order Artiodactyla; family Balaenidae; genus Eubalaena; species Eubalaena glacialis. The sequence continues at coordinate 43,380,671 of NC_083724.1, forward strand.
ATCATATGCTTTTCCTTCTGAGCACTTATGCCATTTTGTGGTTGTATATTTGTTAATAAGATTCTCTGAATAATGTCTGTCTCTCTCATCAAGCTCTGATCTTCCTGAGAGCATGATGGTATCTGTTCACCATTATATATCAATACCAAGGCCTTGCTAGTACAGTACCTGGCACAGAGTCCGATATGTGCATGAGCACTGACACACATACACACACACACACAAATTAATAGTGAGCTTCTGTACAGCATTGTTTATAATAGTGAAAACTTGGAAATGACCCAAATATCTATCAATAAAGAAATAGGTAAATTATGGTAGTCACTCTTTGGAATTCTTATTCTTTTTTTTTTTTTTTTTTGGCTGTTTGGTCTTCATTGCTGCTTGTGGGCTTTCTCTAGTTGTTGTGAGCAGGGGCTGCTCTTCGTTGCGGTGCGCAGGCTTCTCAGAGGGCTTCTCATTGCGGTGGCTTCTCTTGTTGCAGAGCACGGGCTCTAGGCGCACAGGCTTCAGTAGTTGTGGCACCCGGGCTCAGCAGTTGTGGCTCGTGAGCTCTAGAGCACAAGCTCAGTAGTTGTGGCATGTGGACTTAGTTGCTCCACGGCATGTGGGATCTTCCCGGACCAGGGCTTGAACCCGTGTCCCCTGCATTGGCAGGCGGATTCTTAACCACCCCGCCACCAGGGAAGTCCCACTCTTTGGAATTCTGTGCAACTGAAATAAACAATGAAGAAGAACTGTATGTACTAACCTTGGAAGTCATGTATGACATATTTATTATTGTGTTTTTTAAAAAACAAGTTGCAAACTCTTATGCATAATGTAATCCTCTTTCTATAAAAAAAAAGAAAAAGAAAAAACCCAAAATGTATATATTGTAGGTGAATGGAAAAAAATACTAGATGGATACACAATGAACTCCTAACAGGTTTATTTTTGAGTTGTGGAATTAAAGCTCCACTTTTATTTCTTTTCTTTTGTATGTAATTTATTTGAAAAAAAAATGTAGTTTTGGGGGGGCTATAAATTTCATTCTCTGCCCTCTTCATTCATTCACTCAAGATATTTAATGAACACATGTGTGCCAGGCCCTATGCAAAGCATTTTATATATAACTAATAAACAAAATGCTCTTGATCTGCTAAGCTGCTAGCTGGGGCCACAAGCAAGTACATGGCCAGTTTACAATGTAGTTTATCAGGTGTTACAATGGGAGAAACCTCAGCGTACCCTGGATAGGCAATGGTCTGGATGGGTGAGGGGGGCAGAGAGGCTCCCTAGGAATTTTTTGCTCAAGCTGTTATTTCTTGAGTGCCTACTGTTGCAAACCTCTGGGCTGATTTCAACACATTCCCTGTCTCCCAGGAACCCGTAAGCTATTGGAGAGAGTGTTCCTTTTCTTAGCACTAAGTAGCAGAAATGTACATCACGTGAGCTAATTAACCTCAGATTGGCAAGAAAGAGGGAGAATAACCTGGATTATCCAGTCACAGAACAGTTGGCCTCTGGGTAGTTAAGAGCAGCTGTGTTTCATTGTCTGTAAAGATGTCACTCTCCCATAGGTTTAGGGTCCATGACAATTCTGAATGATTTTTCCCATCCTGCCTTCTTAGCCCTTCTTCTTATTCATTTGCTATATTCTAAATGAAGCGTGTCTTGGATTGCCGTTTTTTTTTTTTAGGGAAAGTCTTTTAAACTGTTCACTAATTTCTTTTTAATCATGGTAATTTCTGAAATAAAATAATTGGTTTGAATGAGTAACTGTGGAGTGCCAGGGGTGGGCAGGAGGAGCCAGCACCTTCCAGCCTCATATTGAGGACCACTTGAAGCAACGCCCAGATCCTGAATGGCCTCACTTCACTCACATATGCCTTTTTTGGTGTTTCGTTTCATAGGATATAACCCAGGAGTGTAAAAAGGAGCCGATCTTAATGAGAGTCTCTGGAGACATTCCCACAGGAAGCTTTGCTCTGGGCCGCTGTCGGGGCTCATCAAGCCTTGGCTCCTGCCCAGTGCTGCAGGGCGAGCTGGGTGAGGGCAGAGCAGGAGAGAGCTGCCCCCATGAGAGCAAAAGGGCTGCTCCAGAGTCGCTTGGCCACTGCTGGCTTCAGTGACAGAATTGGATTTGCCATTCAGAATTGACTAATTCTCCCTTTTTTGTCTACAGACCTGATAGTCATTACTGCTCGCAAAAAGCTGGTCAGAAGCCCTGGATCCCTTGCCTGCTCTCAGCAAAGATTTAATAGCTGTGCCCTGCTGTAGTGAGGTTTTGTGTTCCTCAGACTTCATTATTATTACAAAACATGCAATGGAGCTTCATCCTAAATAATTAAAAACCCCTGACAAAGAAAATGAGCCCGGCACATACTGTGATACAGCAAACTGATTTTCCCCTCCATCACAGTTGTCTGTTGGCCTACTAATTCCCCAAGCTCTAGAATTAACAATGGGCAGCTCTGTTCTTAAGAGAGTTACCCAGGTTTGGTACTGGTGCCTTCTTTGTAATGGGGCAAAGGGATGGGTTGGCTGGGTTCCTACCAGTCTCTCAAGGAGGACTTCAGTGTGCTTCCCATTGTAATTAAGTATCATTGTAATAACAGACATGCTTAGTCCTTAGTAATGTGGATAACTTCTGGAAGACAAAACACAGCTGCTGGTATGATGTGTCATATGTAGTTGTTTTCCACTTTGAAGACAAAAAGTAAAGGAACTGAAAAATTGACTCTTGAGGCTGGAAGGTCTCAATCAGGTCCGCCATGTTCTGAGGGGCATAGTAAATAATGGGGGGCATGAAGTGAATAAAAATGGTTATAATTGTGCTAGTTTCTCCCTTACGTTGATAGCCTGATTAAAAGGGGGAAGTTGAGGAGGGGCTGTTATAGATTAAAAGGAACTAGAGATGAAATGCAATGTATGTCCCTTGTTTGGATATCCTGTTTTGAACAAAACAAGTTAAAAGCAAAAAGATGATTTTTAGATGAACAGTGGAATTTAAATATGGACCAGGCCTGATACCAATAATTATTCAGACTTGACAATAACATTGTGGTTTATAAAATTTTATTTTTATATGCATTATATGTAACAAATACATCTTAAACCCTGTAGGGGTAAATGACAGTTTTAGGACAAATGGCATTTGCTCTGAAATACTTGAGCAGAAAAATTGTAAAGGGTATAGTGAAGCAAATAGTACAGTATGGCAAAATCTTGATGATTGTTGAAGGGTTATGGGGATTCATTTTATGGATCATTTTGTAAATCATTTTTTAAAATCATTCATTTTATGGGGATTCATTCACTCCCCAAACTTTTATGTATGTTTGAATTTTTTCATAGTGGTTACTTTAAAGTGACTGAGCTCTAAATTCTTTAGAAGGAAATATCTACTGTATTTTGTTAAGTAATTTACAAAACGTCCATTTCAGCTTCTTTGGTTGTAAATTCCTATGTTTTAAAATGGGGATAATGGATTAAGTAAATAAATGCTAATCCCTCACGTGTCCGTCCCCCTCCCCCCCAAGATTTGTATATAGAGACCATGAGCAGGTTTCCACCCGGGATGCCTCCCTGCCTCATCATACCTCCGATCATTCTATAATGAGTTGCTCACATTTAGTATTTTCTAACTTAGGAATTTTCCGTATTGCTCTTTGCCCAGGCCTCTCCGTTCCTTGTCATCTATCACAAGGAGGAAGGGAGGGTGTCAAGAGCTCTACTCCCACCAAAAGGCTGTGCTGGTCTGTCCCTACTCTTCTGAGGGTCTGGGACCTGAGACCAAGGGGAGATTGTCTTGGGAATGTCTCCACCTCTCTGCTCAGCTCTGAGGCCTCCTCTACCTGTCCACGTAACCAGAGTCAGTTCCCTCAATGTGACAAGATGGCCCAGTGGTCAGATCCCCTGACACCAAAGTTGGGTATCACCACTGCCACTTACTAGCTGTAAACACAGCCCAATCAGTTGCGTTCCCTGTGCTTCAGTTTCTTCCTTGGTTAAAGGGCAGTGATGCTAATAAATAGCTAACTCACAGGGTGAAGATTAAATGAAATAAATACGTAAAGTGATTACTAGAGTGCTTTTCACAGAGTAAATACTCATAAATGTTTGTTACCATTCTTCTTAGGTTTATTATATAAATAAACACTTCTGGAAAATAATGCTTATACAATCGATGAAAAAAAGTAATTTGTTATTTAGTCTCCCCATCTTATCACAAAGTACAAAATAATTCTATTCAGTCAGTGTGTTACTAGCAATACTACTTTTTACTGTCTGTGACTTAAAATTGATATTTTGAGGATTTAGTAACACCCTTATCTATGTGGTACAGTTAATATAAAGAAATAGCATGAATGGCATGGCATTCTAGGAAGAACAAGAAGGTAGAACTAGACATATCTAGATTGGAATGCTAGCTCTGTTCCTTATTGCCTTTTTGGATAATTTCTCGAGGCCACATTTCCCTCAGCTCTGAAGTGGGGAACATGAGGCCTACTAGGAGGGCCATTGTGGGGATGAGGAGAGCCGTGAGGCCCTCATACAGTTCCCAGTGTGTAGAAGATGTGTCCCATGTTATGGCAGTTTAACACACTGTGCTGTGCTGAGAAGGGGGGAGGGGGGAGGAAGGTGACAGAAAAGACTGGGAGCCCCTGCGGGGAGACCCGTTGCACCTCTGCTGATGCTGAGGCTACGGAATCTAATGGCTCAAATGCAAGGACCTCATTTTCTTCAGTTCTTTTCAAGGTGCCAGATAGACAAGAACCTATACATTTACTTAAACCCTGTACTAGAAGTATTCATATGACCTCCTAGTTCACCTCTTCCTGACCCAGCTGGGGCAGACTGAGGTTTCCAAGCCTCACAATTATCTGTAAGGTGGACAGTTTACCCTCAGATAATTAGGAATTGGATGGAACAATAAAACCGTTTAACATTTCGGTGGAGTTCCCCTTTTACTAAATTCAAATGAGTATATTCTATCCACTTCTTAATTTTTCTCCTATGTGAGAGGTTAAGCAAAAACTTTATAAAATATGACAAGAGATTTTCTTTCTTTTCAAAATCCGTATTATTAACTAAATAGCTGTATTGTTTCCAAAAAAGGGTTGTTCAAGAATCTACTCATAGATTCCTATCTGTGTCCCATAAATGAAGCATTATTCACATAAGAATGGGTAGCATATGTTTAATTTCCACACCAGTAATGCCATAGAATAAAACCCAGGTCATGTTGATATTCAGTAATGCTTTTCAGCTTCAGTTTTGAACAAAGCATTGCTCATGACTATTGTTAGAAATCACTCTGTGCAACATTGAGGGACTTGGTATCATTGAATGGACCGTGATTATGAAATTCATTCTTGTAAGATAGAAAACATCATCTCACTGTGAACACTGTCCGTGAAATGGGCATTGATCTAGAAGAAGCCAGTCTGGACATAGTGGTAACCAGCCTTGAACCTATGAATTTAAGATGATGTCCTTCTTTCTGTTTATTTGGCATTTGATGATCAGTTGTAGGGGGTATGGGAAGGAAGAGCCTCAAGCCTACTGAACGTATGTGCATGGCCTACAGAATGGTAGAAGGTGTACATGATGGGTGGAATGTGCTACAGGGGCGCGAAGGAGAGGGAGGAGGGGTGGGGACTGACCATTGGTTGGAAGGCCTGACTATAAAAATGAGGTGAGGACAGAGGCCTTAAAAGTGGGTCAGATAACATTGAAGAGAACTCAGTGGACCTGAAATCTCTTTACAAGGCTGGATTTCAGATTCCCTGTTTGCCAAAGAAGGACAAGTGAAATTAGAATCTGGTAAGTTTTTAAGTAACAAATTTGGTGCTCTAGACCTGTTGGAAAGCCAAAAAAAGGGGGCTTTCTGGATACAGAACCTTGGCTTCTGAAAAAAGGCAGAGTTTGGTGAAATTAGTCATTAAAGACTTATTTCTCATCTTGTTTCATGCCTCAGGCGATGACCTGGCTTCAGCGCTCTTGTTCAAAGGGGTTTGTCCACAAGGATCAGTTGCTTAGAGTCTAAAATGTGCTTGAAGGGAGGGAAAAAAAACAACTGAGAAATGAGAGGAAGGGAGTTTCGGATTATGCTCTAACCAGATCACACTGGAAGAGTGAACAGCGCTGCACATATTGGCATGTTCTGTATGCCTGGCGTAGAGGCCTCTTTTTGAAGAACTAGTGTGCTTTTCAGAGTTCTGACCTCACACATCCAGTAGGGCCAGCAAAGTAGAAAGAGAACAACCCTTTTTTCCTATACTTGAGGGCAGTGAGTGAGCCTCACAGAAGTGGCAAAGGCAGGGCCCCAAAGCTGGAGCACTTACGAAGGTACAAGGCGGCATTCACATAGAAAGAACAATGGCAGTGTGTACCGAGCTTTGCAAAATGAACTTGGGCACTAAATTTTCTCCGAATATATGTACTGGGGCAAGATGAGTAAATTGCTTGATCTTTAAGATTTAAAATTAAAATAACCATTTTCCTATCTCCTACCCACTGCCCCAAACACAACAAAACAAAACAAAAAAACCAACCTATTTTGGGCAAGGGAAAGAATCCAACAACAATATGCAGAAACTATTTAAACTTTCAGAGGAAAGATAAGAATTCTGTTAGAAAAGAGCTGCTAGAGATGGAAAGAGAGTACGTGTAATGGGTTGGTCAGTGAGGTTAGGCAAGATAAGAATAATTTAGTTGAGAATATGTATGAGGATTTAAAAAATGGCAAAATGGATGCTGTAAAAAAACCAAAGTAAAGAAAATCAAAGCTGCTTATTTTTGCTGAAGTGCATTTTATCTTTGAATGGTATGTTAATGAATTAGAAAGTTAAAGAAGCTCTGAAATAAGGACAGATTTTTAGAAAACAGATTATGGAAATTAAAGCATTCTCTTCTAATTCCATGACTTTGAATGAGATACTCTTACTTGGCCAGTCTCTGAGCAAATGATTCTAGCGCAGAGATGGTGGCTCTTTTGAACACTTGAGTGTGAGCATCCTGATCACCTCTCCTCCGTGCATTTGTGTTAGACTTTTTCTTACTAGTGAAAAGGCTGTTTTATGACACGTTTCTAATTCTATTTCTCTGCCGCCTCTATTTTTAGGATGAAATAAGAGCATTTAGGAAATGACTGCTATTGAAACTTTCCTAGGCACAGCTTCAGTAATGCTGGATGGCTTGGGTAAATTTATGAAGTCTTTACAGTCAAATCAAATATTTTTAGGGGTCGGACAGAGGGACAGTGGAGGATTCTAGGAGTATGGTGTTCTGCCTGCACAAATAACCAATGCAAAGTATGTGCAAATAGGGTATTATACTGGGAACAGAGTTAAGATACATTATTTCCATGCAAATGTGGTGTTGGAGAGAAAAAATATTTTGAATAAAAATTTTAGTAAAATGCTAAGGAATAAAGTATAAAGCATGTCAAGCAAACAAATCAGTGCCCGTTTGGAGGATTAGTTTTTATGTGTTTCATAAGTTAGGTAGATAAAAGGAACAACTAAATTGTAGTTTTGCTTTAGTTCAGTATGTATGATTTGGTGTGTTACAGAATTTCTGCATGTAAAATTAATACAAATTGACAGAAATGTTATCTCATAACTGGAAAATTATTCTAAAGATCAAGACAAAAGCTCCAAATCAGAATGAGATGGCAATTTATTAAAATTTCTAGGCTGTGGTAACTTAAGATTCTGGGGAAACATAACAAAAGAATAGATAGAGAGATAGTAGTGCATTGGATAAGAATAAACAATGATGTATTTTGACAAAGAGAAGCAAACTAATTGAATACAGCAAGCAGAACTCATTAGAGACTAAGATAATAAAGGGAAGAGAAAAAAGCAAGAAACGATTCTGCCTAGCGTCAAGGGTCTAGCTTAGACAGCAAATTGGAAATGAACTTGCAGCACGACATGGGACGTGGAGAGATCAACATTGTGTCAGTAAGCTTTGGGGTAATGATCCTTCTTTGAAAATATTCTGAAAATGCCTGGAATGCCATATTTACAGACAAAGGCAAGATGCTAGAAACAGGTCAGAAATGAATAAACAGCCTTATCGAATATTAGATACGATTAAATAAATCTTTGAAATATTCAATTCAGTATGTATATTTTGACTAATAGTGGAAGAAATAAAAAATTGTTTTGAGGGGTTTAGTTTAAGAGAAGATACATGGTATTTCAAGGGAAACTGGGCATAAAGGATGTAGAGTGACAAAGGGGAGTTCAGCCTTATGGGCAGAATATAAAATTTTTCTGATTTTCTGATGCTTCGTGCTAAAAATGGAATCTCTTCTGTGACCCCTCCCATTCTCTACTCTCTGAGGGGCAAACAGCTTTAGTGCTGCAGTGCATCAAACACTTAAGGGGCTTTGCTGGGCTAATTGTTAGTGAGTAATCTGGAGGCTCCCACTCTGCTCTTCCGACTTATAGGAACAATTATTTTCCTTATCTTTCTCATAAACCCACACCAAAGACTTTTTTCCAAAAGCTGACATTCTTCTCAACCAGAGTCCCATGTGCAGAATAAACAGATTGTGTAGAGTTTTTTAGATTCAGGTAGGCTTTTTTTTTCCCCCCCCAAGGCAAGCAGAACGCCAACCACAAGATAACCCCAAATAGGTATTTTAAGAGTCATCTTATACTGAGGCATTAGAGGACTGGAGACAATGCACAGACATTTAAACTGTTTTCACTCTTGCAGCTAACCACTTGCCTCCTTCCTGCCTCACCCCACCACACCCAGTAAAGTTGTTTGGCTGAGCTATTATTGTTATACTTTCTTAATTAGGTATTTTCTCTGGGCACACTAATTTTGAAGGATAAGAGTTCCAGAAGTCACCCAAGAATTAGTATTTTGAAATATGTATTGTTACAGGAGGAATTATTGCTAGTTATCTAGAATGAGATTCTCAAACTTTTTAGACTCAGTACTTCTTTACCTTCTTAAAAATCATTGTGGACTCCAGTGTGGGCTTTTGTTTATATGGGCTAGGTCAACTGATATTTACCCTGTTAGAAATTAAAATTGAGACACTGTCAAAACACATGCATATACAAGCACGCATTCCATTAGTTGTCAGGGCAATGGCATCGTCACATGTTTTGTAGCCTCTGGAAAACTCCACTGCACAGTCATGAGAAAATGTGAGCAATAAAGGCATAACGTGTCTTAGTGTTACTGTGAAAGCAATTAGCTCCCCGCCCCGCCAGACCTTCTTCAGGGGTCTCAACAACCCCAGGGGTGCCCAGATCACACTGTGAGAACTACTGATCTAGAGTAATTGCTAAGAAGTAGAATTATTACGTGAGCTAATAATTAGCTCATAAAAAGTCTTTAGTAAATGCATTATTTGAAAGGGTATGGATGAAATGATACTAGTTGTGACATGAAATTCAGTGAAAGTACAACAAAAGCTCTAGAGAATAACATTGTGTATGCATATTACTTATATGATTATATATACTAATTACTAACATTTAATAACATATATGTAGCATTCATATCATATATTGAGAATCTATGTATTTAACATTAAGAATAATAATATGAACATTCTACTTCATCTGGTAGGATTACATATATTCAGAGATTCTCTAAATCTCCAGCTGTGACAGCTAGAACAGACTAATAGTGCACCCCCAGCAGACGTCCCCAATGTAGCTGGCATTCCTTACCTGTGTGCGTGAGCACCAAACTACATATAAAGCGGCAAAACTAGTTTTTTTGTCTTTGGGGCAGATAGAAGTTTAGGGAGTAAAGAAAGCAAATAGGAAACAATCTGATGATTTATTTGAAGCCTAATAATCAGTCTTTGCCTGAGCCCTAAAAACTGTTTATTTTCTTTGATAAAGGAAAAAAAAGGTATTAAATCCTTTTTGGTTTAAAATTATAAACTGAAAGAATAGGTAAATTTGTTTTAAGATCTTTGCTTTGAAATGTAGGATATGTGTCTTCAGTTTTTAGTAACATGCAGTGTATCTGCCGGTGTTCAGGAACTGTACTTCATTTATTTGTTATATCATCAGTCAAAGCAAGCGTGAAGCTCTTTCTCAAACGTGGGAGACCCCAGTTAGCTTTTCTAGGCAGCTGCTTCTCTGTTTATTTTTTTTGGATCACTGAAGTGGTAGCTGTGATAAGCTTTACCATAGCTTTCGTGGGGCAGACACAAGTAACTTGTCCACAGCACTTTCTTTCTTTGAACGCACAGCCACAGATAATATTCTGGTCTCAATAAAGTTTATTCTACATCACTTATTCTTTCATTTGTTTTGTAAACACCCTATTATCAGATAATATAAGTTTAAATGTCCCACCAACCGAAATCTTTCCTGCTAACCAGACCCCTTTGTTTTGAGCCAGTGGAATCCATTTTTAAAAAGAATTCAAAATTCATTCCAGAATTCTGTGGGGCATTCTTTCTGCACTGTAGCAACTCATAATGCTCCCACTTTCTAGGAGAAATGGTTGGACTATTAGAAATTAGTTACTTAGATGCTTCTTTTTTCCTGAAGAGCATAGTCACTGCTAAAAATTCAATTCAATTAAGTTGTGTAAATATATTTTCTGAGAGGTTTCTCCAGTTTTATTTAATTTTGCAAAATTAAAAAATGGCACTACCCTTCTTTTTAAATGCTGAGGACAGTATATGAGAGCATTTTAGTAGGTCCCTAAATCATATTAAAAGTTTAAACCTTATGGGGAAAGATTCTTATGCTCTTTTAATATCAGCATTTATTGACTTTGAATCCAGTTTCAACAAAAGACGTATTGTCAAGATGATAATACCACTTTTCTTGTGCTTAAAGGTAAAGCTCTTTTTCTTTTTCTCTGTGCTGTGCTTTACACTCAGTACTTGTGGCCAGCAAATGTGAGGGGTTCACTCCCACACCAAGTAATTCTATACCAGCTGATGCCCTACAATTCAATTCAATTCAATTCTGACACTTATCTACCTGTAGTTAGTGTCAGACCCCACAGGCTAAGGGTTCAGTCCCACAAGACTGCCCCCTTACCCCACTTCTGATGCTGATCCCAAATCCAGGTTGTTACATGGGCTTCTGACCAGCTGGCTATAAATGAGAGGTTTCCCCGATCCTCTCCTCAGGTTTGGCAATTTGCTAGAGTGGCTCAGAGCACTCAGAAAACAATTTACTTACTAGATTACTGGTTTATTATAAAGGGCTATAACCCAGGAACAGCCAGAAAGAAGAGATGCATAGTGCAAGGTATGTGGAAGGGCGCAGTACTACCATCCCCTCTCCTTGGGAGGTGCGCCACCCTCCCAGCACGTCCAACCTGGGAAGCTTTTCAAACCTTGTACTTTAGGGATTTTTATGAAGGCTTCATGATGTAGGCATGGTTGATTAAATCATTGGCCCTTGGTGATTGATTCAGTTGAGGGGCTATCTAATCATGTGGTTGGTTTCCCTGGAGGAACCAACCCCCATCCTGTGGTTATCTAGGGGCTTTCCAAAAATCACATGAACTCCCTTGTGTTTGGAAATGGCTTGTTATAGATAACAAAAGACTCTCCTTTCACCTTTATGACTCTTGTCACTTAGGAAATTCCAGAAGTTTTAGGAGCTCTGTACCAGGAATAGGGATGAAGACTAAATATGTATTTCTTATTCTAAATCACAACAGCACAGTCCTCATCCTTCTCTTCTTCTCTCTCATCCTAGAAGTGCTCTCTTTCCACGCTCATTAAAAAAAAAAAAAAAAAATCAGTTTTAGGGAAATGTAAGTTGTCCAAAAATCATGAATGATTTTAGTGAGTTTGAAAAGGGACTTTTCTACCTCTAGTGAGACAGTAACCTTAGATATGGGGACTGGTAATTTCAAAATCATAAAGACAAAGGATAGTTTTTGTGGGTTGTAAATCTAGCATAGCTCCTAGGAAATTTTTTTTAAAACCTAATTTATACTTTTGGTGCTTTTTCTCTCTTCTCAAACTCAGTTACTAAAATACACCTAACCCTCAGGAAAGTTGTACGGGTCGGGGATGGACACTTTTGGTGTTTGTTTTCTTTTCCTTCCCCTTAACAAGTAGAAAGAAACAAGTTTATTAAAACCTACCGAGCTTTTACTTTTCAGCAAAGCTCTCTTAGAATTCCAGTTTGTTCTTGGGCTCTTGTTTTCATCTTCCTCTTTATTTTGCTTTGTATCTGGCTTATTTGGCATTCTCGGCTCTATGAGCATGCTGACTTCCTGAAAATGAGCAGAACTTAACACTTCTTTGTACTTATGTGTCTGAGGTTCGCAAAAAGCCCAAGACCTTCAGCACGTCTCTTCATTTCCCTGAACTCCAGTTTTCTTTAAGTAATAAAATGAAGGTGTGGGACTAAAATATCTCTAAAGTTCATCCCAACTGTGCTATTATAGTAACAGTAATAATCCTTAACTTTGGATAGCTTGTTATGGGCCAGGAATCTATGTTGTCTTCTTTAATGTCTTTAGAAACAGCAGTTAGGCACCACTATTTTCTCCATTTTACAGATGAGGCTTTGAGAAGTTGGTGGGTGTTCCCAAGATCGCAGAGCTAATGAGTAGTAGAGCTGGGGTTTCAAGCCATGGTCTTCTGATATGATTACTTTTCTCCACTATGCCTGCTGCTTCCTAAAAAAGGGAAAGTCAAGCGGCCGCCATTTTTATTGAGGGCTTGCTTTGTGCCAGGCAAACTGCTAGGCACTTTGAGCAGAGTCCTATGATGTAAATATTATTATCTCAGTTTTGTAGACAAGGAAGTTGAGGCTCAGAGATAATAAACTTGTTCAAGAAACAACCACTGGTAAATAGTAAGGAAAAATTTGAATCAAAATCTCTTATAAAGCTTTCACTCTTATATGCCCCTAAGGGCTCCCGGCTTATGAAGGCTTGGTTGAGGAAAGAGGAGAAGGAACGGGGGGTGGGGGGGGTGCGGAATATACTCCTCTCATCAGCTTTTGTGATTCTGGACTGCAGCTGCCCCTAAAACATCTGTGCTTCTGCATCCGAGGTTGCATGCAAGAAGGCATGGAGAGACAATAATGGAGCTTTGACCTAATGTTAGGAACTGGAAGTCAATGACCATATGTATCCCTGGACAGAATAAGGACCAAGTGCTTGAGTCTCTTTCTTGCCAGGACCACTTTACAGCATATGGGTTAGCTAGATGGACCCAGCGTTTTAAGAAACTGCACCAGAGCAGTGGGTCTCAAATTATGGTTCCAGGACCAGAACCATTACCACCACTTGGGAACTTGTTAGAAATGCAAATTCTCAGCCCCTACCCCAGACCCACTGAATCAGGAACATGGGAAGAGTGGGACCCAGGAATCTGTTTAAACAAGCCCTTCAAGTGATTCTGATACAGACTCAGGTTTGAGAGCCACTGCACCAGACAGCGGGCACTTTCTTCTGTCAGTGGTGTGGCTAGCTATAAGACAAGAGCATGGGTTAAGGGCCAAATCTTCAAGACTGAGGTTTTGAAAATGGTGCTTTTATCTTTCACTGTTGAACACACAGCGTTTCATCTTTGCAAATAAACAAATGCCCTGATGGTAAAACACCTGCCACTTCTCCAAAATAAGGTCCCCTTCAGAGTGGTATTAAAGTGCACATCCTTCAGAAACCTGATTCAAGAGTAAGAAGTCTTGACAGATGGGTTTATTGAATTTCTCCCATTTTACAAACTTTCTCCCTTCATGGAAACAGCTGCCTTGACTTTGGCTCTCTGAACAGTTTAGGAAAGAGAAATGAAGAACAGTCTTTTGCCCTTAAAGAAAACAGAACCAAGGAGAGAGTGTAAATGGTAGCCAGAGTTATGAGACAGTGAAGGCTTCTGGCTTTCTTCTGGAGGAATCTTCACAGTCATTGTCATTGAAGGACTAAACTGTGACACAAAATCCCAAAGGAGAGAAGAGTTCTTCCTCCTCAAAATCTCCCTCTCTGAACCCTCACCCTTGCTAAGTAAGCATTGCTGATTTCTGGCAAGTTTCTTAACTCACAGTGTCCTTGGGACAGTGGCCCTTCCCTAGTAAAAGGAGGCATTTACAGTTCAGGGACTGCTGAATGAAATGTAGGTATATTAGCAGGAGACCAGTGTGCCAACCAGACCTCAAAACTGAACTGCCACAGCCTGCCCTCTTTGGGAAGGGATGAGCTTCCCTAAGGGCACTGAACGAAGGCAGGATGTATAGGCTGGCGTTTTGGCGTCAGTTTGAGGAGGTGGGGTGGGGCGGACAGCATATTCTCTAGGCATCTCGCGTCTCTAGTCTTTGCCACCGGGAAGAACTGAGATTCCTAACTCCTTATTCACCATTATGGAAAGTTTTGCTTTTGTTGCAGCTTGCTTCATTCATTGTTTTCTTTTATGCTTTAAATTTTTCCCCCGTTTCAAATAACCCCCCCCTTTGGTTTCATAATCGTTTGCCTTTTCTCTTGCTCTGAAATACAGCAGAATGGAGACATTGGGCAAAATGGCCAGCGTGCTGATTAAAGCCAGCTGGTACGGAGCGTCCTGAAGGCAGCTGGCTTTCCAGGCAGATTGGAGGAGAAAAAGGCTTCACATCCCCATAGGAACTTGCCAGAAGCAAGTGCTAGAAGAATCACCTACACAACTTAACGAAGGGAATATTTTGTTTTGTTTTGTTTTGTTTTTCTCCCCTTGTTTCAACCCTGCGAGTATTTCTGAAGCTACAGAAATGTTAGTAGCTTTGAGCATGTTGTTGGGCTGGCTGACGCTTCTGGCAGTTTTGCACGAGTTTCTTCTCACTTAGGGCAACCACCCATTCAGGGATTGTATCTGTCTTCAGGGAAGTCTCCCTCCGTGTCTGTTTTGCAAGCATTTTGGTTAAGTCAGAGACATCCTTTGTCTTCAGATAAACCCATTTTTCCTGAAACACCAAAATCTTGAGAATTTGCGAGCCTATGACAGTGTTAAACAAACTTGGTAGTTTCTACCTCACGAACTATTATTTTGGTGAGGGGGTCAGCAGGGAACAGGAATTGGGCAGTTTGGGATTGGGGTGAGTCGACAAAGCAGATGGGGGTATGACAGCATGGAAGGGAGTGAATTTTCCTCAGAAAATTTTCCTCAGAAACTAAAGACTGTTCATACCGTGGTTCACAAGTGATCCAGAGACTTAGTGCAGAAGCAAGTATATTGAAATCCAAGCGCTGAAAAGAACCAGCCCCTTTTTCCTATGAGAAGGAACCACTACTCCTCAGCCTACCTAGAAAAGCACCCTTCCCTGCTTCTTTGTTTCTTCTCTGTGAACTAGGCAGTGAGCGTTCCGGTGAGTGAGGTATCTGGGTGTTTTAGATGCCGCTGAGACAGTTCTGAGACTCCAGATGTAGTGTGATGTCACTTCTCCAGGCACTGGCGGAGGTGAGGCTAGTGTATTAGGCGGAGGCTGAAGCACACTGTGGAGAGTCAGGGTAAAGACTGTGTCGTTTATACTGGGAGGTGGGTAGATGGGGGTATTAATTTGATTTCAGTTAACTGGTAGAATTCAGATGGGGAAAACATGTTCCCTTATATTTCCAGCTCCTGTGTTTTCCCAGTCACCTCGACATCTTAATTGATTTTACTAATCACTTTGGTTCTCTTATAAGAGAGTTTCTTGAGTTAATAAGCTGTGAACTGAAATGTTTGCATTCTGATTTCAAGAATTTGCTTTTTCCTTAGAAGGGTGCCTTTGATATATGTGTGTGATAAGAACAATAGACTTAGTGGAGTGGAAATCATTAAGTTAAATGCTCAGCTAGTTTCACTCTGAATCAGTATCATGTTCTTATGTATCTCATCTGCACACGGGCACTTTAAAAATAGTTTTTCTCTATTACAAAAATAATTAGAAAATACAGATAAGTTTAAAAAGAAGAAAAACTTCCATCAAGTGTCACTTCCCAATAGCCTTATCATAAATACTTGTGGAATACATCTTTCTAGTCTTTTTTCTTATGCTTTTCCTCTTTCTCTCTCTTACCAAAAATTGGCTCTCAGCCCATCATTTTCTTGAACCTCATTGTGAATGCCTTTCCATGTCATTTGACCATCTTTTCTAGCCCTGTATTAGTGACTGTGCGGGTTCCCATTGTATGGCTTATAAATAGCTTGCATAATCAACTCAGATTGTTGGATGTGTAGACTGTTTCTAGTTGTTCACTAATAAAAGCAGTGCCGCAGTGAAATTCTTGAAACCCTTTTACACTTGCTTGATTGCAACTTTTAGATAAATTCCTGGAAGTGTTATTTGCTAGGTCCCAAGCTTTTGCCACATCACTCTCCAGGATGGCTTACTTTTCTGGGATTCTGGGTTCAATTAGAGCAACTAAATACAAGATCTGGAACAGCATTTTTCCTCTCCCATTTTCCGTATTACTTCTCTATTCTGTGCATCATCGGGGGAAAGGGAAAAGAGCTTCAAATGGGCTCCTGTGTTAGCAGGGCCCGTTTTTCACAAAACTGTGTGAAGATGTGGCACTACATTCATAACATCATTTAAAATCATTCTCGGTAGTTGATTGAGTCAGCAGCACTTAGAGTAGGAATCCTCTATACACCCTTGATTGGTGTCCGTAAAACTCCATGAAAGACAATAATTGGGCAGAAAACAGGTTGTGACTGACAGGGTCAACCAGCTATTCCATCTGTTAAAAAATAATTAGCCAAAAGGTCACCATTCATTTATTCACCAAAGAGATTTTTGAGCCCCTTCTACATGCCTTGCAGTATTCTGGGTGCTTGGAGCAAACCAGTGAGCAGCTCCTGTACCTGTGCAGCTGACATGGCAGCCTACGATGGGGGAGGTGGTATGCAATAATTTATATAGTGCGTTAGAAGATGATCAGTGTCACAAGAACAAAACAGATAGCAGTACAAGGGGGATGGGACATGTTGTACATAGTGAAGGAGGATGTTGGCCTCAGTGAGACGCTGACGTTTGGGCCAAGAAATTTGCAGGATGGGAGGGATGGAGCATGCCGACACATGCCTGGCAGGGCCGTGCCGTGGTCCAGGACGGCAAGGACTTGAAGAGTTGTTGCACACCCAGGCACACCAACCCAGAATGTATCCAGCCCCCGTTGCTGCCTTGTTTACGGTCATCCGGAGCACCGTCTTTGCTGCCAGGGCTGTCATGCTGGGGCAGACCCTGGGAAGCATATCCTTTTTATGTAACGAAAAGCGCAAAACACACTCAATGTATACCTGGGTCAGCTGGGGTAGACGAACGGAAAAGGAATTGGTCTCAGAAGGAACCAAAAACTCTCTACAATGAGTAAGAATTCTTTTTCACAGTGAGCTAAATAAAATTTAGGATGCCATGAAATTCATGAAGTAGGCTGTCTAAAATGAAAATACAGTCTAGTGAAATATCTAGGCTTATTGGTAATACCTAAACTACATGAGAAAAGGTATAAATAATCCCATTTGGAGTGCAGTGGAAGTATACGAGTGATTATGAATCCCTAAATCCTAAAGGATCAGCCAGGACCTGTTTCTCAGCTTGCTCCCATTTTACAGTGGGGGAAACCGAGGCAAGGCAGTTGCAGGACTTGTTCCCAAGCTGGAATGAACTCGCGGCTGAGTTACTGTGAGCCTGATTCACAGAGCTGCACTCCCTCCCACAGTGGGTCTCTCCCAGGGCCAGTGTGTTTCTGTCAAGCTTCCTTGTTCATTAGAAGGACTGATTGATAAATACATTTCTAAATGACGTCAATTATGAGATAATTTCCTCTCACCTTTCCTTGAGCTGATAATCAATTTCTACTCGTTAATGTGCTGTGTGGCATACTTGGACACTAAACGAATTACTGAACTCTGTATTTTCCTTGAAGGAAAATGTACTGCGTACATCATGAAAGCTAGATGAAGCTGGTAAAATTCATCTAACAGGGAATTTTCAAGCCCAGCAACACAGCAGAACCCAAGGGGTAGAATTAAGTTCAACCTCAGTGAACTGACTGAATGAGATTTTTCTGACCTGGTCTGATTTGTTTGTAGACACAACCCAAATCTTTCTATTGAATCTCACTCTATAAAACCTGCCCCTCAAGTGGTTACTTTGCAAGAATATGTTTTTTAATCAGTAAAACCATTATGTATAATATTTATTAGATATTGAGTGGTTGGTTGTCAAGAAAATAATCATCACAGCTAGAATTTGCCCTTGTAATAAGTCTGGACAGATATTACTCAAAGGCATATGTTCAACAAGAGCAATCAGTCTCTAGGAAGAATAATTTAAGAATGACTTGCCACAGAAAAAAGAAAAATAGGCATTTGAGAATTACAGTTAAAGCTTCAGCCTGTTGCTATATCTTTTCCAGATTTTTCACATGCTCTTTGTCATTACTTTTCAGACTCATCATTTTGTTCATCTTAAAGTGTTACTCAAAATCCCTTATAAACTTTAAAATTTCTATCTCAAAATATTTAGCTTAATAACATCATGATGGACTTTAATTTTTACACCCCACCCCATCCCCCGCTTTTTTCCCTCTAGGAAGGTGTTTATCATGTTTTCTTTTAACATCTTTATTGGAGTATAATTGCTTTACAATGGTGTGTTAGTTTCTGCTGTGTAACAAAGTGAATCAGCTATACCTACACATATATCCCCATATCTCCTCCCTCTTGTGTTTCCCTTTCACCCTCCCTATCCCACCCCTCTAGGTGGTCACAAAGCACCGAGCTGATCTCCCTGTGCTATGCGGCTGCTTCCCACTAGCTATCTATTTTATGTTTGGTAGTATTTATAAGTCCATGCCACTCTCACTTCGTCCCAGCTTACCCTTTCCCCTCCCCGTGTCCTCAAGTCCGTTCTCTACGTCTGCGTCTTTATTCCTATCCTGCCCCTAGGTTCTTCAGAACCATTTTTTTTTTTTTTTTTTTTTTAGATTCCATATATATGTGTTAGCATACGGTATGTGTTTTCTCTTTCTGACTTACTTCACTCTGTGTGACAGACTCTAGGTCCATCCACCTCACTACCAATAACTCAATTTGGTTTCTTTTTATGGCTGAGTAATATTCCATTGTATATATGTGCCACATCTTCTTTATCCATTCATCTGTCAATGGACACTTAAGTTGCTTCCATGTCCTGGCTATTGTAAATAGAGCTGCAATGAACATTGTGATACATGACTCTTTTTGAATTATATCATGTTTTCTTTAAATCAGATGATTAACGATTGAAAAGTGGCCCTGGGAAACGCAAGAAAGCCAACATATTTGGTGCATTTTATGGCCGAGGAAGTGTGCTTGTGTCTTATATGCAACGCCTTTAAATGCCCAAGACATATGTAGGAGATGTTATGAGCCCCGTTTTAGAGACAAAGAACCCAGCTCATGAAAATTAAGTTGGCCGAGTCACATAGCCTGTAAGGCACAAGGGTGGCATCTAGACCTCAGCCATTCTGAATTTAAAGCACATAGTTTTCCAATCTTCTCTTTCTCCTTCTCTTTCTGCCATTACCCTGGCCATTATTTCTAGACTGAATATAAAAATTTTGAGTTGGATTGTAGTATTTTTGTACTTGGAAGGGTTTCTTAAAAAAATTTTTTTTTTTCCTTCACTGCTTTACATGATTCCTACCAGAGAGCCAGAACTTTATCCATCTAATACTCCTGGGTACTGGCAGTCAAGGTAGAGCTAAAAACAAAAGCAGTCATTCATTCAACAAATATTTATTGATCATAACACCAAGTTCTAAAAACTGTGCTAGGTGCTGGGGTTCGAGGGGAGAATGAGACTCCCTGCTTGTGTCCTCATGGAGCACTGGGGCTCGTGGGAAAGAGGGACGTGGTCATTCAAAGTGTGGTGACCAGGTCAAATGTGGAAGCAATTGGTGTGTGGGAGAGAGTTAAAAAGTAAGCTTTAGGGACTTCCCTGGTGGTCCAGTGGTTTAGACTCCGTGCTTCCACTGCAGGGAGCGCGGGTTCCATCCCTGGTCGGGGAACTAAGATCCCACATGCTGCGTTGTGCGGGCCAAAAAAAAAAAAAAGTAAGCTTTACTTAGTGGAATGGACTGAAAATGCATTGGAGGTGCGGGGGCGGGGACGACACACTTACCAGAGCTAAAGGAACTTGAACCTCAGGGCAGTAAATAAGAATTAGGATGACAAAGAAAAGTGGGCGTGGCAGAGGGGGCAGTGTTGTTTGCAGGGCAGTTTAAGCCCATTTTCGCCTGCCCTGGCTCAATGACAATGTGTTATTCCTGTTGGATAGAAAATTGGATCATACTAGTAGAAAATGGGATCATAATAGTTTCATGTGAAAATTTTTAATCAAAGCAGGATACTTTAATTGTATCACGCCTTTCCTCAAATAACAAGCTTAACCTGGGGAGGACGCACATTTACCGCCCACTTGTGTTTCTTCCCACCTGGCAGAGTCCCCAGTTTGAAAAATGATACAACAGTCTCTCAAGAAATGTACAGAGTCTGTGCTTGAAAATATATTAATTTGTTAGCTATCAGTTCGGCTTCCCTTAAACTTGAACAGATTTCAAGTGTCCCTTGAAAACATCTGATGGGTTGCGGCTCTCATGGTTGGAACTGATGTCGAGGGAACTCTGTTACTGAGGCCATTGCAGTTGGTATTCAGATCGCATGAAAAATCTATAATAATAATAACCTTCATAATGACAGTCTCTGTGAAATGGAATAGGGAACATAAACAAATTATATGAGAGTACAGAATATTTGAATAGCTACCACAATACGCTTTGGAGCGAGTTGGTCTGCAAGACAAGCAGTAGAGGCATTATTAGAGAAAAATGTTACAGGGTAATTACAGCTACGCATTCATTCATAGGACTTTCTCATCATTCTTGGGATGTCAGTATTAAAAATGGTTCATCTCAAGTGTTTCCAAGTATGGGTTTTTTGGCTAGTTTATTGAAAATAAATTTAGTTGAAAGGATTTATTACATTTAATTTATAATACAATAGACATGAAAATGTATTTTAACTGATTTTTCCTCAGTTACTCTGTGTGGAGAATTTTGGCCTTTTAAGGCTATATTGTGTGGTTAAGAGGTAACGAAAGTCAAGTGGAGGGTAGAGCTGTTGGAGAGTTCATGCTTCTGCAGCTCTCCACAGTTTTTATTTGCTTTCACAGAGACCAGAGTGGAAGCCAGCTCCCTGATTTATTACCGGATGACCTGGGGCAAGTCCCACTTTTTTCTTCTGTAAAATAGGGATACTAATAACAGTTACCTTATAGGGTTATTGGGAGGCTCCAAGGAGATAAGGATCAAATGAGCATTAACTTTCAGTGCTTAGCATAATGCCTGGCACCAAGTAAGCAAATCCCTTAATAAACATTAGCTGAAAACAATGGGTTTAGGGCAGTCCTGCCCAGGAGCTATGTTTGCTTATCCTCGTTTTAGAGGTAAAACAGCAGCAGCAGCAACTATAATAGATGCCTTGTACTGAGCAGGGTGCTAAGTGCTAGTACATTATTTTATTTGCTTTCTACAATCGCTGTGAAAAGGAGGTTTGTGGCCCTTCTGTGGGATAGGGTGATTAAGTAACTTGCCTAACTCACCTAGATAGTCCTGTGGTTGGTGCTTAGAGTGTCACCCAGGCCTGTCTGAAAGCCCTCTTCCTCCGTCAGTAGGTCACATCGCTGCCCGTTTGGGCATGTGCTCTGCCCCGTCCTGGGATTTGCCTCTCCTTCAGGGAGGAGACCAGACTCGGCCATCTGTGCCCGTGCTCGCACACCCCTGCCCTCCCGGATCCCGTGCCCATTCTCTTTGACAATATTTTTAAAAAGTCAGTAATTATACTTTGTGTGTATAGGGAGGGGTATACAGAATGTGATATTTGTTTTTCAACTTTAGCTATGATATAAACTGTCTTTTAAAAATATGACTAAATAATCCTGGTGGTATGCAGATATGGCAGAAAATTGTATGGTGGAATATGAGGGTGACTGGATTTGGGGAAACTCTGCCTATCATGCACCTCACTGTGTGTAGGTCTCTCTCTTCATTGTCTCCCCCTTTTCAGCCAAACTCCCCCCCCCCCGAAAAAGAACAAACAAACAATGGTGAGTTAAGTCAGTTAGTCCGACTGCGGTGTGGACAGAGGGTGGGGAGATTGGGGTTAAGGTTCTTAGTTTATTTGGCTTCCCTGAATGCTGCTATGGAGCATGGCCTTCATGTTATGTCACTCACTTTGAGAGGTTCCCATCGTTTGCATGACTGAAGTGTGAAGTGATGCCTTCAGCATTGCGGCTTCTGTGATTCTCCTTCTAATTACCAGGAAAAGGGTGACCGGTTTATGAGCTCAGCTTCTGAGGCTCTTTATTGGCATTAAAATTGGCTCCGATCTATGAAAGTGGACATTTTCCAAGGCGTCTCCAGAGAGCTCCATGGAGATGTATTTGCGGGAAGCAAATGCATAAAGTAATCAGCAGGTGGGGAGATGGACCAGTCTGTAGTGAATACTCAGGCTCTCAGCCTAGTAGCTTGTCGGCCTGACTGGTGGCTCCTACCTTCTTTGGGGGATAGTTAGCACAGATGATTGTCGTTGAGCCTGGTAAAAAGTTAAATTATATTTATGTTTACTGTTCTAACTGCAAAGATGTGGGCTAATGTAACCCCTCACCCTTTGACTGGAGAGATTCACGTAGGCTGTGTAGAGCATTTAATTTCTAACACAAGTGGAAGTAGGTCTAGGATGTAGGGTAACTGGCTGACCTTTTTTAAATTTGAGGGGTGTTCATTATCTGAAGCAATGATGAAGTCATCTCTTTTTCTCTCCTTTGCTATTTACTCAAGCCTAACCCGAGAATTCGGTTTTCAGTGATCTCAGTAGGTCAAATAAATCACACTGAACTTGAAACTTTAGATGGCCTGCTTTGCCTGGCCACCCTGAATGTAAGTAGAAATGGTAGCTACCAAAGTCCAGGGGGCTCTGAGTGCCATGGGGAATGCCTCTGTTTTATCTGCAGATCCCTGGGCTAGTGGGTTAAGGTGGAACAGGTATGAAATCGGGTGGGCAATAGGAGGAAGTGGAAGGAAGAGCATGTTGGAACCCGGGTCACTGTCCCAAGAGTTCACCCCTAGACCAGAAATAGGTAGAAAGTTCCAGAGAGGGTAAGTGAGACCGTGAAGACAGACTCGTTTTACCTTCTTTATGGATTTACCTGAGGCAAGTCTGAGCCTAATATCCCATGTGAAGTGCCTGGCCCTTTTTCTACCTAAGAAAAGAAATGATGGAAGGCTTTAGATGCATTTGTGTGAACCACCCCATGATCATGAAATCTGAACACAAATGAGAGAGATGTTTTATTTCTGTGCTTAATTTGTTTAATGCAAGGGCACATAGCCACGTTTGGATATTTTGTATCGTCTTGTCCCCTGGGCCCAGAAGCAATGTTGGTGGCTGCCTTCCATTGTCTTCCTCCAGGCATCATTTCTTCTTCCCTGGCTCCCTCCTCCTGGCCCTTCCCACCCCTTCCTTGTTCTTATGTCTCAGGAAATGCCAAACGAAAACACCTGCCAACAAACTCCTAAATGCATTATTTGTAGTAAAAGAAGAACAGCTTAGTGATTTGATGCCTATATATGCTTTCCTTTGGTGGAGGGAATTTTTCAACTCTCGGGAGCACTGCAAATAAATGTAAAATAAATAGGCATCTCTGCCATTAACCCTGTTGGAGAATACATAAGCATTTACTTCCCTCGGGGGCCAAGTCAAGCCTCAGAAAGGATAATAGATATAACAAGGTTTATTTCCTATTTGTACCCAACTACGAGTAGGTATCAGCTCTTATACTTTGCATGTGAAAACAGATAAGATATTTCATTGTGCGGGCAAACATCTGTTCACCACTGTTACTGCCATTCCATTTCTGTTCTTCAGCCAGCTTCAGCTAAGTGGGATGTTTGAGTGTTGTAACATCCTCAGGGTTAGACCCCAAGGGAGGAATACAAAACCTCATTCTATTGTACCTTCCAGTACATTCTTCCTTCCAGGGAGGCAAATTTACTTGCTCTTCCCTCCCTCCAGTGCCTTTGTTGGGAACATTCTCATGACCTGGAATATCCTCTCACTCTCCTCTAAGCCAGATCTCCCTTCTGCCAGATTCCACCTTGGATATTCCTGTTCTCCTTTGGCATTAGTCCTTACCCCTGGGAGAGTGTGCTGTCAGTTTGCACAACCTTGGGGGTAGGGGGGTGTATTGTGTTGCTTTCTGTGTATACACGAGCCCCTTTCATGTGTTCGAGCGTGGTATGTATGCAGAGGCTGGTGTGCTGTAAAAGCACAGGACCAGGAGGGTCCTTTCTGTGTGCGACCTTGGATGTGTCTCCATTTCGCTGGGCTTCATCGTCCCCATCTATGACCTGGAAGATCGTTTCTTCCACACCAGGCACACAAATTTGTGGTCAAGAACTCAGTTTGCTAAAGGGAGTTAAAATGCGCTTTCTAATCTGTACCTCATGTGAAATATGTATTTGTAGTGTGAGTTTACTAACGTCAGAAATAGTTTCTTAACCCAGAAACTGTATCATATACACATTTAGCAGCCGGCAAATTCACCTTACGTGCAGTGCCCCCCTGAAGCTAAGCCTTAGCTTCCATTGCCTCAGAAAAGGGAAAGCCACAGCTGAAATGCTAAAAGAAACAAAAGAAATTTTTTTTGTCTTTCAGGCTTTCAAGAATTCAGATCCTAGTAGTTTAAGCGTAATTTGGCAGTGATTTTAGGAATTTTCACAGGTTATTTTGACCGTATATAATTTTTACTTTAAGTGCAGACTTTACAACCAAACCATAATGTGTCTGCATTTTATTTCACATAGTTTCCATCACTTAGCTCAGTGCTGAGTGAATGCTCAAGAAATATTGAATAATAGATAATAAAACATAATATAGCAGGAAGTTATAACACTTTGACAAACAAGTAATAGCATTTGTCCTTCAGGAAATTTTGGACACTCACGCTTCCTAGTATTTGATTTGGAGGAACTATTAAAACTCATTCTGTATTATCCCTGGAATAAAGTAAAACTTTAGATTCAGCATACTTGAGATAGTAATTTAGGGCATAGCAATGTTTTGTCCAAAGTTTTGGTCTCCACTCTTGCCCCTTGCCGGTACTGTAGCCATTTATGTAAATACACACACACCCTGGGGAAAGTTCAGTGTTGCTCCAATAATTAGAAAATCTCAAGTTGTCCTACAGGAGTACTTTTTCTCTAATGGCAGCTGGTCTCATATTAAAGAACCATAGGTTTCACATTTGTCCTCTCAGGTAGTAAAACTCTACAGTTCTATTATAGATCAAAAGAGAGTGATATTTTTATAGCACGCTTTGGATCACTGTGACACATCTTTATCACTCCATCTGGGAGTTCACCATGAAGTTAGACATTGGGAGCAAAGCAGAGTGAGGGTGTGGAGAGAGGATGCCACCAAAAAGCAGCATTTGAATACCTTGCCTTTGAAGAAGACCTTAGAAGGGATCAGAAAAGCCCACGGCTGTTGAAGACCCCTCTGAGATTTCACAACAGATTTCCCCCCAACCCTCCAGTGTCCCCCAAAATAAAAAACTAAAAACTCTGTGCTTTAGAGAAGCAGGGAGGAACACAAGCCGGTCTGAGTGTTTTGAAAATAACTTTTCTGAGCACTACGTTTAGTCTCATACAAGCAGACTGTTGGCTACTCGTCCCTGGTTCCTGAGCGTAATACTGGGAATGGGTAACGGTTGTGATTTGGGAAGAATACAGTGCTGGGTGAAAGGCTGTAGTTCTCTTCTGGGGAACCCAGAAGGTATGTCTTAAGAAAGCAGAATATTATCACAAGAAAGAAGAAGCTGAATTGTCTTTCGTCAACTAATTTTTAGTTGTTTAGCTGCCATGTGTAGCCTATTATATGATGTATCTTGTAGGCAGAATCATAACTAAGATTTAAACATTTGTTTAAATTAACTTTGAGATATACTTTACCTTCAGTAAAATGTACCCACTTCAAGTACACAGCTTGAGGTGTTACAGTTGGGGTAAAGTATGTGCCGTTGGTGGGTAGAAAGCTAGCACCTAAAAATGGCATCAGACTTTATCTGACGTTTCAAACGTGCTTCTTAAACGGCTTCCTCTAACCTCATTTATACGTCACAGATGTGTTTCTCAATATCACATAACTAAGTCATCCCCAGAGGAAACTATTTAAAAATTCTCCGTTAGCTGATTAAGCTCATAGCCTTCTTGACCCAGAAGATCATTTTTTTTAATCCTAGTCTTAAAAACTGTCATATCAGCATATTACCTTCAAGAATTATTGAAAAGAACCAAGTGATGAAGGGAAGCAGTCATTTATCCTGTTATAGCAGTGTTTCTTACTGCGGGGTGTTTCAAAGATCTGAAAGACAAAGTCCCCACTATCATGACACTACTTAGAAGGGAATCTCTCTTATATATACATGGAGGTACTTAAACTAAAAATTTCACATCTATCTCTCTATCTAATTAGAAATTCTAAATATTTTCAGCATTTTCTGTGACTTGAGTGGTTGGAAGAACCTAGTGGCAAAGAGGGGAGACCCTGTGTCAGGCCTTGAGTGATGGGGAGTGGGGGAAGGGCATTCCAGGAAGGGGATGGTTTCAAACGTAGAGAGGGCACTGGAGTCCATTCAGAAGAGAGTGAATCATGGCCCTGTTGAGGGGTAGTTGTTCATAAAATTATATAGATAGGAAGTGACCAAATTAAGGAGCATTTTATAGGCTGCGCAGGGAAGTTTGGGTTTTATCCTAGAAGCATTTGAGAGCAGTTTTGAGTTTTTCAGCAAGGCAGTGATGTCATTAAAGTAGTATTTAAGAAGATTTAATTCCTGTCCAATTCTCTACATTTCTATGTAGCAAATATGGTTGTTTACCAATTTAGCTAACTAAATTATCCCAAGAGGGAATAATTCAAAATTCTCCTTAATCTGATTACACTTATTTAGCCTTCTTGACCCAAATGATTGTGTTCCTATACAACAAGTCTTCTTTTATAAATATTGTACGTGGCCCTGCTGTGATAAACGTACGCAGTCATGACCTGTTAGTTTTATCACTCTTCCTCCAGTTTTCTCCTGAAGCGCTTTTGGTCGGAGCTCATTATTCCCACTAAAAGAAAATGGCTTAACATTGAAGAGTAGAAAATATAATTATCTGACTTCATTTCATCAGGCTTGTGCTACAGATTATACAACTAAATTTCCTCTCCTGAGTGTCAGTTCTTTGTGTTTTTTCCAATCAAAATAATGGTAGAAGACTTACATGATTAGTTTATTTAGAAATTAAAATTTTGTCAATAAATATTGACAAAGGCAGTCAGTGGGGAAACAGTTGAAAGTAATATTGTTGATAATAAGAAATATATGGACTAGGTCAATAAATACAGCTTGTCTTCTAGTATTTAGCATTCATATTTCTTGAAGAGTTAAATTGTATGTTTAAAGCTAATTTGGGAAAATGTCATCATTTAAGAAGAAACTTAATAAACTGTTTGCTTATTAAAAATAAGTCTATTAACCAAACTGTGCTACAGATCATTAAGTATCCTCTGACTCATAATTCATAAAGGTTAGTCTATTTCAGTGAAGGTTGACTTTTTGTTTGAAAAGCATTATTGCAGTTGGAAAAACTAGGTGATCATCAGCATTGAACACCAAAAATTGGTGAAGTTATTTTGAAAAGTATAACCGTAGAACTGCCCTTAGATTAAATTGGTTTAGTAATATAATTTGCTTCAATTTCTATTACTAAGTAACACACATTCATACACTATATCCTATGATATATACTTACAAAGATAAAGGTGTACAGTTGGCCTTCCGTAGCCGCAGGTTCTGTGTCTGTGGATTCAGCCACCCATGGATCAAAAATATTTGGAGAAAAAGAAAATCCCAGAAAGTTCCAGAAAGTAAAAATTGAATTTGCTGCACAGTGGCAACTGTTTATATAGCATTTACTTTGTATTTACAACTATTTACATGCCTAAGCATTGTAAGTAATCCAGAGATGATTTAAAGTATACGGGAGGAAGTGTGTAGGTTATATGCAAATACTATGCCATTTTATATAAGGGACTTGAGCATACCTGGATTTTGGTATCCAAGGGGGATCCTGGAACCAATCCCCATGGACTGTATTTTGTATATATGCTGATGCTTCTCTTACTGCATCTGTGACAAGAGAAGAGGTCAGGGTGTCGGTAACTCGTATCTGTTGACTGCCCCTAAGCAAAATTGGCTCTTTTGAGGTCTAAAAGGGCTGATACTTGTGCTTGTGAGCTGGTAGTTTTGGGATAGGTTTATATCGCAAAGCTACATTTTTGGTCCAGGTTGGTAAGTGATTTGTGCCCATAGCCTACTTGAGTTCTTTTACAGGGGCTTAATGATGATGAGATGTTTGAAAGGCTCTGCTTATTCCTGCCTGTCTTTTAGACCTGTCTTCAGCCCTCTTCCATGATACTGTGTTTGGGAATAATCCAGATTGGATAAGCCAGTTCTCAATGGCATACAACTTTAATTCATAGAAAGGACTGCACTGTAGAATCAAGATTATTTTCCTGAATGTGTGCTCTTGCATATGATGCTTTCACACCCGTTATTGTCACTCTTCCTCCCATTCACAAAAGAAGTCTGCCTTTGTCCTCCTGAGAGCCACCTGGAGATGGATTCACACTGTGGATTTGAGCCCAAGGGATGCTCTGCTTCTGCTTGACTTTTCTGTACTCACACTTTGGGATTTGTTTCAGATGAGTACACAATCTTAATATATGGTTTGACTGAAACATTTAAAATCATTCATTCAATTAATAATGTTTTACTAAGACTCTACCATAATTAGCACACAGTTCTGGTCCTTATTGGGGGATCCTTTATTTCTTTCTTTATACTCGGCCTTGATCCAAGGAGCAAAAGAAATTGGAAGTAGTTTAGAAAAGGAAAACAATATTTGTGATACAAAAAATTTTGGAATCTGATGTTGGCTTCTATGGAAGTTTCAGTTTAGTTGAGGGAATACAAATGCATAGTTAAACCAACAACGAAAAAGTCATTCCATGTTGAGGGCCCAAATGGGTGGCACAGACAGTCAGTGCTATCTGATTGTAGAGTTCCTAGGGAGCTTGGATGCTCAGGCAAGAAGAGGTGGGGTTTGATCTGGGTCTTGAAATGGAGCACAGGGTGGAGGAGGGCAGGGGATGATAAAGGTTGATGTCTGCACAGGTGAGATATACAGAAAGGATGTTCAGAATGTACTCTGTCTTACTAAAGGAGCTCTGATTTCAACTGGTACATTCTTCAAGCTCAGTAACTACCTGTTTTAAAATCTTATATGGAGGACACCTTTTAATTCTCAGTTTAAGATGCAAAGCGTGAATATATTTCTTTAAAGACAATGTTAATAATAAATTCTAGACTACAGTTATCTTTCAATAAAAAAGACAACTTTTATATGCCACCATTTTTAAGGTTTTTATTTTAATTTAGACAAAATATTTGACTAAATTTTATATCAGCTCATTTCTAAGCCTCTATCCTTTTTTAACTCAAGATCGTGATGCTTAATTTAAGAACTACTCAGTTTTTATATTTATATTCCTTTTATAACTCATTGTTGTATGCAACTATGGCGTTATTGTGTGAAGTTTCTAGAGAAGTACTCCTGATTGGATTATTTTGTCCATCGATATGGTTAATATATACCACTGATAATTTGCTCAGCCATGGTGGCAATCAGTAAAGATTGTCGACAAGATAACACAACTAACGATTTTGGCTGTGATGATCTGGTTTTATTTTGTTGTTGTTGTTTTTAATCACTGCCCGTCTTTGTTCTGCCAGCTAGTGGTAAATAACTATTAAAAAGTAGAATTTATCAAGCATAGTTGCTCCTTCCCCTCCCAGGAATATTAGAATCAAACACTAATATCTGTGTCCCCTTTGAACCGTATGTAAACTTCTAATATAGCAGTGTTAACAATTTAATATATATTTCTCTTCCAAACAATAAGTTCTTCAAGGGTAGGGATGATACCTTGATCATCATTTTAGTTCCAGCACCTGAAATAGTACCTGGCACAGAGTTACCTCACTGAATATTGAATGAATGAATAAATGAATGAATGAATGAGCATCACTAAGGCTGATTATAATCGTTACTGACCTCTTTATTAGTGTTTTGTAGCACTTTCCAACTCAGTATTTCATAGACTCATAGCACATGAGAGCTGGAGTGATTATTAAAGGTAATCTAATTTCCTTTATTACGATGGGGAAACGCTGAGATCCAGAGAAAAAATTGACCTGCCAAAGGGCACAGAGCCTGTAACTAGGAGAGCTGGGCATAAAACTCTGGGTGCCTTGTGGTCAGGCCATGTTCCCATAATATTCCTTGCTGCTGCCCACTGACCGCTCAGCCTTCTCTCCCCAACAGTTAAACATTTTACATGGTTGGTAATGCTGCTTTTTACACGTACAGCTCCAAGGACTTTGCTCTTTCGTATTTACAGTGTCTAATTGGGTTATCCTGAAATAACATTTTTCTAACCAA
Organism: Eubalaena glacialis; assembly: GCF_028564815.1. Classification (NCBI taxonomy): domain Eukaryota; kingdom Metazoa; phylum Chordata; class Mammalia; order Artiodactyla; family Balaenidae; genus Eubalaena; species Eubalaena glacialis. The sequence continues at coordinate 43,411,232 of NC_083724.1, forward strand.
GGCTGACATCTGATAGAGCCGGAAAGTTCCTGAAGTCCCAGACTACAGATTATATGAAGCAAAGAGTTTTCTTACTCTGTTGGTTCAGTAATTTCACAAAAATGCATAGGTAAGAATGAGAGAAGGACCCTTTTATTCTCCTAATATTATAAATTACATGCAGTTTCTTGAAATGGCATTCTGAAAGTTTGTGCCAGGTGTCATCATTCTGAGCTGACTTGATACTGACTCTTGTCTTGATGGTTGGCCCTAGTGGCCTTTCAGGTAGGGAAGGATACATGCAATAGCACAGTGAGCTGTTTGTTAAGAGAAATACATTAATAGCTTACTGACAAATGTAGAGGAGTCCTGGGTTTTAATGAATTTGGCTCCATTTGGAGTTTAGAATGAAAAAGGATTAATTTTCTTTCAGTGGGAAAAAGCCGAATGATAAGGTGGAAGTCTGTTACTGTGGGTTCTAACAGGGGCACAATCAAAATGGGAGAATATGGTTTATTTATAAAGAGGCTCTTTGCAAAGGTGTGGATAGGAACCACCAAGGAGAGTCAGTGATCTAGGCCAGAAAAGGGAGTGAGTGGTTACCAGAACCTGAAAAGAATATATTAGTTTCCTATTGCTTCTGTAACTAACTACCACAAAGTCAGTGGCTTAAAACAAGACTTCTGGAGGTCAGAAGTCTGAAATGGGTTAGATGGGCCCAAATCAAGGTGTCAACAGGGCTGCTTTCCTTTCTGGAAGCTCTAAGAGAGAATCCATTTTCTCAGCTTTTCCAGCTTCCAGAGCTCTCCTGCATTCCTTGGCCTGTGGCCCCTTCCTCCAGTTTCACAGCCAGCAGCAGTGGGTCAAGTCCTTCTCGCATGGCATCCCTCTGACCTCTTCTGCCTCCGTTTTCCACATCTAAGTACTCTTGTGATTACATTGGGCCCACCCAGATAATCCAGGATAATGTCCCTATTTAAGATGAGGTGATTAACCTTAATTTGATTTGCACCCTTAATTTCCTTTTGCCATGTAAGGTAATATATTCACAGATTCTTGGGACTAGGACATGGATATCGGGGGCGGTAGCGGCATTATCCTGCCTACCACAAAGAGTGAGAGATACGTAGAGTCTGTTAGCTTCAGCGAGCCGTGGACTCCAGTTGGGAATACATCTAGCCTAAGGTAACCTTGCATGGAAGGAGGCAGGGAAGTAAATGCTCTGCTTTCAGGCCTCCTGCCAGAGCTCCCCCTTGGCTGAACCCATCTGAAAGCCAGAAGGTGCAGGCATACTGCTGGTGCAGTGCAGTCCATGCAGGGAGGCAGGGGAGAAGGAGGGACCAGCAGGGGCAAACGGAACTTGTCCCACCAAGGAACTGTTAGCATCCTAGGTCTTGACTTCTGGGAGCCTTGGTATAGTTTCTTGAGCAGTCATTGCTAATGAGGTGCCCGGCATCCAGCTGAGGAGCTAGGAAGGGAGAAGCTGTATCATTTAGTTTCATGTTTCAGCCAGTATTTGTTTCCCTTTCGTTATCTGTGAGTATTTAGTAAAGTCTTCTTTAAATGGTTCCTTCTTACGTTAGCTACATTCTGTTAATTAAGAAAAGGTTCATGTATGTTCACTTAGACACCCGTGTTAGTGGACATCCCTGCCCCCACCCGTGCCACCCTAGCCTGTTGACAACATTAATCGGTGAGGCCTCTCAAGGTAGTTTCTCCCCCTTCAAACTCCAGGAGTATCATGGCACAGTGTTCTCGTGGGTTGCCGTTGCTTGTGGGGCAGGACAGTTCTTCCTTAGGTGAGAACTGTCCATTGTGTTACAGAACATTTGAAGTTCCTGGTCCCCGCCCACTCAATGCCAGTTCGGTCCCGCAGTCATTGTAGCAACCAGAATCCCCGGGGGCAGGCGGGGGGGGAGGGGGGAAGCAGGAGGCAGTCAGCCTCCATTGAGAACCACTGGCCGTGAAAAGGGTAATATTTAGAGGTAAAGCAACCTCCCAGATCTTAGGCATATTGGTTATCTTCTCCTAGACTTAGTTTCCTCATCTGTAAATCAGGGATGGTATCTGCTTCTGCAGGTCACTGGCGTCATTAGTGATCATGTATGTGCATTATCCTTCCCTTGTGCATTGTCTGGCGGAGAACCGGGTCAGAAAGGTGGGCTGCCTGAGCTGCAGGATTGAGAGAGCACTGGGAGACCAGACACCAACAGATCTCCTTCGCTCCCTGCCCCAGCCAGTATGCAGAGCCTTGGGGGCCATGGGCTCTCTTACTGGGAAATACCGATTCTGTTCCAGGGCAACCTTGATGTGAAATCTCAGCCTACGAGTATTTCATGGCTTCTGTTAAATGTGGAAGAATAGAAAGTTAGCTTCCTTTGAAAATTTTTGCATGAAACCACACTTAACTTAATCATTCCTTTCCTGGCCTTCCTAATATAGAGGATAAATGATAGACGTCTGTCCGTGCATTTATTTAGGGATATTTTTTTCTTTGCTCAAGCAGTTGAATGTTTCTGCCACTATATACTATACTTTACTAAATCCAGCATAAGAAGTTATAATTTAATTTTGCTAGCTCACAAGTGGCTTGCTGTGGCCAATGGGAGCTTCACTCTCTTAAGACCCAGAATAGCTGCAGGGTAAGTTGGATGCATTTACTTTTTATCCTACACAGTAGGCCTCATACTTCACTGCATTCTGTTCTGTATGGCTGGTGACAGCTTAACGGTACTCTAAAATAGCATTTTAAAATCTTGCCTTCTGAAAGATTGAAAAAGTGCTGTTATATAGCCTGTCCAAATCTACAAACACATGAACATCTTGTCTAGAGCTAGTTTTCTTGAACTTTGAATCCTATTATAATTGTGGAACTTATGGTTACCAGGGCTTAGAGTTGATATCTATATGTTAAAAAGCAAAGCAACGGCTGCTGCTTTACATTAAAGCAAAGATTCCACATTACACAAATGGAGGTGATTTTTAGATCATGTTTTCAGGTTTCATACTAATGGGTTAATAAGCTTGATCTGCTTTTTATTATACACAGCGTGGCCAGAGATGGATCAAAGTATGGAATTGATTCAATGAAATTATTAAATGTATCATTATTTTACATCCACCTATTTCTGTGGTGAAAGCAAAACAAACCACCCATTAGGGGAATGAATAGGTTAACTCTTCTGACTATACTGTAAGGATATACCTTCCTTGGCTGTTAGTTTATGGGTTTCATTTTGTTGTTATTCATCAGCAATATGTGAAGTGTCAGAATTGTGCTACAGAATAGTAATCCCCAGAAGAGAGGCCTGTGTTCAAAGGAGACTGGAGAACACATCTTCTAGGAGTTGGTATTTAAGCAGGTGTAGGCACTCACACAGGTGATGTGAACTTAGGGATGTCAGCACAGGGGGACCGTTTGGGGGAGGAACAGGCAGGACTCTGCTAATGTGGTTGATGTGTAGGGCAAAGGCACAGAAACAGTCCATGAAGCTGAGACTTGTAGCTGGTACGATGGGACCCAAGTATAAAGATGGAATGACAGTAACAGAAACAGGAGAATCAAGAGGAGGCCAGGGAAAGAAGTTAATTGACCTGAGGTGCACACAGCCCTTCCCGGGTTAGAGCAGTAAAGCGGCAGGCTGTCACAGAGCAGGTCCAGGAGCTTTGAAGGAGGAGTGGGCTGGAGAAGCCAGACACTTGGGCGTTAATAGCTGTGGCTCAACAAACGGCCAAGACGTCAAGGGCAAAGAGAAAAATAGTGGGCTAGGCCTAAAATTCTGGAGGAATGATTGCACCCAGAGGTCAGCCAGAGGAGAGAAAGTGGCCAAAGAGAGTAAGGAGGCAGGGCTAGAGGGGTTGCTGGAGAACCAGCCAGCACTTTCAAGAAGGAAGAGTGACTAACGGTGTCAGATATTACAGAAGAGAATGAAGACTGAGGCCGCAGGTAGGCCTTTGGAAACTTATAAAAGCAATGTTGGCCACCCATTGAGGGCAAAAGATGGATTAAGAGAGAGGAATTAGGGAATCGTGAGACGTGAAGACACCAACCCTTGGCCTGGCAGGGAAATGAAGGTAGCAGCAGTCACACCAAGTGGCGGAGGGGGACTGATTTTTAGCATCAGAACCCTGCACCGACTTTGATTTGCTCACTACTGTGGATGTGGAGCAGTGGTCCCCAAGTGGGGCGGGCCATGTATTGTGTTAAGAAGCTCTCCCAGGTTCAGTGGTCCAGGTTCCATGTCTCTGGAATGAGAATTCCAGTGCTGGAGGATGAAACACAGAACCTACACTACTTTCCAGCCTGGTGACTTAATCCCATGATTGAGCCAGGGCTGAAAACCATCCCCTCCCCCAAAATCTTAGCTCCCCCTGTGTGCTACTTGCCTAAATGGGGGTGAGCCGGGAGCACCGCTGTGGAAAGCAGGAAGGGTCGATCTCTGCTCCCAGGTTCACAGCAGGACTGTAGTGGAAACGCGGTGGCAGCTCCGACTGGCTGCTCCCTCATCCACGGGCTCTTTGTAAATCAGAGACTGGAACAAACAGAGCTGACAGCTCTGTTTAAAAAAGCTTTGGGGGAGTTTGTAAGGAAATAAAAAGAAGCCTAATGCTATGTGAAACATGTAACCTAAATTCAAAACCGAAAAGAGCATTTATTGCCTTCTCAACATGCTTTACCTATAAATTGTTTTTTCATTAAGTTAAACAGCAGAAAAGAAAATGGCCTTTTAAAAAGAGCAAAAAGGTTTTTTCTTTTTTTATTAACAGACGTTAACATTCAGGGCAGGAATTTAGGTAGATGCCTCCCTCCTACCCTCCTCGTACTTTGGATTGTAACACAGTGTGTACCACGTAGGGTCTGGATCCGTGCAGGTTAAACAGAGATCTAGATGAGAAGTGTGATATTGTTAAAAGTGGCATTTCAGGGAACGGTACACCACTAATCTCACAAAGCTAAGAGATGTAGGCCAAGCTTTAGATCCCTGTTGAAAATAATTGAATTTAACAACAGAGAATTCCATGTTTGGTAAAGAAAAGGGCCTGAGGTAGTAAGATGCTAAGGCCAACGGTGATGAAGAGAACCCAGCCAATTCCATGTTTGGGTTTTCCACCGCACTTGAACCTGCATGGGGCTGAATTTCCCTCCCTCGCCGCCCTGCTTCACCTCTCAGCTTTTCTGCGGTTTTAGAAGAGGTGGTGATTGTATTACCAAGAGGGTCCACTTTCCCTTTTCCATGATGATGGAAGGGAGAGCTCAGTGAGAGAGGGAATTTGGAAGAGGTATGGATCCAGATGGTAATAACACATCTTGATTTCACGGATTATTTCCACCCTCTTCACAGAATTCCCTTTCAGTTGAACCAATATTTAAAAGAACTGCTGATAAGAGGTCAGGTTTAAATCCTTTCTTTATTTCATGTTGTTGGTTTTCAAGGTGAAATAATGAAACGGTAACAAAGGCTTAATTGATACACAGCCTGACTCTTCTAGGAATAATTTTTAATTGCTTACTAAGCAGACCCATTTAGAAGGTACTCAGAGTATAGATCATAAAAATAACTTTAAAGTAATTGTCTAAAGACGTCATCTTGCTGTACACCTGAAACTCACACAACACTGTAAATTAACTATACTTCAATTTATAAAAAATGGTTTAAAAAAAGATGAAAAAAAGTCATCTTAATTTTGACAGTCTTTCGTTGCCGTTTCCCTTCTCTGCCATGATCATGTTGGAAGAGTTTAATTTGTGTTTCTCAAGTGATCTTAGGATATCATGTAAGTGGAAGTCTGGGGTGTAAGCTCCATCCTCTTAAAGGTGTTCTCCATCAGAAAACAGTCACTTAGATGTCATATGCTGCCAAATGTAAATTGTTTGTGCATGAAATACTGATATTAGTCAGTTACTACAGAAAAAAATTCTGGTTTACAGTTTGTTTAAAGATTGAGACAATCTACCTAATTACTTGTTAGTAACAGTTTAATATATAATAGTTTAATAAGTTTATATATATATTATTATATATATAAGGATACATATTATATATATCCTTCATTCCTAAGAAGTATATATGTATATTCAGCTGAGGCTGAAGTGGCAAGACTAAGAACCTAGACACCCCTTCAGTTCCTCCAGAGTTGGTGGTTCACAACAGGGTAAACCATATCCTTAAATCACAGCCTCTGCCCACACCAGTCAGAGAATGAAAATGCTTGTGTAGGCCCAGGAATGCCTTTAATTGAAAAGCAGGCACTTTCCATGCCAAAATATAAAGCAAATATAAATGATATTTAGATTATTGATTCATTCAACAAATATTTAGTAAACAAAACCCATGAGCCAAGCCCTATGCCAGGAATTTAGTTGTAGTTTGTGTTATTTTCTTACTCCTTTGACCAGAAGGTTTACTATATGTATATTTTGATTAAAGTCTATAGTAAATATAAGAACTAATTATAAGAATTAAATGCCTTTCTGTGTTTAATGCAGTCGCAAAATATCAATAGATGCTTCTGATTGATTCACTTCCTTTTTTGTTCTCATATTATAGCCGGTCATGACATTTATAGCAAATGGCAGAGAGCTTCTCTTTATAGTTCATTTTATTGCATTTTTTTATTATTGGAAGGTAGTGGAACTTTCACTAGGAAATTAAAACTCAACATCTTTGCCCTTAAATGTTTTAATAGATTAACATTACCAGTGATGGCATTTGTTTCTGCATGTTTAATCATGGGATTTTTATTCCAATGATAGATATGTTCCATGTTTTCATGCAAAATAGATCTCATTTCAGCCAACAAAGAGGAAAAAGAGGTGAGATAATGAGCTAGTTTTACAGATATACCAAGCATCATCAAAGTATAAACCTGGAAAATCATTCTTTGGGGGCTGTGATTTAACACCTAGCTTACTTCTCTAGCCAAGAAGCCACAGAAGCTTTAGTTTGCTTTTGTTGATTCCTATTTTTTATGAAAGGGAACTTTCTGTGGGGGAAAAAAAATGTTTTTTAAGTCTTTAACAAGGTTCTCTGTGCTTCCTTTAATTATTTGTATCCTCTATAATTACTTTTGCTGGCTTAATCCTAATTTTTCCTGCCCCTGCCCCCTTATACCAAGTTTCCTATCTCTTCTTGTTTTCCTTCTATATTTCCATTTGTGTTTTCAGAGAAATTTTTTCACTAAGATGCCATCTGACCATTCTTAGGAAACAGTTCTGTGTAATTTCTTTGGGACTGGGACGAGGGCACTATGGTACTTTCATATCATGCCACTGAAGTCATTTCTGGGGCAAAAGGCAGTAACCAATAAACTATTGGCAGAGCTTTATCAAATACTCTCATTTCCTAGTTTTGAAGTGCCCATTTCCCAGAAAGACTGGTTATTTGTTCTTTGAAAATACAGGGTTAGGTTTTTTTTCCCCCCCTCAGTTAAACTAAACTTTTCTATTCCACACAAAGCATTGAACTTCTAGGTGAGCAAATCTTACATGTAATTTTACTTTCTTAATAGAAAAGCAGAATCAATACCTTTGTCATGCATACCATGCCAGCCAATAAATTATACCAGCTGCACCTTTGTCCCTAGAGATTACACAAGGTGCACCCCTCCAGCAGAGGTGCATGATCGCACTGGTCTACATAGAGAGAAGGAAAATGCTTGCCTTGGCCTCGTCTCCTTAAAAGGCACTCAGACATTTGTTCGTGAATGAGTAGAGCAGTCCAGGGCAGAGAAAATAGGACGTTTTCACAACTTGCTACGTTGTGTCTGGCTTTTGGGGCCATTTAAAAAGAAAGAGTAAGCATGAGCAAATGAAACCCGAAGCAGTGAATGAACAGATAACTCCCCCAGTGTGCGTGTCACTGACAATCTGTGTTTAGTCTGGCCGTGTGACGAATATTCCGTTTTCATTTATTTTGAGCTCTTTATTTATTTTGAGCATTTCCTGATAATTTCCATAGCAAGCATTTCCAGAATTTTAATTTTGAAATTGATGTAACCTATAATTTCTAAGAAGGAAGTGGGGCTGTCAATTCTATTACATCTAACCTCGAAGTTGATCAGTTCTTTATTTCTGATGAGACAGTGTTCTTCAGCCGTTGCACCTTTTAATAATCTTAAATACATTCATCTCTGGGCTACAAGTGTTTTTAAAAAAACAAAAACTGAGTACTTTTCCAGAAGCGAATTCAACAACCCTTATATTTACGAGTCTACATTTTAGAGTTACAAAAATATAAAGGATGTAAGGGAGACGTGTGATCCGTATGAAATAGTGGCTTTATATTTGGGTTGCAGGATAAAAATCAGAAAGAGATTCTTCCAATTTAGGCTCAAAAATAGTTTGAACCCCCTAACTCAGTTTTTCCTATAGCAACAACTTGTCATTATCATATCAACAGATCGCAGCAAGCTCTGTCCTCTTGCCTGGAGGTGCTCCAGAATTCATTTAGGTGGTTTATGTAATAGTGGAAAGAGTCTTAGAAATGGGACAGGCTGAACATAAGGTAATTGCTTTTTTCTAATGAAATAGTGCCGTCGTTTTTTTTTTGTTGTTGTAATTTTACAAAGATCCTAAATTGAAATTTAGTGGAATAATAGGACACTCAGGTGTAGCCATTGTACGCTGTTGTACGCTGTTCTGTATTATACCTGGCATGTCTGTATCTGTGACTTATGGTTGTGAATACATAGGTTCATTTTTCAAACTGCAAACTGATCAAGATTTCTCAGGATATGACACAAAATCTAGCATGACAGTGGCCCTTCTGATCTATCTGTACTGTCAGAAAGGCTGTCAAGTTCTTGGTCAAGAGAATGGTCTCCATGGTTGTGCTTTCATGGTAGATGGTTTTGAAAACAAAATGTTATTATGCTCACTGTTACTGAAGTCAGGTCCTGTTATTCATCCAGTAGCATAAATAATAACTAACTTTATTAACCGTTTGCCTTGGACTAGGCCTTGTTAATACTATCTATGTACATTTTTTCATGTAATCCCCGTACATCCCTTTAAGATAACCACCCCTATCCTTATTTTCAGATAAAGAGCTAAGAAGTTTAAAATATGCTGGAAGAGTCACACAGTAGCATACCTCCAGCTCAGATCTGACTCCTTACTGCTACCAACAGATTCTCTGTTTTTCTGGGTTAAAAGACTGTGAAGCAGGAAAGTGACATGTAGTGTGCTCTTCTAAAATTTTCTTCCAATTGGCATCATTTGGTTGATAGCAGTTCTGTCTGTCTTTTCCTTTTCTACAATACCATCAATTTTTATAGAAAGAGAAAAGAAAAAATATGTGGCCTACTGAAAGGTCTTTTCTCCATCTGTGCACACCTGAAGGTATATGCTAAGAGAGCCACTATTTTGAGAGCCTCACCACAGACTGCCAGGGTATAAATTCTTCAACCTTATTTTTTCTCAGTTTCCCCACTGGTAAAATGGAGATCAAGTCGCCTTTGCCTTGACATCAAAGTATGAATGAGGGATTGATGTCAAGTTCTTTCAGCTCTTTAGAAAAAGTATAACTGTAAATACAAGGCCAGGGATATAATTGCAAATAGAACACTGTGAGGTTTCCTCCTCAGATACTGAGATACCTGAGCTGCCTGCAAAACGTACTATGTTGTGAAGGACAAAAGAGAAGGGTTGGGAGCAAGAACGCTGGACTAGTAGTCTTCCCAAGGCCCCACAGCTGAATAGCGATGCTTCCTGGAGATGATATATGGATACCCGGAAAGAGGATGTAAATTCATGTTGCAGTGAAGGGCTGGAAGAGCCAACCGTTTGAATCCTGCTGCTCGTGGAGGGTGTGAGAACCAGGAGCAGCACACCCAGTTCAGGGGGCCTGGGGCTCCCAGGCCTTAACAGGGCAGAACAGGTTGGCAAAGCATGGTTGCCATGGTCATTCTGCCTCTGCACAGTTGCACTCCATCCCTTTTCCTCATCACTCTGCCAAAGCTCTTGTGCCTCTGAGCTCCAAGTCCAGGCGAAGGAGGCACTGTCCTAAGTGGGTAAAGTGGTCAGGTGGCACAACGGACAGTCTGTTGAAATGAGAGCGGGGCAGAATGGTGTATTTTCTTCTCTGCATATACAAATGAGAGTGTTCTTTCAGCGAGAAGAGGAAATTCTGTCCAGATTTACAAAAGCATGGACCTTACCTGACCAAGTTGGGTACAGGCAAACCAACCCTGCCCTCTTTTTGAAGTTCTGGCTCTTTCCCATTTCATGCTCTTTTTCACGAAATGTGAACTCCTGATTCTGTGTTAGCAGCAGAACCCCATTACAAATAATCTTCAGCAAAATCTCGTTTTCCATATCCTATTGACTCTGGCACATGCTCTGTTTACTTAAGCGCTCAGTTGATAAGAACAGGAATCTTTGCTGATTTTCACCGAGGGTTGAAAGAGAAAGCCTCGTAAGTCAAAAAAAATAACCTTCCTCTGAAACATTACATCAAAGACGAGATGCCAGCTCAGTTGGTATATGGGGTGTGCATTGCATGAGGCTGAAAAATGATGGAGAGAGGAGAGTAAGGGGGTCTTTGTAGCAAATGGAAGGAGGGCGGCAACAATTAAAGTAGGCGGAGCAAGCATCCCACTGTCCCACTACATGCTGCCACCAGCATTTGTAATCACCTCCCCCCAACCCAGCGGGGCAGTATTAGGAGGGGGTTGGTTATCCAGGTGGAGACTGACAGGAGGGACCACACGGGGACACAGCTTGCAGATAGAAACAAAAGCAGGACAGTTAGAACAGCGGTGTTGAAATTGGCTTGATGTAATCTACTTATCCCACTGAATTTGGGTCCTTTTCAATGACCTCTAGTAAGGATAAGAATGACCTTAGAGAATAAGTTCTGTATACTCTCTAGGGGACCAGAGATCTTAGCTCCCCACACAGAAATACCCAGGTAATGGTACATATCAGAAAACTTAGCATTGGATGTTTAAAATTCTATAGTGGGAGAGGAGGTATGTCCTACACAATAAGCACGCTGTTTTTAGGGAGTTTTATTACAGAAACTTTTTGTCAATCATAAAGAAAAAAACGGGTCTTTTATCTGAAAATCTGGATTTCTGAATCTTTGCTTCTTAGATTTTAGGCAAGTCGTACAACTTTGCTGCTTCTTCCCCACCTTAGACTTGTCCTTGTTGGGTGAAATAAACATGCATGTGTACGTTCCCCATCACGGGTTTGCATGGAGAGAGAAAGGATGTGAAATTACATACACCTGTGAAGGTCTAAGAAAGGGCAGGAAGAAAACTTTTTCCAGTAAATGTTTATCGATTGTTTACAAGGCACTGATCACTTTAGGAGCTACAGAGAGGAGGAAAGAAAAGAGAAATGGTGGTCTCCGTTCTCAGGGCACACCTCGACCCTGTGTGAGACTGACCGGGAGGGGATGCACATTTGCTGTGGGAGTAAAGAGGCAGGAGTGACTGTCTGGGTACGGGCACGGGGAGGGGCAGGAAAGCCTTCAGAGGAAAGGAGGCATTTGAGATGGGTAGTGAAGGACAAGGAGCATGAAGGCTGGACTGAGGGCATGCAAAACGAAGAGAACCTCGGCAGAGACAAGAATGGTGGTACGAATGGACTTGCCAGGCTTGGGGAACTGAGAGGGGTCCACTTTGCTAAGATTAATGGCGCAGAGTGGGAGCTGAGGAGACCAGGAAGTCCTATGGGGTTTACGTCGGAAATTCTTTGTCCTGTAGAAAGTGGGAAGCTGGGATGGGAGGTGGAGGATTTTGAGTAGATGTAACGTAAGTGGGTTTGTGTTCGCAAGAAATCATCTGGTAGCGGTTGGAAGATGGATTTCAAAAAGCTCCCTGAGTGCAGGAAGAGAGGCTAGAAGCTGTTGCTGGGGTCCACGTAGGAGAGAACGAGGTCTAGACCCAAGGCAGTGGAGAGGAGGGAAACAACTTGAGAGGTGGGTAAGCAGTAGACTGAATAATACTTAGTGGCTGGAAGTGGGAGGTTCAGCAGGAAGAGAGGCGCCAAGATTGTCCACAGTTTCTGGCTGAGGTGACTAGGTGAGTGAGAGCACCATTAACTCTGACAGATAAACAGGAGGAAGACCTGCTTTGGGGGGGGTTGGGAAGCAGTCGAGAGGTGTTTGGGGGACACATTGGGGTAGAAGGCGACCATGGACATCAGGTGGAGTGCCTAGCAGACATTTGGAAGTACTGGCTAGAAAGACAAGGTGCTACTGAAATTCTAGAAAAAGGGAATATAGTGTCAAAGAATCACAGAATACAGTTTGAGACAGAGTGGTCAGTATTATCAAATACTGAAAAGAAGACAAGAGAAGAACTGAAAAGGGCCCCTCAGACTTGATCATCTTGGCCAGTGCCGTGTCGGTGGAGCGGTGGGGTGGAAGGTGAATTACAGCAGGCTGGGAGCTGAGGGGCAGGGGGCAGGCTGAGAAGCCAGGTCGGGTGACCATTTTAATTCAGTTTGGCCGGGAGAAGCAACAGGGAGAACTAGAAGAGGAGGAGTCCGGGGGGGTCAGGGTTAAACCAAGGTTTGAATTTTAGATTCCACGTGGCCACTAACTGAACTGCCAATACCACTCCAATGTCAAGGCTTTGCCTATAGCTTAGGAATTTTGGTGACTATGAAGCATATACAGTCTTTCATAAAGGACTTTTCATTATTTCTAAATAATTATATTTTTAAAATAGTTTTAGGATGCTTGTTTTGAGAGTCATGTTTTAATTCACCCACCCCTGCAATGAGATAGTATGTTCCTTTCTAGAAAGCCCTTGGGAGTCAGTCATCCTCTTCCACAGTTAAATAAGTGATGTCCTTTGCTGTCGACTTGAGTCAGGGGGGTGCTGTCCTGTGACTCATACGTTCTCATTCACAGCGTGTTGAGCAATGCAGTTGGTACGAGTGCCTAATAAAGCCTGCCGAGGATGTTGTCACTGAGCTCAGATTCCTCAATGGGGCTGGATTCCTGTCACCACACATTCTTTATGCCATGCTCTGAGGCACTTCTCAATGAAACATTTGTCCTTTTTTTCCCCTTTATCATGTCTAGAATGATGTATTCTCTAACCTGTCGTTGCACTTCACTGCCGAATATTTATCTCTGGTTCTAAGTTGGATTTTCAGTGTTACTGGAGTTCTTTCATCTTTCTTGTTCCCCAACAAAGAACTCCTTGGAAGGTGTTCTGTCCCTCTTGCCCCCCTAGACTGCCTCAGGGGGGCCAGAAATCCTCTCCAGTGCATCTTCCGATGCAGACGTTCGCTCTGACGAGAGGCCAGTGCCACATCCCTCAGAAGGAAGGGCAGAGGCTCGGCTCCCTGGAGAGGCCACTCCTTGTTTCCATCACACTAATTAATTGTCATCTCAGAAGGTAATGAGACCAATTGTTCCAGCGTTGCCCTGGCCAAGCCAACTCTGGAAGCAGTATCAAGCTGGCAGCTCTCCTGCAGTTGGTCAGGAACGCGTATCCCAGCAGTCTGCTGGGGGAAGCAAGCCAGTTTGGGGTTTGATTTGCTGCTCAGAGAGGCCAGCCATGGCGTTGCTTAACCATACGACTCTAGTGAAATGACTTGAAGATCTGTGACTGTGGTTGGAATTTAGATACATGAACACACGTGTATGATTTGCTTGGAAAATGGACGTTGTCCTGTTACAGTGGGCCTGTGGTCCTTGGCCACATAGCACATCATTGAACTTATAATCTTTCTTCTTTTATTTACTTGGAACTTAAATGCAGAGGAGGCATGTGATGTCACTATACGGAAAAGCTCTGTGGGAGGAAGACATTTCTGGACATGTTGAAGGAAGAAATAGCATTAGACTTTTCGCAGTGGCTTCACAGTGGCCCTAAGGAGATGGGGGCAGGTGGGGCTTTTCTTATTGCTCCAGCCAGAGAAAGGAAAGCAAAAAAGCACTTACCTGATTTGTGTAAGGCTCGACGTGGCTGGTACTTAAGTCCAGGACATCCAGCGTGACTATGTGGCTTAAAATGACACAGGCTTGAAAGGCCAGAAAGCTGACATGCGCAAACCATTACCCAGGTCGGGGCTGCTGCTAGCACAGGGAGTGCCTTTGTGTGAATGAAAACAGGCGTCCACTTACAAAAAGGTGTTTTCTTCCTGGCTGAACAGCGCACGCAGCTGAGTGGGCAGAATACCGGAAGGGTCTCAGGCCCCAGGCTGAGCCCACTGTGCACACACCTTTACACAAGGCACACCATGCACAGCCATATGTGGAGGACCGAGACGGGCAGCTGTCTTGGCAAAGGACTAGTTCATATGTATCTGCAACCAGCTGAGCAAAATCTTTATCTCCCCGTTCATTTTACTCCCAACCTATAAACAAAAAAGTTCATCCGTTAAAGAATTATAAGTGCCCCACCTTCCCTGTATTCTTAAGGAGCTCCATTCTTTGAGCTATTTTTCTCTGCCTGCACATACGCCACCCGCCCTTCCTCTCTGATTCTGCTGTAGCAAATGGGAGGGCAGCAGCCTGCCCACAGGACGAGGTCTTGGAAGCAGTCATTTCCTCTTCCATCCCCTCCAGGCCATTCCCCGGCGTGTTTTTCGTGGCACTGGCAACAGGAAGGCACATTGAATAGCAGCGCTGAAAAGGCACTTTGTTGTTTATGTTATTACTGTGGGTTTGTCTCTGCCTAATAATTAGCGTTTCCGGCTTTCTGAATTTATTTGCCAAAACATTTGCAGGGCTTTCGTGAACAAATAAGGGATGTTTCTAGACATAACTGACCACTGCCTTGCAGGCTGAGCAAACTCCTGGCGCTCTGAGTTTGGGGGAGGAGGGGTGAATTTGCTCAGGGAAAGATCATCCTAGTAAGGGAAAAGCCTCCTAAGTCACTAGCCAGCATTGTGGTGTCTGAACAACCGCTGTCCAGGCAGGTTGAAGTGGCCCGGTGTTCCTTGCAGTCCAGGACAGGTCATTGCCAAGGAACGGCGAGTCCACGGGCTGTGGTGACAAAGTCCGGTTTGAATTCCATCAAACCTCGGCCTCCGTTTCCTCATCTACGATACACAACAATACTGTTTGCCTAGTCTTTAGGGGTATGTGAAAGAAAATGTATGTAAAAGTGCTTTGCTAACCCTAAAGCACTGGAACAATGTGATTTATATTAGGCTCTAAAGATACCATTGTCCACGGGAGGATTAACCAAGGAGAGAACCGTATGCTCTGTATTTAGGTTAAAGGGGACACGTGCTTTATCTCTGCTGCATTTTCTCCCCATTTAAAGGAGGCAAATAAGACAATCAACAGTCCAGCCATCTCCCTGCCCCCTCGATGACTACCTTGCCCTCCTAACTAGTTCTCTGTCGGTCCACCCAGGGTTGCCCATACTGCTTTGGGCCCGTTGCACATCCAAGAAGATCTCACCCCTTCAGTCCTCTTCTTTTCGGTTTCAATCAGCCTCTCCCCGCCAGCTTGTTCTTCTAGCTGGGCAGAAACAACTCAAATCCCTGCATGTCTGCGTGTGAACGAAGGATGAGAGGGTTGGAGGAGATCACAGCAGACTGCGGGGTGTTGCACCTCGACTTCAGTCAGCTTTGCCGGTGGAATTGCAGGCCCTGACTTGCCACACACCTCCTGAATTTTCAAAAGAAGGCAGAAATCCCAATTTTTATGTGAAATTCCCTAATTTTTAACACTGGGAGCTATTTCAATATTTTTTTATTAAAGTATAGTTGATTTACAATTTGTGTTAGTTTAAGATGTACAGCAGAGTGATTCAGTTATCTTTTTTCAGATTGTATTCCATTATAGGTTATTACAAAATTTTGAGTAGAGTTCCCTGTGCCTTACAGTAAATCCTGGTTGCTTATCTATTTTATATATAGTAGTGTGTACTGTTAATCCCATACTCCTAATTTCTCCCTCCCTCTCCCCTTTGGTAACCATAAGCTTGTTTTCTAGGTCTGTGAGTCTGTTTCTGTTTTATATGTGGATTCATTTGTATCATTTTTAGATTCCACATAAAAGTGATATCATACAGTATTTGTCTTTCTCTGTCTGACTTACTTCACTTAGTATAATATTCTCTAGGTCCATCCATGTTGCTGCAAATGGCAATATTTCATTCTTTTTTATGGCTGTCAATATGTTTTTTATAATCTGCAAATCAACAGAGTTCAGCCAAACAATAAAATTGTGAGCCACGCTTCGCCGTAAAGCTTCTGATATGTGACCTTCTTGGAGCTCATTGTGATTGTGCCTCATTTCCTAAAGGGTGGTACATATGGATACAATGCTCAACTAGACTCAACTGTAGCATCAGCCTCCTTTTCTGCCTCTGCCTGTCTGTAGCTTCGCTTAGCCGTGTCTCTTTGATCTGCTGTAATATAGCTCCCACTCCAGGCAAGCAGCTCTTTTTTTAGTGCATGATGACATTTTTTAGGCTCTTTTTGTCTACACTAGCCTAGACCTTCTGATCCCGGGTGTCCCTGTGCTAGACCCTCCAAGGAACCACTCTTTATAGCGGGGTGATTTCTCATACCCATCACTGTTCATCCATTCCTAATTGCTTATACCCTGTAAAAGTTTACAGTAAGGATATTTTCTTCTTTCACTGCTTCTGGGTAGGAGGTCATCTTTCTGATTATAAAGAGATGCCTATGAGACTGTGAGGGAAGGATTGCAGAGGGTGGATACAAGCCTTACAATTACGTGGTGAACTTGAAGTTATTTCCCTTGAGTAACTTTAGGGGTTCATGTGAGGACATAACCCCTGCTCAGATGAAACTACTTTTTAAAATAACGTCCACAAAGGAATTGGGTAGGTTTTCTAATGTTTTCGTTGTGTATGTACCAACTTAATCTACGTCTGTTCTTGATGCCAGATGGATTGTAAGGAATTTCCATGATTCCATCTCAAGTTTGTAATGAAATTATACACTGAAGGAATTCACCACCAGAGAACTGTGTTTAAAAAGGAAGGTCCAGCGCTAGCTTAGGTTCCACAGTTGATTTTGACACTTGCCGCTGGCTTATTACAGGGAGCAAACAGTAGACATTACCAGGGGAAGTGAAATGCAATATAATTTTAGATTTTCTGACAAGAAGTGGAACCAAGAACCAATGTAAAAATGGATTGTTTTAAAATCTTTGGTTCTTTGAGTTATAATTCCAACCAGTCACAGCCCTGATGTACTAAACAGTAATCTGATGCTACAGTAGCACGTGGAGGTTCAAAACCCCTTTAGGATCTCACTTCATCCTGTACTTTCACGATTAGGTAGATAAAATAGTTTTTGAAAAGATTTCTAATTTTATTTTATAGATTAAAAATAGGCAGATTCAGGGCTTCCCTGGTGGTGCAGTGGTTGAGAATCCGCCTGCCAATGCAGGGGACACGGGTTCGAGCCCTGGTCTGGGAAGATCCCACATGCCGCGGAGCAACTGGGCCCGTGAGCCATAACTACTGAGCCTGCGCGTCTGGAGCCTGTGCTCCGCAACAAGGGAGGCCACGATAGTGAGAGGCCCCCACACCGCGATGAAGGGTGGCCCCTGCTCGCCACAACTAGACAAAGCCCTTGCACAGAAATGAAGACCCAACACAGCCATAATAAATAAATTAATTAATTAATTTTTTAAAAAAATAGGCAGATTCAGAGTTGTTAAATGACTTGCCCAAGGGCACACAGAGAGCAGGTGGTATGGTGAGATTCAAATTTTCATCCTCCATTTTTAATTTCTTCCTACAATTTCAGATTTTCAGAATATGAGAGATCCATCCTACACTTAGCAGCTGAAGCCTGAAATCTTCCAATTAGAATGTATTCGGATGGTTTATACTATTCCTATGTATTTGTCTCTGGTTAAAACACATATGTCCCTGGGAAAATAATATAACGAATAATATAAACGTCCATTCAGTCAGTTGAATGGATCTTTTTTTCCCCCCCTAGACTTTATTTTAATGGGGGGAGGGTCAGAGTGGATGAGGTGGTTGAGGAAGAGGATGAGGAGTCCTTTTAGTACCTCCTGCAGTTTGCCTAGGTCTTGTCCTCTTGCCCAGGAGTGGAATCATTATTTTGGAGGTGAAGCCCATGGTACTTTTCATTATTTTCTGCCAGGTGAAGGCTTAAGGGGGGGTCAGTCGTACACCATAACCCATTGGGCAACAGGCTGTCACAGGAACTTGAGGTTGGTATTCTCTTTCATACCTTAGGCATTGCTGTGTAATAGAAGTTGTGGGTCCGTACGATGTCTCTCCTAATGGTATCTTTGCACTGAGATTACGTACAGAATTCTAGGAGCCTGGCATAGGTGCACATATCCATTGGAGTCTTGCAGTGCATATACTCATCAGAGTATGGATCCCAGGAGCATGGATGCCAGCTCAGCTTGGTTGGGCCGTACACCTGGAGGTCTCCGAGGCAGTAGAGGGGCTGTCCTGCCAAGAATGAGATAATCCCAGGGCCCAGGGGTCAGCAGCACATGGGGAGCCAGGCAGATGTCTCAGTGTCCCAGCACCCCCGCCTTGTGAGGTGTGTACCAGCCTGATGACACGCATCTGTCAACTTTTCTGTCCCTCTAGGTAGTCTTCAACGAAACATCTTCAAACATAGCAAATAGAAATCAGAATTAAGAAAAATCTCTTTTCTCTAAAACAAGGTTGTTTTCCATCCCCAAATATTAATCAGGTTTCTTTCTACATTTCACCCATTAACATGCCTAAACTGGTTTTGATGAACACCGGGTTCATTTTTTCTTAGCCAAGGAATGTTGTTTGTTGAGTCTGCGCCCTTCTGCTCATATTGCACTGTCGGGATTGACCAGGCCATAAAGAGGGAATGCGTTTGACGGGTTCAGTCCAGCTTTCCTCACTTCAGTTAGAGCCCTGGCATTTGTGTTGTAGCCCCTATCCCAGTTCAAGGTCAGCAGCAGATGCTCGCATGCCTCCTCAGAACAGGTGAGGTTAGAACTAGAAGCCAGGGTAGGGGCTGAGGGATGTTGCAGCCACCTTGCTGAATTGTGATGTCCGTCTTTCAGGGGAAAGGTCGTCAAAGAGTTCAGTTTCATGTTATTTCTTGTGACATACAAGCCCCCCCAGGAGGGTTTGATTTATTGAAAGTGAAACGCCCAAGTCACATGGTCATTAAATGATTTCTAAGCTATACATCTGTGGATGAGTAAAAGAGCTATTCTTATTTTTAATGATTTTTGTGTATATCACACAGAGCTTCCTGAATGAACATCACGGAAGCCATGGCTTTGGGCAATAGAGGGCACTCCCAACTTTAAAATACAAAATAGAATTCTTTACCTCACCAAGGAACTACTGGGCATCCCTAGCAAGAATTTACCTCTGCCTCAGTTTCTCCTTGTTTTTTAAAAATACAATCTCAATGTTAAGGGTGGTGATGCCTAATCAGAGTCATTCTTGTGATGAAGGTAATATGTCAGAGGACTTTTACCAATGCCACACTGTCTTTCTAAAAGCTGGTGTAAATTACGTATGGTTTGTTTTACTAACTCATTTTATTTGTGTGTTTAATTACTTACTAATAATTGGGTATAATAACCCTTGATATATCTGAAACAAAATAATAAATGATTATCGTAGATTCCTTTTAAATAAAAATTCTAGAATGCAACTAAGTCAGAGGCAAGGAGGGAAAAAAGAACACATTAAAATAAAATATAATGGGTACTCTGAGAAATATACCTGAAAGGAACATTTATACCAAATTGCAGTGATTTTGCCCAATTTATTGTGTGAAAATTGCAGAATGATAATTCTTCCTTTGCCAATCATTTCTCTGTGGCCATGCTGTTTTAAGTATATGCTGAAAGCTTTGGGCTTTTTTTCCTCCCATTTGCCCTTGCAGGAAATGTCAATGCAAAGTTTGACTTCAATGTGAGATGCTGGATAATTTTTTTATTTAAATGCTTCCAATGTCTGTATTAAAAATAGACAGTCTCTCACCACAAAGCAGTTAAGAAAGGTTCTCTAATACGTGTGTTATGTGTACAGAGAGTTTTTTCTTTTGTAGGTCAGCATAAACTCCCATAGGGGGCAGAAAATATTATTGAAAAAATTTTATGTGTGTCTGTGCTTCAATCCATTTTGGTTGGGCTGAATATTTTTAAAACACGAATGCATGAGGCATAAGGTCTGGGGGTGCACGTGTACCGTGTACCAGGGTGGGACTCGGCAGCCACTGTAGAAGGAGCGATATTCCTTCTACCATGTCTCACCAGAGTACAGTTGAGACACCTTTTGTAGTGATCAGGAGTAGCCAAGTCTGATCTGCTTTCCTTGCCTGCTGCCTTGTTCCCCCCTCTCTCTCCAGTGCTGTCCCTGAAGGGAAAGGAAGAGTCTGAATTGTGACCTCAGGCTCAAAGATAAAGGAACTGCCCCTGCCAACTAAAGTGCATGAGCAAATCACTTCCTCTCACCCCTCCCTTGAGACTGGCACAATGACGTGTCCTAGACTTGAACATTAATAATGGACGGCTGATCATTCACCCATTTGCTTTTTTCTTTTAAAAAATATTTGATTAAGACATAAGACTCTACATAAAATGTTATAGAACATAATAAACGACACACATCTGCACCAAACACCCAATCCAGGAATGAGAACAGAGATAATAATTTGTACCTACCTACATGCTAATCCATTCATTTTTTTTTTTTTTTACAGAAGGAAATGTTCTATTTAGAAGTACATGAATTCTTTCATATCACCAGACTATGTATTTTTAAAAAATCATTATTCAGTCAACCACTTACTAAGTGCACTGTGTATCCAGAATGGCAGAGGAAGAGCTGTAACATTTTCTTTAAAAAATGAAACATGTGCTTCTTGAGCATTTGCAGAGAAAAATGTCCAGGTTCCCAGTCAGGAAAAATGAGTTAAAGATGAATCACTGAGTCTTTTGGAAAGGTTATACTCTTCAGTTGCTGGTGAAGAAAATAAAACAGACAGTCAGAAGTTGCACTTTGCCCTCTCAGAAATCTCAGCAGTGTTAAAAAACAAAGCTCTCTGTCATCATAAATTGGGCACAGGAATGCTAGAGTATTAGGGAAGGCATCTCTTGGTTAATGTTCTAATTAAATACATAGTTCTTGTGTATTTTTCAACATTCTTACTTTTCTCAGAAAGGTGAGGATTACATTCATGTTTTTAACCCACTATGTGGAGTAAGGTAGTTATTTCTAAATAGGAAACTTTGCCCATAACCAAATCTAATCACATGTTTCCTCCAAGTAAAGTAGAGCCAACTCTTGCCATCAAAACTGCGCTTGCCTGCCCCCCTGGTTCTCTCCCATCCACGGAGGCTCTTTAGATTGTGGCACGAGAGATGTTTCAGGCCAGGTAGTACATGAATCCCCTGCTATCCCTGGCAATCCCAGGATGACTTCAATAATCACAGGGCAGCACATGCTGGAAAGTGACCTTTTTCAGGAATTCTGTAGTTAAAAAAAATCAAATCAAATGAGGAATGCTAAGCAGACTCTGGCCTGAGTGTGAAGGCTGTGATTTGGAAGTGTCAGATTCCTCACCCTTTTTTTCTCCCGTGTGGTCAGCCAGGACTTTGGGTACCTTGTAGCTCACAGACCTGCTGAATGAAGTTGAGAGGTGTAATGGTTTATGGAGAGCAGATTTCAATCCATTCAGAAATTATCCTATCAGTTCTCCTTTAATTATATTTGTCCCAAATAAGCGATTGGAGGATTGTCTGAAATAAAGCAATATTTGAATGACCATCTCATTTTCCTTTGAAAATCAAGATTTTTGATGAGGTCTTCTGGTCTTGATCAATCAAGTCTGACTCCAGTTTGGGTTAACATAGTTCAGAAAGAGCTTTGATTATTCACCTGCTAGCAACATAGTGTTGTCAACCAGGAGACCTGGGCGGAAGAGAGACAGAGCCTGAGAGCCAGAAATGGACGTTGTAGAGCAATAAAGGAAAGAGAAGGGGAGTCTCCATCCCAGCCAGTATGGACCCCAAAGATGACGATTGTAAAGAGGGCTCCATTTAAGTTCAGCCCACAAAGTCAGTGCTCAGAAATAAAAGCTCTGTTTCACAATAGGGTGTTTTTGTTTGTTTGTTTTCTTCTCATTAGAGTCACAGCTGCTGTCTTCTCTTCAGAGTATCCATTAAAAATTTTCAGCTACACCCCAGTAAAAATTGTCGGATTACTGTTTGAATGTGTACATTTATTTATATTCTATTGCATGAGTAATGCCGTTCCTCATAGATATATCAGAAAATGCTGATAAAGATCAATTTAGAAATTAACCATCCTTAACCTTTTGCTCTGTTCTTTTTGTGTGTGAATTTATTTCATGCATATAGATTTTAAAAATAAAAATGGCATTTTACTATTTTACAATCTACTTTTTAGTTCCAGTATTATATTTTTAACACCTTTTCATGTCAGTTAATATATTTTGAAGTCACTTTTATGCTTTTTTTAGAATAGTAATTTTATTCCTCTTTTGAAAAATAATACACTATTTTTGTAAAGTCAATCACTATGAAGAAACAACTTTAAAAAGACACTCAGAATCCCACCCTTGAGAAACAGCTGTCATCAGCATTTGGTGAACATCATTCCAGATGGATAGAGAGAAAGACTAATTAACTTTATCATATCTTTTTTATATAAATATTATATATGTAATTATTTAATTGTACTTCGACTAAGAAGTGGTAGAAAGAAATTGAGACACTGGAAAAAAAAGTCACTGAATTTCAGATATACATTTTTTCACAAAGGAAATTAGTTCCTAATAGTTCCTCCTACAACTAAAAGTGGAAGATAATAGAAACATCATAATTTTGAAATAGAGTTTTTAAAACTGCGCGTTTAATGTAGGCCATATCTGTTTACTCGCTGCCATTGAAAGACAGGAAATTAGAAAACTTCTGTGACCTACTTCTTTTTCACCCATCTTTCAATATGTGATGGTTATTATATTATTTTTACATTGTCAAGCTAAATAACATTCACAATATGTTCTGTAAACATAAATTCCACAATTTAATTTTAATGGTAGGCTTAATAGATACAGGATTTACGACTAGTTCTTTTCTCAAGTTGAATGAATTTAAACATCTTGTAGTTTTGTTTTTACTGTCTCAAGTTTTGTTTTTATTTTATTATTTACTATTTATATCATTATTATTATTTTTTTTTATTATTTCAGGATGTGTGCTATATTCCCTGCCTTCTTGTCTGTTGAGAATCTTTGTTGAGGTCCTTCCTCAATTTGTAGACGTTGCTCCAGTATTTCCTGGCGTTGATAATTACTGTGGAGAAGACTGAGGTCAATAAGATTTTTTTTCCCTTGAACCTGGCTTGATTTTTCTGTCTAGAGGTTTCGTGTATAATAGAAAAGAAGAAATGAAAGAGATTATTTCAAACCTAACAACATTGCTTAAACAGTGGTGTTTTTTCTGCTCTAAGGATCTGCATGAGCATTTTCTTAAGAAAAAGAAAAGAAACCCTATCACTTTCATATTCCCCCTAATTCCAAGAATTTGACCACGTAGTGTAGTTAGGGGATACCCAAAAGTGTACTGGAATCCCTTGGAGTTAGAAGAGAGAACTTTGGTAGGTCCTGGTGGCCTGTAATCATGGAGATCAGGAAATGAGGGTATTTTGAGGAAAAATGTAAGAAGAGGTTTCCAGGCCTAATTTACTTCACCTGGTGGCTTCCATCCAATCCATATCTTCAACCGTAGTTCCCCAAGTATAGCTGCTTAGATTGGTTGTTTTGGCCATAAGTTTGTAATACTGAATGTACAGATCTCAGTTTTTTCTTTCTTTTCTTTTTTTTCTCAACACCGTAAAATCATCTTATAGGAAGCGTATTTTGCAGTCACTTTTGGAAACATTTCCACTATACCAACAACTTGGAAATACTATCTTCAGCTTCTTTATCTAAATTAAAAAGACAAATAACTTTTGCTCTTTTCTCCATTATTTGTGTATCATTATGATGCAAGCATACTGGAGCCAGCTTTGTGGGGTTGAATCTTGACTCTGCCATTTATAAGCCTGTGTGACCTTGGGCAAGTTAGTTAACAATTCCCCCACCCCAATGAATAGGGCTAAAAATAGTAACTATCTTCTGTGGTTGCTATAAAGATTAAATGCATATTCTATATTAAAGTACTTAGAACCGTGTCTGCCTGGCACACAGTAAGTGTTCAATCAAAGATAGACATTTTTCTGTCCATATTTCTGTCCTTACTATATGTGGTTATACATAATTTTATACTATAAAAAATTTTCTCTTCTTTGGTTCAGAATGACACTACAGAAGTTACACTCCTATCCCAGTATTTTAAGTCAATAGATTTAAAGTATTAGATTTCATCTCCTCACTAGTCACTTCTACTCTGAAGTTAGTAGCGAGTATGTAAATGTTGTCACCCAGTAATGTGTCATTTTGCTCATCTGAAGTTGAAAACTCAACCAATATCATGACAGAAGTTCTCTTAAAACTCCAATCAATTCAAGGACCCAAAAGTAGATCTTCACTATTCCCATCTCCTTAGGCATGTTTTTTAAAAAAAATTTTAAAAAGGCAGGTTGGAGGTGGGGCATGAGTTCTTGTTCATTCCAAAGACTGTACTTACTACCAAATGCCAGAAGTCACTGCCTTTCCAGTACCTGCAAATGGCTCCTCTGCCAGCATCCATGCCAGGAATCAGATTGCCTCCGGACATTTTAAACAAATGTGGGCCAGGCTTTGTTCTCAAAGTAAGATTTGCAATTCTTTCTAAAATTAACCAGAGTTGCAGAATGTGGTACATTAAATTTGGCCAATGATGTGGATCTTTGCAATGTTCTGTTAAAAACAAAAATAGGTGGAGTCATAGTGTATTTGAAAGAACAGTCCCCCATTTTAAAAATTCTTCACCAAAACCCATCTAAGGCATGAAATCGTAATTGTAGGTGGCCTAAAGGTATAAAATCATGTCTGCTGAGAATCACTGGACCTTAAACAACTGAACAAAAAAGCAAGGGAGCACTTTTATTTAACAGTTGCTAATGTATGTCATAATTAATCCCTCAATCCTCAATAGTCATTGTTTCCCAAAAATGATTGTAAACTACAGGGGAGCAAAATGGGGAAGTAGAAAACATTATCACCGAGCTCCTTCCATCAAAGCTCACCTGCTAGGCATTTGAGGGCTAAGGCAAAAATCTCAAACTGTTATCACTATTTCAGCAGTTACAAATGTATAGTTGTAGTGTGACACATTATTGCACAACTATTACTACTTATTTTCTGTTTTAACACAGAATTTCGACACTCAGTTTCAAAAACTGATACTATTCATTGGTATCCAGTACCCAGTTTCTAAATATATAATTACATATTTTTAAATATTTTTCTCTATGTAAAAAAAAAGAAAAAGAAAAACCAACTCAACACCATTTTCCATGTGGTTTTAATTTTATCAGACTGTAGGAATTTTGGACACTGCCTAGATGTTGGAAGAAAATATTTTTTCTACAACAGCCAAGTCTTTCATTCTTTAACTATTGGATCAGCTTCTCCTTGTGTAAAGCCTGTTTCTGCAAAAGAAAGAGTGGCAACTGTAGGATTTACATAAAACGTTTGCAATTTGCCTTATTGAGCAAATTGCCTCCTTAGCAGTAGACTGCAGGATTAAAAATAGTTGTGCGTATGACCAGACTCACTGCCTAAAGAGGAAATGGATCTTGCTTCCTCACTCTTCAAAGCCATTGTTATATCATATGAGAGATATTCTCAGAAAAACTTCGCGCAATTCCCAGTTTTTCTTCAGCAGGAGCATCTGAGGTAGTGGAAACTAAACTTTAAGCCTAGGATACACATTTATGTTTTCAAGAATGGCTTCAGGTCTATTCATGGCCAGGTACCGAGGTATGAACCAGAAAACCCTAGAAAGCAATGAGAAGGCTTTACCACACACCCTGGGGAATTGTCATTAACCTTAAGTGGCTGGGTACCTACCACAGTTGCTTACTCTGTACTTCTGATCCGAACAGGTATCTGAAACACAGACTTTCAGAACCACCTAAGGGAGCCCCCTGAGGGAATGGAATCACCCAAGGGAGAGACATGCCACTCAGGCAAAGTCTAGCTGGGGAGATGATATTTAAAAATATAAGAGCAAGGACAGCACAAGACAGTATATAATTAGCACGTGCTGTCCATGCTACTTGGAGGCAAAGAAGAGAAATTTCTATGGGCTGGTACAGTTGCTGCCTTTGCTGCAGGCCTGACCTTGTCGGGGCAGTGCCTTCGTGTGACACGGAAAAGGCCTTCCTGGGAGTGGACACTGTGTGCCTGGCCAGCAGAATGTGGGCAGGGCTTCAGTTCCCACCACGCCCTTGGCTCAGGGCCGTGTGCAGTGAATCACATGACTGTGTGAGGTGACCTGCTCTCTCAGCTTCCTCCCCGGGGGGCATCACAGATTTAAGTGTGGGGCTGAACTTGTGAAGAGCTGCCAGAAGGATCTGCATATTTCCCCGGAATGTGTGTTTGAGGGATACCTCTTAATTGAACCCTTCCTTGTCCAAATTCTTCTCCAGGTTCATTCCTTTTATTATTTGTCTTTACAGTTGTCTCTCTAACCATTTGATTCTGTGTATCTCCTCAAGTGTCCACCACAGTGCTGGGCACAAAGTAGGTGCTTAGATAGTAAATAGAATAAAGTATTTCCCACATCACACCCTGTAAATGATGGGAGGATTAGTAGCAAATGAAAAATAGTCCAGAAGGACTGGGAAATAGGTATTCAGTTAGCCTTACCAAGAAGGGGGACAGATAGTACCTGTTACCATAGACTTGGGTACTCCCAAGATCACGTTTTGGGGAGTTTGCTTGGTGCTTTTCTAAATATGCATTTTAATAATAGCTTTATGGATGCTGTGGTTTCTCACCTATCCAGGTAACATATGTTCTTACCATAGACTTTGACTCCAGGCATCTCCTGCCTGAATCTTCTTCCAGGTGTACCCCATCCATTTCTTCCCACCCCCTAGTGCGACACTTCAGTGTACTGTATATATTGAATAGCTCTGCAGAGCTGGTTATCTACTCTGTATCATAACTTTCAAACCGAGTAACCACTGTGAATAATTAGAGCAAGGCTTTGTTATTGGACATCTGGGTTTAAGGAAAAATAAAATGTCCTGATGGGTGAAGCCTAGCGTGTATTTACTTTGTTCCTTTTCCATCTCCTCTCCCTCATGAATCAGCAAGCAGGGAGCAAAAGACAAAATGAGTAGAATAGTTGTATGTGATGGATACTGCATGGAGAACCTTAGGAGCGTGAGATTTTTGTCTTCCTAAAATTCAGATTTTTGTGCCCCATATTGAAAAATAGAAAAGCAGTGGAAGGGCACGGGAATGCTCTAAATGCTGCCTGAGGTTGGGGATGGATTTAAATCTTTGCAAAGTATGTCTTTGACCTACATGTGCTATATCCTCAGTTACCCAGAGCAGGGGCACCTCAGGTGAGAGAAGCACGTGATCCCGAGCCAGTGGAGGAGTCTTCTGACAGTTAATGTGTTCTGAGAGGCGAGTTGGCGAGGGCAGTTGCATACAACTAGTTTAGGTCACGTGAGATCCTGACATTGTTAAGAAACCAAAGGCGAGGTATATGAATACATAAAACTGTTCATGAATACTTATTGCCTGTACCTAATCCGTTTTCATACAGATTTGCTTTTCAGGGTAAGATTTCACAAAAGCAGAAACATTGTTTCTGTGATCGTATGAGATGTAATCTCTGTATAACAGTTTCCATTTTATCACAAGGGCATTTTTACAGGCACAGTATTAAGAACAAGATGTTTAGTGATTTTAGCAGCTAAACCAAATATTAATACATGGGGTGTGAAACAGATAATTCTGACACATTGGAAGTGGTTGTCTTCTGGGGCTCAGAACACTGTCTCGTAGTTTTCCACTGTACTATATTTAACTGAGGCTTTTAATAATTCAGGGATACTAATTAATAACTTTTCCACTTCCCAGTGACTGACCGTTTTAGATATTGTATCAGAACACATTATCAATGATAAGAATGATTTTTGTGTTGCATTAGTAGAAATGGACCCTACTGATAATGCTGCTGAGAAGGTACAGTTTTTTCACCAAAAAGTTATTGCTTTTGTCAACCGCATCTCTTGCGCACCCACCATATAAAACCATCGTATGAGACGACACGGGAGAATAAAAATATGAGGCACAGTCTCTCCCCAGGTTCGTTGAACTAGTTAAATATATACTTGCCTGCTGAAGCAATTATGCTTGATTTCCAAACCAATCTTCAGCAGAGTTCCAGAAGTTTCTTCATGGCTCCCTCTCTCGGATAGGATTTCTGATTTCTCCTCTTATACGCTACCAGTCCAACAGGTGGCCAGTGTCTACAGCATGCGGTGCAGACCTCCTCTCCTCACTGCAGATCTCTGATTTTGGAGTGGCTGACTAAATACACAGGATAGTCTGCTAAGCAGAGTACGGTCAACACTTTTTGGATTATGTACCCCATTGAAAACAATTATTTTGACTTTCATTGAAGGGTAAGCTGTGACAAAGTGAGAGAGTGGCATGGACATATATACACCACCAAACGTAAAATAGATAGCTAGTGGGAAGCAGCCGCATAGCACAGGGAGATCAGCTCTGTGCTTTGTGACCACCTAGAGGGGTGGGATAGGGAGGGTGGGAGGGAGGGAGATGCAAGAGGGAAGAGATATGGGAACATATGTATATGTATAACTGATTTACTTTGTTATAAAGCAGAAACTAACACACCATTGTAAAGCAATTATACTGTTAAAATGTTAATTATACTGTTTAAGATGTTAAAAAAACAAAAAAAAACAAACAAAAAAAAGAAATTATGCTTGATAAAATTTTTGAGCTCTTTGTGATATAAAACATTTTAATGTTTTTAAAAATTGATTAATTCTGTGCGACAGTGATTCAGTGGTCTAGTTCTAAGTTCAGTTTAATTCAGTACTTATTTTTAGTGTCTTATAAATAAAAAGATGTCACACAAGATACGTACTTGTAAATGGAAGGAGCTGCATCATTGGCTTTGCCTACTAAATCACAGTGCTTGTTTTCAGTCGCGTTCACTGATTATGCAAATGTTTTTAATTGAAATTTTGCTAATAAATTTCCATCTTGCTGGGTATCGGTCAGCCCTTCTTTCAAACCAATTGAAAAGTGTTACATTATTCATCCTTTCACAAATGAGTTAAAAACCCCACTAAAACTCTTTCTTTGAAATATTTTTTACCCAAGCTTTTAAAGTTTACGCATAAGATAGTTGTTTATTTTTTTTCTTGGTGTCACACCTTATATTGATTTTAACAGCAAAATCACATCACAATGGGAACGTTTCCAAATATCCATTTTCAAAAATGCTCAAGTTTCTTAGCGATTTCTCTCTCACTCAGTGTTAAAATGCTCTTTGGCCTTGAAGAGATAGTTTAAATATGTTTATTTTTATAAAAGTATCAGCCAAATAAAGCAGCTCCTTCAGCCCCTTGTCATGACCAAAAAAAAAAAAAAAAAAAGCATATTTGGAACACTTGTCATTTTATAAAAGAAAAATGTGCAGCTCTTCTTTGAGTTCTACAATTCTTATAATTAGTTTGCCATCGTATAATTTGGAAACCTCTCATGGCTCAAAATGTCTTCCTGATTATTCCCCTTCTCATTATAAACTGTTGTCAGGATTCTTCTCTTTAAGATACTAGAATCTGTAAGTTACTGGCTGGGGACACATTAATGGGGGTGTGTAGCAACACACTGAAAGTGAACAGAAGAGTGAGGGCTCCTCAGGAACCTCCTGCCTTCCCTCACGACTCCTGGACACCGTACACGGCCATCAGACGGATGAGGGTGCCATTGTTATTCCATCCATTAGGTACAGGAAAACTTAATATCTTTTTCCTTTTCAGATTAAACACATAGGTTTTGATAGTTTCGTCCTGCACCCAGTGGATGGTTATGTGCCCCGTACTCTGGAGACCAGGTCTCCACCAGTGTTTTTCTACTCTGGCTGTACATTAGATCACCTAGGGAGCATTATACAACCTCGGTCACTTCCCAGACCTATTAAATCAGAATCTCCAAGGGTGGGACCTAGACGTGTATGTTTTTTAAAGCTCCCCAGGTGATTCCAGTGTTCAACCAAGTACTAATACTCCATACCACTAAGTAATACTTAGTACTACTTAGTGCAAGGATTACATCAACCCTCCCTGCTGTTCTTCTTTTCATCCTCTTGGCTCTCTCAGGGCTGCTGGAGTGCCACGAGCTGCAGCTGTGTCCAGAGGGGCCTCAAACCCCCTGACGGAACCCTTACTGCTGTTGCATGTCCCAGGGAATTTTATTGTGAACAGAAAATAACACTTTCTTCATCTGTGAAACCAAGATTGTAGTTAGGCCTGTTCTTGACCATTATGCTTTATTTATTTAGCAGAGCAGGGAACAGAGTGTGGTTTGGGTTCCTCATTGCAAGGTGAACTCATGCTGTTGAGGAAAAGCTGGGAGTTATAGAATGACTACCTCAAAAAAAGAAAAGTGTTGAGTTAGAAGTATGGGGAGGAGCGGAATCAAAAAGACCCATTATTGATAGTGTTGGTGGGAATCTCTGTTTTCATTTTATTGCCAGCGCTTAGGTAGTCCTGCGCCATCAGATGAATAATAACTTTTGAATAAAATTAACACCTTTATGATTCAAAGATAATACTTATAGGCTGAGTTGGTATTCAGCCCTTACCCATTACGCACTGTACCAGCATTAAAATTGTAGTCACTGCCCTAAGTTCACTGCCCTAAGTTCCTTGAGTGACTGCCCTAAGTTCCTTGAGTGACTCCAGCACCTGGGACATTCTTGACCTCTTCACGGTCGAGGAGCTAAAAGGTTGATGTGAGGGATGGCAAGGGAAGTCCAGAGCTCTGCTCTGTTCTGTTTGACCAGCATCCATGCCATACCATTGGATAAATATTTTAATTTCACCCTAGCTTATGTTTGAATGTGTAATCATAAGGGCAAGGCACCTCCGCCTTCTTCAGTCCAATAACTCAGTTACAGAAGTCAACAGTTAACCTATACAGGTTAAGAAACCAGTCTAATATCATACCAGAGGCCCAGCCAGACTTCCGAACTTCCTGGGCAGGACTGTTTCTTCTGTCCAGTACTGGTCATTTTTTCTGCTTATCCTCGGTCTTGTTAGGTCACATTTCTGGACAAATGTATCAGAAAGGAAGACAGTTCATTTTCATTGTGGAATATTTATTGAGCAGCCCTAGCATTTTGCTAGAATGTAAGGAATATTAGACAGTCCCTACCCTGAAGTAATTCACGGCATTGTTAGAAATTCTGTACGTACAGACATGGAGCACTTAAATAGCAGTGCCAGGCAGTATATAGCTTGGTGCCCAACAGGTGTTTTATGAAGACTATAAATGCCCCAGGAAGATAAGAATAATTAGGAAAGGCTTAAATGGGAGGATGGATAGGATTCTTGGAAGACTGAGTCCCCACTACACATCCTTTCTTCGCCAGATCTGTAGGTTGGCTTTTTAATTAAGGGCTTCTGCTATTTGTGACCAGCGGTTTCCTTCATAAATGCAAGACTCCTGTGCTATATTTACTGGCTACACACTCAGATCCACAGATGCAGAAACCGTGGATGCAAAACCCGCGGATATGGAGGGCCAACTGTGTTCATTCACCGTTTTACATCAGCGACTTGAGCATCCACAGAGTTTGATATTCAAGGGGCTCCTGGAACCAGTCCCCCGCAGATAACGAGGGATGACTGTATTGCTAGATGCTTTCTCTTCATACCAAAATTTTTTTATCTCTGTGTAATTCATCCTTATTAAATCAGATATTAATGAACGGACAACAAAAAGAGAACACTTTCATAGAATGATAATGATGACTGTATTGCTAGAAGTTTTCTCCTCATACCAAAATTTTTTGTCTCTATATAACTCATCCTTATTAAATCTGATATTAATGGAAAATAAAAAGAGAAGAACGTTTTCATAGAATGAGAATTAATCCAGATAAACTATTCTGAAATTGCTATGTGTGCAACATTGTTCTTAACCTCATTCCAGCACACCAGCTCTCTCTCTACGGCCACTTCTCTTTGTTTTCTCTCCCTCTCAACCTTCCGCCTTAGGTTAAAAGAGATGAATTTCTCCCTTTAATTCATTTTCCTAGCAAGAGATCATTTTGATAAAAGATGTTCAAGCTCTAGAAAGGTTGATATTTCCTACCACCAAGTGAAGGGAATTTTGAAATATATGTAGATGGTACCCGCAGAAACTGCAGAAGGGAAGAAAGTGGTCATCTTGTGCTATCCGTAAGAAGAGGTTAGTGACAGGTTATCTTCCTTCTGAGAGTTGTTTTCTATGGAGGTTCCTTGGAGTGAAGATCAGAATGTTATCAGAGATGGATTGTAG
Organism: Eubalaena glacialis; assembly: GCF_028564815.1. Classification (NCBI taxonomy): domain Eukaryota; kingdom Metazoa; phylum Chordata; class Mammalia; order Artiodactyla; family Balaenidae; genus Eubalaena; species Eubalaena glacialis. The sequence continues at coordinate 43,443,675 of NC_083724.1, forward strand.
ATCAGGTGGCACAGTAAAAAGGAAGTAGGAGCTAAATTTAGAGATTACATGAAAGCTTTTCAAAGATAGATATAAAAACACATAAAAGAGGCAATATGCATTTTTATCTTCCTGAAAAAGCAGTGAAAATGCTAAGTCTTTTTGAGTTATATAAAGATTGATTTGGTTTGGTTTAATTTCACAACCCATGTGCTCTGTCACCAGTCAGATTTTCATGGGAAGCTCATCAGATTTAAGGGGAAGAGCACATCTGGGTATACAGTATTTGATAAAATCTTCATGCACATCTATTTGGGTGTCTAAGAAAAGGTTTTAGTCAAGTTATGATCTTTGCATGTTTTGAAAACTCAACATTGAGATGAATACTGTGTAATGAGATTTGGATTTACCTATGGAGACAGAAAAATTTGTATGTGAATAAAGTTTAACATGCTGCTATTTGGAAAAACAGTTTTAACTGTAAAATAATCACCAGTGATCACTGTAATTATTGTATAATTTAAGTAAGAGTTTAAAATAGCATTTCCTTAAGATATCAAACTGTTAGTGCTATATAGCATGTTGGTAGGAATCTTGGAAATTATTTTATATTTTTGAAATAGATTCCCTAAAGTTGAACCACCCCCCATCCCCCCACCTCCTCCCCACCCTCGCAAACGGTTAGTTCACTAAATGTAAGAAAAGAGCTGGGTTGAAGGTATTGCACCACATTTCCCCTTGGATCATATCTGAAGTACATACTAAAGGCTGCTTCTGTGTACTGAGCCATTACTGTGTGCTTGTTACTGTGCTGTTTTATGTATAGTATTACATTCAAGCTTTATGACAGTGCTGTGATGAAGGTATCATTATCTCAATTTAGGGATAAGGAAATTGTAGCTTGGAGAAGCCCCAAAGCAAGTAGATGGGAGCATGGATGAAACTCGGTGTTTGACACCAAAGCCACAGACCCTTCCTTAGCTACTCACTGTGCATCACACCTTATGACAGTCATGACCACCTGTAACAACCCAAACCATATGGTACCATTTTCCACCTAACACATGCTCTGGTCCCCTTGGTTAGACCGGGGTAGATTGGAACTCATAACACAAACATTCACAGTTCAGTGTAACCACAGTGCTAGGATATAATTTAAAGGGATGGTGAGGGGAAAATACTGGAAGATCACAGGTGCACAATATTTTTCAACGGATCCTGACCAGGAAGCTGAGACAGTGCCCACTGGTGAGCGTCAGATACAGTGTAATTCTCAGTTCCTCTCATGCAGAGTGTATAAGCATCCTTATCACGCGAAGAATGCAAGACTTACACAAGCTCTGCGGGAGTTGGGGGTGGTGGGTAGGGTGTAAAATCAAATTTCTTCAGGGCCAGGCAGGTAATGTGAAGCTGGACACGTTCTGTTCTTCAGCACAACTTAGTTAATTAGGTAGGGAGTTTTGGCATTATAGGACAGAGGATATTCTTCACTTCCGTAAAGAATCATCCTCTCTCCCTTTATTATTGACAACAGTGAGGGGCAGATAGTAGCTTACGAGCTGTGGCCTCTTGTCTTCTTGGAATATGGGCATAGTGTTGCTGGATCTTACAGTTTATCAAGAGAAGTAGAAAATCTATTTTTCTGTTTAATGGAAAAGTTCTCAATTTTAGATGTTGACCACTTTAAAAAAAATTGCTTGTACTAGACCAAGCAGGTCTACAGACCGTCAGATCACTTTTAGTCTTCTTGATCCCCTAGCCCAAGTCTTCCCCATACAGAGATCGACCCTGCGTCCTAGTTTGCCCGAGACACTTTCGCTTTACACCTCTTGTCCCAGCATCCCACTAGTTGAGCATTTGTTCTAGTTTCTCATTTTTTAATGAAGCATTCTTATTAATAGCTGTATTAAAATAAGCCAGGATGGATTTGATAGACTTTCACTTAGTATTTCCAAATTCTGCCCATGCAGTTGAACAGATTTCTCACTTTAGCACTTGCTTAAATATGAAAGATGTTCCAACTCTTTTCCAAATCCTTCCCAGATGCAATGTAACTGCATCTCTCTTTCAAAGGCAGCATGTGGGTACTCACTGCTAATATGGAATAAACGTGGACAAGAGAGACTAGGGACAGCCAACTCCTTCCAGTGTCTAGGGTGGTAGGGAAGGATATGTCGCTGCTGCCTTTATCATCCGTTTGTTATTAGCCAGTCATGCTGTGCTCTGGTCTATAAGTTGTGAGGAACAGGAACGCACCAGATCTTCAGTGAGCAGGGTCAGTGGAAAATTGTTAGGTGTATGTGAAATTTATATGGAAAAATCTAGGTTGAGCAGTCTTGCCACAGTGGTCTTGCCATGATAGGTTTTGCTTCCATGGTTTTATCATTTATTGTTTGGTGTAAATCTATAACTTTGTTTTATTGTCTGATAATGATTTTATTTTGTAGTAAATTCTTTTGGCCACAATAAGCTTTTTTTTTAACCCGAAAATGCATATTTAACAAAAAATTTAATACTGAATTTTTGTTTCTCAAAAAAGTGAATGGTAATGTATAACTTGTACAAAATTGTTTGTTGATATTTAGCAGCATCCACCATTATACCCAAAGTGATATCATCAACCACACAAAATTCAAATGACACAGATCTGCTGAAAAAGTGTCAGCATTACTTCAAAAGTTAGCTGTTATATTCAGAAGATTGTGCCCAAAGATGACATTTTAGCATGGGCAGCTGCAGGAAATGCATTTTTATATTACTCTGTGAAGCATGACTTTTCATTTAGATCAAGTGACTTTCCTTCCAAGTTAATTTGGTTCATTTTTTATTCCAAGTTTTCTTATTCGGGTGCAAAAAAATGAGGCAATAATTATTCATCTGTTAACTCCCTTAGCAGAAGGAAATCTTTGCAAACAATTGATGGTTTGGTTTTCTCCCTCTTTTAATTCATGGAATCAGGGTACAGCTTTTGATAGTTCATTTTGATAAAGTGAAATCTCTGTCATTATTTTGAATACTATGAATGTTTTTGCTTCTCTAAAAAATGTTGAAAATAAAAATATTTTGTGGTAATGATATGAATGTAGTGCTTAATGGTGCACAGTGTTACGGTAAAACATTTATTAAATTAAGAAGCCTATGGAGCAGAAATGTACTTGCAATTAGTTATGACTCACACACAGTCATAATTGTTTTCAAACAAGCTGTGATAATCTACCAATCTTGAGTTTTGTTTCCTAAAGGTATCTGTGGAAGAAGAATACTATGAACTGATAAATGAGATACTTCCTATGAAAATATTTGAACTGAAATATTTACAAATTTGCATTTGAAAAAATAATAGAGTTAAGAATACCTCCCATTTAGCAGAATTTGTTTTGTGCTTACCAGGTATTTCAGCCCCTAAGAGAGAATATTTTTCAATTAAAAATATTAAGGTCTATAGAGAAGGACCCAACTGAAAATGTTACAATTTCAAATTTATTAACCTAAAATGGTTAATGCAATTTTGAGGAATATTGCAGGCAATTTCATGAAATAGTTATATAATATGTCCATAATGAAAAAAATATAGTCTTCTTAAAAATGTCAGGGGTATGATATTAGAAACAGAAATGGCTAAGAACCTAACTAAAATACATGAATGTACCAAGAAAACTTCTCATTTTTTTTTTTTACTTTATATGGATATATGAAAGTTTTATTTTTTAGAAAGAATTTTATGTTTGAAAATGTTTTAACAATACCAATATAATATAACTGATGTGGTGGTCAATAAATAATATTTCAAAGATATATAGCATTAACTATTGTTAATATTCCTTTTCATACTCCAGAATGTCATGTATACACTATAAACTATATCATACTCTCACTAGAAAGTTACCAGTTTCTCAACACTGGCCCAAGTAACTTTTTACAATTGATTCTTATCTGTAATCTTCCTGAAATTTGGGTCCTTTCTCAAAGTGACAAACTATATGTATTACTATTTGCCCCCCAAAAGTGCCTAGCAAGATGTGGGTTCTCTTATTTCCCTTCCCTTCTTCCTATTCAGATTCTAGATGTTTCATTACTCTTCTTCACAGAACAATTAGACATCATTGCCGTTGATTCTTTTTACATTCTTACTGTTGGAACAGTTTCTTGCTCTCTGAGTTAAAGAGGTATTTAGACAAGTGTTCTAGGAAGTTCCTTTTCTTCTGCAAAATTCTGGGGCTACGAGCCTTTCGCTTTCAGTTCTCCTGAAGACAATTTCTGAAGCTGCAGTGGTCAGGTTTCACAGTGGGTGTCCCAGAAAGACTCTGCAGGACCCTGAGATTTCCGGGTACATCTGGACCTCCCTTCATTAAGGAGCTTGTTCTTTCAAATTTTTTTTTTCAGCCTTGTCTGAATGTCTACCAAGCTAAGAAGGGAAATCTTCTTGATCTGTTTTTCCTATTGGCTAACAAAATAAAATTCCAGACCAGCAGCAACACACTTCTCTGGTTAATAAGATTGTAGGAGCCCAGACATTGCAAAGGGCTAAAATGATTATGTTTTTTCTAAGACATAATTTCAGGAAATGAACCACATGCAAAATGTGAACTCAACAATGAGAATGATGTGAATCTATAAAGCAGGCACTAGCCTGTTAGGCCAGCGTGCGGAAGCATCAGCCGGTCAGTTGTTTTGCTTGTGTAAAATCAGTCCTTACTTGGTTGTTGGGAGTCTCGGTCTCTAGTTGGTGTTTTTCAAAGTGTGATTCACGAGACCACCAGTCTCATCAACTGATCTGAGGGGGAAGTGCTGCCATGGTCATACAGTAGTGCCTCCACCCTTACTCTGTGCTCATGGATTCCTAGCACCGTTGTCTTATTAAATGTTCTGAGTTCTGCAGTATGGACCATCTGTTTAACTTTTTGTAAACATCATTCTCTACAGTTACCTGACTTTGGCTCTAGAACCCACTTTTCAAAAAAATAGCCATTAAAATCCCAAGTAACTAATGGTCCTGAAATATTCTTTGAAAGTAGCCATACAAGTATGCCTAATTCTCTGACTCTTAATAAATACGTATATCTTTAAAAGAATCTTCTGATTTCTTCTTTATCACTGTGACTTTGAATTAACTCTTTGAAAATAAACTTTTTTGTAGTATTCACAATGTGTGTGTGTGTGTATTACCATCATAATCATGAAGGTGATAAGTAGCATTTCAAAGAGTGCACAATTTTTTATTTCATCCCAAGATTTTACAGACCTGAGGGCAAGATTCTACATAATGGAACCATGTAATTACATCAGTCAACAGACTCTTTGGAACTGCTTGGTGTGTGTTATGCCGTGGTGCATCAAGCTCTGACCTGCAGTGTCATTGATCCTGATAACTATGACATGGCCTACGAACATGAAAAAGGAAAATAATAAGCAGAGGACTAAATAGAAAATATTTGTGTGAAATTTATAGTAGTAGAGCCAAGAAAGAGATGGAGTTCTTTAAAAGAAAAAGAACATTTTAAATAATAAAGGAGTATTTTCTCCATTGAAGAAGGAATCTGCTATATGTTAGATTAAGCAAATGTAGCTTATACCGAAGCAAAACCAAAAAGAGAAACAGATTTTCAGCAAAGTTTTTGGGGAAAGGCAGTGTGCCTTATAGTCATTGATAACCTTGGTGAATGCCGTAATAAAGATTAAAAATAAAGCTCTAACCTTAGAAAAGCAGATCTAATCGTGATAATAAATCAATTTGTAAAATCTTAAAGTAGAATAATATGTGACAGTTTAATAAACTTTCTTATCTAATATTTTGCTATCTGGGACATTCTATTTAACACAAATTATCAGCTTCATCAGTGTCTAGTGTATTGCCTGACATATGGTAGAAAAGTATTTGTTGAGATAATATTTATTAATGGTAATTTTAAAATAGCTCAAGATTTCATAGTAATTATAATACTTGTTTTAGGTATTTTACTAACAATTCTTATAACTTTTCTAACAGCCCTAAAATGAATTATTTTCCCATTTCATAGATGAGGTAGCTGAGGTTCAGGGAAGTTGAGAGACAAGCCTAAAGACACAGGGCTGGAATGTGACAGAGTTATGATTGAAGCCCGGTTTGATCTCAAGCTATTGTTCCCCATCCCTGGCAACTATTTACGTAGCATTTACATTGTATTAGGTATTGTAAGTAATCTAGAGATGATTTAAAGGATATGGGAGGATGTGCATAGGTTATATGCAAATACTATGACAATTTTTATAAGGGTCTTGAGTACCTGTGGATACCTACTCTGGTCTTGTGATACCAGGGTAAAGAGGGGTGTGGATGCTTTAGCAAAGGAGAATCACTGAAAGATTCCACACACAGGATTTATCATCTTCATCAGGGACTTCAAAAGGCTATGTCACGTAGTCATTTGTAATTTTGCTGAGCCATGAGTTGAATCATAAGTGTGGAGAGGCTGTTCTGTAGGAATGAGTCACTGGCTACGTGAACCCAGCCAGCAGCAGCTCAGTGTGACTTTGCTGTTCTTTGTCATTTATGCAGTAATGCCCATAAGAAAATTCATCAACAACTGTCACTCTGTGTTCAGTGCATCTTAATGAATGAAGGTCAGCTGTTCAAGTTGTAATGAAGTCAGAGAAGGCGAAGTGGTCTAAGAAATGATAGTTCTTGCCCACGTTTTCGGTAGGAAATTTTAAGGGGTGTTTGCAAATTTGAGGACTCTCTGAGATCCATTACCCAGGCTGGTCTCTAGAATGTTGTTTCACATTTGAGCAAATAAAGGTGGGTGATTTGCCTAAGGTTACAGAGTTGGTAAGTGTGTACACCGCACGTTTTACGTTTCCTGTGCTATTTTCCTTTTCTTCTGCTTTTTAAAGAGTTAGCAGCTTTGGGTGTTAGGTCTGCCTTTAAGTGTTTTACATCCTTTCTGTCATATAACCATCTAAAATAAATGCCATAGGGACTTCCCTGGTGACGCAGTGGTTGGGAGTCCGCCTGCCAATGCAGGGGACGTGGGTTCGAGCCCTGGTCTGGGAAGATCCCACATGCCGCGGAGCAACTGAGCCCGTGCGCCACAACTGCTGAGCCAGCGGCCTAGAGCCCATGCACTGCAACAAAGAGTAGCCCCTGCTCGACACAACTGGAGAAAGCCTGCACGCAGCAGTGAAGACCCAATGCAGCCAAAAATAAATAAATAAATAAATTTAAAATAAATGCCATATACCCTGAGAAAACCATAATTCAAAAAGAGTCATGTACCAAAATGTTCATTGCAGCTGTATTTACAATAGCCAGGACGTGGAAGCAACCTAAGTGTCCATCAACAGATGAATGGATAAAGAAGATGTGATACATATATACAATGGAATATTACTCAGCCATAAAAAGGAACAAAATTGAGTTATTTGTAGTGAGGTGGATGGACCTAGAGACTGCCATACAGAGTGAAGTAAGTCAGAAAGAGAAAAACAAATACCGTATGCTAACACATATATATGGAATCTGAAAAAAAAAAAGCTCAGAAGAACCTAGGGGCAAGACGGGAATAAAGATGCAGACCTACTAGAGAATGGACTTGAGGATACGGGGAGGGGGAAGGGTAAGCTGGGACAAAGTGAGAGAGTGGCATGGACATATATACACTATCAAACGTAAAATAGATAGTGGGAAACAGCCGCATAGCACAGGGAGATCAGCTCGGTGCTTTGTGTCCACCTAGAGGGGTGGGATAGGGACGGTGGGAGGGAGGGAGATGCAAGAGGGAAGAGATATGGGGACATATGTATAACTGATTCACTGTGTTATAAAGCAGAAACTAACACACCATTGTAAAGCAATTATACTCCAATAAAGATGTTAAAAAAATAAAATAAATGCCATTGTTACCCCCATTTAACAGATTAGGAAACAGAGGTTTAGAGATGTTAAATAGCTTGCCCAAGTTCATGCTCAACTAGTACTGGGTGGAGGTGGGATTACAACAGAGAGATCTGATCCCAAGGTCCATCATTTTACTCTGTATTTCCTTTGAGAAGAAAACAAAAAAAGCCTGTTTTTTTGGTTTGTTTGTTTTCATAACTTAGAATCAAATGCCAAAATGGAAATAAGCAACAACAAAAAAAGGAGTGAGAAGATGTGCACCTTGGTTCAGGATTAAAACATACTCAGACAGCAGTTCAGAATTTTTCTAATTCAGAGCCCCTCTGTGTGTGTTGGGCATCCTTTCAAAGAGAGCAGCCCTAATGAGCTAAATATTTGTGTCTAAGAGCTTCAACAAATGTGGAAGTTACCATTTGGTTTTCTACTTCTAGAGTGTAGGAACCGGAATAGGTGTGACATTCCAGCCTAAAGCCGCCTCGAGCTGTTAATGAGTTTTTGAAAATCCTTCCAAAGTGACTATAAACTCTTTTTTATTTCATCTGAAGGCTTGGCCTTCTGTGGGTGGGGTAAGACTCACTGTGGTGGGAACTCAGTTCTTCCTTCCTCTTGCTGAAGCAACCTTGGAAATATCAACACATCTAAGATTTACCTGAATTTTATGACCACCGAATCACAAAAACAAGACATTACCGCATTGGCACATTCTGCAGTTTCCATGTGGTCTTAACCGAAAATTCTGCCAGAGTTCCTAAGAGTACTACTTAGTTCTCACAGTGTTCCCTCTGAGGCTTGCCATCAGCTTGCTAAGAATTCTGAAAGCTAACTTTCATTATTAAGTATTTCCATCCAGTGTGTTCAACTGTAACTTGAAATGAAATAGAATTATATTTTGCATTTTGTTTATATGATTAACTAACTCATACCTGTTTTGCTTTTCTATTTACAGTGTTCAAAATAAAAAGGGTAGTCAATTGTAACTGTTATTTATATTATTAGAAATGACTTCATTCCTTTTCATCATAGCCTTTTTCATTAGTAATTGTTTAATTTCACGTAATTACTTGTGGTTTTTACTACTTCACATCTGACATTTGGACGAATAGAAAAGGGTCTAGTTTATCTTCCTAGTCTAACACATTGTACTAAAAAATATTCTTTCCACATACAGAATATTTTTTACCAAAAAAATGAGAGGATTGCACTTCCATTGAGGACATTTGTATAGGCAATGTAAAAATTCTGTGTGTATTTTGTAAAATGCTGTCATACTTAAATAACTTGAGAACTTCAGGTGAAAGCTCACATAAATGCAAATTACAGTTGATTATATTTGAATGTCATTTTACAAAACAGCAAGGGTGGAATTAAAAAACAAAGCTTAGTAGGCAATAAAAGTGACTTAGAAATTATGACCTGGATGAAGGCAAAGCGGTGATCTTGTGATTTTTGAGGCCAATATACTTTCATAGTTGGTGGAGGTTGATTATGGTTCATAGCTGAGATTAATACTGTAGCTTTCATTGTGGAGGTTAATTTGCAGTAAGGGTCATCATGAAACTTCCTCACTAGTCTGTTTTTTTTCCCACAGTTAAAAGAGAGGGCCATGTTTATTTTGTCTACTGAGCCTTTGTTCACCTATCCTTCCTCCTCAGAAGTCACACATCTTCATCTCCACCTGCCAGCCGAATCCTCTCTTCTCTCTGACATGTTGTCTGACCTCTCTATCCATACTGAGTTCTACTTTGTCAACCCCTATGTAGCATTGCTGATGTACAGACTTAACCATGTTCTGCCCTTTATTGTCAGGCACTGTTTGAAATAGTGAGGTCTTGTTTCAATAAATGATATATTGTGTGCTCCTGGAGGGACAGTGTTGTAACTCCTTGGTGCTCCATGTATTCTAGATGTATTTATTTACAGTCATGTAGTTAACGGCTAGATGAAGCCTTAGGGAGATGATTTGTTTCAGTTGCATAATCTTGTGGACCAGGAAAATGAAGCTCTATAGAGGTAAAGTAGTTTCTTCTAAGGGTTATGGCTTGTGTTAGGGGTAAAGCCAGGCCTAGAATTTAGGTGTCCCAATTTCCAGTTTAGTATAATTTCCACTCTTCCTTCCTTATATACTTCATTCAACGAATATTTATTGAGCATCAGTAGCGGGCACTCTGCTAGACCCTGATACTGCAATGCTGAGCCTGTCTTGGAACTTACACGGTGATCAGGGAGAAGGATACTAACAAATATCACACAAATAGATGCACACTAGCTACTGAGATAAGTGCTGTTAAGGATTATGTAGTTCTGAGAGAGTAGGTAATGGATGGAAGATTTCCTTGAGAAACTTGTCTTTGACTTGTAGGACTTGGCACTGTGTTTATATGTACTTTTTAAATGCAGTGAAATTAGGCAAATATTTGTTGTTGCTCACTCTGTGCTGGGCCCCAAAAGAAATTAGAGCCAGTAAGCTACAGTCCCTTCCCTCAATGTATAGTCTAGAAGACGATAAGCCAAGAGGTAACTATCAACAGAAAGCAAAATGTAGAAGTTCCATGGTTCAAAAGACACAAAGCTCACATTTTGGGGGAGAGGAGGAATATTAGGAACATCTCCCTGTCAGAGATGGCACAGGATACGGCCCCTGAACAAAGGCTAAAGAAAGGAATAGAGAAGGCCTTCCAGATGTAAGAAAAAGCAAACAGAGATGGAACAAGATAGGAAATTGGAGGAGTTTTCTAACAAAGTAATCTCATTTTACAGGAGCAGGCTTTTCGGTTATACAGCTGTTGAGGATGTTGTCTATTTAAATGCCCTTACAGTCAACTGAAATTAAAGATGGCAATGCAAATGTTCCCTCGTTTCTACTCCTGGAGCACATAATCCTGTGCTTTGTTTGGTTGCCGGCTGTATGGACTGTTCCCCCCAACTCCACCCCTACCCCTCTGTGGTAACTATATCTAAGTCTTTAATTGCTATGTTACCTAGCATTTCATTGGGGTTCAGTAAACATTTAATCATCATAGTAAAAAGTGTCTGCTGTGTTGAAACTGTTTTCTCTGGCATAAGTTACCTTCTCTAGAAACAGAAACAGAACTCCTTCCAGATGACATGGCTGGCCCAGTGTAGTGAGTATCAAATTCAGTTTTTAAATACTGCCTACACTAACCTGTATCATCATGTAGCTTTTATGCAATTCAGAGAGGTCTCAACCATTTCTCCCTATGGATAGTATAATAGTTTGTCTAAGTATTGTTGTAGGAAAGTGCTGCAAAATTACTTATTAGCGTGTGTTAAGTGGCCAGCTACTGTGTTCCAGGTTCTGTGTAGGACATAGTGTTACTGGTCAATCTTATTAGGGAAGTAAATGGAGGAGCAAATGAGTGGTACCTGATCCAACTCAGGCACAGATATACTTTATCGTTTATAGCATTGCTAAGAATAAAAATTAGGGCTATTTCATGGAAAAATCTAGACTTTTGGCTTCCCTTGATAAATCGGAAAATCTGGCAACACTGGGCCTATATCCCAATGGCAACAATTAGTGGGAGGTAAATAGCAGCTGTCCTCTTTAATTAGGGTGTGTGTTTCTCAGTGTGCTGTAGTCCCTATCACTCCCTATTGCCTACATCTAGCTTGTTTTATTCATTTCTGTGGCTTCCTGGCCCTTATAATGCCCCTTGCTTTGGAGTACTGTTGCCTTTCTGGGACCCTTCTCTTTAGTTTCCAATAGCAATTTTCTGGCCAGCCAGACAATTAATTATGACCACAACAACTAGTGTCTGTGTGATGCTTAATAGTTCACAGTGGTTCTCAAACTTTTCCATGTATCAGAATCATCCAGAGGGCCTGTTAAAACAGAGATTGATAATCAGTTTCTTATTCAAAAAGTTTGAGGTAGGATGGAAGGATTTGCATTTTTATCACATTCCCAGGTGATGCTGCTGGTGTGTGTACCACCTTTTGAGAACCACTCAACTACTGTATTGTAGCACAATAGTAAGTCACATGAGCTTGTTGGGGCAGGATGTTCCCCACCAGAGATAATATTTGGCAAGATTAAGCAACTTATCCAATGTCATAAGAAGCAGCGGAGTCAGATTAAAACCATGTCTTTAGAGTATATCCAGCAGGAGACCATCCCGTACATCCCTGTTCCTGCCCCACATCTGCCCTCCAAGATGCACAGAATCCTCTAGAGAATGCTGTAAAACAGACATAGCCACGGGGATTCTAATTGAGGATTATACCATGGGTGATCATTGTTGTATCTCAGGACACAAAGAGTTAGCACTTGTTTGTATTCAGTGAGCAAGGGCAGAAAGGCGGGCTCAAAGCTTGACATCAGGCATACCTGTGAAGGTATGAGACATGCCTGCTGGGCAGAGTGCAGGAGGCCCCACAGCCAGTGTTTTGTGCTTGAAGGAGGTCCACTTGAGCAGGTAGATGGCAGAACAGGTGGGACCAGTACAGTCTTTGGTGTCGACACGGAGCAACAGGTGCTACAGAGCCAGGCGGAGCACAGCACTGGGGATTCATTGGGGAGCCAGTGATACTGTTTTCAAGGGGGAGTCTCATGGGGAACTGTGATTGAGGTAGGCCCACCTGAGGTCTGAGACTTGGGAACAGGACTTCAGGATGGTGGGATAAGACAGATTGCCTGGGCAGGGACTAGGTACAGAAAACAACTATAGGGATCCGTTTTCCAAGATTGGGGTGCAGGGCGGAGCTATAGGGCTTCTCACTTACTAGATCTGACTGTCAGGGTCAGAGGAGAACTAGCAAGAAAGGTGGTCTCTACAGTCTTGGCATGTTGGGCTTCTTAAAACTTTCTCTAAGTCAAGATTAGTCTAATGACATGGGGCCCTTCCCTCTTACAGGATGAGAAGGAAGATAAAGATGGGGAACCAGACAGGCCTAACATGGATTAACTTTATTAAATTCTATCTGCTTAAAACTCTATGAAAAGAATAATTGGGTCATCATGTAATCAAGATAACCATTCACTGACCTAGTTCAGAAGTTTGTTTATCTGTACAAAATCAAGACTGTTTTAACAAATCATCAGCCATCTGCCTCCAGTTTTCAAGATAATTAGTTATTTGTTGATTTACATATTTATGTGCATATGTAATTTACATGTAAACTACACCCATGAAAACCTATTTTGATTGAGATTGTTAGACAGTGATATATTCTGGTTAATTTGGGGGTTGACCATACAACATTTTGATTTCAATCTTGTTGAAAAATTTTTTTAAATCTTTTTACCTCTTTCCTGCTAAATGTTGTATAATGAAAATAACAAAGTCCTTTTTCCTTGTTAAAAAAAACTGAATAGCCTCCTCAATCTGATAATATAGATAAGGCAGCTATAAAATAAATATTGGCAATTCAGGGGTGTGGGAGTGGAGAGGCATGCTTACTGCTGCTCAGATTCAGTCGTTAATATTAACTGTTCTTCTGTGGTTTTACCCCTATCCTAGAAGCGAGCCATAGAAACTAACCCTGATTAGTTGAGGAGTCTGATTGAGCTTCTGCTACTCAGTGAATGCCCAGCCCATGAGAACACTCGGGGCTGGGTATATTATGTGTTTGATTATAATAAACTATAAACATAGAGGGGATAAGTGTCTCTTTTTTCCCTTTAATAACATTAATTGTTTTAGGATTATGATCATCACCTGAAAACAGTCATTATGTGTAGCATGACATCCTCATTGTTCCGACGGGAACCAAACACTCTGCTTTCCTCTAGTCAACTTTAGGTAGCCTCATGGTTTACTCTAGAGGGAAAGATTTGGGACTGGGTTTTATCTAAGGAAAAAAAAAAAAAGAAGCATTACATTATTATAAACCAGTTCAAAAACCAGTATATGAGGAAAGAGCTCACTTGTGCACAATGTAATGTGCAAACCAAAGGCAATTTTCAGTGATGGAAAGGAGATTAAAACTTTTTTTTTTTTTTTTTTTTTTTAAAAACAGGCTCACGCACAATTAGTTCGAGAAGTTGATGTGGAGAAGGTGTCTGCTTTTGAGAATCCGTATGTAGATGCAATAAAGAGTTTATGGAACGATCCTGGAATCCAGGAATGCTATGACAGACGACGGGAATATCAGTTATCTGACTCTACCAAATAGTAAGTATTCCTCCAGGAGGCCCTTTGGATCTTTCTCTTTACTTTCATGTGCAGGTGCTCTGCAGTGAGACCTTCTGTGTTCTGTAATGTGTGTATTGTTATCTGATTCTAACTGCACAGTTAGGAAGTATAGGTATTAAACTTGTGCCAACCTCATAAATTTAAACTATATTGTAAGGGGCTGGCATCATGAGTCAGGGAGAGTATTTTACTGTTTCCTGTTTGAAAAACAAGCTGAAGACTCTAGGAATCTGCATTCACTAACCTGTCTCTTTCCCCAAATTGTAAACCAGCAATTCTCAAACACATACTTCATTGTGCTTTGAAATCTTGTAATAATAATTTTTAATGCAAATTTCTGATCTTATTCATATGCTGGAAAACACCTACGCACATTAAGAACCGCAAACAAATGTGCTTGATTATGGCTTCGCAAACATCAGACTTCCTGGTTTCTAGTTTCCAGACACAGAACCTTGACTGCTTTCTGGGAGCCACTGTTATGTTGATGGATAGATTTGCCTTTGCATGAAAATTGCGCGGGAGTCTAATTTTGCATGCATTCCCAAATTATTTTGTGAGCTGTCAATCAAAATCATGTGTCCTGGGAGAGATTTGCATCCTAGAGAGGTTTGTTAGTTCTCTAGATTAAATCTTGCCTAACAGAAAGAAAGTAAAGATCTGGAAATCATTGGATTAGTGTAATCAATGTGGTCAGCAATGTAGATAATTGGGCGCCTGAAAAATTGATTTTTTTAGTAGTATTTAGCCAGATTTCTGTCTACATTAATTATGTTAACCCAGCATTTGCCTCTTGTATTGGTTCTGGGCAGACAGAAGAAAGGGTGGAAAATATTCAGCAGCCTCAGGGCAGTTCATATGTTGAAATGACCCTCTGGATGAGAAGAGGACCATGGGGAGAATAAGGAGCCCCATAGGCTGATTGGCATCGCTCAGCAGTGCAGAGAAGATCCAAGAGCTATTTGGCTCTGTTTTTGCAGTAAAGTGGATCATGCTCTTACCCTAGTCCTAGGCATTTGTATAAGATAAGTTATGATTCAGGTCAGCCACAGAAATGTTGCCTGGTCAAAACAGTTCTTGTATTCCTAAGGTAAATCTGAATTACGTAATTCTGAAATGTGACGTGGAACGCTCAGGAACGCCGTGTCTGTCGTGTTTAAGCTAATACCCACTGCTGTGTGCCTCTGAAGTGAGCGCTTCCTCATTCCCTACTTCTTTTGGCCTTCTTCCACGCCTTCACGGAGCCTTCCACACTGCCTGTCCTCAGGCTTCCTCTTCTGTGTCTGCCCGCCTTCCTTGGCCCCCTTCCCTTCCTCCCTCCCTCTCCCCCCCGCCCCAATTCCTACTGTATAAGTTCCTGTGAGTAGAGAGATGAAGAAGATGCATTCAGCTCTTATGTGTTCCAAATTCTGCCCCCTCAACCTTTGACCAGCTGTCTTCCTTTTACTTCCTGCCCCCTCTGTCCTTCTGTTTCCTTTGCCATGTCAGACTTCACCCATCTCCCCCACATTGCTGCTGTGTTTTACCCCTCATTCCTGTTCCTGCTCATTATGTCTTCCGCTGTCCACCGGTTTACCCCTCCGCCCTCACCTCTGGTTCTCCTTTAACTCCTCTTCACTTCCCACTTTGCTATTGTGATGCCTCTCCTGGTCCTTACTGAGGAAGAAATCCTCCATTATAAAGTTATATTCACAAATAAATCCTCCACCTCTCGTCATTTCTAACCCCCGTCTTTTTACTTTATCATAAATCCTGTCTCTCCCCCTCCTCCTCGCCTCTTCTATTCTTTACCTGTCACCTAGATCTGTTCTCCCTATAGAGAGGTCTTGCGACTAGGGTATCAGAGCACCAGTGTCCCATAATGATGTTGCTTACCAGGGTTAGGGCTCCCCGTTAGGAAATGGTTTGCCTCCTGCTCCTGGGATGGGCCCTCTGAGAGATTCCTGTTTGCCCTGAGGACACCTGGGTCGGCTGCTGTGGTTGTGTTCTTGAGACAAAGCCCCACCATGTCTGGTGACATTCCTTCAGTTTAGATTTGTGCATTCCCAGGCAAGTACCCACGAGTTGCTTTAGAGCAAAGAGCTATCCGCAACGGTTTCTCCAGGCCCCTGTTAGCACTGTGATGCTGGGAAAGCCACCATCTTAGAATTCTGTCGCACAGCCTGCGTCTACCGTAAAAACACGCCTGCTCTGTGGGCACGTCCCTCATGTTAGAGCTGAAGATATGGGGGCACCTGGGACAGGCTGATCTCAACCCCTTCACATGATTATTCTTTAAACAGTTCTACTTTCCCCTGATGGGGATATGGAGAACTCGATTTTCTAAACTGTACGTGTGGGTATATAAGTACATGCACATGCACTTTTTTTCTTTTTTAACCATATCTTTATGCAGAAGTAATAAATTATATGTCCTTATACCCACATTTCAGTGTGCATCTTTTTGAAAGAATAGGACATTTGCTTACATAATAAATAATACCATATTATACCTAAAAATAATCAGCAGTCCTTTTCATCATTCTATACCCAGTTCATATTCATATTTCCCAGATTCTTCCAAAATGTCCTTTAGAGTCAGTCGATTTTAGGGCTACACATTGCATTTGGTTTTTATGTCCCTTAAGTCTCTTTTAACCTAGTAGAGACCTGCTTTGTATTTCACTGGCATGTTGAAAAGATTGACCTGGATTGGGCCTGATTGCTGCCTCAGAGCATGATTTAACTTTCTCTTCCATCTCTTGGATTTTCTACACACTGGAAGTTGCATTTAAAGACTTGATTAGATTCCAGTTAACCATTGTGAGTAGAATACACTTTAAGTGATGTCATACACTGGTTTACCCATCAGTGGTAAGTTAAGGTTCACCACAGTGTTAGGGCACTGACAGCCTCCATTATAAAGTTATAATATTTTCCTTCTGCCACCAAAAGCAATCTGTGTGGTGTTACTTTGTCATTGTGTAATCTCCAGTTCCCCATCAACTCTTCACCTGATCGTTTTAATTCCAATCAGTAAGTCTTATCTGGTTTAATAATTCCATTAGGATTTGTAAAAGAATGATTTTCTACTTTTATCATTTGGTCTTTGTTGGCATTCTTCTATGAAGTAGAAGGTTTTCTCCTCCACTGGTGCTATTCGCTCATCCTGAAATACATTTTCTACCAAAAGGTATATGTTTCAGTCTTTTCGTTACAGTAACTTGTTACATAGGCTAAATAGATGGTGACTGTATAACTTATCCAAACCAGGACATTTTGAGAAGGAAGGGGTTACTATTAATAATTGCAGTGAAATAGCAGGCATAAACTGGGAATCTCCTGGTCAAGCAGGGACATTTGGTCACCTTAGCTAAATGAAACCTAGGGAGGTGTTTTGTTTTTTTCCCCTTCGTTTTCTCTAGAAGACTCTTGTTTACTTTCAGGGAGTAGAACCAATCTATTCCTGCCAATTATGTAAGTTGTGTGTGGAAACCTGAGTTAGCTGACTCCATCCATGTTTCTGATCTCTAACCAGGATGTTTCAGCACTCTTTATATTATAGATCAGGGCCCAAGTAGCCTGGCTGGCCTGCCTTTAATCCCATTGTGCCGGGAGGCCAAGTATTAGAGTCACTTTATTCTTCCCCATCTTAGTCCCAGGCATTTTCCTTTTCCTTAGCCAGGAAAACCTTCCCAGCACAAAGATAAGACCAGTGGCTTTTTGGATTCACCCATTTGCTGCTGTGTTGCACATGTTCCTCCAGTGTGGTCCAGGGAATGCCCCGTGAACTGCGGGGATAGTACTGAGGAGGATGTAGGTCCCCTATCTTGAGCATCACTGATTCCCAGTACTGAATTCATTTTCAAAGAGTAACTCAAAATAATTCCTTTTTCTGCATTCAAGATAGTTGTTACCCCTTTTCCTTTCTGACTTTTGTGTACATTCCACTGGTGTGTCTTTTAGTATTTTATCCTGCCTCTGGTACTTCATGTGGAGGCATGTTGTTCTTTCTGTTTTTATAATTAAAATTTTAAAACTTTGTTGATATTCTGCACCTAATTTCTTATACGGTATCATCACCTTACAGAAATCTTTCTGAATTTAAGACCAGCCTCCCTGAGTACTGACTGTCTCTCTTGTGGTTCTTCAATTTAGTTTTAGGGAACATGTAGGTACCTAATCTCTAGCCGTGTGAGAATCCGTGCCTGCCATGTGCATCTGCTTAAAGTTTGCAGCTTAACAACAATTCTCTCCAGGACCCTGCTGGTTGTGAGAGTCAGTGTAGGCCACTTGCCAGGAATACTGAGAACAGAGGCCAAACATGCCTCTCTTCTTTTCTATCTGATGAGCTCCTATTTATCCTTCAAGACCCAATTCAGGAGTCACACCCTCTGAAAGTCTTGCCCAACACCAGAGATAGTGAGTCACTCTGTCACGTATCTTAACACTTGTACAAATCTCCTTTGTATCTGGTATCATGTTTACTGAAGTGTCTCTCTCCTCTGCCCACAGTGCCTAACATTGACGGCTCATGTTTGACCTTCACAAATGATTGTTCCATGAAATCATAGATGGGTAATTTCCACCGTTTCAGTGACCGTGATGTAGGCACTATCTGTCTTTGGCCATTATAGACGAACTATGAAGTTCCAGAGCTAAAGGCATTTAAGTCTTTTTTCCTGCTCTTTTTGAAGGTCTGGCATGTGGAAAGTTCTGTTATTAAAATAGCTGCCATTTACTGAACACTTCCTGTATGGTAGATTCTGTGCTTAGTCGTTTATATGCAAAACTGTAGATATTTCTTATTATCCCTATGAAACAGAGGAGTAAACAGGGTCTCGGAGAGGTTGAGTGACTTGTTCACGGTCACACAATTAGTAAGTGATAGGAGTAGGAACTGAAATCAGATTTGCTGCCTCCAGAGCCCAAGTTTTTAACCACTGTGAAATCCAGCCTCACAGAGGATGGATGGATGGATGGATGGATGGTTGAATGAATGAGAGAGAGAGGGAGAGAGATAATTGACAGTTGTTAGATATATAGATGATAGACTAATAGATAAAATAGCTGTGATTAGATAAATCACTTACCATGAAAGATACAAATTATTTATTAATCTTTATTAATGTTGCCTATAGGTAGTTCCGATTTACTGGAAACCACACCCAGCAGGGTTTTGATTATCATCCAGAAAATTTAGCCATGTTTAACAGTATATCAATTGTTCATACAACATAAAAGATATTCTAGGTCACACAGAATTGAGAAATATTATTTATTTTAGTCTACAGTCTTAACCCCTTTTCCCATACTCCATCCAATAACTTTTTACTGCAGTCAAACTAGAGCCAATACGAACACTAAAATGATTTGAGCTTTCCTTTTTCTACTTTGATTAGCCAACTTGCTGATCATAATAAACAATCAGATGGCTCAAAGGACAGGGACCACTGGTAGAAACAAGGAGATGGGAAATTCCAGACGACGGATAAGCAGTTTAGGATAAGTTTGCAATTGGCTTTAATTTGGCATAGTCTTCCAGTTCTATTTAATGAAAGACTAAAAAAGATGCTGGAGAGTTTTGTAGATTCCCTTATTACCCTTTTTGTTATTGATTAAAAAAAGTCTGAGGCCTCTGAATATCTTTAGATAAAGAGTACAATAAACAGATGGCTGTAGGTTTACTTTTTTTTTTTTTTTGGCTGGGGTTCACCACCTGCCTTAATAGACTGAGACATCAGGTCAAATGAGTTCACTGCCTACAGTAGCAAAAGCTCCCTGACATTAGCCAGAGAACACAAATCTCAATCAACGTGGCATATAGTGAGAAAAGTCCTCACACAGCAGGCTTTTGGCAAAAGACTGCTGTATCCTTGTTCACCTTCAGGGACCAGGTAATGCCTAGTCTTGCTTTACTGAAGTACCCTCCAAGGATTTCAGTAGATCAGACACCTTGAAATTTCCGCATGTTCCACAGCCCATGAATCCAAAGTACATGAAAATTGGCTTTGGGGCATAAGTCCAATTTGGAGTTTACTTCTAACTTCATGCTTAAATTTTTAATTTAATTTAAAAATGCACAAGGAATTTGAATGTTGGATTTTAAATGCAAAATGAATTTTCAGAGGTAGGTTAGCATATCCGCCTGCTTTGGGGCTGAATCCTTCTTGAAGAAGTACCTTGCTAAATTAGTTCCTGACTCATGAGCCAAATACTTGAACCTGGGCGTGTGTTATCTCTAACTCTCACAGCCATTCTAACTTTACTCATTATCTGACTATTAAAAAGAAGTGTAAGCCTACTGCAGGCTTTTGGAGGCAGACGAGACATTGTGTGGTGAGACCATTGGGTCAAAGTCCAGCCTTCAGTGGAATAGCGTCTGCCATTCCTCACCTGTGGAGCTTTTGACTACGTAAGTCTCACTGGCCTCAGACACTGGTGTCTGTTCTGTAATCTCTAAACTCTTTTCTAATTCTGAAATCCTTTGATTCTGTAATAGTAGAATGCCTTTATCTGAGAAACCATTACCCTATGCAGTCAAGTGGAAACCTGGTACCCCCCAAATTTACCTGGAAATATAATGAACAGAGAGATTATTCTCTATATAGTTAAATGACTAAAAATGCTGTCTTGAGCTCAGAAGAGGGTATTGATCTTGCATGTTTGCTCTTTTTTAAAGAGTGACAGTAATAACATGGAGTGGCCCTTTTTTTCACCCGCGTGACATATTTACTTCTATTTTTGTTTTCTTTTATCTAATGAGCCATATCTCCTAATAACCTTTATTTATTTATTTATTTATGGCTGCATTGGGTCTTCGTTGCTGCTCACAGGCTTTCTCTAGTTGCGGTGAGCGGGGGCTACTCTTCGTTGCAGTGCGCAGGCTTCTCATTGCGGTGGCTTCTCTTGTTGCGGAGCAAGGGCTCTAGGCATGCAGGTTTCAGTAGTTGTGGCTTGCGGACTCTAGAGTGCAGACTCAGTCGTTGTGGTGCAGGGGCTTAGGCGACATGTGGGATCTCCCCGGACCAGGGCTCGAACCCATGTCCCCTGCATTGGCAGGCGGATTCTTAACCACTGCGCCACCAGGGAAGTCCCTCTCCTAATAACCTTTTGCAAGAATAAAACATACCCTGTATTTGTCTTCCACAGTGAAGTCTGATGATTCCAAGACTTGGTCTCTAGTATTTCTTTTTCAGAATGCTTGGAGCTGTTAGAGGTGGTAAGACTTAACCACTGTAACCTTCATTACAGAGATGTAGTAGGGAAGGGGGTTTGCCTTGACACCTGCTCGTCATTCATTCACTCTGCTTGAAGGGCAAAGTGGATGTGGGAGACGCTTCACTCTGTCAGTTTGCTGCTTGCTCATATTTCAGCAGAATGTTTGCACGTTCAGTAGTTTGACCTCTTCTTTACAATCCTTCCCACAGTCTACTCAGGATGACATTGTACCCACATGAAACCAGGGGCGCTATTACTATAGAACAGGATTGGAAAACCCGCAGGCCAAACTCAACCTGCTGCCTGTCTTTATAAATTAAGTTTTGTTGGAACATAGCCAAGCCTATTTGTTTATGTGTTGCCCAAAGCTGGTTTTGTGCCCAGTGGCAGAGTTGAGTCATTGCAACAGACTGAATGGCCCACAAAGCCTAAAATACTTACTATCTGATTTCAAACCACCCCACCTCGCATAAAAAAGAAAAGAAAAAAATTGCAAGTCCCTCCCATGGAAGAAGACTGAATATTAAAAGGCAACTAGCACTCTGCTTCCACTTCTGCCATTTAGATAGACCCTACCTTAGGCCTCGGATGCTCTGAATCAACCCAGAGATTCATTTTTAGAGAACTGAGAGAACAGATGGCCTGCAGTCCCACAGCAGTACTCCATCAATAGCTCTTTGCACAACAAAACTTCAGATAGGAGGTGAGCGTCAGAGAGCTCTATAGACTGTGTTCCCTGGTAGTACCTCTAAATGCCGGGCACAGAATGTCCAGTACTAAAGATGGCATAAATGACCAGAAATGTTGACTGAGTAGATTTGGCTCTGAGAGTAAGGATTGTGTCTCATGTGGCTTGGCTTTTGCCCCCATTGTAGTGCCTGGTGCAGCTGGTTGAGAGTGTGATGGGATTTAACAGTCAGTGGAACCAAAGGTAGGGCTGACCGGCTTTTGAAAGGGGCCTAATAGAACTCGTACCTGACTGGGAGATGACCCCACCTCCAGTCTCAAGTGAGCCCAGGACACTTGCTTTCTGCATCGGGCCCGTTCCTTTATTTTCACTCCCCACCTGCCAAGCCCTCTTTGGACTCTTATGGGCTGACCCTGATGTTCTTCTTCATTAACACAATGGCTTCTTGATTTAAAGAATTGTGGTCTATGATTAGTTTAATGTGACCAGCTCCTCAGACCTGATCATCCTTGTTAAAATGAAAGTTCTGGTCCTACAGAAACAATATCCAAGTTAAGGAGACGTGACCGTGAGAGACCTGCTTTAGTCAGCGACCTTTTGCTCATGGCTGACTCTTGGCTACCATCACTGGGAGCTCTCTTCTGAGTCACATCTTTTCTGTGCTGTAAAATGGTTATTTTATAGCATGTTTATCGCCATTGCTAGAGCACGAGCTCCTTGAGGACAGGATTCACATCTTTTTTTTTTTTTTTTTTCCTTTGTGGTTCCCACCCAGTGCTATGCACAGTGCCTAGCTTTCAGTCAGGCTTTAAGAGAAAGTTGTTGAATGAATGAGGAACATAATAAAAGAATAAGTAAATTATGTTTCTTTGCTGATTTCTTCCCATCCCTCTTTTCTCCCCTCTTCTGCCTGTTCCAGTCCCATTCAGTCTGCACGCTGTAACTCATCCCCCACTTTTCTACACATTTCTCTAGTGACTGCAGTTCATAATCATCTCTCCCTTCTTAATGCATTCATAGTTAGCACCTCACAGTTTGGCACTTAATTATTTCTTAATAGATTCATCTGTGCTATCTTTGCTTCGCAGGTAGCCTGATGTCCCTAAAGGCAAAGAAAATATATATATTTTAAGTATTTTGTACCAGCTCCCTGTGCCAACCCCCCTCCCTCTCCAACACACACAGTGATTTGAATTGAACGTACAACAGATTTTCAATAAATATGTGTAAATTAATGAATTAAGCACTGTCATTACAGTTCAAGATGAGCAGACTAGAATAAAAAGTACCCTTCTGATGCTTCTGATACGTTTTAGAAGTATAAAAATTGTGTCAAACTTAGTCAACAGCTTTGAAAGTTAGCATATAAAAGATGAATAAATTAACAAAGCCAAACAGGCAAATTGAAAAAGGCCTCTTCCTCCCTTCCCTTTTCCTTCTCGATCTCTGTCTCTCACCCTCTTCTGTTGTTTTGTTGTTGTTTGTTGTTGTTGTTTAATATTTTAATTTTATTGGAGTGTAGTTGATTTACAGTGTTGGGTTAGTTTCAGGTGCACAGCAAAGTGATTCAGTTATACATATATTCTTTTTTAGATTCTTTTCTCATATGGGTTATCACAGAGCATTGAGTAGAGTTCCCTGTGCTATACAGTAGGTCCTTGTTGGTTATCTATCTTATATATGGTAGTGTGTGTATGTTCATCCCAAGCTCCTGATTTATCCCTCCCCCCTGTTGTTGTTTTGTTTTTGCTCTTAATTACAAGGTTAATTTGTTTTTTGGGCAACAGACTTGGGAATCTTTTGCTCTGACCCAAGCCTGGCGGTGGCCCTGGCCCTGGAGTCTGTCTGACACACACATAGGTGCCCCGCTCCTTCCCCACTTGACACTAGTGGTCTCTTTACGGTAGACATTCAGATCAACTATCCATATATAAGATACTGAAACTGTTTACTAGATGCAGTGATATAGGATCTTTTTACGAGCTATTTAATTTACTTTCAAAAATTCTGATTTTCTGGGTTGGTTTAGTTTATTGGCAAAGGACAATTTAAATGCATGATCTCTTCTGTTTTATCCCACAGAATATTCTCCCTGAGTAGCTTTCATAAACTGTGAGATTGTAGCCCCCCTGCTACCACTAAGTGATCGTGTTTTAAACCTGGAATTTTGTACTGAAAACAAATAATTTCTTATGAACAAATTCTCTGTAGTAAATGCTGCACCTCCTTGAACTCTGATCATGGTGTACCAGGTGTTAAAGAGGAAAAAGGAGAGTTGATTTGCCCTCCACAGAGCGAGCTCTTAAGGAGATGGAAGTGTTTGTATAATGAGTAATCGGAAATCTCGTGCAGCTAACGCACCTAACCAGGTTACCAGCCAGGCTCATCTGAGCAGTGGGCTCCACCAGAGGAGGGAGGGACTTAGTTGGGTCTTGGCATCAAAACCTGTACTTGACTCTCCCCTCAGGACGGCAGTTTTGCAGAACTGTTACTTTCACTTTTTTTTTTTTTTAAGTTCACTTTGACAATGTCTTGTATTTTTTTCCTTTGAATCCTTGTGGTCACATAGAAACTGCACAGTAACCGTAAGTTTCTAGTTTCTCCTTAGCTTCCACTGCTTTTGACAGTGTCAAATAAGATCTCAGGCATGATCTAGCTTTCACATCCCCCAAGACTTCTCCTCTTACAAGGAGGTCTTCTTAATTTTTTTAATGAAGTCGACCTAGTTTTTCTAACCTTCTTTTCAATAATAAAAAATGTGAAATTCTACCCAGAGTCATTTTCTGTGCTAGAACTTCATCTTAATATCTGACTTGAACTGCAGCTCTCTTATATTGATAAATACAGCCTCTAGATAAGAGGCTCTTACACAGGAGTTGAAGAACCCCAGCATACACCCCATAGTGTGTTACATTAAATGCTCCAAGGTGCTGTATTCAGTCATCTTACTATGTTTGGTTGGATTTAGAACAAATGTCAGAGATTTCTTTTTCCACTTATCACCCACGGGTGCTTTCCCCCTTTTGGTATAATTGCTAAGGCTTGTATGCCTAATACGTGTATTAATTTTTTTTAACCCCGGCTGTAATATGATACTGTTTACTTGCTGAGTCATCTCTAAATTTTATTCGTGTTTCCTTCATTAAAAAAAAAAAAAACCCACTTGATTCTAATTTCTATGTTATTCTTGGCTTAGATTTCAATTACCCTTCCAGTCATAGGTAGTAGGGCTTTTTCTTTTTACTTCTAAAAAGATCTAAGAAAATAAGTTCTCATTACATGTCAGATTGGAGCATAAATTAAATTTGAAGGTCAACTCAAATCTGTTACTGACAAACTACTGCCAAAAACTAAGGAACAATTGAAATCTCTTTTTAAAACATTCAAAAGAGAAATGCCATATTTAGTTTGATTAGAGCATATTGTTTTAGTGACATTCAAGCTTATCGCATATATTTTTAATCATTTAAAGTAATGGATTATAGCCCATTTCTGAATTTCTTATTTTTTCTGCAGCCAGATGTGATACTGAAGTTAAATGTATAAAGACTTTAGCAGTTACAAGGTGTAGTTATAAACGAATGGACATGATTTCCTTGTCTTTCTTACAAATCAGTCATGCTAGAGAAGGATGTTTTGTGGATAATCACCAAGGATTAGAGACAGTTCAAACAAGTTCCCAGAAAATGGCCCTTTCCAAAATATACAAGCATTCATTCCTTCCCTAATAAACTCCCCTGTTTCTCCTCTTCATATAACACCCTTTTTTCCTACAAGTTAGTAAACTGATTGCAGGCAGGGATCATATCCTGGGAATTTTCATTTCCTTAGCACCTACCAGAATGTCATGATCAAGATGGTTGTTGAATTTCAGATGACCCTGCATTTTTTTCATGGTAGGAAAGGAATTATGGAAATTTTACTAGTCTTTTTGTCGGCTTCCTTTTCCCTGAAAACCATCAGAAACCTGTTTCTTCCATTAAAGATATTGTGTCACAATTGTTTGTTAATAAGGGACCGCTCCCTCTGTTTGCCCTGGATTAGAGTGAATTCCAAGGCCTGAAAGCTTGATACTGACAGGCATAAAACGGATGTACAAATTATATCATTTTGTGGCCAGGACCTAAAGAAGAGCAGGAAGCGCATCTACTAAATGAAATTAAATGGATACTGCCTTTCCTTTCTGTATTGTCTTTATATTCGTCAGAGGCATTTGAATTCAGAATTTAGGTCTTACATAATGCGGGCCAGTAATAGCCCGGAGAAGTAGCTATGTAAAGATGGGTATCTAACAACCCCCATACTCTGTTGTTTTCTCCTAGAAGGTGTAACCTGCCTTTCTAACCACTACAGTGTTTTCCATAAAATAGTTTTAGTTTGGGTCCCATGTTAAGCATCTGCTGTGTTCCAGGCCCTTGGTTGAGTGTCGGTGACCAGCCTTGGACAAAGGGAGTCATGGTCCTTGACCCCATGGAGTGTGAGAGCCCTAACTGGGCAAATGTCTGTGGGAAAATATTGAGGTTTTTTGGGTTTTTTTAGTCAATTATGAAGTTATCAATTATTGAAAGTCTCAAAGCAATGACAAATCATTAAATTCCCTTGAATGGATTAGAGTAAGATGAGTTTGACTAAACCCATTTTCAAGCACAATCTTAAATAAGTCTTCACTCCTAGACAGTTAAATAAGTCCTGTGTGTACCATGGAGCTTTCTCTCTCTGACATCAGGAGAGAGCTACTGCCAGCCACTTGTTATACATACATTGCCTTGGAAATGTACCTTGTGCCTGTCACCATAGCAGCACCCTGAGAATGACCTCAGCAGCCACTCAAAATCATTCCTACAAGACAAATTATAACTATAATTAACTCTGAATTTACTCTGCAATATAAATTGTTCAGACCTCAGTGTTTTTTAGTTAAAGGTTAAATGAATGGAGTAATCCAACATGAACCCATCCACCCCCTATATTCCACCAGCGTTTTTCCCCCAAATATGAGGTGCTTCAGTGGAAAGTACAATTCAGTTAAGAGATTATTCCATCATTACTTCTTCTCAGAATATGACAAGAATCAACAAATGAGGATATGCTAGTCTTATCATGCTAGAACTCCATTTCTAAGGCAGTAGAGTGGCCTTTTTCCCTAAGCAAATGTGAAATGCAGAAAGTGCTGTGAGTCCCTCCAAGTCCTGAAGCCCAGAGTGAGGGGGCCACGTGGGGTTGGTGCTTGTGCAGGCAGAAGCTCTCCACACTGGCCTCTCTTTGGCAGTGAAAGATGCTAGTCTAGGTGGCCTGCACGTTTTACCTGTTTCTCAAATTATCTGCAACAGGTCTTCAGTTTTGGGTAGCTTTTGAGCCGCCCAGACCTTCCTGTAGGAGAAAATAGATTGTGTGTCTTTTGTTTGATTGGGGGGGTTTGTTGTTGTTCTGTTTTGTTTTTCTAGTCTTGTTTTGGGGTGTTCTAGGTTTGGTTTGGTTTGGTTCCGGTTCTAGATAATGTATGTTTCAACTAGCAGACCTTGATAACAAGTTCTTTTCCGGTTTTTTCTTTTGTTAAACTAGATCAGTTTAACTTTTTTACTCCAAGTGAAGTGGGCCTTTCTCTCCACCATCCAACTAAAACAAAACAACAAGAATGTCAATCAAGAAGTGCAGTTCACTTTCCAGTAAATTGTAAATGTATGAGGATCTTTAATGGCCATTTCCTTGCCTTGAAATATGTTGAAACCTGGGCAATGAACAGACAGAACAGAGCCTAGCTAGCAGCAAGTGCCCAGTATAGGTTAATTGTTACGTTGCCGTTATTACTGTCTGAACTATGCTTACATTGAAAAGGAGCAAAAGAAAGATGAAGGGGGAAAATATTCTTGCACGTATGAATGCTTCAGATATTCAGCTAATGTCTCAGTAGTGCCCGGCGTTCACAGAGAGAAACCACTGACAGTATTTTTAGGACAGCCTCTAAACTCGTATCAGTGGCTTTCAGTCGCAGGTGTATATCCTGATTCTGTGTTACTCCATCGTGTTTTTCCCAGAGCTCGGTTCACCCTTCTGAATTGGAGAGAGACTAGCAAGGTTCTCACGTGCAGTGTGACAGGGACTCTCCCACTTCATGTGCTGGTTCTTTAAATTTTCCTGTGCAAGGACACATGTTTAAAAATGAAGTGGCAACAAGTAATCTGTTGAGTTCATCTTCAAGAAACAGATCAACAAACAGAAAACCACGATTTCTCTTCCCACAAGAACACAGTAGCACCTTGTGTCCAAGACTTAGCCACCTTCTGTTCTGACCTCTGGATTGGGTGAAGTGAGTAGAAGTGGTTTACTGGGCAGCCTATTTCCAAACAAGCTTGCCAATGTGAATTGGAAGTTCTCTGATTCCTCTGAATTAAATTTTTGTATACAGTAGTAAAAATAAATGATGATCTTGCAGATTTCAAAATGTACATTGATTTCGATTTTTTCAAATCAAAGAGCTCATAAATCAAAAAACTCCATCTATACAGAGTACCCAGTTGATTTTGCATTTATGGAGTCATGAGCTGGTTTATCTGTAGGATGAGATATAGGCCAACACCCAGAACATGGGCTTGTTAACCCCATCAGGCAACTCCCAGACCATGCCAAGATATTCAATAAAATTTTGGAGTCCAGTCCATTTTTACATTTCCTTCCTGCCT
Source organism: Eubalaena glacialis (assembly GCF_028564815.1). Classification (NCBI taxonomy): domain Eukaryota; kingdom Metazoa; phylum Chordata; class Mammalia; order Artiodactyla; family Balaenidae; genus Eubalaena; species Eubalaena glacialis. The sequence goes on from NC_083724.1 coordinate 43,472,250, forward strand.
CTCAAGCCCATATTCTCCCAGCCTCTCCCTCTTTTTGTCCCCCAGCCACTTTTATAATAATTAAAGATATCATGCTGGTTTCTATCAGCCAGTAGAGAGCTAATTGCCAGCTAAAGAATCATTGATGTGTTTGGGACAAGGCCACTAGAATACTAATTATAGTTGCTTTGTATTAGGAATTTCCAGACTAATATTGTACTTTTTTGTCTTAAAGAATTGATACAGCTCCAAAAAGGCAGTAATTTCTTTCTTTGTTAAAGTCAGACGTAGCTGTACTATTTTATGATCCCATGAATCTTAGAGACTTAAATTTTCTTTCAATACTCAATTTCAAATTTAACAGTATCATTGATATGGAAACACCACTAGTAAGAAGGATATTTAAATAATGCTAAAACTAAATCTCAGCATGGGAAATCATCCATCCATTCAGCAAATAATCGTTAAGTACTATTTGCCCGGCGCTCTTTTAGGTACTAAGGCGGGAATACCAGGGCGAGACAGTCTTTATCCTGGGTAAGTCACGTCACCTGAGTGTTTGTGCTCTTGCTGAGTTACGCTCCACACCAGACATTCCCTGTTACGTGTCTCAGAACTCACTGTCTCTTGTCTGTGGGCATAAAGGAGTTGAAGATCTAATCTCTTCCAAGTCTATAATGGTTCTACCTTTTCTTTAAATCTTATTCACACGTTAGTTACTTTCTGTATGTACTTTGCAGTTGTATGTTTTGAAATGATATCTGTGCTCCATCCCTTCCAGGGCCAAAGGGAACATAGTGACTCTTTGAAATCCTGAGGATGCCATGCAGAACAGTCATTTTTACCTGTTTGTCATCAGTTATATCAAGTTATGTCATTCTTAAAGTTGTAAATTATTTTTGCAATTTGAGAGAATGGAAAGTGAATGGAATATAACACTTTTGAAATGATAAAATTATACTGATGGAGAACATATGTGTGGTTGCCAGGGGTTAGGATTGGGATGGGTAGCACACAGAAGTTTCTTTTTGCTAACAGAACAATTCTGTATCCTGATTGCGGTGGTGATTGCACGAATCTCTACATGTAATAAAATTTCATAGAAGTATACACCCCCAAAAATGTGTGTGTGTGTGTAAAAATTGGTGAAATCCACATAAGGTCTGTAGTTTAGTTAATAGTATTGATCAGTGTCAAATTCCTGGTTTTGATAATATACTATGGTCACATAAGATGTTATCATTGGGGGAAATTAGGTGAAGGGCACAGGGGAATTCTCTGTAATATTTTTGCAGCTTCTTGTGAGTCTATAATTATTTCACAATAAAAAGCTTTTTTTTTTAATGGAGAAGTGTCATATAAGCAGATAAATTTAAAGTTTGTGATGAGTCTATACACTGGGAATATCCGGCCTTCGGTATCGTTGCCTCAGTAACTAGAAATCTCGTGGCTTCACATTAATTGTGAATGACTTAGGCTTTGGACAGAGTTTAGGACATGGTATGCTGCTGTTTTATAAGGAAATACATTCCAGGAAAAGGCTCTGATGTTCTGTAAAAAGGCAAAAAAATGCATCCTGACCTTCTGTGTAGCTCTGTTATCTGTTTGTTTATACAAATAACATTTGTATAAATAATTCAAAAACTATTTGCTTTAAACTCCTGCTTACCCACCAGACCTGCTAAACAAGTAGAGGGGAGGAGACTCATTTAATTCTTTTCTTCTCCCCCTTTATGTTCTGTCAGGGTTCTATTTGACAGTAAGAGAAGAAAAGAGAAATACTGGGAACCAGGTCATCCATAGATGGACAACCTTGCTCTGACTAACAGAAGGTTGACTGTATCTTTCACTTCCCAAGCTACTCTACCACTTTCTGATATTTTTCTTCCTTCTCTCCACTTCTGTCTTAGGATTCATTGTTGTCCTTCCTTTTCCATCAGCAGGTCTGGTGTGACGGTGTCACTGACGCTCTCCTGTGTCTTCCCTCCTCCAGCTATCTTAATGACTTGGACCGCGTTGCCGACCCTGCCTACCTGCCTACGCAGCAAGATGTGCTCAGAGTTCGAGTCCCCACCACAGGGATCATCGAATACCCCTTTGACTTACAAAGTGTCATTTTCAGGTAGTACCTGAGTCCGTAAAATCCACTTCCCAGCTCTTCTGCCTTGAGCACATTTTGTGAACTCTATGAATATTGAAACCATGTGTAGACTTTAAAACAATATCACCTTTATAACAATTATTATCATTGGAGACACAAATGAAATAATGTGTCCCTGAAAGAGGAAGCAGAGGAAAGATGTATGGGCAGGTTTCTTATTTCAGGTTAAACCACTGAGAAATCAGTGAATAGTTTGCTGGTGGTTAAAAGTTACTCAAACATTGGTCCAGACTAAAACTGGTTGGGAATCATTTTAACTATGAGGTCAGTGTTTGTACATTGTACAAACTGTATTTTTACATGTAAAACATGTACATGTAAAAACTGTATTTTTACATTTGTATAAGATATAAATTATCTTATAACCCTATTAATAACAGAAATTACAAGTTGTCAGAAGCTTTCATGTTGTTTCCTCCAGGTCCTCTGGTACCAAGGTAGAATTTTTCAGTAGCAATAAGAATACGGGCTGTTTTGTACTCCTAAAATGAGTTGCCTGAAAAATTTAAAAATACATGGTTTTGGAAATGGATTGATTAACCTAGTCTAAATTTACATAGGAAAATAGAATGAAAGTTTATTACTTTCTCCCTTGCTGCTGCTATTCTTTCTGGGTAATACTTCAGCTGAAGTAGTCTAATTTTTTTTAAGATGAGAAAAAATAAACAAGACTGATGTACTTTCATTTAATCTCTTACTACACAATCACTTAGACGTACTTTTAGTTAGAATACAAACCACATGGTACATGGAGAAATGAGGCCATATGAATATGTCTTCGGGTACAGAGAGTTGAGCTCCTTGGGAGAGCCACCCATTTAAGACAACTACGTACAATACGGGGTTGTGAAGTGGAAATTAATGTAACTCCTGTGATGTAACTCTGCCATGTGACCCTGATGGGCAGGCCCTCCATCATTCCCTGCAAAGCACTGTGTGTTTCATTCTAATCAATCTCTGCAGCTGTGGTTACATCTGGCTGCCATACGCTACTCTAATAGACATAGCCATAAAGAGGGTGACACTTTGGAAATAATTTCTGAGCCTCGTTTTTTTCATCAATAAAATGGTTACATTAGATGATCACCAAGGCTCCCTATAGCTCCAGCATTCTGGATTAAGTTTTGAGTTCATTGCGTTTAGAGATCTTTAATTTGAGACACCAAATTTCCTTCTGCTTATAACCATGTTAGAATATTTTCAGAAAACATAGAGCATTTCATGGAGATTTCATCTCCTTTTTGCTTTACGATTAGTGAAATCTGAAACCAGGTTACTATTACACCTTGGGTTTTTTCCCTACATTTTGGGCACTAGCTTTTAAAGGACATTATTTGGCACTTCAGTAAAAGTAATGACGTAGAAGAATAATTTCTTGCTACCATCAAAAACATCTTATAGGGTTTAGCATGACAGGATTTCATGGAATGAGGATTTTATATTATAAATGAACATATTATTGACTTGACATTAGAGAAGAGCTAGCATTTTAATATTTCTAAAGACCTAAGAATTCTAGTTTTGATGTCTGTAGTTCATAGGTCTCCCTGGATCCATTGTTTTGCCCCTCAGATATCTCTTTCATAGGAAACTTTTTAAAGCAGTCACGGGAAGATTCTTGATTTCTTAGTTTAGGTTTGATCCTTAGAGGCAGGAAAATACCAGGAACAACTGCAGTTTTCAACAAACACTTAAAGAGCCCTACTCTCAAACTTTTATACCTAAAACTCTCATTTTCTGAAAATATTTTATCTTGTAAACATTGTGCACATTTTAGTCAAGTTATGGATTCAACAATTTGAGGAAACTTGGATTCATTACCAAGTTCTGCTAGATATTTTCTGTATACACTAGCACTCAAATTAATTGATGCCAGTGTTGATTCCTGAGCACAGAATTGATGTGTAAAAACAAGTCCTTGATATAGTTCAAATGGTGGCCTCTTATAGCATCTTGATGTTTTATACATACCACTTCTAGCAGTTTAGCAGGTTGACTTGTGCATAAGGCTAATTGCACCATGTTACCCAACATGATTGGACTGTCCCAAATTATTGTCAATATTGGAAAGAAAAAACAGCCCCAAAAGCTTACCTTCCTGATGAAGATCAGTGGGGTTTTGTTTGCATTTAGTTGAAGCATTACACACCCATGTTGAAATACATGGCATCTTACATCTTTTAAATGCATTTGTAGTCATTCCTAGCTTCCTTGAGAAATACGTGAGGATCTTCATTCTCATTTTATAGGAAAAGAAACTGAAGTCAGTATTTGCCATTAGAGCTGAACACAAATAAAACTCATTTTGTTTCTGACTCTTCTGTGCTTGATTAAATAAAACAGCCTTTTTCCTTGGCTTGGCACAGGATTTTTTTTTTTTTTTTTTTACAGAATTATAATTTTTATACATATCAGGTAACTTTCTAATAAGTGCAATGAGTTATTACCCAGAATGTCTTGACTTTGATTGTTAGGTAACAGAAAATTAGTGGATGTTCAATAAGTGTTAATTGGATTGGTTTTGATGACCATTCTCTTTAGAGAGTAGGTTTCCTAAGTTTGTAAGTAAAGCTATATTTATATTGATATTTTTTTATGTGCTATTAATATGAATATTATTAACCTTGCAGAATGGTCGATGTAGGGGGCCAAAGGTCAGAGAGAAGAAAATGGATACACTGCTTTGAAAATGTCACCTCTATCATGTTTCTAGTAGCGCTTAGTGAATATGATCAAGTTCTCGTGGAGTCAGACAATGAGGTGAGTGCTCTGTGGACAGGCAATGGATTCTCATTTTAACATCTGACACAAATAAATGATAGGGTGTGGGGTAAACTGACTTCATTGCTTTCTTGACTACTGATTTGGGAATTTTTTAAAATAACCCTGTGGTACCACGTGGTATACTCGGAACAGTAAGATGTTTGAGCAGGTCTGTGTGTTCAGGTCTAATTGGACCCTATGTGATACTTTTAACACTACGCAGAGGCTCTGAAAATGAAAATAACAAGGAAATCCCTAGGCTAATTGTCACATTATTTTATAGCCTTCTTCCTACAGGATGGAGTTGGGAGTGTTGGAGTGAGTCAGCCTGTTTTGTTCTGTTTTCATTTTGTTTAAATCGTTGTTTGTATGAGGGGTGGGTCCCAAAGAGTACTCAAAACCTCTCTTGGCAAATGTGAATGACTTTGCAGCTGGGCTCTAAATCAGTTTGTTCTGGAGCCAAGAAGTGTCCTAGTGATGTGACCTTTCTGCTCTTATAGAATTCTATAGGCTACTGCATAACTTTGTCTCTACTAAGCACTGGGTGATTGAAAAAGCATCCTTGATATGCCTGTCTGGAGAACTGATTCAGTGTTGTCATCTCCTCCCTATTGCATGAAATCCTAACAAGTATAAATATGGATTTTTAGGACAATAAAGGCTCCCTGGTGAGTCAGAGTTGATTGTGGAGGATGATTAAGGGGCACAGAAAACCGTGACTTTGATCTGGAGTTCGGTGTATATTGGGAGAATGGAGAAGACACCATTGTTATACTGTTAGAGGCAGAGTTTGCAGACTGACATGCCAATAGTAGATATTAAATTTCCTCCTAATAGGGTAGAAAATAAAGAGACGGAAGTGAGTATCCCCAATAGCTGATTAAAATAAGATCTGGCATATTAAAATGTACTTCTAATTTTATACAGTTTTTTTGGTACATAAGAATTCTGGCTTCTTGGTCCTTTTAAATATTTTATTTTTCTGCAGGTATTAATATCTCTTAAAATACGTATCCAGTCCTACATAGCATTTTTTTTGTATGTAGGATTGATGAAGAGTTATGAACCAATATCCCATATAGAGCTGAGTTACCTATTCATACATTTCAAATGTTTCCTGGGTTACAAGTATATGGGCTTTTGAACCAATCAAAGAAGTTCTTTTTTTTGTTGTTCATGTATATCTTGCTATTTAAGGGACTTCTTTTTAACAATGAGGTTTATCAGCCATTTGCCCTCTGTAGCCATAATGCAAAGTGCCTGAAAAGCATGCTAAGATATATGAGAATCAGTTATCACACTTTGAGTTAAGCAGTTACCATCACAATTTGAGCTATGATATCTCTATATGTATTTTTATTTTTATATCTGTTAGTTGTTCCATAATCTTTGGGTATAGTATTTTAAACATACTACATATCTTGGAAGCATATGACAACATTTTTTATTTCTTTGAATGTTGAATCAAGACAAAAAATATTTTGAGCGCTCATCTACTATGTGCTGGATACCAGGGTATCTAAAGAGATACAGAAATGGAAAAAAAAAATCAACATTGTCCTAAAGGACCTCATAAAAGAGGGATGTTTTTGTCAAAATAGAGAGTCCGAGAGAAGGAAGGCCTTAGTTATAAAGGTCATCATTTCTTTTCTTTAGTTTGCTGTCCAGTGAAATAAAATTTAAGACATTTTCAACTGCACAGAAGACGTAAGACGCATGCATAATTTTATTTCTCATGTCACTGTTTACATATAGCTAGAGGAAAACAAGTGTTTATCAATACACATTTTATATGAAATAAATGCATTCTATTTATAAAGAAATATATTTTGTGATTTAATGCTAATCAGTTTACCACTTTAAAATTTGCAACTCATCAGCTAATTCTAGCACATAAATCCAGTTAAAGTTTCCACAGAATGAAAGTTTCCACAGTAACTCGCCATTCAATGTATAAGCAGTACACACATCTAAAAATACATCAGTTTCTTTGATTCCTGTGGTGATGCCTTATGCTACAAATTAAAATAATAACTCTATTATTGTTCATTAGGACTCCCTAACCACTTGTGAATATTTTTAAAGCCTACCTTGTAATTTTATGGTGTTCTTTTCAGATATCAGGTCAAGCCTGATGGTAGTATTGGAAATGATCTTAAACATAATAAGAAAAAAATACTGTTCATTAATTTCTTCATCCATGTTAGCCATAGTCATCACTGTTGGTAATTAGGAAACACTGTCAAAAGTATTTTTTAATGTCAGGATGTAGTCCATTATTCTTTTTTATTTTCCAGTTATAGTAATATATGAAAATGTCATTGCCTCTCTACTTTCTTAAATCATTTAAAAAACTCAGAACTATAGAATTCTACTTTCCCCACATTTTCAGGGTTTGGTGAGACAAAGCTGGAATAGACTCCTAAAACATTTTGTTCTTGGTTTTGAAATCTGATGTTCATAACTTTAATCCAAAGCAGACTTTGTTGTACTTCCCTTGATATATATTCGTGAGAAAAACCTGGAAATGGATACTGACAATCTCTCTTTTATCTTGGGGAACTGTGGAAAATACATTGCAGACCACAAGCAAAAGCAGCTAAGGGAAGTATTTTATTTTAGATTATTGCTTTGGCTTTTATTATGTATTAATCTTCAAAATTTTTATGTAGATGTGCTTTTGTCTGTCTAGATTCTCAGCCTCCCAAGAGTTTGGGGAATGAATTTCTATCTTTATTTTTTTTCCGCCAAAGAAGGAAATATGTTATCAAATAGTGGGTGAGCATAATCAGGGTTGTAGAGCTGCGTTGACTTACATATTCCTTTTGCTGTCTTGGTTTCCCTTTGATGGCACACCAGCACAGAGCCAGTTACTCTGCTGTAATTCTTTCATGCGTACATTATTTCAGTACCCCTGAAAGCCCAGAGCACACAATAAGGCATTCACATAACATATTTCAGCTCATCAGTGTGTATCCAGATTCTGTCTTTTAGTCCTTGTTTTTTGTGGTTCTCTGTTACATGAGTATCTGAGCACTAATACAAAGTTGTTTCTCAGATATTGACTCAGGGACTGTCTTACAGACCAAGCTTTTTATAGAATCCCAAAGACTTAGGCCCCTTTTCTCCGATGCTTCCTTTTTGAATGTATGCTTCTAACTTATATTAATTCTTTTGAAATGGTCACAACCAATTAGGTTTTAGTTTTATTAAAATATCGAGATAGTTCCCTGTACCCCAGGTCCTCCTTTGAACCAAGATGGATTCCCATAAACATTTATCCTTCAAATCTGATTCTTGGAGTTGCTCAATTGATTTAAAAAAGAATAGTAAAAGGAGAGAGTAGACATTTATAATACCTTAGCGCTTTATGCCTATTCAAAACTTGTTTAAACCATTACTTATTTGAATCTCACCAGCTGACCTCCCGTGAAGTGAGAAGATAGGTTTGCTGAGGATACAAGAATGGAGAGATTAAGGCCCATGGCCCAGGTCACTCAGGGCCCCCATTCCTCCCCTTCTAGACCAGCTTTCTTTCCACTGCTTCACAGTGTCTTCCAGAAGTTAGGGATAAACTCAGAGGAAAAGCAAGAGGAGCTGTGAAAGGTGGCCAAGAACATAGAGGTAGAATGAAAATCCTGACCCTGCAGGAGTTGAAACCCCTCTTCTCCACCTCTAAACTCTTGTTATACTCACATGAGACCAGCCAGAGATCCTTTACCAGTAATTCAGAGTTTCTGTATTGCTCTTGTGATTTTAAACTATCTTAAAACAAATAATCAAAAATATGCATTTCCTTCAGATATTTCTGCTCTACTAAGTTTTAAAATGAAGCCATTTTGAAGTTATTCAGCTGCAACCAGAGTCTGAACATTTTCTTTAAAAGTGTGAAGCATGTACTTTGTTCTGCTCTAAAAACTTCAAGTGAAATTTGGGAATTTTTTTTTCAGGTAAAATTCAGCTCTAGGGGGAGGAAACTGACTAAAAATTGAGGAGAAGAAATTTGAACTCCAAAAGTAAGAGCTTAGGTTAAGATATCCGGTCTCAATGGGATTGGTTCTAGCCCTCCTTTATCGACTCTTAAATTATGAAATCAGAAGCTACATCTTGCCCCTCAGTCTTTAGTATACGACTCAGAGTCATGGCCTGATTAACAAGAATATTCCTGAAAGACGCCCTACTTTTTTTATATTTAACCCCTTTCCCATTTCCTCATTCCTTTGTTCATTTTCAGCCACTTGTTTCTTTTCTAAACTCCTTCCCACACCCTTTTCATTTGCTAGCATTTCTGTTTGCTCATTATTTTACTCCTCCTTAATTGCTTTGTTCTCAAGGCTTGAAGGAAGCCAGAAGGAAGTATTCTGATCACCCTTCATGAGTCTGAACCAGAGACCTGCACTTAGTACTGGTAAGGGTGTGGGGAAGCAGACACACAGGGACACCTTATATGTGAATGTATATTGGAAATCTTTTAAAGACTATATGGAACCCATATTAGCGTAATCTATGCAATAGTTTTTTTTAAAAGATGAATTATATGAAAAAGATTGCAAAATAGTATATTTGGTATAATCTGATTTCTGTAATCACAACAAATTACATATATATAATTATTATAGGGAAGGTTATTAGCACACCCACCCCCCCCAAAAAAAAAGAAAATGGAAGATTTTCTACCAAGACCAAAGTGTAAAGCGTGATTGTCATTGTTGCTAGGTGATGGCATTACAAATAAGTGAAATGATAATTTTTTTAAGTAAAATAAAGTAAGACTTCAGACTGGAACTTTAGCTCTGCTGTTTACCAACTTTGTCCATTTTTCTTTTGAATTTTCCATCTTTTTTTTTTTTACTGATTTGTGGGAGTTCCTTACACTCTTGGATGTGAACCTTTTGTCATGTGTACTGCAAACATCTTCTTCCACTTTGTAGCTTGCCATTTATTCTCTTAATGGTGCCTTTTGATCTATAGAAGTTTTAAATTTTAATATAATAGAAATGTATCAGATTTTTCCTTTATATTATATGCCTCCGTGTGTGTGTGTGTACATAATCACATACACACAGTAGGATAAAATAGATCACCTGAAAAATGTGGATGAAAGGACAGTAAGGATTGGAGAGTGAGATGAAGAATTAAAATACAAATCAGGCAATCAGGTACCTTTCCTAGTGGTAGTCCATAGATTTAGTCAAGCGTCTCTTAGCAACCAATAAAAGGAAGTAACCATGGTCTGTTACAAGGTTCACTGTGTCTATATAAAAAGAAAAAGTTAGCTTCTCCTGGTACTGGGCCTTCCAAGTGACTATTCCTTCAACTTTGTACAGAGATGCTGCAGGAGGTAGTAAGTTATATCCGTGATGGTTCCCCTCCAGGAAGCCAAATATCAGAATCACAAGGCCTGTTTCTTAAGCTTCCTTCAGTGTAAGTTGGTGCCATAGTATCAAAGTTTGTGATGGGCCAGTAACATGGGGTCTAAACCCACAGCTTGATGTAAGAATAAAACTGAGAATAGCTAGGGAAGTGGATTTTGTTTACCTTTGTTTTTATAAACTATTTCAGTGATACAAGAGACTATAAAATTATAGAGAACTTGAAATTTTTGACATATTTGCTTTAAATCTTTATTTTCACAGAAATAAAATGGTATAGATACAATCAAAGTCCTTGTGTAAACTTCCCTGATTCATTTTTCTCCCTCCCCAGAAGAAGCCACTGGCCTCAAGTTAACATTTATCATTCCTAAGCATATTTTTTTCATGTTTTTACTATATATGTGTTGATAATGAATATGTAATATTGGATTTTAAATAGTATGCATGATTATAAATTTTATTATTATAAAATGATTTTATTTTGCATTTTGTCCTTTTTTTTAATTCAACATTGTTTTAGAGATTTTTTTCATGTTGCAACACATCGCTCTAATTCATTTATTTAGATCACCGTCTCATTCCATTATGTGAATATGCCCTACCATGTTTCATCTCAGCCAGCCAGGTTGTTTGTAATATGGATCACCTTTTCCTACCCTTGCCTGTTCTCTCCCTCACCCCAATCCCCAGTGGAGTTGTCTCTTTTTTCAGTTGATACATACGCAGTTTTAAGTAGTCTGGTTATTACTGTTTGCTGGTTATACATATAGAACTTATTGGTGTGTGGTTTGTCCTTCCACTTTATCTTATAGAAGAGTTTTAATCTTAATGTGGTCAGCTCACTCATTGCCTTTATTGGTTGTATTGTATTTTCTTCAGGAATTACTTTTATTCCATCGAATATGAAGATACATCCCGTAATTTCTATTAAAACTTACAAGGTTTTTGCTTTTCCTAGGTTTTTTATACACCTGTAATTGATTTCTGTGTGTGATAGGAAGTAAAGATTTAATATATTCTTGCCATATTTCTGTTCAGTTGATCCAATACCATGCATTGAATAATAAATCCGTCATCCATCTCCACTGATGTTTTCTTACCTTTTTAATTATGAAAGATATATGAAAAGTACACAAATACAAAAAACGTACAGAGCATTGGTTTATCACAAAGCATCTGTGCGTCCAAAACTCCTGTCAAGAAATAAAACATTGTAAGACCACTGAAGCCCTGCTAGTGCCCCTCCCCAAGCAAGTAACCACAGTTCTGTAAGGTGATCACTCTTTGCTTTTCTCTTTAGTTTTAATGCTTAACTGTGCATTCCTGAACACTATAGTTTTTACTGGTGTTTAACTGTTACACAAAGGGAATCAAATAGTGTGTTTTTTGACCTTTAAAAGCAGTATGCTATTTATATAAACTTTGGTGTCTGGCTTCTTTTGCTCAGTGTTACGTTTGCAAGGTATATGTATTTTATATAACTCATTCATTTACATTGCCATATAGTATTCTGCTGCCTAAAAATACCACAATTTGTTTATCTATTTTACTAAGTATAGACTTTTCATGTATTTCCAGTATGGGAATATTACAAATAACGTTTCCGTGAATATTCATGTAAAGGTCCCTTGATGTACCTGGCTTTACATTTGTGTTGGCTGTATACCTAGGAGTAGAATTGCAGGTACATAGGGAATACATATCTTCAACTTTAGTAGATAAGGTGAAAGTATTTTCCAAAGTGAATGAACCAATTTACAGTCCTGCCAGCCATGTCAGAAAGTTCCTGTCACTTCCCATCTTTGCCAACCCTTGGTATTGTCAGTCTTTTTCATGTTAGCCCTTTTGGTGGCTAGAGAGCTGAGCTGCAGGTGCCTGTGTCCTTGGGCATACCCTCACTCCCAGTGCATAGCCTAGGACAAAGCAGTGATGGTTCACTAGAGCCTCATCCCCTCAAGCCTCTCAGCTGCCATCTCCAGAATCAGCAAATACCTCCATGGGAAAGTGGCCCCAAAGCCTGGGCTCACTTCTCCAGACTTGTCCTTCCCCAAATTCTGACCTGGTATTTCTTCACTACTGTTTAGCACTCCAAGGACTTTAAGCAGATGTATTTTTTTATTTTGTTAGCTCATCTGGTAGTCCTTCTTCCCATCGATATTAATGACACTTGAGATGTGAGTCAAGTTTTATTACACACATGGGTCTTTCTCTGGGCCCTCTATTTGATTGATGTATTTACTACTCCCGTAGCAATATAAAAGTTATCAAATCACCAGTTTAGATATCTAGAGTATCAAGTCTACCTACCTTGTTGCTCCTCAGAATTTTCTTGGCTATTCTTGGTTTTTTAGTCTTTCATTTGAATTTTAAATCAGCGTATCAAATACCGAAACACAAATTTGATTGCAATTTTAATAAATGTATAGGTAAATTTGAGGTTGGTTTCTCAACTTCACAGTATTGAATGTTACCATCCATGAATGTGACATGGTATCGCTCACCATTTATTGTTTAGGACATTGCTTTTGTCATTGAAGTGGTCAATTTTTATAAATGTTCCACATGCACTTGAAATTGTGATTTCAAATTTGGAGGTGCAAGGTTCTAACATTATGTCTACTAAAACCACCCCATTTCCTCTTCCCCACGGGTACTATTTTGACTTCTAACACCGTAGATTAATTTTGCCTATTTTGAACTTCATATAAATGAAAGTAAATGAATTCTTTTGTGTTACCTTCTTGTGTTCAGAATAAGTTTATTAGATAAATCCATGTTGTATAGCTGCAGTTTTTCATTTTTATTACTTTATATTATTCAATTAAATGAATATACCACAATTTATTTATCCATCCTATTTTTGATGGACATCTGAGTGGTTTTCTCTTTGGGACTGTTATGAATAATGCTGATATGAATATTCTTTTCATGCTTTTTGCCTTATCTGTGCCTGATTGTCTCTTGATTAGAGTTCACAGGGAATGTGTATGTTCAACTGTACTAGATACTGCCTATATTCATTTTCTAGGGCTGCTGTAACAAATCACCATAAATTTGGTGGGTTACGACCACAGACATTTATTGGCTTATAATTCTGGAGGTTAGAAGTCCAAAATCAAGGTATCAGCAAGGCTGAAATCCCTCTGAAGGCTATAGGGGGGAGGATCCCTTCTTTTTCTCATCCAGCTTCTGGTGACTGTTGACATTCCTTCTGGTTACATAGCTCCAGTCTCTGCCTCTGTCTTCACAGGGCCTTCTTGTCTGTGTCTTTGTCTTCTCTGCTGTCTCTTAAAAGGACTCTTGTCATTGGATGTAGGGCCCAGTAGATAATCCAGAATGATCTCATCTAAAAATCCTTAACTTAATTACATCTGCAAAGACTTTTTCCAAATAAGGTTGCATTCACAGGTTCTAGGGGTTATGGCATGGACATACCTTTTGAGGGGGTCACCATTCAACCCACTACACTACCAGTTTGAACTTTGAAAACAGTTTACACTTCCACCAACAGTATATGTGTGTTCCAGTTGACCAATATCCTTGCTAACAAAGATATGGTCAGCTTTTCAATTTTAATCATTATAATGGGTGTGTAGTAGCATCTCACTGTGGTGTCAATTTTCATTTCCCTGATTATAATGAGACTGAGTTCTTTATTTCTTTACCATTGGGTGTCCTCTTTTTGAAGTGCCCATTTGATTCTATTGCCAGTTTTCTATTGATCTGACTTTTTGGAAAAACATTATTAACATAGAGTCCTTTTTATATTCTTGATTCAAGCTCTTTGTATGTTATCTATATTGCAAATAACTTCTGCTACTCCATGACTTGCTTTTTACTGCCTTAAGTGGTGTGTTTTGGTGTGGCTCAGTTTATTGGTCTTTTAAACTTTGTCCTTTACATGTCCTCCTTAAGGAATTTTTCCTCCCAATTGTAGTGCATAAGTACTTGTATTTTGGAAATGGACATTTTAACATGACATTTGCTATAAATTTTTTGTTTTTGAATTGTTACTTGTATAGTTCCACCTTTATTTTGTTGACTCTAAATGCATTTAAAAATTAAATGCTAATATTAACACCAGCATTTTAACATTATAAACATAAATAATTAACCACTAGCATGTGATTTTTCTTTGATACTGAAATCACTTGGAGCAACGACCCATTTATGTAATTTGGGAACATTGGGGAAAATTTAAATATTTAAATTTAATTTAAATTAAACTTTTATTTTAAGGTATATATTTCTTTTAGATAAATAAAGTAAAAATATACCTGTAAGGTAAAAATTGCATACATTGGCAGAGTCATTTGATATATGATATACAATCCTGTGTTATAAAAATATTTTGTATACAGAAATGAATCCCTGAAAAAAATGTCCTCTCACTTTTGGGGGTGAAAAAAATAAAGCCATCTGAAAAACAATGTGTAGGGTTTTTTTTTTCCCCCTCACTGAGGTGTTTTTTTGTTTGTTTTTTTTGTTTTTATTTAATATCCCACTTTGGTTGTAAACTTGTCTATATTTTAAATTCCACACTTCTACTATCATATTTTGAGACTTCATTATCATGTATATTATAAGTTTGAAATTTTTATATATTCCTGTTGAATTATTCTTTTTGTCATCAAGATTTTTTTCTTACGTCAGAAACGTTCTTTGCTGAAATAAAGCAGTTATGCAAGAAGCAAACCAGAAGTGCTAGTGTCCTGCTTTTCAGTCTGGGTGAGTCCACAGAAGAGGCTCAGTGTTTTCATAAGAGATGGGGACTGCACAGTAGGAAGTCTGTTGGTAGCAGCAGCAGGGTGAGGGCAGCAGTGAACAGACTATACACACTTGTGGGAGACTTGCTGAATGGGTGACTCACTTGGGAAGGAAAGAGTATTTCAGAAGTGGAGTCCAGCCATAAAGGAAGTAGAAAAGATTCAATTGAAAAATAGTAGAAAAGATTAAACAGCCTATTGATATTTAATTCATAAAACATCAAATTCACCCTCTTAAAGTGTGCACATCAATGGATTTTAGTATATTCACTGAATTGGACAAAATCACTACTATCTAATTGGGTTGTTTTTTTTTTTTTTTTGATTGTTTTTTATTCTTTTTCAAATTCCTTTCACTTTTAGGTTGTTACATAATATTGAGCAGAGTTCCCTGTGCTCTACAGTAGGTCCTTGTTGGTTTTCCATTTTAAATATAGCAGTGTGTATATGTCAGTTCCAAACTCCCTAACTCTATATGTATCTGGAGAAAAACATGGTCCAAAAGGATACATGCACACCAGTGTTCATTGCAGCACTGTTTACAATAGCCAAGACATGGAAGCAACCTAAATGTCCATCAACAGAGGAATGGATAAAGAAGATGTGGTACATATATACAATGGAATATTACTCAGCCATTAAAAAGAATGAAATAATGCCATTTGCAGCAACATGGATGGACCTAGGGATTGTCATACTGAGTGAAGTAAATCAGAAGTATGATATCGCTTATATGCGGAATCTAAAAAAAAAACAATACAAATGAACTTATTTACAAAACAGAAACAGACTCACAGACTTAGAGAACAAACTTATGGTTACCAGGGGGGAACGGTGGGGGGAAGGGATATTTAGGGAGTCTAACTGTTTTTTATATATAAAGAGACTTTATTTTTTTAGAGCAGTTTTAGGTTCACAGCAAAACTGAGCGAAAAGTACAGCAATTTCCCACACGCATGTGTAGCTTCTCCCATTATCATTATCCTAACAAGGGGTTTGTTACATCTGGTACATTTGTTACAGTCGGTGAACCTACATTGACACTTGATTATCACTCAAAGTCCATAGTTTACTTTAAGGTTCACGCTTTCTGTTGTGTAGTGTATGGATTTTGAAAAATGTATAATGACATGTATTCACCATTGTGGTATCATACAGAATAGTTTCACTGGTCCTAAAATCCTCTGCTCTGCCTCTTCATACCCTTCTCACTCCCTCCCTCCCACCCTCCAGCAACTCCTGTTCTTTTTGCCATCTTCAGGGTTTTATGTTTCCAAATGTCATACGTTGGAATTATACAGAATGTAGACTTTTCATATTGGCTTCTTTCACTTATTAACGTGCATTTAAGATTCCTCCGTGTCCTTTTATGTCTTGATAGCTCACTTCCTTTTAGTGCTGAGTAATACTCCATTGTCCAGATGTACCGCAGTGTATTATTCTGTTCACCTACAGTAGGATATCTTGGTTGCTTCCAAGTTTTGGCAATTATGAGTAAGGCTGCTATCAACATCCATGTCCAGGTTTTTGTGTGTACATAAGTTATCCACTCCTTTCAACAAATACGAACAAGTGCAATTGCTAGATCATATGATAAGGGGGTGTTAAGTTTTGTAAAAAACTACCAAACTGGCTTCCAAAGTGGCTGTACCATTTTTGCACTCCCACCAGCACTGAATGAAAACGGTTGCTGCACATCCTCCCCAGCATTTGGTGTTGTCAGGGTTCCAGATTTGGGCCATTTTAATTGGTATGTAGAGATATTTCTTTATTTTAATTTGCATTTGCCTAATGACATATGATATGGAGCGTCTTTTCATATGCTTATTTGTCATCTGCATATCTTCTTTGGTGAGCTGTTCAGGTATCCATTTTTTCATCTCGTTGTTAGTTTTCTTACTGTTGAATTTTAAGAGGTTTTTGTATATTTTGGATAACAGTCTTTATCAGTTATATCTTTTGCAAATATTTTCTCCCAGTCTGCAGCTTGTCTTCTCATTCTTTTGACATTGTCTTTTGCAGAGTAGTCTTTAATCTTACTGTAGTCTAGTTGATCAATTATTTCTTTCATGGATTGTGCATTTGGTGTTGTAGCTAAAGCATCATTGCCGTACCAAGGTCATCTAGATTTTTATCCTAGATTTTCATAGTTTTGCATTTTACATTCAGGTCTGTGATCCATTTTTTAGTTCATTTTTGTGAAAGATCTGTGTTTAGAGTCTTTTTTTTTTTTTTAAATATATGGATGTCCAGTTGTTCCAGCAACATTTGTTGTAAAGACTGTCTTTTCTCCATTTTATTGCCTTTGCTCTTTTATCAAAGATCAGTTGACTGTAATTATGTGGGTCTATTTCTGGGTTCTCTATTTGTTCTTTCGCCAATACTGTCTTGATATGACAGCTTTATAGGTAAGTTTTGAAGTCAAATAGTATCAGTCCTCCAACTTTATTCTTCTTCTTCAATATTGCGTTGTCTATTCTGGGTCTTTTGCCTCTCCATATAAACTTTAGAATCAGTTTGTTGATATCAGTTTGTTGTGATTTTGATTGGGATTGTGTTGAATCTGTAGATCAAGTGAGGAAAAACTGACATCTTGATATTATTGAATCTTCCTATCTGGGAACATGAAATAGCTCTGCATTTATTTAGTTCTTTGATTTCTCTCATCAGAGTTTTGTAGTTGTCTTCATTTAGATTTTGTACATATTTTGTTAGATTTACACCTATGCATTTCATTTTTTTCCTCCTAATGTAAATGATATTGTGTTTTTAATTTCAAATTCCATTTGTTCATTACTGGTATATAGGAAAGTGACCTTGTATGCTGTATTAACCTTGTATGCTGCATTAACCTTGTATGCTGCAACCTGCCTGTAGTCACTTCTTAGTTCCAGGATTTTTGTCATCACTTCTCTCAGACTTTATATATAAATGATCATGTCATCTGTGAACAAACAAAAGTTTTATTTCTTCCCAAATTATATACTTTTTATTTCCTTTTCTTATCTTATTGCATTAGGTTGGACTTCCACTACAGTACTGAAAAGTAGTGGTGGGAGGGGACATTCCTGCTTTGTTCCTAGTCTTAGCCAGAAAGCTTCTAGTTTCTCATGAGGTTAGCTGTAAAGGTTTTTTTTAGGTGTTGTCTATCAAGTCAAGGAAGTTCCCCGTTATTTCCAGTTTTGCTGAGAATTTTTATTGTGAATGGTGTTGGATTTTGTCAAATGCTTTTTCTGCATCAATTGATAGGATCATGTGACTTTTCTTTTTTTGCCCATTGATGTGATGGATGTCATTCATTGATTTTCAGATACTGAACTATCCTTTCATACCTGGAATAAATCCCCTTGGACATGGTGTGTACAATTCTTCTTATACATTGTTGCATTTGATTTGCTCATGTTTGTTGAGGATATTTGTATCTAAGTTCATGAGAGTTAATGGTCCATAGTTTTCCTTTCTTGTAATATCTTTGTCTGCTTTTGATATTTGGGTACTGCTGTCTCACAGAATAAGTTAGGAAGTTTTTCCTCTGTTTCTATCTTCTGGAAGAGATCATAGATAATTGGCATAATTTCTTCCTTAAATGTTTCGTAGAATTTGCTAATGAATCCATCTGGGCCTTTTGTTTTCTGATTTGGAAGGTTATTAATTGTTGATTCAATTTATTTATTAGATATAGGCCTATTCAGATTGTGTATTTCTTCTCGTATAAGTTTTGGCAGATTGTATCTTTCAAGGAATTGATCCATATCATGAAGATTATCAAATTTGTGGGAATCACAGTGTATTCCTTTATTATCCTTGTAATGTCCATGGGGTCTGTAATAATGTCCCTTCTTTCATTTCTGATATTAGTAATTTGTATCTTCTCTTTTTTTCTCAGTTAGCCTGGCTATAATATTATTTCCTTTTGTCTACTTACAATGGATTTGATTTCCTCTTCTTTTTCTAGCTTCCTAAGGTGGAAGCATAGGTGATTGATCTTTCTTCTGTCTGATACCTTATATGATCTTTCCTCTTTTCTATCATATGAACTCAATGCTATAAATTTCCCTCTAAGCACTATATTCTCTGCATCCCACAAAGTTTGATAATTTTTAATTTTCATTTAGTTCAAAATATCTTAAAATTTATCTTAAAATTTCTTTTTTCCCCTTTAGTGTGTTTTTTAATCTCTACATATTTTGGGATTTTCCAGCTATCTTTCTGCTACTGATTTCTGGTCTAATTCCATTGTGGTCTGAGAGCATACATGGTGTCATGTCCTAAATGTATTAAGGTATGTTTTATGACCCAAAATGTGGTCTATCTTGTGAATGTTCCATGTGAGCTTGAGAAGAAGTTCTGTTCTGTTTCTGTTTTTGGATGAAGTAGGCGATAGATGTTAGTAATATCCAGTGGATTGATGGTGCTGTTGAGTAACTATGTCCTTACTGATTTTTTACCTGCTGGATCTGTCCATTTGTGCCATATTTGATACTGTTTTGCCCTTGTTCTTTGTTCCTATTTTTGTCTCCTTTTCTGTCTCTTATGGTTTTAATTGAACATTTTATATGATTTCATTTTGTCTTCTTAAGCATATAGATTGTATATATATTTTTCACTTATTTTAGTAGTTGCAACTAGAGTTTGCAATATACACTTAAAACAAATACAAGTCCACTTTCAGATAACACTATATCACTTCACCAGTAGTGTGAGTACCGTATAATAACAAAATAATCTTAATTCCTCCCTTGCGTCTCTTGTATCATTGCTGTCATTCATTCCACATAAGAATACATAAGCATATATATAAGCATTCATAATCAAATACATTGTATTATTATTTTGAACAAACTGTTCAAAATCAATTAAAATCAATTAAGAATAAGAAAAATGAAAGTTTTTATTTGACCTTCACTTATTCTTTTTCCATGTAGGTCTGAGTTTCTGACCTACATCATTTTCTTTCTCTCTAAATGATTTCTTCTATTATTTCTTGCAAGGCATATCTACTGGCAGTAGGTTTTCTCAGTTTTTGTTTGTCTGAGAAAGTTGTTATTTTTCCTTCACTTTTGAGGAATAATTTCATAGGGTACAGAATTCTATGGTGGTCATTTTTTTCTCTCAACACTTTAAATATATCACTGCACTCTGTTCTTGCTGACATGGTTTCTGAAGAGAGGTCAGATGTAATTCTTATCTTTGCTTATCTATAGGAGCTTTTTTCCCCTCTGGCTTCTTCTAAGATTTTTTCTTTATCTTTGATTTTTTTGCAGCTTGAATATAATATGCCTACATGTTTCTGTTTGTTTTTGCTTTTTTGATATTTATCCCCCTTAGTATCTGACATTAATTTGGGGAAATTCTCAGTCATTACTGCTTCAAATATTTCTTCTGTTCCTCCCTCTCTTTTTTCTCCTTTTTTATTCCCATTATGCATATGTTACAACCCTTGCTCCATCGTCCATATGTGCTTCTCTAAATTGAATTTTAAAGGTAAATCTGACCATTCTATAATCATAGAAACACAGTTGATGTGTGATAGTGCCTTTTTACCTGTTAGAAATGCAAAGATTAAAAAGAAAGAGGGATGTAGAGAAATAGACATTCTTATGTACTGCTGGTAGGAGGATAAATTGGTAAAATCTGCCAGTTGTATGGTAATTTGTAAAATCCTTTGAGGTGGTTATACCCTTTGATCCAGTTAATTCCACTGCTAGGGATTTATACTAATTGTTTAATTAGTTATAAGTCCCAAAGATATGTAGAGGACAATCCATCACAACATTGTATATAATTGTAAACAATTGAGAACAACTAAATTATCCAATAGTAGGAGATTGGCTAAAGAAGTCAGAGTATATCTAAAAAATAAAATACTATTTAGATACTAAAAATGATAATATGGATGTATAATTAATACTAGATAGAAAGTTGTTCATTATATATTGACATAAAGAAATAATTTCAAAATAACATGACTTTTAAAATCATTTTTAATGATTTATTACATTTTAATGATTATTTTATTAATATTTTAATGATCTAAATAAATTTTAAAATGCATCTTATTTTAATGATATAATACAGGTGTTTATTATAGATGCATACAAAATATCTGGAAGGTTAATGTGAAACTGTTAGCAGGGATTATCTCTGAATGGGTGGATTAAGGGCAATTTTGTTTTTATGTTTCATTCATTTTCCTTATCTGCATTTTCTGATGTTTTCCATGAACATATAAACTGTGTGGATTAAGAAATCATAGACACTGGGGATTCCCTGGTGGTCCAGTGGCTAGGACTCTGCTGTCACTGCCGAGGGCCCAGGTTCAATCCCTGGTCGGGGAACTAAGATCCCTCAAGCCGCACAGCATGGCCACAGCATAGATATTTTAAAAGTTTAAGAAGTCTTATTTTTTTAAGTTTATCAATTAAATCTGATTAAATTTTTTAAAAAGCTTTTTAGCCTGCTTTTTCGTTTCCTAATTGCTTTAAGAAGCATAAAATGGAGGTGGAAGTGAATAGAGAAATAAGTGCAAATGGCTAGTCAAAGAAGCTTAGCTGTATTAGAGAACATCCATTTTCCGTCAATTTGTTGCAAATGTCTTCAAAACTGAGACAGCTTTTAGAGATAATGCAAATTAAGGAGTTCATTGAAGTAAGGGAGACAGTTTTATGAGGCTACGTTTTTATCTCAACACTTGTTTGTTCATATTAGATGGAGCAAATGCAGAGGGTTTAAAGCTCAAAAATAAATAAAAGCTCTACATTGTAGATGCTCAAAATGCTGTGAGCTCGAAGCCAGAAGAATCGGACCACTTCAATGGCCAAACTTAACCAGCTGGGGTCTTTCTTGAGTACCATCTGACTCTCCCTTTTTTAAAAAAGAGAAGAATTTATCTTTTATCTGGGAATCTGCATTTTATAAAGCTTAAGATCATTATCTGTGGCTTTGCTGTTCTCTAGAAAAATAGCACATTTGATGGAATCCCAGACTCAGTATTTAATAGGAGGTCTGGATTGCATGAAATTTTCTTCAAAGAGATTAGATTAAGATTGTGAGGCAAAGCAGCCATTGTCTACATTTCTTCTGCTGCCTTAGTTAAATCTGCTACAGTGACATCTCCAATATGTTTTCACCAATGAAACAATGAAGAAGTGAATGAAAGCAATATTTTATTTTTTGAATTGTCAATTCCTGTGATGTGAATTGTGACTTTAAAAAAGGTATAAGAGAACAGAGATTTCTTTTTAAAGGACATTGGAAGACAGTCCTTGAAGAGACAACAGGGAAGTAGGAAGTAGAAAGAGTCCTGGTTTAAATTGCAACTCCACCCATTTCAAGCTGGGTAATCTCCCCCCCCCCACCCCCCACGCCGTGTTGGGTCTCCGTTGCTGCGCACGGGCTTTCTCTGTGGCGAGTGGGGCTACTCTTCACTGTGGTGCACAGGCTTCTCATTGCGGTGGCTTCTCGTTGCGGAGCATGGGCTCTAGGCGCACGAGCTTCAATAGTTGCAGCATGCAGGCTCAGTAGTTGCAGCGCACAGGCTCTAGGGTGCGCGGGCTTCAGTAGTTGTGGCGCATGGGCTTAGTTGCTCTGCAACATGTGGGATCTTCTCAGACCAGGGATCAAACCCATGTCCCCTGCATTGGCAGGCGGATTCCTAACCACTGCACCACCAGGGAAGTCCCTCAAGCTGGGTGATCTTGAACAAATTAATATCCCCGTGCCTCCCTTTTAATGTACAAAATGAGGATATTATTTGTCTCAGGGTGTCATGAGGATTATTAAAATAAATAACATGTAAACTTACTGGAGCACATAGATATCTATTCAGTAAATGATAGATATATATAATTCATATTATCGATAATTCTAATGGTGAAAGAAATGCTGTTATAACTTTTATTTCTAAATATCATCATCTGTGGTTAACTCAGTAGAGAAGAATTCTTTAAGAGAACTCTTTGATTTGACATTTATGCCTTATAACCAGAGTAATAGGCCTAATTGATATTTGTTCAGTAAGATAAAAACATGATAAAAAGTGTTATTTGTGCACATGCTAAAAAAATAGCTTTTGTTTAAGAAAATTCCTTTCAGAATTACAGAAGGAAAAGGTTTTAAAATGCAAAAAAGAGGATCTGAAGTCAATATGGCTTTTAAGATACAGCTATTCATTTTCATAACTTATTTGTTATTTGCTTACAGGTTTTGTTTATCATAGTGTTTGTATTTGTTATTAGTTTGGAGTTGAAAAAAGAGAAAAATTCTTGCACACTAGCTCAAGCACATAGTGGCTCATGCAACTGGGAAGCTGCCTTAGAGGCTCCTGGAACCAGGGATTTGGTTAGGAATCTGTCTCTTTTTTTTCTCCTCAAACAGCCCCGAATCACATCTTTCCAGCTTAGCAACCCAAGAGAAAGCGGGAGTTTCCACTCCAGCTCAAAATTGAAAATCTCAAGGAATGGCTGATGTATTATGTTGACTGTCTCAGTGTAAGTTAACATTGACCTAGTAGTCAGAGGCAAATTGGATTGCCAGAAGACTGGGGTGTGTGGAGGAGAACACACCTGGCAGAGTAAAAACAATAGCCACTATAACAGTGTTTTCAAATTGTGATTTTAGTACAATGAGTTGGAACCATTATTGGGTTGTGAATTCCGTATGGTGAGTTATGAGCAGTATCATTAAAAAATAAAATAGGAGAGATTTTATTCAAACTGAATAGAAACTATCAAAGAATATCACAATGAGGAGAACTATGGTTTCATGAAACTTTAGTTTCCATTGTATCAGTATGTGTGTGTGTTTGGACCAAGTGCAATTTAAAATGTAGATTGCAATTTAGAAAGATTCCAGGTCTCCATTGCACAATGCTCTTCACTGATAAATGACTGTCATCAATGGGAAGGCAGTCTGCTTGTAACTGGGATCTTATTCACCATTCTGACCTAAGCGATGGGAAGAATAGTGAGTTTGGAGTAGTACACAGCAGCAGGTGGGAAATAGTTGCTCCCCAGCCTCGCCGTTAACAGAATTGGGTTTCTGTTTTGGTTTTGGTTGGAGAGTCTAGGGGCACATTTTTTCCTGTGACTCAGTTTAGTAAAAGTAATAGTCAGAAACAGCTGCAACCATGAATTCCACTCAGTTTGTATGTTTTAACATACAAAGTCTCTTCCACTACCAAGGCCCGCTGCATGTTCAGCCACATGCAGTCACACGGGGCCCCACTCTTGGTTTAATGCTCTGACGTCACCGTCTTAATTTTTGAACAAGGGCCATGCATTTTTGTTTTGCACTGGGCCCTGCAAATTATGTAACCAGTCCTGTCCTCTAAACACTGAATGGAGGGATCAGTAGTTCTAGTCAGTTTTGCCTCCACCCTGAGAGCTGTAGACATTCTTCGCTCTCACCTGTGCTCACGGGGCATGTGATACTGACAAGAGGAATATATCTTTAATTCTCTGTTAAACTTAGTTTCACCTGATGCCTCTTAGTTTTAATTCTTTTTTTTTAAATGACACGAAATGTGCTCTTCCTGATTAATTTGCAGCATGTTAATACATACTATAATTAGCAGCTGATTTCCTGCCTCACTTCCCCAATGGTGCCAGGCTGACATGCCCAGTGAGGTCAGGCTGAAACTAATCATTGAGTCTGTGGCAGCCCAAACTTACATTTAATGTATGCCCCATTTCTCCCCATCCCCTCACTGGTCCTGCATCCTTTAAATAGGCTGTCAACTTACTGAAGGGAAAGAGACAGCATCAGATTTAAAAGGGTACAGGTTGTGTATTCATTAAACTGAGTTGCTGACATATAGTGTTCACGTGCCAGTGCACCTCTCGGCTCGTCTTAGAGTTGTCCGTGTAACTGAGTTAATGGCTAGACCCACCCCACCCCTAACGCACCCCCACAAGAAAGCCCCCACTGATTAAAAACTACAGAGGAAAAGGGTGAAGCATGTTTTATTTTTTGTCACCTGAAAAACAAAAATCTTAAAACAGTTTTACCTTTGCTTTGTGATTAAATGTCCAAATTACCCAGTGCCCAGTAAGAGTCCCTTTGGCACAGATATAAAACATATATAATCTTTTGTTTTGTTTTGTTTTAATTCAGATTCACTGAAATGGCCAGAGGTTTCATGCCTTAAGTTGCTTTCCCACTGAGAAGGGAGGTCTTGCCAGAGGTCTTGCTCTGGAACTTGTCAGACCAAAAGGAAAAGCTCCTAAGGTGTTGGAGCTGGAGTTTAGGGTAGTTTCAGCCATCCAGCTAAAAATGACTCACAGGTTGGAATTTCAGACGCTAGCTCACACGGAAGTGAGCTCTTTCAAAGGGAAAGACAGTCATGAAAAAAGAACCAGGGGGAGGGGGCCTTTTCTGACAAAGGCCTGTTGTTGACACTAATAATGAGTTCCCTGTTTTTTTGAGTCCAGCAGACTCTGGTCTCTGGTTTCATTTGAGATTGTGTGTTTTGGGGTCTTGGCATGTGAAGTGACGTATTTACCTGCCTTTCCACAAATCCTCCAGGCAGCGAGCACATTATAAATGAACCAACATCTAATTGGATAAAAATCATTCTGTTCATTAGACAGTGAATGAATTTTCATCAATAGATGTCATCTTTGCCTTTCTCCTCTCATCTCGAGAGTACCTTTTAAAACACTAAAGATAAATTTGAAACCTAATCTTGTTGAATGATATATATCACTTTAAACACCAAAATTAACATAGAATTCCTAGTATTCCAGATCATATGCCAAATTCTTAAACTAACCTGAAATTTCTCAAGTTGTGCCGATCATTTTGCTCATTATTCAGTCCCATTAACCAGCGTGCATCATCACGAGGAGAAACTAGTACTCGTTGCTACTTCGTTATTCAAGTACACAATCCCCATTAAGAGCGTGTTTCTTTGAGAAAAGGCAATTCTTGTTGCAATTATTACAATCTGTATTCTTCTTTTGAGAGAGTACAACATTCTCCGTAGGTAAGAAACTCATGCATTCTTATTGGAACCTTCTGCCTGCCTGGGATACAGAGCTGTGTGAAGGTTGAGGGGAGTTTGCGGTTTCTCCTCTTCCCTTTCTGTGCTGTGTGGCAGATTTGTTCTAGTTGAGCTGTTTAATATAGGGCACTACTCCAGTGGGGTTCAAGGGACAAAGGCCAGCTTTGCTCCCTGCCTTCCAGGGTAATACACGTCCTTGTTTTCAAAAGCTACAACCTCAAAACATTAAAACTCGATGAATTTCCTACATTTAGAGGCTATTTTAGGACTTACTCCCTTCCAGAAGGAGCAAATGGGGGCAGAGGGGACCATGACTTCAAGATTTAACAGTCTTGATTAAATATTCAGGGTGGGCTGAAGGGGGAGTAAAGAAGGTGGAAGGTTTGACGCATGAGATCCTATGAAAATAGACCAATTTGAGATCTATATTATTCCTTCTCCTTTAAGCAGTTTTCTCATCTTAAAAAGAGAGACTTCTCCTTAGACATTAATATTCTCATTCCATTTTATCAAATTGCACTGGAAGGCTCTTGTGGAAATCTGACAAGAGTTACTGTCATTGTTTAACTTTTGAGCACTTAATCTTATATGTTGGCGTGTTTTCTAATAGTTTCAGTGTAGATCTGAATTCCTTAGTGAGATTATAAGCTCCTTGGCAAGAATGGCTAGTGATGCGTATTGGCAGAGCAGCTGACCACCTACATGGTATGTTTACAGTGGCTATACAACAGGGTTGGGGGGAGTCTGCTTTGCCCCCGCCAGGGAATGTTTGCCAATGTCTGGAGACATCTTTGGGTCTCACAATTGGAGGGGTGCCACTGGCATCTGGTGGGAAAGGTCAGGGTTCTGCTAAACATCCTGCAATGCACAGGACCACCCCCCAGAATGAAGAATTATCCTGCCCCAAATGTCAACAGTGCCGAGGTTGGAAAACCCGGCTTTAGAGGAACCCAGAGGACCACCATACCTTCCCCCCAGTTCGTCCCCTTGCCAGCTCACTGACATCAGGAATTCCAAAGTTAAGGAAGGTTCCTACATTTGGCTTTTGTCAGACCTCATTTTAAAATGCCAGTACACATCAAGCTTCCCCTGACACTTATATATTAGGGTTATGTCATTTGCCCAATATCTCTTCCCAAAGGTAGATTTTGTAGAGAAGGATTAAGTACAGGAGCACAGAGAGTATTTCGGAAGGGAAAGGCGCTGGAAAGGGCTTATCAGAACCTAAAGTTAATTAATTTTTGCTAAGGACAGCCATTCTTTGTAGCCCGCCCCCCCAGAGAGACCCCATGCAGCTACCTCGTTGAAAGCAAGAGCAAAGGGTACTCACTGAGAGGCAGTCACTCTTTATAGAATGCTGGTCCCCTCCAGCAGAGGCAGCTCCCACTGTCCCTAGCTTACACTGCTCTTGGGCTTCAGACAGTGGCAGCAAAACTACATAACTGGCACTCCGGCATCAGAGCGATGGTCGGATGTCCCCCTGGTGCTGAGCCCAGCCTGCAACGGAGTGAGAGTGAGCATTTGCACGGTTAGCACCTCTCCCTTCTGGATCAAACTCAGAGAAAGTCAGGGATACCCAGAAGTCTCATCAAATGTGCATTTTTTATTAGTCAACAATCACAAGGCATGATGATGTTTGTTTTCTTTCTCCCAGATTCCTGAAAGGACACCTTCCCCTTTTGAAAGTGTTTCAACAGTTATCAAGAACAATTCACTCTCTCCATATGTATTTTGAGTTAATGATGTATTATATCTGAACTCTAAACCACTGGAAAAGAACTAGGAGAGTTTAAAAATAAAAGTTTTAAGGCAACAAGAGTTCTTCTTTAAAAACAGACTTTTTTGCTTCACACTGATACCAATTTTTTTTTTACTATAGTGAAAAATACATAAATTTTAACCATTTTTTTAGGTGTACAGTTCAGTGGTACTAAGAACATTTACATTGTTGTGCAGCCATCACCACCATCCATTTCCAGAATTTTTTCATCTTTGCAAACTGAAACTGAACCCATTAAGCCTTAACTCCCTACTACCCCTTTCCTCCAGCCCCTGACAATCACCATTCTACTTTCTGTCTCTAGGAATTTGACTACTCTAGGTATTTCATAAGTGGAATCATACATTATTTGTCCTTTTTTGACTGACTTATTTTGCTTAGCATAATTTCTTCAGGGTTCATCCATGTATTGATAGTATATGTCACAGTTTCCTTCCTTTTTGAGGCTGAATAATATTTCATTGTATGTGTACACCACATTTTGTTTATCCATTCATCCATCAATGGACATTTGGGTTGTTTCTACCTTTTGGCTATTTGAATAATGCTGCTGTGAAATGGGTATATAAATATTTGTTCAAGTTCCTGCTTTCAGTTCTTTTGCGTTACTGCTTTCAATTCTTTCTTTTACCCAGAAGTGGAATTGCTGGACTATATGGTAATTCTATTTGTAATTTTTTGAGAAACCGCCATACTGTCTTTCATAGTGGCTGTACCATTTCATGTTCCCACCAGCAATGTATAAAGGTTCGAATTTCACTACAGCCTTGCCCAGCACTTACTATTTTGGGTTTTGTTTTGTTTCTTATAGTAGCAATCCTAATAGATATGAAATAGTATCTCACTGTAATTTTGATTTCCCTAGTGATTAGTGATGTTGAATATCTTTTTATGTGCTTATTGGCCATTTGTACGTCATCTATGGAGAAATGTCTTTTCAATTCCTTTGACTCAGGTTTTTGTTGCTGTTTTGTTGCTGTTGTAAGTTATTTGTATAGTTTAGGTATTAAACTGTGTGGTATATGATTTGCAAATATTTTCTCACACTCCATAAGTGATATCAACTTCTTGAAGTCATTGTTCTTCTAGCATACTAATAATGGCACTCAAATCACTTCAGTAATAAGATAGATTCTCATATGTCAATGATAGTTATTTTTGATCCACCCTGAAGTCAGGGAGAATGATCAGTACGACCTTTGGATGTCCTTCCAGTCCTTTGGTTTTTTAAAAATAGATAAATAGTTCTTTTTAGCACTTACGTAAATTCAGATTTTTATTACTCTTGGCTGTCAAGTCAGCCAAATGTCCACTAGATGGTACTCGAGCT
Organism: Eubalaena glacialis; assembly: GCF_028564815.1. NCBI lineage: Eukaryota > Metazoa > Chordata > Mammalia > Artiodactyla > Balaenidae > Eubalaena > Eubalaena glacialis. Next base: position 43,501,406 of record NC_083724.1, read on the forward strand.
ACAGCAGGAAGTATTTGCATAAAGCTGAAGGTAAACTCCAAAGTTGTCGTGACAAAGACTTGTTGCTTCACAAAAATATGGTATTTGTGTTAATTTGAACAAAGTGATCACATTTATAAAATGTCAGAACCGAAGGTTAGAATTCACCTCTTTTGACCTTCTCCTTATAAAATGAGAAAATTGGGATCCAATTAGGTTAAGTAACTTTCCCAAAGTCACTGCTAGTTACCAATGAAGCCAGGCTTTTACTCCCCATCTGGTACTTAATGTAATTCCCCATGTTGCCACTTCTTACTATTAGGAAGTCTTCCCAGAGTGTCCTAGAGTGTGCTAGGGCCTAGGTTAGTGTAGCTTCTTCCATGAGTAAAGGAAACTCTGGAAGTGAGCAAGATATTATATTGCTGTTATGAAAGATCCTTGGGCTACAGATAAGGAAGACAGAATTCCACTAGTTTACCTATTAATTTTGGGAAAGTCATTTAATATCCAAGTCCTGGTACCCTTATCATTAAATTAAGAGGTTGCATTAAATGTATGCAGATAATCCTTAAGCTCTGTATTATATAAAAATTTAGTCCAGAAGCCTATATTTCCCTGACTTAATCTTATTTTCTAGTTTGGGACATAGCTTTGTATTTCTTTTTCCACAGTAGAATGATGTGAATTCTTATTTACCTTTTCTCATGGTGTTGGATGAAATCTGGGCACCAGCTAACCACTTTTAAACTTTTTGCAACTTTCACTTTCACTAGTATTGGTACTGAACAATGATACATAAGCCTGCAATTAAAACAGAACTACTAATGAGATACTACTATTTTATAGCAATGTATTGCAGAATGTATAAAAATAGCACTTAAGTGGAACATTTATATAGGCTTCCCAGAGCAGCTTGCAGTGCTCAAGGCTGCTAATCATTTACAGATTTTCACACACTATTTCTCACCTGTCTTCTCCCTAAGTAAATTGTGGCTGTATTACCAATGTGCTTTGCTTTTCACTCCATGTCTGTCTGTTTACAGAATCATCCCACCAGGCAGGACATTTTCAACTTTATATTTGTACAGCTCAGTAATGTTCAGAGTAACAGTTTTTGTTTACCCTTGTAATGAATGTAAATGATATCTCTTCACATTTGATCTCTCACAATACAGTAATCCCTCACCAAAGTCAGAGTTACCTCCTTGAAAAGTACAGCAATTAACAAAATCACAAAAGGCAAGATCATTGCCTCACAGAAAACGGGGTTAGGGGGAAAACAATTTAAATGGCTTTGCCCATAGAATATTATTATCACAACATGTCATATTTCTTGAAGGCAAAAGGAGCGAAAACCTTGCTCCCTTTTCATGGATTACCTTATTCAGTACACACGTTGCAATCTTGAGCTTCGTTTTACATTTTCAAAAGTTTCCAACCAGCTGCTGTGCTTCTGTTACTAGCCTTTTCCTTTGTTTCATTCTTCTAGCTATCTGGAAAATATCTGTGTCATGGTCTGGTCTTTTCCTAAGTTATCCCAGGGTTGAGGGCCTGGTTTCCTGGGTTACGTATTAAAGGAGGGTGCGTAAGTCAGTCCATCCTCTGCCCTGTTCCACAGACCTGCCTCACGTCTGCAGTAGAGAGAGCAGTAATTAGAGTCACATCCTGCACTTGTTGATTAAGGAACCTGAACTGAACAGGGACTTTTAAATATTTGTCATATAAGAAGAAAAACATGTTATCTCAGAATCCTGATTGGCAAGGGACTATCCCAGCTTTGTTTTTTGTTTTGAAAAATACCTAATGAAGAAAGTTCACTTTTGCTATGATTGAATTTAACGGAAATTATAGAAGAAGACTTCGGATTTGTCATGTTTTTTTAACATCCAGGTGTTTTCTAACTACTCATTGAAAAGCCAAAAATTAATGATTTACTAAAATGTTTAAAGATAGAGCCATAAAATTGAGTTTTGCTCTGCACATAATGGCATTAGGTTTGGATTATTGATAAAATTTGCATGATGTTGTTTTGAATGCCATGTTTACGTTGATCTGTAAAACATAACATTGATCTATAAAATCTGAAATATGTATTTTCAAGGGGGGTCTGTAGAATTCTGCCAAGAAAGTACTTTGTACATATCCAGATTGGTTCATATCCTAAGGACACTCTGTTGAGTTCTTTTATTTATTTTTATCTGTATATTTTTTTTAATGGGCTGTTTTTAGTCTTTACAAACAACATGATTTGTTTTTTAAATTAAATATACAGCAGTCTCTTTTGAAAGCAATTTTGGATATCTTTCAAAATTTTAAATACACATCCTTTGCCTCAGCAGTTTTACTTATTTGTGCACATTTGTACAAAAACTTACGTGCAGAGATGAAAAGATCATCCTGATCTTTGATCTTTGATCTTGAGATCAAAATGACTGACTCAAAATTATTCAAGCTCTTTAAAAAACAAGCTAGGTTTACGTGTGCTAACATAGAATAGTCTCAAAAGCATATAATTAAGTGAAAAAAGCAAAGCATAGACAATACATATAGTATACTTCCATTTATCTAAAAATTATATATACCTAAGTACATATTATATGTTTGTATGTACATAACATTTTTCTGAAATGATACAGGAAAAAATGGGAGGTAATATGGATCTGGGGTGGAAGGAATTCCTATTTTTCTTTGTATTTTTTTTTCTTTTGTTTTTGGCTGCGTCGGGTCTTAGTTGCGATACACGGGATCTTCTTTGAGGCGTGTGGGATCTTTCCTTGCAGCGTGCAGGCTTCTCTCTAGTTGCGGCGTGCGGGTTTCCTCTCTCCAGTTGTGGCGCACAGTCTCCAGGCTGCATGGGCTCTTTAGTCGGTGGCACGTGGACTCTCTCGTTGAGGTGCAAGCTCAGTAGTTGTGTCGCGCGGGCTTAGTTGCCCCACGGCATGTGGGATCTTAGTTCCCTGACCAGGGATCAAACACGCGTCACCTGCATTGGAAGGCGGATTCTTTACCACTGGACCACCAGGAAAGTCCCTGTATATTTTTTGATGTTAAAATTTTTTTACCTTGTATATGTAATTTTCATTTTAAAATATAGCCATGAATTTAGTTTAGAAATTAGTACTTTGATATTTGGTAACCATTAAAACATAGATGTGTTGGGACTTCCCTGGTGGTGCAGTGGTTAAAAATCCGCCTGCCGATGCAGGGGACACAGGTTGGAGCCCTGGTCCAAGAAGATCCCACATGCTGCGGAGCAACTAAGCCCATGCGCCACAACTACTGAGCCTGCGCTCTAGAGCCCGCGAGCGAGCCACAACTACTGAGCCCACATGCCACAACTACTGAGCCCTCATGCCACAACTACTGAGCCCGTGCGCCCAGAGCCCATGCTCCACAACAAGAGAAGCCACTGCAGTGAGAAGCCCGCGCACCACAAGGAAGAGTAGCCCCTGCTCACCGCAGCTAGAGAAAGCCCGCAAGCAGCAACAAAGACCCAACGCAGCCAAAAATAAATTAATTAAAATTTTTAAAAAAACATGTGCCATACATATCATTTATGCCATCTAAATATACACCTACTTTTTCCTTATGAAATGTTTCTTGAATGAATTCCATGACATTGAGTTCAGAACGTTTGTAATGTGTTCAGGGCTTTTAATTGAGTTGCTGCTTTAACTCACATGTTGATGCCTATGCCGAGTAACTTTAAGGAGAATCATGTCAAAACACATGCAACTTGTATAAAGGAAAGGATAATTTGAAAATGGGTAAAAATAAAATTCTGAAAGAAAATGTAGGGCAAATGTCCTTGCATAGCAAGGACATTTAAAGATGTCCCCCACTGCTGGAGGGAAATAATCCTTTGTACTTGAGGTTTCCAATAAACTTTTTGACTTTGACTTGACTTAAATCTACATAATATTTTTAGACTAAGTAGTTAATCAAGAACTATTGTAGTTGAAACGATTGATATTTGTATCTTTTAGAATTTTGCTTTTAGCTTTTAGGGACATATATGGATTTAGCAGGCTTAGAAAATTTCAAAGCAGTTCAAATGTGTGTGATATTTATATGTTGGAGAGCTGTATGTTGATTGGGAAGAACTAAAAAAGGGCTTCAAGTGTGCCTGGAGCTAGTTATTGGACTCTTGGAAATTGAAAAAATCGATAAGCCAGTGGGAGGTTTGTGCGCAGCTAGTGAAATTGGAGAACATTTGTGTAGCTCAGGGACTCACACAGCTGGTAGAAGCCAGAAATGCAGTTTTGGTTGATAAGGTCCTTATACAAGTTGATATCCAAGAGGTAGTGAGAGCTCTATGGTGACAGCTCATGGCTTGGTAGTAGTGGTAGAAAATATTGTAGTGAGTGTTTTCTATGCTGGTAAGAATTGGAGGCCTGTGCCTATAAGAGCAGATACTGGGCTCTAAGAGATACAGATGTGAAAGTCATATTAGCAGTTCTCTTCCTAATAGGAAGTTATTTATGAGCTAGGGACCAGGCAGAAAGGGAGAGAAAATGACTTAGTGGTATGGGAGTAATTGTGGAAATATGGGGAAGAGATTTTTAAACTGGTAGAAAGTTGATGATTATTTGCAGATCTGGTGAAGGTAAATATTGTGGGGTAGCCAGAAGTGAGAGAAATCATTATGTGATCAAACGTCCTTGAGGATGATTCCTTTGCTGATAAAAATAAATAAATGGGGTGCAGTTTGTTGTACTTAGGATAGATTTTAGTCTGTTAGAAGACAGTTACTACAAATTTACAGCATGTTTATGTTTTAATACAAGCAGAGCTTAACTTGAAAGTTCCATTTCAATAGAATAATTTCATGGAGTCCTTGCCTTTCCAAAATCTCATCAATTCCAGTTGGTACCTGAACTTTCAAATATGAGCTCAATTTAAGGCTTTGATCCTCAGTAAATGACACAGGCTCCAAGTTGAGATAACAAGCTGTTATCAGTGTAAATGAAAGCCATGGAGCAGACTTTGACAAGGCCCAGTGAAAGCAAACTTGAGGAAGCAGAGCGCTTATTAGGGTGGGATTGGATAGGTCTCATGGGAGGGAGAATAATGATGAATCATAGAATTTTGGAGCCAGAAAGGATTTCAGTTACCCTTCTCGTTTTACAGATAAGGAAACTTGAAGCTCAGAAATGTGAAGGGGAAATGAGGCCACCATCTCCTCCTAGTTCAAGTTTTTCGTTAGAGAATTTATTAGTTAAGGGAAAGCTCAACTGCTATAAGAAAGCGTCCTGTGAAAATTCAGGGGCTTAAAGAGTTATAGACGTTAATTTCTTTTCTAAGGAAGCAATCCAGTTCAGCCCAGCAGGTCTGCCGCTCGTGGCCAGTCAGGAGCCCAGGTTCCCTCAGGTCATCGCTCCACATTCCTTAGGCACGGTTATCAAGTGGGCAGTTGAAGCTGGGTCACCACCCTGTCAGGTTTCAGTCAGCGGGAAGTAGAGGACAGACAGCATGTGGATTATATCTGCTGTCTAAGCCCCAGACCCAGACTGGCACACATCACTTTGTTCATGTCCCGTTTGTAAGAATTTATCAGATGGTCACATGTAACTTCAAGAGATGCTTGGACATGGAGTCTAGCTGGGAAGTCAGGCCTCTGGCTACAACTCTGTTATTAAAGGAGGAGGGAGAAACCCATTTGGATGGACGGTGAATGGTCTCTGCCATAGGGGGCAGAGGGGGTCTCTGCCATAGGGGGCAGACCAGACTCCTGGTCAAGTGCTGTCAGCAGTTTTGGTTTTCAGAAATCCACAGCCATGCCACATGGTTTCCATCCAGGTTATAATGAGCCCTGGAAGTAAGTTTCCTAATTTGACATACTTAGCAGGTCTTAGAACCATCTTTCCTGTTACTAACTCCTGTAGATCCCCTATCCTATGAAGGACGCTTACATAGCAAAAAAGGGTTACTTACTTGGTCATAATATGCCCATTACCCAGGACCATGTGGTGGTATCTGCTGTCAAGGTCCTGTTCTTATATCCAGACCCGGGAGGATGATTATGGCAGAACAAAGGAAATTCTGCAGCTCAGTAATCCTTCCTCTCTCTCTCTCACTCTCTTTCTCTCTTTTTTTTTTTTTTTTTTTTTTACTGGTTCATTAAAATAAAATAACGGTTATAATTTGGGAACTTGTTATGAATGTTAAGTTAGGTAATACATATAAAATACCTATTTATTTTAAGAAATATTTATGAAGTGTTCCAGGAAATGTGCTAGATGCTTAGGATGCTCTAGATATTGCCCCTGTCCTTAAGAAGCCCCCAGCCCAGTAGAGGAGACACTCAAGTAAGTGGGCAGTGATAGTGCAGAGTGGCAGCAGAGCATTTCCATAGCAGTACGTACGGGTGACATGGGGAAGGAAACAAAAGGCACCTAACCCTGGGTTGGAGGGACCTAGTCCTGAGGAAGCATGCCTGGGCTGACACCTAACAACAGGTAGGAGTTTGCCAGCACAGAGACTCCAGGATCTTGAACATACCTTTTTATTTTATTTATTTATATTTATATATTTATTTATTTATTTATGGCTGTGTTGGGTCTTCGTTGCTGCGCGCGGGCTTTCTTTTTAGTTGCGGCGAGCAGGGGCTACTTTTCGTTGTGGTGCAAAGGCCTCTCATTGCGGTGGCTTCTCTTGTTTTAGAGCACGGGCTCTAGGCTCGCAGGCTTCAGTAGTTGTGGCACGTGGGCTCAGTAGTTGTGGCTCGTGGGCTCTAGAGCACAGGCTCAGTAGTTGTGGCACACAGGCTTAGTTGCTCCGCGGCATGTGGGATCTTCCCAGACTAGGGCTTAAACCCGTGTCCCCTGCATTGGCAGGCAGATTCTTAACCACTGGGCCACCAGGAAAGCCTGAACATCCCTTTTTAATTTGGCCTCCCCACACTCTTCCAATGTTACTTCTCAGTACTCTACTCATCAGGGCTCACGGGGGAAAGACCGTGATTTTGCTTTCATAAGAAATATTTTGCCTGACTTTGGCATTGTGAAGTCGATCCCCACACACAAAGAAAGGAAAGTAGTTTGATAAAGATAACATCAGGACAGGAGAATTCTGGGAGATTTTGCTTTTACTGTTTCCAGTTAGGAAATCGGGACTTCCCTGGTGGTCCAGTGGTTAGGACTTCGCGCTCTCACTGCCTTGGGCCTGGGTTCGATCCCTGGTTGGAGAACTAAGATCCCACAGGCCGCGTGGCGTGGCCAAAAAAAATCAGGAAACCGTTACAGTATTTAGTGTATACACAGAGTAATTTAACATTGTTAAATATCCCAGTGGCTTATGAACATTTCAGTTTATTTAGATATTTTGGTTTTTCAAGGGAGAATATCCACTGCCTTTTCTGTCATTCATATTACGTAATAATGGTTTTAGGAAGCATGTTAAATAATGATAAACATGATCATCAGATAAACACCGTATTGGTATTTCTAGACTTCTCTAGGGAAAAAAGTAGTTTTACCTACCTCATGAGTATGGTTTAAACTATCAGACTGTACTTCCTCTCCCTGTCACCCCCAATCATATCACCGCATTCCCAAGAATCCTCCCAAAACAATTTTATATTTATACATAATATAAATATATTTTACATTTATACATAATATAAATATAATATAAATATATTTATATTTAAATATACAAAATTTAAATATATATAAATTTGATTTATATATATCTGAAATACCTGATTGCAGGCATCTTTTAATCCGTGAAAGCTTATTTGCTCTCTAGTTAAAGAGAAACTCTTAATCTTAGCTCTGATCATTTTGAAAGCAGTGGCATCCACAGAGCCATCCATATGCAAAGTAAGCGTGACTGACAATTTCATAAAAGGACCGTCTGTCATCCTAAAGCCAAGAAAACATGTTAGACTCCGGTAAAAAGTGAATGGTAAGATGTGCCTCCTGCAGCTATTTCATATCTTATCCTGAAAACTTTGTCAAAACGCACCTGTACACACATACACACATGCACATGTGTGTATGTGTTTATATTAATGAGTATACCACCTCCCAATGGTCATACTGAAGAATGTGTATCTCAAGTATGTGTCTGAGCAATGTCACTTCAAAACTGGACTTAGATTCCCTACTCTTCCTATTTATGGAAAAAAAATCCTCAGTGGATGCATCTATAAGAACACTAATTTTGAAATTGCCCTCAATTTAAAAATCACTTTGGAGTAGTAAACAAAAATCATAGGCAGAATAACGTCTATAGAAAGCCAAGTTTGCACAAACACCTCAGGGTTACAAGGTTTAACAATGGACAGAGACAGTTCTACATAGCAAAACAAGAAAACAAAGAGCCTTGGACTGAGGGGTGAGAAAACCGAATTGTAGTCTTGGCATCACCAGAAATGCTTTGTGGATTTTGGAGCCAGTTCTTCAACCTCTGCAGGTTGCAGTTGGAGCCGCTATAAACGGAGGAGATCGGGTCTGGGTGAACTCAGTGTTCCCTTCCTGTTTATTTCTTAATGCTTGAGTGGGAGTGTAAAACAGTGTTCACATCAGTCCTCTCAGAACTTTTAATAGCCTGGCAGTTCACTGATTAGGAAACATTTATTGACTACCTACTCTACCTGCCCAGTGCTAGTTACTGTAACCCATCAATGAATGAGACACTCCTAAGTCTCAAAGTCACTTTTAAATAAGGCTCTTAATGAACCGTTGAACACTTTCTTTAAGTTTTTCAAATTCTATAGTACATTTGAATGCTCCTGCCATTTTCACTGAGGTACATTTACTGCAGTTTTGCTGAGAGACCTCTGTACACCATGTTTGTTTTGTTTTATTATCTGTTTGACAATTCAACTGCAAACAAATACTTGCCAGGGTGATTAACTTGCAAGTGACTACAGATTTTTTTTAATGAGCTTTTCGTTCACACTGTGTGCATAAGACTTTAGAGAAAGTCATTTTGTCATCCACTTCCAAGGGAAGCACTTACCAGCACTATTTGATACGTGCATCTCTCACACTGCCTGAATACAGGCACGGCATACCTGCAGCCGTCATTTATCAGGACAGTGGCACCTCATTTCAAATTCATTTTCACATTTCCCTTGGCAGAGCTACAGTGTTAGAATTAATATAATAACTTCACTTGGGTGGCCTGTTTTTTGGGGTTTTTTGGAGGTCTCTCTGTTCCTCACCTCATTTCCTAGTCTTCTGGGCAACAACCATCAAATTGAAATTACAGGAAGTGAAAGGTCTTCCTTGTTTATTACTAAGGAGAAGGGAGAGCTATTGACTCAGATACAGGTTAACTCTTGGTATCCACAGGGGGCAGCATTGCTTTGAGTGAGGTCACGACTCTCTAAACCTCTCTATCCCCAGGCCACCCCCCACCCCCCATTATAGAATTTCTGCCTACTTCTAGGCTAACCACCGTTATTCATGTCTTTCCTTTACTGGGCTTTACAAAACACACTCAGCTATCTCAGAGATCATTCAGATTGCTTGAACGAAGATTACAGCATCTGCTTGTTCATTTTACTGGTTACCTGTCAGGCTCACCTAGAGTTAGACCTCGGTACAGGATTACTTCAGAGCCACATATTCAATCAGAGAAGCCACCCAACCCACTCTAGAATATTTCTGTTCTTTTGGCAACACCTCCACAGAACGTGTGGAATCCCTGCCGACCTTAGCAAGGCAAGACCACAAAGAAAGCTGGACAGACTCTTCCAAAATCAAGGCATTAGGCAGTGTGTTGGGAAAGGTAGGATATTACTGATTCCCATGCCTGGAATAATATTGAAAGCAGGTGCCTAATAGCTCCCTTAATCACCTCTAATTGCTAAATGGGATTCCAGTGACTCTACATGATGTCTGCTCTTTAGACTATAAAAGGGAAAAGATTTGTAAAGGAATAACTTGGAAAGCCAAAGCAGTACTGGGTCTCCTTTTATTAGACTCATGAGTGAGTATGTATTTCAGTCACTTTAGAGGAGTATCACTGCCACTGTTTCAGATACGTGCCCTTTTTTACCCTTGTTCAAAATGTGCACTCACCCAACAAATACTTCCTGATCACCTGCCATGACAAGGTGATGTTAGGGTGTTGGAAGAGATAAGAAGTAAGTAAGACACAGCCTTTACCCTCCAAGAAGCTCGTGGTCCATCAGGGTTGATATAACATATACATGAATAAATATATTGAAAAGTCAAGGGAAGTTAATATCACAAGTGATGTTAACAAGCCATGTGTGATTTCAGAGATTTTTTTTTTTCCAGCTTGATGAGTGGGGAGGTTTCAAGAAAGAGGTGGCTTTTTTTTTTTTTTTTTTTTTTGGCTGTGATGGGTCTTCGTTGCTGAACATGGACTTTCTCTAGCTGCAGGAAGTAGGGGCTACTCTTCGTTGCAGTGCGCAGGCTTCTCATGGCGGTGGCTTTTTTGCGGAGCGCGGGCCCTAGAGCACGCGGGCTTCAGTAGTTGTGGCTCACGGGCTCTAGAGCACAGGTAGTAGTTGTGGCACATGGGCTTAGTTGCTCCCCGTCATGTGGGATCTTCCCGGACCAGGGCTCGAACCTGTGTCCCCTACATTGGCAGGCGGATTCTTAATCACTGCGCCACCAGGGAAGCCCAAAGAGGTGGCTTTTAAGCTGAAACTTGAAATAGGCCAATTTTCATAAGAGGGAGATAAGGATTAAGGATATTCCAATCAGAGAGAATGGTAGAGATAAAGGCAATAAACCAAAAAATACAGGCCTATTCAGGGAAGGTCAAGCCACTCCCTCTAGAGAATAGATGGCATGGGGTCAGCCTCTGAATACCATCTTGGAAATGAACTTGACTGATTCATATTATTTCTTAGTTACATACTGATGATAGCCTGATAATTACTAATGGGATTATATTATCACCAAAACCTCTTGACATTTAAAATGTTCTTATTAAGGCCTCATCTATATTTGCTAACTAAGTAAAACTACATTAGGATTTAAACTGTTGGAAAGAGGCAGGTTCATTTGCTTGCTTGCTTGTTTTTCATATTATACATTTAAGATTGGGTGTCCAAAACATCTGTTCTTGATAATCCTATAACAGATACAGGGGTCAGTACAATAAGCTGTTAGTCCATGCATTAAGGATTTTTCTACATTGATGGAAAGGAATTGTAAGATTACTTCTTTAATATAATATTAATTTGGCATTTATAAAAGGAAAATGTTTGCAGCTGATTTTCAGTGGAGATAGTGTTTTTTTAAAGATGAATTAGATGTAACTCATCAAGTATCCTTTTGCCACTCAGGACTTCTACTGCAAGATTTCAAAACTGTGTATCCATTTGGCTGTAGAGACTTTTTAGCCCAGCCTTGCAAAGTATTTGCTATTGTAGTGTGAGTGAGGAGACAACAGTCCAAATTAGTGAAGAAATAGAGAATACGCACAGTATTTATCTTCAGCACATCAAGACCCATCACTGGGTATGAAATCAATTTAATGGGTCTTGTTCAGCAATTTTTTTTAAAATACAAGTGGCTGGAATAGCCTAGGGAAGACAGAATGCAGTTGAGTAGAAGAGAGTTCATTGCATATTATAAGGAAAAATACTGTTTCGTTAGACTTCAGCTTCAGCTGTGTAGTTCTGTATGCATTTGTTACTGGATTGCTATGTAAACTGTATTTCTTACTAATTTCTTAATAATGTTTGAAAAACGTTGTTTTAGAGAAATAACCCTTTATTTCTTTAAGCTGTGTACACAGTAAGTGGAATTACATCCACAGCTGTTGGCCTGGGAGACCCGTCTAAGTCCCAGTGTCAGTAACTAGAGAAAAATGATCCACACTTAGCCTATCATTTATGTAAAAAAATGTTTCTAAAGTACTTCCGTTCTCATCAGGAACTTCTTCCCATACGTATGTGTTCCTGAGAAACCGAGACAAAGAAAAGGAATGATGAAGGGCCTGCTAACATATTTAAAGCTTACTGCCTGTTTTCCTTGAAAATGTTTTGTTACCTGGTTAAGGGAGTTCTGGCAAGGGGTCCATTGGGGTGTACACCCAAGAGCCCTTACTTTGTGAAGGTCTGGTTGGCATCATCAGCTCATTGCTCCTGTATGGTCGAGCCTCTCTCCCCGACAAGGAGCTGGTACCAGTTCTGACTGGACTCCAAGCAGGAAGGGGGCTTAGGCAGCTGGGGAGAGAGGAAAAATGTCAAAGCCATGCATAGTATGAAGAGCCTGGGGGCAGAGGGGAGAGTGAGGACGGCTGTCCTTCCCAGATGCAGAGGCTGAGAGCTGGGAGAATGGAGGAGCTAGGAGTGTCAGATACAGCCCACCTTTGGAAATGTCAGAAGCCAGGATCCAAGGGTCCTCATCTCGGGCCTTCTCCTTACCCTGTCTCCCGTCTGCGCTGAGGAATCTCTCCATTCCTGTGCTCAACCTTTTTAAACTGGAGGCATCTGAGTATAATAACAGGAGCAGTCCTGGTATAGCACTGGGGACTGTACCTGGACCACGTGGTACACTTGATTCCCACCCCAGTGAGCTGATAACCACTTATTAAACACTTCTCACATGTATTTACTTTGGAACCTATTAAACATTTGTCATGTTCGTGCTGTGCCATTGATTTCCAAATTCTTTTTTGACAAGAACTGTTGACATTTTCTCTCTAAAACTAAGGAGGGTTGGGAATTTAGCACTAATTTTAATTTAGCATTAAAAGGGTTAATTAACTTTTTCTGTTACCCAGTGCTTTCAAAGATGTCGGAGCCCTAGAGTCGTGGATTTTACTACGCAGCCTGCTGAGCTAGGTTGTTCACAACTGACCTGCTCTTGTTACCCTTCACAGCTGTTTAATGGGAGGCAATTTATGCCCCACTTTCACTGGAGTGCCTACTTAAGGCATCGGGCTCTACAAAGCTTTGCGCTTGTCCTTAAAAGTTAATTGGGAGTGTCAGGGAAGGAGCGAGTGCCAGGTACATCTGTTTCCTTATCCCAGAATGGTAGTGAATCCTTTGATGTTTCCAGGGTGTTTTAGGAAAGCCTCAGTCATTTACTATACTTTCATCATCTACGTTTTAGATTTTCAGCACCTTGAAATGACAGTTTTACAAAAAGGTACTGTTTGTAGTGCAGTGAGATGTAGATTTAAAAGAAAAGGTAAGTATTGACGTAATCCATTTAAAAATAAAAGCTGAAGATATTTATCCTGTTAGTATTTCTTTCACTGGACGTTGTTTCATCTTAAAAGGTTAGATAGATGAGCCTCTAGATGAGCCTCTAAACTGGAGCCTCGAGAAGTGAAAGGACTTCCCATGAAGTGGCCTTGGGGTCTCGGCTTACAGCTAAGTTGTCGTGACACCCATCTCTACACCACATTGTCCGGCCAGATCGAAATATGGGGAATGTTCACCAACATCTTAAACATGTTGCTTTTTTGGAATGAGAATACTTTTTTTTTTTTTATTTCTCACCAATTGATATTATCCAACATGGCTGCATAGGAAAAGCATGAATCTGGTAGCCGGGGAAATTCAAAATTGAGCCTCAGATCTCTCCATCTGTACAGTGGGAAAAACGAGTACTTCATCTCACAAGGTTTTGTGAATTAATTGAGGTAATTTGTGAACCACCCAGCACAGAGCACATGCTCAAGAAATAAATTCCTGCAGAGGAATTACCAGCTCTAGACACATCCACAGAGTCAGGGAGGTTGATCTCTAATGCCGCCTCACCTACCCTTGCTGTGTTGTCTAAGACAGGGGTCCCCAACCCCCGGTACCGGTCCGTGGCCTGTTAGGATCCCGGCTGCACAGCAGGAGGTGAGGCGAGCGAGCAAAGCTTCACGTGCCGCTCCCCATCACTCGCATTACACCCTGAACCATCTCCCCCCACCCCTGTCCGTGGAAAAATTGTCTTCCACAAAACTGGTCCCTGGTGCCAAAAAGGTTGGGGACCACTGGTCTAAGAGGTGCTGTGGCTAGCTGCGTGGACCTTCATCTTGCCCCCAGAATACCTAAGGTTTTCCGAATACAGTGTGGGGCAACCTTATGCACTATCCCATTTTTTCCCTGTTCCCCATCAAAATTAAGGGTCCTTGGACCCATTCCCTGCTGGTCTTGCTAGTGTTACAAACTAGTGTTCCTAAGAACGGTAATAACTACAATCAGATTGATGTATTGCCTTAGAATGTCATGTCTCCAGCTAGAGACTTGATCTCATTTAAAGCAATTAGGGTGCTCTCTCATAATCTCCTTCCTGTCTTATTTTCTTCTTACTGATCTTCTCTTTGCTTTTTTCAATATGAAGTCTTCTCCTTGACAGAGTAGTCAAGAGCAAAGTAGAAGTTAAAAGGTCTGGTTTTGTGTGTGACATTTATCCGGCAATGGACTTGTCTTTTCCTTGGATGTCTTACCTTTTGATTTTTATATTACATTTTTAATATAAAATAATGATATTGTTAATTTCCTAAAGTATATTAGTCCATTTTTTACCATTTTAATAACCAAGGGAATACATGTTCATTATTTAAAATTCTGAATATACAGATGGCTATAGAGGAGAGTAAAAAATTCCTTCATACTCTTACTCGACATTCTACACTTCCAAATTTAGGGGACTACTTCCAGCAGTTTTGTGTTCATCTTCCCAGAACTTTATTTTTTGCACATGAACCAATAACCTTTTTTTATTTTTTAAGTTTAAAAAATTAATTTGTATTTTTAAATCAATAATGGTTTACAGAGCTGAATAACTAAAAGATGTATAATTTTAAAAATAGCAGTTCCGGGCTTCCCTGGTGGCACAGTGGTTGGGAATCCACCTGCCAATGTAGGGGACACGGGTTCGATCCCTAGTCCGGGAAGATCCCACATGCCGCGGAGCAACTAAGCCCGTGCACCACAACTACTGAGCCCGCGTGCCACAACTACTGAGCCCGCGTGACACAGCTGCTGAGGCCCGCACACCTGGAGCCTGTGCTCTGCAACAGGAAAGGCCACCGCAATGAGAGGCCTGTGCACCGCAACGAAGAGTGGCCCCCACTCTCCGCAACTGGAGAAAGCCCGCGCACAGCAACGAAGACCCAACACAGCCAAAAATAAATAAATAAATTTTATAAAAAGAAAAAATTCCTTAAAAAAAATACTTAACCTTTTAAAAGAAAAACAGCAGTTCTTCAACTGCTACCCCACCGCCAGTCTGATAACCAGACACACTACCCTCATCTCTTATCTCGTTTGTTGTTATTTCCCTAATATGTCTAAGTGCTGTATTTATACCACTGTTTTTTTGGGTTTTTTGTTTTTAATTAATTAGTTTATTTTTTTGGCTGCGTTGGGTCTTCGTTGCTGCATGCGGGCTTTCTCTGGTTGCGGTGAGCAGGGGCTACTCTTCGTTGCGGTGTGTGGGCTTCTCATTGTCGTGGCTTCTCTTGTTGCGGAGCACGGGCTCTAGGCGCGCGGGCTTCAGTAGTTGTGGCACGCGGGCTCAGTAGTTGTGGCTCACAGGCTCTAGAGCGCAGGCTCAGTAGTTGTGGCACACGGGCTTAGTTGCTTTGCGGCATGTGGGATCTTCCCAGACTAGGGCTCGAACCCGTGTCCCCTGCATTGGCAGGCAGATTCTTAACCACTGCGCCACCAGGGAAGTCCCAATATACCACTGTTTCTTGATTTGTCAAGATTATTTTCCTTCTTTTATGGTGGATAAAAATCATGCTGTCTTAACACTCCTACCCCATTTCTTCTTCTCCCATCCTTTCCACATAGGTATATAGCACAATTTTTATGTAATTCAGTGTTTACACTATGTGATAATATAAATGTTGTTCATTGATGAGCTAAGTATTAGACTGTGCTTTCAGTCATTTTGTGGTCAACTTTCTTTGGAGTTAATAATTGCATTAAATTTTTTTTTCTTTGTGTTTGTGTATATTGCTAACTGATTTTTTTCTAATTCATCAACAGATCTTTGAAATCTTATAAAAGATCACTAACATATCAGATAATATATCAGTTCTTTTTTTTTTTTTCTTTTGGAGATCTCCTTTCTAGATTCCTTTGTCCTCCTTTTCTAATCATGACTGGCTGCATCTTAAACACTTATCATTCTGGGACTTTGTTTTACCATCATCCTGGGAGTTCACAGCTTCTTTCCTTTGTTGAGTTCCCTGCTTCTGGATCCATTGTTATCTTTTTTTCTTGGTTTATTTCCTTATTCATATGAAATTTTTCTCTTTTTTCTTTTGCTATAACTTCTTTTGGCTAAATGGAGAACTACTTTTGCTTTTTTTTTTTTTTTCCTAAACTTTTCTCTCCAATTTTCCAATTCTTTTTACTGCCTGACAAATTTCCTGGAGTTATTTTCCAAACCATCTTTTTTGTTTGTTTGTATTTTGGCTTCTATAGATTTTCTTTTTTTAAAAACTCTCAGCTCTCTTTATGCTCCATATGTTCCCTTTTAAGTTAGTATCCTTTTGTGTTTCAGCAGTGTCTTTCTGAGGATTTTTTTCTTTCCTTTTCAAAATATTTTCAGTTTTCTGCATTGATCTCTTTCCTATGATTTCTTCTTCTTCCTCCTCTCTCTCTCTTTTTGCTTAGATTTCTGTTTTCCATGCTGGGAATTTTCTCAAAGGTTTGGAATTCCTAGGTATTTTACAGTAGTGAGGCAGTAAATAGCTTTCTTCTCTGTGCCTCCTCTCCAGCCAGTTCTTTGAGTTAGGAGTCCAGGTTTGGGGATATAAAAACTGCATAAGCCCGCTGTTCCTCTCACCAGTCCTGCTTTCTATACAGCCACGAGCTACGGAACTCGACCCCCACTGGGTTCTTCTTCCTCTCCAAGGACCAGTGCACCTCCAGTCCTCTGTGTTCTCAGTGAAAGGTTATCACTTGATTGTCTCAGCCTGCCTGAAATATGGAAAGGTGTGTAATAACTTTCAGCATCCTTTCTGGGTCAGTGCAGATATTATATATTTGACAGATATTCTTCCACATCTGTGTCTGGAGTCATTGCTCAGTTTCTTCATCGGGTTTTGTTGGTGTTTCATTTTGCTGGGGTCTCAGGGAACAGAATGAAGTAAATATGTCTTTTCCTGAAAGTTTCTGAAATTTTCTCTCGAATCCAAGTTGCTCAAGTCTTTATACATTACCTAATTATCTTTTTTTTTTAATTAATTAATTTATTTATTTATTTTATTTTTGGCTGTGTTGGGTCTTCGTTTCTGTGCAAGGGCTTTCTCTAGTTGCGGCAAGCGTGGGCCACTCTTCATCGCGGTGCGCGGGCCTCTCACTATCGCGGCCTCTCTTGTTGCGGAGCACAGGCTTCAGACGCGCAGACTCAGTAGTTGTGGCTCACGGGCCCAGTTGCTCCACGGCATGTGGGATCTTCCCAGACCAGGGCTCGAACCCGTGTCCCCTGCATTGGCAGGCAGATTCTCAACCACTGCGCCACTAGGGAAGCCCCCCTAATTATCTTTGATTATGTGGTTTTCTTCAGTTTCTCCCCTCCCCCTATTTTGTCTTTTTGGAAGTTCAGATCATGCGGAAGCTCCTTTGTGGCGACAATGATTTGGGAAGTTTATTTTCACCTTCATGAGAATGGCTTGGACTAAGTGATCCAAATCATATCTTTTGAGACTGTCTAAATCTTTTAGGGTCAGTGTCACTTTGAGAGACATGCCGTGGAATTACACAGAGTCACATCAGAAGTAGATTTATGAAAATGTTATAGATGTTCACCCATAAAAAGGAAAAAGGATGGAGAAAGGGAGAAAGAGAATAAGTTATGCAAAAGGTTCTGGCTGCCTTTCACCCAGTGAAAGGATGCAGTGAAATAATGTGTGACGGAGAAATGGTATCAGTTGTTCCCACGGTTAGTCTTAGTTCCTGCTTCCCTCACCTCGTGTGAGCAGCTTGCAGTCCAAAGTATGAGCTAGTGTTCAGTGGTTCTAATTCTTCGTTTAACAAGTCCCCCTAATGCAACCACTGACCCAAACCAGACTTCATCTGTGCTCACTAAAGGAGCCATGACCTTTCCTACCACAGAGGGAAAGAAGAGCAGTCTGTAGCAGACATACAGCATGGCAAGACGGTCTTGGGGCCACCAGTAGGTACCTTCAAAATACACTTTTAAGGGTAAGTTATTAGGCTCTATGTAATTTCCACCTTGCACCCTGATCCTGATTTTACTAAATTACATTCCTGAAGTCCGTGGAAATATATATGGATTATATAAGACCTGTGCCCTTTTCTAGTATCACAGCCATGAGTGAGCACATGGTCATTGTCACCCAAAATTTCTTCTCCTTTTTTTCTGAACTTCCACTGGGAGTTCAGAGTTAGATCAGGAGCTGCAGTTCTTACTCATTTACTCGGCCTTAA
The DNA here is from genome assembly GCF_028564815.1 of Eubalaena glacialis. Lineage (NCBI taxonomy): Eukaryota > Metazoa > Chordata > Mammalia > Artiodactyla > Balaenidae > Eubalaena > Eubalaena glacialis. The sequence continues at coordinate 43,519,731 of NC_083724.1, forward strand.
GAAGATGAAAATGTTGGTTGGGGTGCAGGGGACAGATTGGGGAATTTCAGAAGCTGTTCTTAGAGTTGAATGAAATTTATAGCTTATAAACTTGCAAAACCTTAGAAACATACTAAATATTTGACAAGTTTGGCACAACTCAACTACCAGTCAGTCCGAAAAGAGGACCAGCCAGAGTGGACATTCGCCATCAACTGAATATTAGCCAGTTTACAGCACGCATCCATCCTTACAGTTGCTGCCTCACTCCGCCTCTGCTACTTTCCATTTCCCTCGTCTGGTTCTTTTCAACAGTAGAATTAGTTCTAATCCCCTCTCCTTTTACCTCTATTCAAGTCTCCAACACATTGGGATTTGTGGGTTCACAAATTTCTCAACACGTGCATATTGTCTGGATACCTGAGAAGTTACTTCATCTCAGAGGTCTTAAGTTGGATGCATGTGCTCTTTCAAGGCTGTGTGCCGGCTGTGCTCCCTCTCCCATTGAATCTCCGTGGTAACACCATGGTAGAGTCTAATGATGCTGTGTCTGTAACCACAGGCACAGATTTTCCCATGTGAATTACTGCTGTTTTCTCATGCGCTGATCTTTCCAGGTCTTCCCTCAGTTCTTTCAGAATTGTCTGCTTTCTTCATGATACTTGAATTATCCACCCATCCACCCCCAACTCCCGCCTCTTTCCTTTCACTATACAAGAAGTTGATTTTTTATGGTTTTAGTGTTCTGTTAGTTGTATTTAAAGGTGTTCATTTGTGTTGCACTTGTCTCGGATCTCACTTGGTTATTAGCTTCTGGAAGAGATCTTTTACCTCCTTCATAACACGCAGAATGCAGTTTTCTATACTTAATAGAACATTGATACTTTAAAATTTTTCTGTCTGGTTGCCCAATTTAGTAATAAGGTTATAGTGCAAATGCTTTATAAAAGCATTTTATTAAAAATGTTTTAAATTATTCATCAAGTTTTTGTCAGAATAAAGAGCAAAGAGAAGAAGCAAACTCTTCTCTAGGGCAGAATATTGAAACTTTCCACTTCAGCAGTTTACAACCAGTTTTCAGTTTTTCATTGGTGTAGAGAATGCTTTTTTGTTGGAAAAGTAATACTTAGTCTCTTTGTAAATGTTATAATACCCTTTGTACCTTCTATGTTAATTCCTGTCATGTGCATATTCTACAGAATGCTGGGAATTATAAAAGGGGAAGAGCCCATTGTTTCTCAAAGCTTGTTAGTCTAAAGCATAATTGAGCAGTTTATAGTTTTCCAAGGAGGGATCTTTTGAGTGGGCCCAAAGGTTCCGGTGAAATTCATCGGGTGAATATCTTGTACCTCCAAATAAGTCATGCAAGATGGGGGTACTGATTTTTTTAAGCAGACAGTAAACGTTGCTTTAAAAAGGTGCCAAGACCTCGTTCTAGTGTGCACTGTCAAATAAAAACACTGGTAAAAGAATAAGGATCAAATAAATCATTGAAAACTGCAGATAATGCATGCAGCAGAATTTCAGCCAGAAGTTTACCCTCAGATCCTCTAGTCATATGTTTTAGTAGCCACATAAACCGAAGCTGAGTGGTTTGAACTTTCCATGTTTATTTCCCTGCCCTCCCTCCACACTGTCTTCAGTCCTCTGGAGGAATAGAGACTAAAAGCAGGGACAAAGCAAACCCACACGTAGATCCTTAATAGTGTCTTATTAACTAAGAATGTTTGTAGAATTACTGTTTTTAAAGCTACTTAAAGTCATATGAAAAATATATCTCCATCTTCAAATGAGGACTATTTCACAACAATTTTATTGGTTTAAAATGCCAGATGTATGTTATTAAATCATCTGGAAAGGCATTTTTACATGTGTGCAACATCTGAGTAAGTAGATCTCCTGCCCTGACACTAAAAATTAAGCAAACGAATTAAAACATTGAGTGTCTTTCTTATGTTTTATCCTCCATGTTGTGGAAAGAAAGAAAATGGATACTTTTTCCTGGGGGAAAAAAGAGGAAAATAAATTTAGAACCTCAGTATCTAACTAAAAATTATAGAGAAAAGGTAAATAGGGAGAAAATTAAGGTAACATGTTACAACAAATTTATATGGGGGAAACCTTATTTGTGCTTTTATTTCCACGTGTATGTGCATATATGTATATATATATGTATTTGCTAATGATTCAAATAGTTATGATAGTTATTTAACTACATGCTAGGTCTGTGACTTTAACTTGCTTTTTATCAGTCTCCCCACCTAGAAAATTGGAATCACAGCAATGCCTTCTGCTTAGGGTTGGTGTGAGAATTAAGTACTGTTCTACACCAAGGGTCAGCCGACTGTGACCCTCAGGCCAAATCCAGCCCACCATCTGTTAGTGTACAGCTTGCAGGCTAAGATTGGTTTTTACATTTTTAAATGGTTGAAAAGAATCAAAATCACAATAATATTTTGTGACACATGAAAATTATTATGAAATTTAAATTTCAGCATCTAAAACAAGGTTTTATGGGAACCCAGCCACACTCATACATTTATATATTGTCTATAAATGCTTTCCTGCTACATGGGCAGTTAAGTTGTTACAGCAGAGACAGTGTGCCCTGCAGACCCTAAAATATTTACTATCTGGTCCTTTACAGAAAAGCTTGCCAACTCCTTTTACATACTAAAGTCCTTCAAACAATGTTTGGTGTATATACACACTAAACAAATGTTAGTTATTATTATTAATATAATTAAACTTTATATAAAATGAATAATAACATTCATATAGCTAAAAATACATCACAATCTGAAAAGTTTCATCATATATTGTTCCTGAAAATAAGACTAAAAATTCAAAAAACCCTGTTAATAATATGATAAATTATTATTGTTTAAAGATGTAAAAAAAAAAAAAAAAAGCCTTAGGAATATAATGCACCAGGCTTATTTTACAAGGGACTTATTTTTAGAATATATGTTCCTTATGAGTAAACTTTCAATAGGTTACATCTCCTTTCTCCTTAAATTTTTTGTCATAGTGTTCAATTTATCTGCTCCAATTCCAAACTTATTCCCTGTCTGAATTCTCCATTTTTACCTACCGATCGTCTTTTACCTACGATCCTTCTGCAGTCTTTGGAGGGTAGAAGAAGAAAGAAAAGGCTTAGAAACCAAGAGTTAATGGCAAGACCTTCAGTGTGTGTGTGATCAGGGATGAGTCAGGTCAGGGGTTACCCCCACTGAACAGGGCTCAAAAGTGCAGTCCATATAAGTCCTTTGAGCTTATCTCTTTGGACACAAGGCAAACCAAATTCTTATCCAACACCTATTCTGTTGGCCAAAGAATTAGGCAACCACATGTTTCTGGGCCAAACTTGACTCATCCATAAAAAAATTTTAAGTCAACAAAGGAGATATTTTACTGAATTGCTTGATTTATTTCATTTCACTCCTGTTTTCACTCCCAGACTTAGACTTTACTGGCATAACACAGGAATTTGCTCAGATTCAGTCTGACGTACTGATGCGTACGTGATTGGTTTGTGTAGATCAGTCAAATCTTCCTTGGACCTTTTCAGGCTACTCAGGGTTTCCAAGCTCAGTTGTATCATCCATGCCTGTTTTTGTTTTAATCCTTCACCTCTACATCCCTGCAGCCTGTTTCTATTTCCCTTTATCCAAAGTCTCCAGCAATTTGGCCAAGTCACTATTTATCAACTGTAGAATCAGAAAGTGGACAAGTGAAACAAAAGAAGCTGACATTCACACACACTTTGCTCCTTGCTAACAGCTCTAGTACAGTTTGCAGAATCCTTTTTCAGTTTGAGGTGTGGATGGAGTACAGGAAAGATGGAGTACAGGAAAGGTGAGTGAATTGAAAAGTCAGTGGTGTGACTACTCAAGGCATTAACTGTCTGAATCCTAACTCAGTAATTGAGGAGCATTCTGGGAAAAGAGAAGGAATTTACATATGTAAGTTAAGGATAGACTTTGGCTCATTGGCATGTAAGCATACAATTAGTAGGATATGAAGCATAGGGTAAATGTAACTAGAAAGATCAATGTGCTATAAAATAGTCTTTGAAAGGAGGTTGCTACTTGGTCACTTGACTGAACTAAAATATTAGGACATATTAAAGGAGGTCCCAGGAAGTAAGCTCTGGGACTGTGGGCTTCCACATCATTTGTCATGTTTCTTCTTGCTCACGTTGAGTCTCTGGGCAGTCCTTGGCCTGAGGGTGACCACGTCTCCTTGCCCTGTCCCTCCAGTCTCTTTCTGTCTTCCTCTTTCCTTCCTCCACTCCTCTCCCACAACACGCTGTGCTCTGCACCAGTTCACTGCACAAGGGCCTGCCTGCTCTGTGACCTCATCTCTGCTAGAAACCTTAGACAGGAGGTAATAGGCAAATATGCTGTATTCCTTTGCTTCTCTAAACATCCTGTGCGGGTAGAATACATCAGTTCATAGAAATTATAATATTAAAACCTTCAGGAGCTGTCTTCAAGCCTGGAGAGTATGCCAGAATCGATCTCAAATAATCACTTGCAAAGATTTGCAAAGACTAAGAAAATTATAGAGGAAATGATATCTGTCCAGCTGAGTTTAGTATCCTTATTATTTCTATTCCTGTTGTCTAATTTGGATAGCAGAAGTGGGATGGCTAGGGAGCTGTCCTTAATTATCTCTCATTTGAACTGCTCCACTTATATCAGTTGTTTTCTTGGTTTGCTCTGGGGTTGAGTGTTGTTGGGCTGCTCTCTGCAGGCCTGCAAGCCCTGTACTTGCCCAGCCCCAAGGATAAAGAAAGAGCCCAGAGTCAGCCACAGAGACATCGATGGTCTAATAGATGGGGGGATCTTACACATCTGAAGCTCAAAGGTCCTGGAGCGACACCCCAACGTGGCTGCAGACAGCAGGCAGAACAGGGCAGCGTCTTCTCTACCAAGGGAAGAGGGAGGCTACCAGTTATAGAGGGAATTGACGTCAGGTTGGCTCATCGGTTACCAGGGAAACCAAATGGGTATGTCCTGCTCTGGAGGCCCCTTTGATAAACTATCACAGTGGAGATGTTCTGATCTAAAGATTAGAACAGTCACCAGCTGGGGCCTGGGGCAGGTATGAAGGCATTTACTGATTAGGCTCTGTGATTAAGAGGGAAGGTCAGTTATGTGAGTAGGGTGTAGGTGAAGCAAGGACTGGTCGAGCAGGGGATGTACAAAGATCAAGAGAACAGTCATTTTGGGTGGACCAAGTATATGAGTACTGAACATTTTCAGAGATTTTCAAGATACTCCCCCTTAACACATGGAGAATCTTAGGAAGAAACCATCTCTAAGTGAGCATTTGGCAGAAACCTGGATGATTTTCCAGTTTTTTATAAATCAAATGTATCTGGACTTGAAATCGTGGATAGATTAACTTTGTGCAGTTCCAGGGAATAGAAAGATTTTACTGGATTTATAGTTTGGCCAAAGATTTGAGATAAGCGATCACCTTACCAGGAGGCTCTTTTGTAGCAATTTTGCCACGTCTGAGAGCGGCTGCTATCAAAAGCTACTGTGTGCCGGGGTCATGGCTAAGCACTTTGCATGCATCATCTCATTCTGTCTTCCCAAAACCTGAGAGATATAAGGAAACTGAGGTGCAGTCACTTGCCCAAGGTCACAAGGGTATTCGAAGTAGAGCCATGTTTCAAACCGAGGGAGCTCACAGCCCTGGCCCTTCCCACTCCCATCTCCCCCCAACAACAGGAGCTCAGCACAGAATGTGTTTTGAATGTGTGTTGACGTCAGCTAGGACACATATCAGTGTGATCCTGCTGGAGATACAAAGTCAAACACACCAAGCTTTTAACTAAATAATCGAGGAAGGAAAGAAAGATGCAGACCAGGCTTGCAAATTTTTTTTTTCATAAAGGCTTTGGAGTTCCTGTCTTTTCAGTTCCATTTATTTACTCAGTTGACATATGAAAATGAAATAAATTTCTGAGAGAATATGTTCCTAAGTCCTTGTTAAGGATGTGAATTTTTCAAAGCATTCAATGTTTGGTAAACTACAAATGATAATGACTGATTCAGATTTCACATTATCATGGATTGTTACATTAAAAGTCAACTAGTCTTGCTCTTTTAAAATGATGACCTTTAATATAGTAATTGATGAGGTATTCTTTGATAAGTTATGTCTGAGAAGAAATAGTGAAGCTTGTCATAGCAATAAAAGTGAAGAGTGGCATTTAAAATTCCTGAAGCTATATGTAAAATAGATAACTAATAAGGACCTACTGTACAGCACAGGGAATTCTACTCAGTACTCTGCAGTGGCTTAAGTGGGAAAAGAATCTAGAAAAAGAGTGGATATATGTATTTGTATAACAGATTCACTTTGCTGTATACCTGAAACTAACACATTGTAAATCAGTTATACCCCAATAAAAATTAAATAAACAAAAAAGATTCCTGAAGCATAAATTCCTATATCCTGATGATCTCCTTTCCCGATCAATTTCAGAAGCAGAAATGGTGCTAATAAAAATGGTAACTGGTGCAGTGTGCCTTGGCTGCACATTTTTCATCATGTGCAGTATATAGAAGCAGCCCTACAAGCAGCTAGGCATTAAAATTGAGTGAGTGTGTGGCCGGCAGATATCTTAACCTGTAACTGAAGATCTGGATTTAAAATATTGTAAGACATGATAAAACGTGTATTTTTCCCTTCTGCTAATAAACCAGCGGTCCCCAACCTTTTTGGCACCAGGGACCGGTTTCCTGGAAGACAATTTTTCCACGGACTTGCAGGCGGTGGGGCGGGGGGGGGGGGGGCGGCGGGGGATGGGTCAGGCGGTAATGCGAGCGATGGTGAGCAATGCGGAGCGGCAGATGAAGCTTTGCTCGCTCGCCCGCTGCTCAGCTCCTGCTGTGCGGCCCAGTTCCTAACAGGCCGCTGACCGCTACCAGTCCGCAGCCCAGGGGTTGGGGACCCCTGTGCTAAACAATCTGTTACTTTACCGACATGCTCATGTAACCACTCTATGTCCGTGTATCTGGACCTCACTCATTCGAGTGTGTTGCTTGGCCTTTTTTAGAACACTCAGGAAACACAGACTCACAGAATTGTGAACACAAATTATGAGCAAAGAATCATAGGCACCTGACCGACTTCTCCATCAATTAGTGAGTTTGTGGATCACTCAGACTGTCTGCATCTCTGATACCAAAGGACATTTCTGAGCCCTGAAAAGCTGCATCCCAGTTTCTCTGGGGTACATCCTATCGGGCCCTCAGTGGTGATTCAACAGTCTGCATGCTTATTTCTTAAGTGTCTAGTTTTGTATTTAAAGGCTACATTCTAGATCTTATGTGGTTTATCAAGGCATTGATAAGGGGAATATTTCAATAGGGAGAGCCAGGCAGTGGGTAACTTGAATCATAGAAATGAATTACAGGTCTCGTTTAAATTGTATTCTTCGGAGAGAAATGTGAGAACTTGTATTTAATGGCAAAATAATGAGGAGTTGCAGAAGTTATCAAAATGGATATTCAGATCTCAGTTTAATGCTGACTTTGCTGGAGGGAAGTACCACCTTGGCAGACAGCAAACCAGCTCTCAATGGCAGCAGGGTTACAAAGGGTGTAGACATGAAATATTGCCCCTTGAAGCCCACTGGTAATTTTTTATGCAGAGATTTGGGCCAAGTCATAGCCTGAAGAAAGTGGGCTTCCTATTGCGGTCTTGAGCCGTGTCCACGGGATCTGGCCTTTTCCTCGATAAGAGGGAGGTTTGCACGTGAGCCAAGAGGAAAGCAGAGGCCTCTTACCTCCAGGCAGATAATTGTGTCTCAGCGAGCTGCAGTTGCGATGTCTAATGGGGTTTCCTGTTGGACTCTGCTACCTGCCAGCACTGGAAACAAGCAGGCACTGAGAGCCGGCAGCTTATTTCAAGAGTGACAGGGGCTGGAGTGCATGTGTTCTTCACGGAACTTGGCATGTATGTGCCTCCCAGCCCCCACTGTAAGATCCAAATGAGGAGGAATTGTTTCACATTCTCAAAATGGAGAATTTTCTTACTTGATGCCCAGGTTGCAGAGATCAGAAGCCCATGAACTGCTTTATACAGAATCGTCATAGTTCACTCCAGAGGGTCCTGGGTTTCAATTCTCTTTTGCTTTTTTGCTCTCCCTTCCTCCTTGTAATCTCTCCTCTATCTGTCAAGAGTCAACTCAGAATTACCTTGCTTTGAAGCCTTCCCCAGTCACACCTTTCCTTCTTGTGTGACGCCAGTTTTTTTTTTTGTTTTTTTTTTTAACCACTCTTAGGGGCCCATATGTGGACCTGTAACTACATGTTGACCCTCCTGTCTGCTTCCGCCCTCCAGGACACAGGCCCTGCTCCAACACACCGTCATCCCCAGCATCTCACAAACCTTCCACATATGTCTGCTGAGTGATGGGCAAACAAAGGCTAGGACACCGTGTGCTGAGGGTGTGAGGAAGGGCCAGTCCAGGGGGGCTCGAGGAAGGAGTTTTGAGGGAAGTCAGGTCGATTTGGGTCTTGAAGGATTCGGAGGACAGCATTACAGGTCAGGAAAGTGGTCACACTCGTGTGATAATGGTGACATTGAGTCCTTTTATGTGGCAAAGGGAGCATTTGTGCGGGGTCAGATTGAAGATATGCACTGCACTCAGGCCGTGCCAAGCTGTAAATGCCAGACTGAGGAACTTGGGGCTTTACCCTGCAACAAGCATTAGTCACTCTTGTGCAGCGGGGGGTTGCATAAAACATTATTTTCTAGAGATTAGAAATATATATATTTTATATTACTTGTAATATTATACATTATAATATATATTTAATGTCAGTTTTCTATATCCATTCGTGCACTGATGGACACAGGTTGCTTCCATGTCTTAGCTAGTGTAAATAACGCTGTAGTGAACGTGGGTATGTAGCTGTCTTTCCAACTTAGTGTTTTTATTTCCTTCAGAGAGATACCCAGAAGTGGAACTGCTGGATCATATAGTAGTTCTGTTTTTAATATTTTGAGGAACTTCCATACTGTTTTCCATAGTGGCGGCACCAATTTACATTCCCACCAACTGTCTACAAGGGGTTCCCTTTTCTCCGCAGCCTTGCCCACACTCATTTGTTGGCTTTTTGATGATAGCCATTCTAATAGGTGTGAGGTGATATCTCATAGTGATTTTGATTTGCATTTCCCTGATGATTAGTGATGTTGAGCATCTTTTCATGTAGTTCCTATTGGCCATCATCTGTATATCTTCTTTGGAAAAGTCTATTCAGGTCGTCTGCCCAATTTTTAATCAGAAATTGTGTTTTTTTTGCTGTTGGAATTGTATGAGATCTTGAGAATCAATTTGAGATGTTAAAGATTAGAGGTGTAAGACCCCTCAGTGATGGCCTAAAGAGGGCCTTTTCTGATGATCTTGGGAGGGAAGACACTGAACAGTCCCACCATTCTGCTCGTGATTACAAAGTGGGGAACAGGTAGCCTCCTCTTCTTCCCAGGCCAGCAATCAGGGTGGACCTTAGCGCTCCACCTTTTCACTGGTTCCAGCCTGAGGGAGGAGTGACTTACCTGATCAGTGTCGTCTTAGTCTGTTCAAGCTGCCATAACAAAATACCATAGACAGGGTGGCTTATCAACAACAGACATTTATTTCACACAGTTGTGGAGGCTGCAAAGTCCAAGATCAAGCCTTGGGCAGTTTCAGTGTCTGGGGAGCATCCGCTTCCTGGTTCATCGATGGCCATCTTCTCGCCGTGTCCTCGCATAGCAGAAGGGGTGAGGCTCTGTGAGGTCTCTTTTATAATGGCATTAATCCCAGCCACCTCCTGATGTCCCCACCTTTTAAAACCATCACATTGGGGGTGAGGATTTCAACATATGTATTTCAGGGGGACCCAAACACGTGGTCTGGCCAAGACAGACATTTCCGTGGCCACGTTTTCTTGAGGCAGGGTGACTGCATGGAGACCCCAGGCCACTGGATGCCCACTCACTGGCAGCCCGTCCTCAGGTAGCATGGCCCTTTGCTCTTCCCATGTCTGTGGATGGGGGGAGACTAGGCAGGCCCATGGATTTCTGTTCCCTCTGTTCCAGCTTTCTCCCCTGCGTCGGGCCACCCGTCTTTGGGAGAGACACCTGCTTTCAGTCTGGGAGAAGTGGCAGATGGGATTGATAAGAAGACAGAGGCTCCTTGGGCCTCAGGCATAGGCAGGCCCCCCTGGGTAACAAGGAGCCCTGTGTTGAAGAGAGTAAAACCTTTACTAACATCAACTGGTTTTAACCCCAAGAGAAGGAGCCTAAGATTAGCACCACCACCCCTAGACGGCTTTTAAACCTGTCTCCAGAGGTGAACAAATCCTCATGTGTATGACTGATAAAATCAGTGTCCCATGTTGCTATTTTGTTTTCTTACTTGCAACTCCAGGGCCTACAGAATTAGTAAAAAGCAAGTGCCACCAAGTCTTGTGGGACATACCGTTCCCTCATAGATTTCAGTTTTTACTGAGCAAAGTGGAGTATGCCTCCCGCACTGCACAATCCACCACCTTGTAAGGCATCGTGAAAATCTCATTTAGTCCATTTAGGATTTAGTCTGGGGGTTTTGATCAGGTGAAAAAAGGCAATAGGAATTCTCACTGTGGAGTGAAAAACAACTTACAGAGCATAAAGTAAGAATCTTATCTTAATTGGGAAAAACAAAAAGCATGAAGCCAGCAGAGTTATATTTTCATCACACGACTCAGGCACTGGGCTGGATGTGTGACCAGAACTTCTCATCACGAAAATGGGACAGAGCATCGCCTGTCTCATTGTTGTCCCTAGCTCGGCAAGCTTTCTGCACCTTCCACCCCCAAGTGTGTGCCGTGTGTCAGCAAAGTCAGCTTCACCTGGGAGCTTGTTAGAACTGCAGACTCCTGGGTCGCACCCCAAGCTGGGTCAGAACCCATGTCCCCAGGTGATTTCATAACACACGTTAATTTGGAGAAGCTCACCTACAGCGCACAGTGCTTCACAAAATTAAACCTATATCAGAATCCCCTGGAGGGCTTGTTAAAATGTAGATTCCTGGGGCTCGCCCTCTAAGATTGAGTTCGGCAGATCTGGTTGAAGGCATAGGGGTGCCGATGCTGCTGATCAGCGGTCCGTTTTGTTGCTCTTTAGCTTTCCCCTGAATGAGCAGCTCAGGCTCAGGCCGCACAGCACATGGTAAGTGGGAGAATAGCCTAGAGCGGCCCCGAACTGCGTACACGAGCAAAGCTTGAATGGGACCAGGCCAGTAAGCGGGCGTGCCTCCACAGTGGCCCAGTGCAGCCGGGGACAGTGTTCTCTAGGACCCGGGGCTGGGCACAGTCCACTGTCCTGGCTGCTGTCCTGCAGGCTGATATGAGATCCCCTCCCCGTAGAGCCCCATCTGGAGCTCGTGGGCTCCAGTCCTGATTTGAAACTTAATCAGAGCGACTTCAGGCGCCTCCTTGTGCTTTGACTCAAGGTCAAGACCACTCTCCCTTTCCCTGTCTCCACCCAGGGTCTAGCGACTTACCCTTGAAGGGCTCCAACCAGAAAAGCCCCAAATAGGGCCCCTTTCCCTTCTGGAGAGTGCTAATTACAGTAAGTCTTTCTGACGGAGGCTCCCTGGTTGAGGCCAAGATGTACATACCCACCCTTTAGAGAAGGCTTCTCTGAAGACCACAGTATGGCTTTCTAGAATTTCTGTTGCTGTAAATTAAGAAAAAAATGTTAATTCTCACATCAGGGGTGTCACTATCTAATTAACCTTCTTTAGATCCTTTAATTCTTTCAGTTCTTATTAGAGCCTTTGCTTTCCTTCAGTCCTAAAATTTTCAACCTATAAAATCTCAGGCTACAAGACATTGTTTCTCAGTGAATATGGTTTCCAGGCTTAGAATTTTACCACTGGTAATGATAACCAGTAAAAGGCATGTAGATGGTAAAATATTATGTTTAAAGGCTATGCGTGTTATTTATATTAAAGATAAATGTGTACAGTAAAATAAACACTGTCCCTTGAGCCATGAAGTAACCTTTCACGCCACTGGTCCCACATTTCATCCGTATTTAATTATGTAAGCAATGGTAGGTGCAAAGTGTAAAGGTCAAAGAGATTGTGATGCCAAAAACTTGGTCTCTGTGCACCTGTGCCGAATCAAATCTCAGAGACAGAGTTTTGACTGAAGTAGAATAGCTTTATTGCTTTGCCAGGCAAAGGGGGACACAGCAGGCTCGTGCCCTCAAAACTGTGTGTCCCAACCCAGGGGGATTTGGTGAGGAGTTTTGTAGCAGTGTTTCAGGGGTGTGTGCAGGGCCTGCATTCCTTTAATCTGGCCCCAGGTGGTCTCCTGATGAGCTTCTCTGGTTCTCAGGGTTCTCAAACTGCAACCTTCTCTCTGGAATGAAGAATGCTTCATCAAGTAGTTAACATCTTCCGTTTGTTGGGGGTTTTAGTTCTGCAGAAGAGCTCAAAGATATCGTTATGTGTATCCCTTGAGGCGAGGAGGAACCAGGACCCTGTCCCAAGGCTGCACTGTTGTTTCCTGACTGCTCCTCCCTTGTCTCTGCATCCCGTCCCTTCCCTGATTAGCAACTGTTTGAACCTGTCCTTTAGAACTCTGGGAGGGTCATGGAGGCTGAAGCCTATTCCCTACAAACAAGAAATGGGGGACACAGAAGGGCTTCCGTGCCCAGGAGCCCCACAGGGTCCTGCTCAGTTTCAGTTGGTGGCGATCGACTTTACCAGATTTGGTAAAGATCTCCTTTTGAAAAGTGGGCCTCTTCAACCTGATTTGAGTCGGCACACTTTATAGACGAAAAGAGCAAGACATATTCTGGATCTAGAAAATTGTGCTTGGTGAGCTCAGTTTCCCGGAGATTTCCTGGAACAGCAGTCCAAGGGTAATGCAGAGGAGTGTACTTGGCCTCCATAATGCTGCACTATGAAACTCAGGACACATTCTACATCAGGAAGGCAAAAGCTGAGCAGAACGTGTTAACAGCTTGGAGCCTTAGTCTTCATGGTCATCCTTCAAACATCATTCATTCAATTTCCTTTTAGAAATTGAGAGTGAGGTGGATCCAGGTATATCAATTAGAAGCACTTTTTTTTTAATTTTTATTTTATTATTAGTGTAGAGTTGATTAACAATGTTGTGTTAGTTTCAGGTGTACAGCAAAGTCATTCAGTTATACATATACATGTATCTATTCTTTTTCAAATTATTTTCCCATTTAGGTTGTTACAGAGTATTGAGCAGAGCTCCCTGTGCTATAAGTTTGGTCTTTGTTGGTTGTCTATTTTAAATGTAGCACTGTGTACGTGTCAGTCCCAAACTCCCAATCTGTCCCTCCCTCCCAGTCTTCCCCCCGCTAACTGTAAATTCGTTCTCTACGTCTGTGAGTCTGTTTCTGTTTTGTAAATAAGTTCGTTTGCATCATTTTTTTTTTAGATTCTGCATATAAGTGATATCATATGATACTTGTCCTTCTCTGAGAAGCATTTTATATATAATAAGAACCAGAAAAATACAGTTCAAACTAGCTTAAAAACTAAAGGGTACTTAATTGGCTCATGTTACCAAAAAATCCAGAGGCATAACCAAGTTCAGGCATGGTTTGACCAAGAAGTTAAAACCTGGTTTCTTTTTCTCCCTGTTGCAAGATGGTTGCTAGAAGCTCGAGGCTATACAATGCCTCTTCCATTTTCTTGATGAAAGCAGGGTTCTCTGTTCCAGAGCTCTTAGCAAAAATCCTGGGGTTAATTACACCGGTTGAGTAGCTTGGCTACACTGATGACCCGAAACCAGGGAAGCAATACTCCGAGTGACATGAGCCTGGATTCAGAGCCCAGCCCTGAATCAGCCCACGCACGTACCAGGCGAATAGGATGCTCTGGCTTAGACCACTGACCCACCTGGTAGCAGTGGAGGTGGGCTCAATCCCCAGCAGGCTTTTCCATTGCCCCAGACTTGGTCATAACACGTAGAACTAAGTCAGGGGGTTGGAGAGTGTTCCCTGGGAGAAGAAGTGTGCCCGTGCACCAGGGAAAGGAGGACTCTCCAAATGTGCTGCCTTTGTCCGTGACCTGAGGATGGGAATGATTTAGAAGCAAGTGTGTCTGTAGAAGGAAGCTGGTGAATAGATGTGGGCTAAACTAGGAGGCTCTCTAGCTATTGGCTGGTGAGTCTCAAGAGTAACTTTGATTAGTATCTTTGTTTTTAAGACCAGGCTGACTAATTCCTTGAGAATCCGTTGAGATTTTGTTACCAAGCGTGGCTTGATGATGGTTTCAGGTGAGAATAATTTCTCACCAACACTGAGGGTGGTGAGAAATATTACATTTTTATCTCCAAGTAATTACTATGTATATGTCCACAGTTCTGTATTAAAATTATAGTGAAACTTAGGGAGAAAGTGTGTTCTGATAAATAGGAAATGTGTGATCTAAAAATATTTTTCCATATGTTTTTCTAATCAGGGAATGTATATATTTGTAAAGTAAGTAGTAATAATTCTAAGAATACAGATGCACTTTGGGCAAAGAATTAAGTAACTTTGTGGGGGGGTTTTTTGTTGTTCTTATTTATTTTTGGCTGCGTTGGGTCTTCGTTGCTGCACGCAGGCTTTCTCTAGTTGCGGCGAGCGGGGGCTACTTTTCGTTGCGGTGCGCGGGCTTCTCATTGCGGTGACTTCTCTTGTTGCGGAGCACGGGCTCTAGGACACGTGGGCTTCGTGGGCTCTAGAGCGCAGTCTCAGTAGTTGTGGCGCACGGGCTTAGTTGCTCCGCGGCATGTGGGGTCTTCCCGGACCAGGGCTCGAACCTGTGTCCCCTGCATTGGCAGGCGGATTCTTAACCGATGCACCACCAGGGAAGCCCCCTAAGTAACTTGATTGTTATGAAATAGAACTAATAGTGAAGCCCCAAGTACACACAGCTTAAGAAATGCAAAATGAAGCCTGGTACTTTGTTCTTAATTCAGATCTTAAGTATTTGGCCATGAATGAATAATTCTTGGTGGACTTTTGTGACAGTGTGCCAGATGCATGATTCTTCAGCCTTTGATGATTCTCTTTCAACCTTAAGAGTTATTTCAGCAGGTGTTTATTATTATTATTCTCTTCCGATTGTCAACCTGAGAGTTTGCCTAATGAAAAGAGCTGCTGAGCCTTTTGCATGTAAATCCTGATAAAAGCTGCTACAGCCCAGCCCAGGGCCACAGAAACTGAATGCATACCAAAGATGGGTTGGACTTACAAAACAAACAATTCACAGACTGAGTAATCATGTAATTCACGCCTTGTTTTTCTGATGATTTTTTTCAGAACCGAATGGAGGAAAGCAAAGCACTCTTTAGAACAATTATCACGTATCCCTGGTTCCAGAACTCCTCAGTTATTCTGTTCTTAAACAAGAAAGACCTTCTAGAGGAGAAAATTATGTATTCCCACCTAGTTGACTACTTCCCAGAATATGATGGTAAGTCAGCACTCTTCCGCCCGCCCAGTAGCTAGGGACACGTTCCGCCCGCCTTCCGAGACCAGTGCCCGAGCCGACACACGACAGTGCACCGTCACTGCCTCTGCCCTCAGAAGCCTGCACGTTGTGATTGATGGAGTACGAATTCTTGTTTGTCCTGTCTTTTAACGACGACCTGAAATGTTTCATACCCCGACAATGCTGAAAGTTATAGTTATTTCAAAGCATATAAGAAGTTATTTTCTTTTGCTGTTCAAAGGAAGGGAACAATCCCCTAGTTTTGACTAATTGTGTGTCAACCGTTATAGTTCCCTCTTGATCTCCCTTTCGTTTGGTAACAGTCTGCCTCTGCCTCTCTCTAGAGAGAAAACGACATTGTGGTCAAGAGCCCATGGTCTGAAGTCGATCTACCCAGATTCAAATCCCAGTTCTGATATTTCCTGTTTGTAGAACCGTGATCAAGTCATTTAGTTGCTCTGGGCTTTAGGACCAAACTTATGTTTTGTACACTGTAATAGATAACATATTGTGACATTTTAGCCTGATGCCTGACACACGGTGAATATTTAGCAAATATTTACTTTTGGGGGGCTTCATGACCCCATGAAGCCCCATCATCCTAAGGGACGGCACCCATCCTTTAAGCTCTTCCTATAGCACTTAGGGTCTGTAGCACCCACTTCAGTACTCATATGTATGCACTTTGCATTATTTACTTCCTTTTTTTTTTTTTAATTTTATTTATTTATTCATTTATTTTTGGCTGTGTTGGGTCTTCGTTTCTGTGCGAGGGCTTTCTCTAGTTGCGGCAAGCGGGGGCCACTCTTCATCGCGGTGCACAGGCCTCTCACTGTCACGGCCTCTCTTGTTGCGGAGCACAGGCTCCAAACGCGCAGGCTCAGTAGTTGTGGCTCACGGGCATAGTTGCTCCGCGGCATGTGGGATCTTCCAGACCAGGGCTCGAACCCGTGTCCCCTGCATTGGCAGGCAGATTCTCAACCACTGCGCCACCAGGGAAGCCCTACTTCCTTCTTATAAACAAATCTTGCCTCCTCAACTAGACTGTGAAATCCTGGATGATCGGGCATGACACCCAACCCCTTCCGAGAAATACTTGTTGATAGATGATTGGTAACAAAATGCATCCACACGCAGCCACTCTGAAACAGGTGAAAGAGTCACAGCCACTGCCCTGTAAGAACTTCCGTGCCCAGTCCACACCCATCTCCCCATACGTGCTCAAGTCTAGGTTAGGAGTGGCTAACTACGGCCTGCCGCCTCTTTTTATATAAATCAAGTTTTATTGAAACAGCCATTCATTTATATACTGTCTGACCACTTTTATGCTACAACAGCAGAACTGAGTAGTTGTGACAGAGCTCAAGTGGCCCACAAAGCCGAAAATATTTACTCTCTGGTCCTTTAACAGAGAAGTTTGCCAAACCCAGATCTAGACGAACAGCAGGTAAGAGGACAAGCTCTGAATGTCACAGAGAACCAGCACTGCCACTTACCAGCTATGGTGCCTCGGACAAGTTTACTCAACCACTGAGTTTCTTCCTGAGTAAAAGAGAATTGAATGGAATCACCTATGTAAGTTACTTAGCACAGTGCCTGGCACAGAGAAGAGCACAAACCCAAAAGTACCTATTACAGAGGTGCAACAGTAAGAGAACGGGCTATTTTTTAAAAGTACATTATCAGCAAAGGGTACCTGGCTTGGATGTCAGCTCAGCAGTGTTTCTGTTTTGCAAACTCCCTCAATGGTAATTGCTTCAAAACTAATATTCAGTTTGGCCTCATAGCTTTCTCTGAAGACACAGACACATCGAGGATGGAGTTTTATTCATCTTTTCATCACACATGCATTTGGTATGGCGCTGCTCTCGGAAGGGGAACGTTACACGTTCAATGAAGTTCCCTTCTCAGATACATATAAGATTCTAAGCGTTGCTGACTCTACCATGTGGGGATGTTGTCAGGTATTAGAGATAGTAACTGTTTTTGGTAGCAGTGTGTGCCCATCCTCTGTCCAAGTACATTTTCCTTTGTGCTTTGAGGTTCCTTTAAAACGATACTTGCCCAGCCTAGACAGTGTATTCTCTTTTCCTCCTTTTACTTTGCCGCTCACCTGCCACCACGTCACAAGCGCCAGAGCCTGGAGTCCTCAGTGCTCCTGAGGAACTGTGGAAGGAAATAACTTTGTGTTAGTTCTCTCCCACGGCAACAGGCTGGCTCCTTAAACATGAGATCTGCCCAAATAAGATGGGCACGAAGCATCCGGCTTACACCCAAACACGCATGCTTGCCTCACACACCTGGAAGGAGAGGCTCTTTGTAGTTTTTCTCAGAACTTGGTGAGAATCCACGGATGGGAAATGACCCGCACCTCCCAACGCAGCACCCGCCTACAGGCCAGCATGTTTTCGTGATATGCTTGCACATGGGAGGACAGAGGCAGCACGGCCCTACAGAGCAGACCCACCGAGGCTCACGGTGCATGAGGCGGCAGCACGCACAGCACACCGGGGTTGGTTTCCTGCAGTACGACACGTGTTAGGAGTACTGTTCTCCCTCTCTGTGCAGCGTCTTCCTAATCTCTTTACACATCTCCTTTGGCCAGTAATTTCCCCAGATATCCCATCACTATGAGCGTGAGCATCTTCCTTCTAACATGTGCCCATTGCGACTATCTTTAAATCCCAAGATGTTTTTTACTGTCCATCTCCCCCAGTAATACACGTAACGCATACAGGAAACTTGGCCGTGGAAAAAGAAAGACAGACACTGATTATTATTCATAAAGCAAACACAGCTGTCATTCCAGGAGACTTCAAGCCCTTGTAAGATGAGCTAAGACAGAAAAAATTCTAGGCCCACTCTGCAGTGATATTTTTATCATAAACATGTTTATAGTATTCTAAATTTCACACTTCCACATTTCTGCACTTACAAGGTCTTCATTGTAATGAATGCCATTTCTGTATTTCTCTTCGGGAAGGAAAACTACCATTTCTACATGGACTTGAATTGCAAAATTGTCCATAGAGACTATGGAATTCTGTTACTGCTATGATGGCTATAAGGATTTCTTTGTAGTTTATGTTTATTCAAATAGCAAATTATGCTTAAAAACATAACAGGCTCCAAGTGCTCTTCAGTGAACTTGAGTCTTGTTCTGATATACTTTAGAGTTAGAAAAAAAAAAAGTAGACCTTTCTTTCCCAAAAAGAATAAGTACAAAATTCATTCATAAGCCAGAAAGATAGTGTTCTTTTATGAAAATGAGAGGCTGCACCAGTTCTAACAATCTATTAGTCCTGGTTTTAAATATTTTTATTACTGCTATGGAATTATTAAGTTAACAATAAGTACATCGAATAAGCTAGGACATTAAGTGATTATATATATTACATATTTGTAATTGTGGAAGTTTTTAATTCATTATGATGCCAGCCTTCTTAATCACTGACAAAAATTTCAATTCTGGGCTCTGAAGTTAGAAATTCAAACATTCCTTTTGTAAATTGTACAAATGAGAATGATCCGTTTTCATGGCTCTTTCTCCCAGTTTCCAGCAATGTTGGATATAAAGTTATTTGCAGTAAGATTGGTTTGAAAAGTTTTCAGGTTGGCTGTCTGAAACTCACGGTGCATTTTGTTAGAATCTGCAGGCCCTCGGTAGAAATTTCAAAGATTTCTTTGTCCCAACCAGTAGATAACAATACTGATAGAAAAAAATCTAAGCTGTGACTCCCGAGAGGGTCTTCTGAGAGAGGAGGAGTGGAGGCTATAGCACAAGACCTTCTTTCATGGTACAGAAGCGGAAAAAATGGGAGAAATGCCGATGTATAGTGCCACAAAGACGCATATGATAAAGGTGCTCAATCCTTGATAGGTGGTGGTGGTGTTTTAGTGATCTATTACGCTCTATTGAGATATAATTCATATACCATTTAAAATCCACCCATTTAAAGCATATAATTCAGTGCTTTTTGGTATGTTATGTTAATTTTTTTAATTATGGTAAAATATATGTAACGTAAAATTTGCTGCCATTTTAACCATTTTTAAGCATGCAATTCATTGATATTATAATTACACTCACAGTGCTTTGCAGCCATCACTATTCCCACAACTTTATCATCACCCCAAACAAATTCTGTACTCATTAAGCAATAACTCCCCTTTTCTCCTCCTCCTAGCCTCTGGTAACCTCTAATCTACTTTCTGTCTCTATAAATGTGCCTAATCTAGGTACTTCATATAAGTGGAATCGTACAATATTTGTCGTTTTGTGTCTGACTTATTTTACTTGATATAGTGTTTAAGGTTCATACATGTTGTGGCATCTATCAGAACTTTATTTTTATGGCTGAATAATATTCCATTGTATGTATATACTACCTTTTGTTTATCCATTCCTGTTGATGGATCCTTGGGTTGTTTCCACCTTTTGGCTATTATGAATAATGCAGCAATGAAAATTGGTGTACAAGTATCTGTTAGAGTCCCTGCTTTCAATTCTTTTGGGTATATACCTAGGAGTGGAATTGCTGGCTCATATGGATAAGTCTGTGTTTAGAGTTTTGAGGAACCATCAAACTGTTTTCCATTTTACATTCTCAGCAACAATGCACAAGGGTTCAGATTCCTCCACATGCTTACTAACACTTGTTATTTTCCACTTGATTTGATTATAGCCATTCTAGTAGATATGAAGTGGTATCTTATTGTGATTTTGATTTGCATTCCCTAATGATGTTGAGCGTCTTTTCATGTGCTTATTGGCCATTTATATATCTTCCTGAAAGAAATATTTATTCAAGTCCTTTGCCCATCTTTTTATCAGGTTGTCTTTTTATTGTTGAATCGTAGAAGTTCTTGGTATATTCTGAATATTTACCCCCTTAGCAGATATGTGATTTGCAAATATTTTCTCCCATTCTGTAGGTTGTCTTTTTTTGTCATTCTTTTTTTTTTATTTTTTATTGAAGTATAGTTGAATTACAATGTTGTGTTAATTACTGCTGTACAGCAGAGTGTGTAGGTTGTCTTTTTACTTTCTTGATGTCCTTTGATATACAAAAGTTCTTAATTTTGATGAAGTCCAATTGATCTGTTTTCTCTTTTGTTGCCTGTGACTTTGGTGTCATATCTAAGAATCTGTTGCAAAATTATTAAATAAGTTCTTCATATATACTGATAAATGTACCATAATCCTTCTAAGACAGTGCTTGGCACATAAGAGACCCTGGATAAATGTAAGAAAATGTAAACCAACTTTTTAAATCATCACACGTAGTGAATAGAATTCTCTTAAATGTGGTTTGCTCAGAAACACCAGAAGTGAGGCTACAGAGGACAGCTGTAGATGGAGCAGACCTTAAGGAACAGGTTTTGTATTCTGAGAGAGATTTCAGTCTGGAGAATGTAAAATGATCCATCATGGAGTGGGGGAGGGGAGACACAGGGGGGCAGATTGACAAGAGAGCCTGAGGCAGTTATGTTGTACCCATGCTTATCATGCAGCTGAAACCAGCGCAGTTAAACTCAGTCCAACAGAAGTAAACTAATCACACCCCTACTGAAGATTCTGCTGTGGCTCCCTATCTCCCAAAGAATCAGAGCTAGACGTAGCCTGCCCTTCAAGCTCTCTGCCTGTTTTCACCTAATCACATTCTGTGGATGGATGGAGATGAATGGATGGGCAGGTAAAGTGACAAAGAGGAGCAATTACACATAGTAGTGTTGAGGAAGATGCTTATAACAGATCACATCTGCACTGAAGAGGTCTTTGTGAGCATCAGTAAACATTTACTGAGCAAATGCCTTAACAGATCAGCTGACAAATGTCCCTTTCCTCCCTTGGCCAACAGGACCCCAGCGAGATGCCCAGGCAGCTCGAGAATTCATCCTGAAGATGTTCGTGGACCTGAATCCAGACAGTGACAAAATTATCTACTCCCATTTCACATGCGCCACAGACACCGAGAACATCCGCTTTGTCTTTGCCGCCGTCAAAGACACCATCCTCCAATTGAACCTGAAGGAGTACAATCTGGTCTAATTGTGCCTCCTTGACACCGCCCTTCCCTTCCCTGGTGGGCTATTGAAGCTATACAAGAGGGACTGTATTTCTGTGGAAAACAATTTGCATAATACTAATTTATTGCCGTCCTGGACTCTGTGTGAGCGTGTCCACAGAGTTTGTAGTAAATATTATGATTTTATTTAAACTATTCAGAGGAAAAACAGGATGCTGAAGTACAGTCCCAGCACATTTCCTCTCTTTTTTTTAGGCAAAACCTTGTGACTCAATGTATTTTAAATTCTCAGTCATACACTCACAAAGAGCTGTTTCTTCCTCTCTCTCTCTCTCTCTCCCCTCTTCTTTTCTATTGAGCAAAATGAAGCTGATTTTCTTTTTCCTAACCCATCCCTTCCTCCTGATTTTTCCCACATTACAATGGCCTTTATCCTAGTTCCATTCTTCGTCAAGTTTTTCTCTCAAATGATAGTCAGGACAATTGTCATTCAATTTAAGCCATCAACATCAGCTTAATTTAACAGTTTGTAGTTTTTGCTGAAGGATTATAAGTATTAATACTGTGGTTTTAAGTGTATTGCTCTGGATACACACGTAGAGGTTTTTTTTATACAAATATATTGTTTTGCCTCACTTTGGGCTGGGACAGTGGATGCCCATCTAACGGTTAAGTGTCTTTTTTTTTTTTTTTTTTTTTGGATTTCTACCTTCAGCCACAGCTTGGTTGCTCAGTGAACTGTACAGAAGTCAGTAAGGCAAGGGCCAAGACACACAGAAGTCCTTTACTTTGAAATGCCATGTGCCATTGTCCTTCCTCCTTTCCTTCCCTTTTTTCACCCTGCTTTCCTCAAACTGCAGATGCCAAAAAAATATGCCAAGAGACACTACATTATCCCAATGGCTGCTACCCAGATCCTTTTCATAGGTTGCTCTTAATTTTTTTTTTCTTTCAGTTCAAACTTTTCCTCCCTTTTTTTTTTTTTCCTAGTGTTTGGGCCACACTTTTAAAAATGACTTTTATTAATGGGTATGTGTTGCCAAAGCTGGCTTTAAAAAAAAAAAAAATTTTAGTAAGAACTTAAAAGATAAAAGCCAGTATCTTAAAATGTAAGAAAGTAAGATTGTGAAGCCTAATATGTTTGGCTGCGAATGAACCTGAAACACCAGTTGCCAAACAGTTGGTCACTGTCAGTCTGACTCTCACAGTCCATCCTTTTCTTTGCCCTTAAGATCACATTGTTTTGTGTCCACGTTCCATGTTGAGCATCTAACTCGGCAATGTGGAAAAGCTGTCCTGTGTGATACCCCATGAAATCTGCTTTTCTCTCTTCATTTGAAGCCAGCTTTACTCTCTTTGTGTTCTCTAAGGTCAAGTAGGTCTGCCAAGAACATTGGTTGATGATAGTATTATTCTGACACCCTTAATTTGCAGAATCTGAAGTTACTGCTAGTTTACCATCTTTGGGATCTTAAACTGGTGACTGGCTGAGTTGAACTTAAGGAAGATTTGTGGACCGAAACTCAAAAGTAACCTCTCTGTTCTATAGAACATGTATTTATATAACTGAACATCGTAGGAGAGAGATCTGGAATTCTATATGTGCAATTTTTCAACCAATGCAAAAAACACAGCACATGTATTGATGAGCTTCTGTCAAGCAGTTTGAGTTGAAATATGATTTAAGAAAATAAGTCATGACTGTTTTAAACCTGCTGGGAAGTTAGAATTAGGCCATGATGCTGGTCTCAGTTTAACTACAATACTATTTGGCACGAGTCTAAACTTTCATATAAATCACTCTTTTGGAACAGTAAAGGAGAGGGAGAAAATCAATGGCTTATCAGATGAGTACCAGAGTTACTAAGTAGTAATGGAATGTTCCCATTCTTTACTCTCCCAGCCTCAAACTACACAGGTTACTTGCTTTTTTTTTTCTCCTTATTCAGAAAGCACCTGTAATTTACTTAAGAAACAGACTGCCTGTAGGTATAGTGCAATTACGAATGCTCTAATCATTGTACATACATCTCTCCCTTGATACTGCATCATCCATACTGGCTTTGTAATCATTAATTTTTTGGCAGATTGAATGTGCTGTATTGATATGTATCTATGTAATTGTATTGTGTGTCTTATAGCTAATTCACATTTTGAATAATGTTATTTTATTTACTTTTTTAAGAGAGGAGAATGTAAATTTGTCAGTTTATTTCTGACTAGGGATTTTTTTTTTTTTCCATTTAGAAAAGAAAAAAAAAACCTTACTATCGTACGGAGCGGTACTAGCATCGTGCTATATAAAATCATTTGCACATTCCTGAGTAGAGGTATACTGATTATAAGACCCAAAGGTCTTAAGACCCAAAGGTAATTTCATAGCAAAAATCAGTTGGAGCTTTTATACAAACATGGAAACCAACTTTGTAGAACTTTTGCCATTTGACCTAGGATTGGAATATGAGCTTTTATACAATTCATATTCTTATTTGGCAAATATGCACAGTTTAGTATTACCTCTCTGATGGCCTTTATTAGAAAGGCAGTTTTAGAAGCTATTGTGATCCACTAAGGAAATGTTTTAACAGCTAGCGACCACTGCTTGCCTGAAAGGGCGATCTTAAATTTGGTGCAGCAAAAAAAAAAAAAAGAAAAGAAAAAAAAAAGTATAAACAACAACATTTGAAGGCCTACAGTGTGTATAGAGAAAACCTCATCACAAGGTCATAAGTGTTACAGTTTTAGGGAATCAAGATATTCTATTTAATAGAGCTATAGTAGATGTAGTCAATTAAACCTGATCTCAAAGCTCGAAGAAGCTGAGCAAAACAGGGAAAGATTGTTATATTTGTCTTTATGAAATCGGGATGGAATTGCTATGCAGAATTGAGGTTTGTGGTCTCACTGTTCATCTTAGGGTGCATGACAAGATCCCTTCTCTTGAGAAAGGAAAAAATTGATCACCCTAGTTACAGTGATGCATAGAAACCGAATTGTATCCACACTAGTCAGTCGAAGCTAAAGGATTTTCTTTTTTGTTTCTTTGTTTGGGGTTTTACTGAAGGGTCTGGGGTGGGAAGGGATTCTTTTCAGTTTTGTATAAAAACAAAGTTTACTCATGCTTTCTATTATTATTGTGATTGCAAGCATTCTAAGCGTGTGCCGCTGGACCCCTCTTGTTGATGCTCTCGGTAACAGTAACGGAGGCCTGTGGCGAGTTTTGTGGTGACTTGGGCATGTCTTATTGAAAAACAAAAACACAAAACACAGAAACCTTTCTTCAGCAGACCAAGGCAAGCAGCCGTTTCATGACTCACTTAACACATTGCAGTGTACCAGTTTACAGATGATTTTTCCCTTTTTGCGTGACATGGCAGTTCCAACCCCCAGAGAATCCCTTATTTGTAAATTGGAGGTTTGTACTATGCCTTACAGAGCTTAAATTCAGAAGTTTGTGCCTCATATCTGAAACAAAGGGAAATAACAAAAGTAAATAAATCCCCTCAAAGTGTTTGTTTTTAAATACATTTTCATATAAAGAGCTCTGTTGAATGTCATGAATAGATTGGGGGGAAAAATCTTCTAGAAACCTGCATATGTTGTTTACTAGCAGATGACATCTACAAAAGGTATTTAAGGAACACCCAAAACTTGTATTTTTTTGTAGATTAACTAGCAGGTCTAATATTTAAAAAAGGTAATTCAGCTAAAGGACAATTTACTTTTTGTACTTCAGACTATCTTGATTGTCAAGGTGTACGAACTGTAATTTTAAAATTTATACTGCCACATGATTGTAAATTTTAGTTGTCTTAAGTTAGGAATCAGTGAAAAGCTATTTATGCTGGATATGGGTCAAAAATGACTATTATTTGCAAAAAATATATAAAAATAATGGGAAGAAAGGGCTGCATAATGAGATACTGCAAGACTCAGATACTGGTTGGAAATAATCAAGTTACCCTCAATTTCCCTTTGTTTTCAGTTTCTCAAAAAGAATGAATGAAATGAAATATAGCAGAATGTTAACCCATATAAAAATAAAGTGTACCCAAATATTGTAACGGATATTGCTGCTCTTCTTAAAATTAAATAAGGGTTTAAAACCACTTAATTGGTAATTGACAACATCTCAGTTGACACAGATAAGGTGTGCTTGGTATACTGTTTTCTTCCAAAGATTATCTTTGGTTAGAAACACACACAAAAATTAAAACTAGTAACATTGTGTTTATCTATCTCTACATATTTCCAGCATATGTAGTGTTAATAGATCTGTCCTGGTAACTATGTCTTTGGGATTTCATTTTGATTCCATAAAATTAGGAAAAGAAATGGCTTAGTTGCATATGACTAGCTAGAGATTTTTGGAGCCAAACACCTGCTGTTTCGTAGATACTTAGTACACAGTCTGAACTTGCCACTTGTTTTTCTCACAGAATAACCATTTCCTGCTGTCTTCCCAACTACCAATGCCCTTCAATAACCCTGTTGCTTCTAGAATCATCTGTTCAAAGTATGCATATACACCCAGTACATAGTAGGTGCTCAAATATTAATTTCCTTCTTACCTCCCTTATCATGTATCCTCCATTTCCCCATATGATTCCAACCCAATAGTAAGTGGCATTTACATGTTATGAAAACATCTATTGGGTAAAATTGGATCTCACTTGGATAAAGGAATTCTGACTTCCATATAAGCTTTGGTAGACAGAAAAACAACAGGGAGAAGATATTCTTCAGTAGAATATTTTTAAGTTTAGAAAAGGAAGATGGAAAATTACTATGTAACTTTGTTCAGGTTACTTCGACTGAAACACATGTTTTTGGTGGATTTCTTTTCCTCAAAGAACTCTCTAAATGCAACTTGCTGGATTCCTCACCTGTCATCATGCTGGAAACCCTTACTAGACCTATGTATTTAGGGAGTTTTGTCAGAAAAACATTTTTAACTTGCAGTATTTAAAAGAATCATATTTACTGTTCTTAAAATGTCATTCAAATGCATGTATTGTCTATTGTTTGGGGATGGGAACTAGTTTTGCAAAAAAACACCTAATGTTGTATAATAATGCCCCGATGATCTTGCTGGTTAAAAATACAGTATTTTTGGCCATAAGTTTGTACTACAGTTTTCTTCATTCTTGAGTTTTCCTTCTCTTGAAGTTGCCTAAGCCTCTCCAAGAATGTTTTTTATTATAAGGAGTATTGGGATAAATCTTTCCTTCCTTAAAGCACTTTATACTGCACATCCATTTCCCAAAGTAGGTTCAATAGTTTTTAAACAAACCGCCAAAAAAAAAACCCTTTTCCTTTCTGAATATAATCAGAAATTTCCAACTTCTTTAGTGGAAGTTTTCATATTGATAGTATTTATCAAATTTGTTTTAAAAAAAATACTTGCCCTAATTTAGGTTGCAAGCAACTGTCAAAACAAGTTTAAATAGCTGCTCAATAAAGACTTAGAACAAGCCACCGTCTTCACCCTGAGGCCGAGATTCTCCTTAGAGAAAGAACACAGGCCTTAGACA
Source organism: Eubalaena glacialis (assembly GCF_028564815.1). NCBI lineage: Eukaryota > Metazoa > Chordata > Mammalia > Artiodactyla > Balaenidae > Eubalaena > Eubalaena glacialis. The sequence goes on from NC_083724.1 coordinate 43,546,799, forward strand.
GGCAGAGGGCTTGATTAGAGTTCCTTGTCTCAGCCCTGGAAAGGAAAGGTCCACTCCACGTGGGAAAAAGGACCTGCTGTAGGTGTCCTTTAAGTCTGTGATTTTTACATCGAGGCTTTTGAGATCAGCTAAAAACTAGCTTCTCTTTTTCTAGCAATTTTGTGAAGTTGGGGTGATGGCAGCCAAGTGCTTCTCCAGAAAATCGGTGCTTACGTAGGGACCCGAAACCGTAACAGAAGCAAGACCTGTTCCTCCTGCTACTCGTGGTTAGGTCTTGTACTTGGTAGCCCAGCCCTTGCTTATGGAATTGTGTCTTTCAGAATACTGTTCCGTCCATTTACTTTAGAGAAGAAAGTGTCATTTTTACTTAAAAGCCTTAGTTTTAAGGCTCTCCTATCCTTGCATGTTTTAGAGACCCTTTCCAGTAGGTGGTGTCCCTTCTCTCTGGACCTTCCTGTGAAGGGAACGGTGTGCCTGGGGACTATCTTTAGTACAGGCCTGGAGTGACAGTTCCCACAGCCTCTCTGCCGAGGAACCGGGGTGTTAACAGCCCCCTAGCGCTCCTCACTCTGTGGCCTTCCTGCTGGGGCCTGACCCCACCAGGACCTGACCTTGGTCCATCTGCGTCATCATCTTGAAGACCCCCGCCCACAGAAAAAGACAGGAACTTGCTGAACATTATTTGAGCCAAGTGTTTTAACTTGACCTTTCAACTCACAGGTCAAGCCTGCCTAGTCTGATTTTATTCTGTCCTATCCTGGGAGCAATAAAGGAGTAGCTGGTCTGAAAGCTGCTCTACCTTGCTCTTCATCTTCCCTGTCTCCTCCCATTTTTCTCTTAGGATGTGACAGCTGGCATGCTGCCTCTTGAGAAACCAATTAGACCACAGCAAAGAGGTGGGGGGAGAGAACTTGATGCCAAGGAACAACAGTAGTTCGTTTGATAGTGTGTACAGAGCAACGTCTAATGGTCATCAGCCGGTGTCTTGTTTTTCTCTAGTTGTCTAATTCTGAGTCATTTCCATGTTCATCAGCTACTTCATATTTAAAGCCTTTACTGAAATGCTGCTCAGGGAGAGTGGAAGGCAGTGGTTGAGGGCGGGTTTCTGGTTGGTTCCTTTTGTTTTAACTTATCTATGTGTTACCATTGTTTCTTTGTTTCATTGCCATGGCTAATTAAATACAGATCCAGCTATTATGAGGCACTGAACTCAGTCTATTTTAAGGGAGCCTCCCTTAGGTCCCTGTGAAACAAGGCCTTGGTTGTAAAATGTGGGTCTCTTTAAAATCTAAGATACACAGGGAGTTCTGAAAAGATTTTGAATTCTTATGCCTCAAGACTTTAAATATGATCTGGGTTGATGTTCTCTCTTCCTGTTTTCTTCAAGAATGCAAAGGCCAGATATTTTTCTGTCCCAAAAGCCTATGGGGAAGATAGGCAACTTGCCTCTTTAAGAGGGTAATTAAACCAAACCATAGTAGCAAAGAGCCGATGGGATTCCCTTGGCGGGCCTTCCGGGCCTCCCACCGCACTGCTCTGGCCCTCGGTGGCCTTGGAGGAGGAGTTCTGCAGCTTAGAGGACTATATACCTGTCCCATTGAGACAGGCTGCATAAAGGGCCCCTGGAACTTTCAGTCTGTTTGCAGTTCGCCCAGTGTATTTCTATGGTGGATATTTTAAGCATCTTTAGAAATGAGAGTCCCAGGAAAAGAGAGATTGGCAAGTGAAGCCTGGCAAACCCTGGAAGTCTGTAAATGGAATTCCACATTATGTACCCAGCTACCAAGAAGCTCCCATAGCTGCTCACAAGACCATGTTTGTGTCTGCTCTGGGGTCCCCTCACCTAGGGCGCCATGCCTGTTAGGGATCCCACACTGCCTGGCACGTACTGTCCAGTCAAGGCACCAGCTGGGGTGCCCCTGACGTGCAGGGCCCACGTCAGGAGTTGTAAATGCCATGGTTATTTTCCCAGGCTCAGAGCAGCATTAGCAAAAGGGGCCTGCTTTCTTTTCGTGGAATACAACACAACCCACCCAGTGGTATCCTGATAAATGGTTAACAGCGGGGGAGCAGTGCAGGATTATGGTACTGATTGGTAGTGAGTGCTGATTTCCATGGTTGAAGTATTCCCCCACCATGCCCAATTTTAAGCTACTGATTTGTAAGGTCACAACTCAGAGTTGGGAAGAGATGCTAACAATGGACTCTCAAGCTCTCCTGCAGGGAGGACACCCTCACTCCCTTAAGACAATGCCTTTCTGTAAACCTGGGAAGCCGGCAGCAGGACAAGCCTACCTGGCTTATTGCACCCAGAGCACATGCATTCCCTTCCCCTGTAACCTGGAGCTAATTACCAAAGAGCACCCCGCTCACAATAGGCTCAGAGATGAGGCAGCTTGGCTGGCGATACTAAATATTTAAACTCCCAGAAGGAATAGCAGGAATGGGTACGCCTGAAACTAAATCAACCATACTCCAATATAAAATTTTAAAATGAAAAAAAAAAAAAGGAATGGCAGGAATGGGTACCCAGGAAGCTGGGGAGGAAAAATGCAAAATCAATTTGGACATCGGATTAACCTAACGCTCTGTGTGCATGTGTGTGAGATGTCTCAGCATTTCCAAGCAGTTCAATCGTTGCTGAACAAAGAGAAAAAGCCTGTCCAAATATTCATACCAGTGGGTGACAAGATTAATCCTAAATCTTTTAAAAACTAATCTCGATACATATGTGGGTATACGTGTAAAACCTAAAAACGGTTTGACCTTGAAGTTGTGTACATGTGTGAATACATGTGTAGTCACAGTCAGACTGGCTCATCTCTTGGTTACTAGAAGCATTTAACTCAGCAATGCTGCATACTGACATGCTCAAGACAGAAAAGATTATAAAATCCACAGCTAACCTTCTTTTGTTGCTGTTGTTAATGTTTCTCTTGCCAGTCTTTTCAGGAGCCATCTTTAAAGAGCTCTGTCCTAATCTAGGAAAGAACACCTAATTATGGCCAATTTAAAATGTTTTGTTTTTAATGATGAACCTGAGCTGGGGCTTCAATGCCTCTGAGCAATGAGGGCCTGTATTTCCAGTATAGACAGGGAGGAAGGGTTTCGAGAAGGTTCGGAAGCTGAATGAAAGCTTCCCTAAATTACTAAGGCCAGGCCTGCGTGTTTTAGTGCAGTCACTGTTCCATGTTGTCATTTCCATCCCTGGGTTAAGTCCTCTCTGTGCAGACTGCTTACTTCCCATGAAGCAGGATGAATTCCCAGAGCCCCAGGCCCACGCCACGCAGACGCCTGTACAGAGCCACAGACTCGGGCTGGTCCACATGGCGTGGGGCTGTGCTCTTGTGTCAGTGCCGTCAGACCGGCCGAGCGTGGCTGCCCTTCCATGCCCCCTGGTCCACGCGGGGGTCAGGGGGTGGTGGGCGCTGCAGAGGCTTCTCTTTCAAGTCAGGAGCTGCCTGTATCCTCCTAGCACTCTCTGGCCGCAGACCAGAAACCAAAAGTCAAGGCCTCAGGAGTAACGCTTAACAAATCCTGCAGCTTCTGGCCCTCGGTGGGCAAACCAAGGCTTGCCACTCCCTCAGGGCATCCCCAGCGGGCCTGAGCGCAAAGGTTGCAGGAACCCACTCATTAGCACCCACTGTATTGGCTTTTCTCCTTCCCTTGCCTCTCCTTCCCTTGCCTCTCCTTCCCTTGCCTCACTTCCAAGCTCATTATGCTTTCTGGGTTCATCTCGCCAATAAACAGCTTGCACCAAAATCCTTTACACGGGTCTGCTTTGGGGGAAATCCCAGTAAAGACAATAAGACCATCAAGGGGTGGCTTTCTATGTGGGCAAGCACCCACGGGGACTTGTCAGGAAATGGCCACAACTAGGGACAGTGTTTTTAGCCTTTCAGGGGACTCCCAGCTGCAGCGGGTGACTGAGGTCCAAGACGAGCACCTGGAACCCCAGGCTGCAATGAATTGGCTACACAGGTCCCACAGTGGGAGACTGGATATACCCATAATAATACATTGATGAACAAAAATGCTGCCTTTTCCTGGAAGCTGCCACCAAACCATTTTTAAAGATAATCACTTTCAATTGCTGAAGAGAAGTGACACGGACGTTTCCCCCTTGCAGTCACTCTGTTTAGGGGCTTCTGGACTCCTTTCCTCCACCTGCCCAGCCCTGTCTGTTCGTTCCAGGACGAGCTCCCACACCTGCCCGGACTGACTGATTCCAGCTGGGTCAGGCCGGCCTCCCTGGAGACACGCATGCACTTTTGTCTTGCTCCCCCAGCCAGCGGATGGTGCTGACATAATCAGAGGCAGGGAGGAAAGATGAAAGAGTATTCCATCGGAGAATTAGCACATACTGTGACATTTCATTGTTGGGAGAAAAATGAGAGAATAGGGAACATATATTGAAAACTATTACAAAAGTAAAGGCCATGTTCGGAAAGAGAGTGTCTGCCTTCTTTCATAAATTTCTCTAATTTTTGGTGGTTGGTAAAGGTATCTCCTTCAAAAAAATGAATTAAGGAAACTATGCTTCAGATCTTGCTGAAACAAGACTTTAGAATGAGAGGCTCTATGCCAGTGCAAAAACTATTATACCACAATTGTCAGTACTAATGTCTGAATATATTGTTCTAAAATATGTTGTATTTAGCTATCTAATTATTAACTAAGTCCTTGGACGAGATTGTAAAGGAATGAGTCTTTGAGTAGGGGTTACACACCTGTATATTTTGAGATGGTTCAAAGCTAAATAAAATTGTATTCAAAATCAAATGTTGTCATCTTTTTAGAAGGCGCTGTCAGGATTCCAAACTGTTTCATAAAAACCAGATTTATTTTATTGAAATACTTTTGCTGGGCATAATTCTATAAAGAATGAGAAGATATTTCCAAAAAGAAAGCAACAATGATGACAAAATCTGGCGGTGGCTTAATATGTTTAAGGGAAAAGTTATTCAAAGACATCCATGTAAAAGAGAATGTGCCAATGTGTGTGGAACTTGGGACTAAATTCAGGTTAACTAAGAAGGAAAAATTTTAGAGTAAATTAAATTGACTGTTTTTATAGAATTAGGCACCAAGAGACTAATTTAGTGGTTCTGAATATAAATGATTCAGGAAAATCTCTAACAAGATTGCCTCTCCCATTCCATTTAGCCACCAGAAATATGTTACAATTTATCCTTTTTCTCTATCATTTATAAATTTTTTAAATATGCCCTTGTCTCAGCGATTTTAGATGGCAGTTGAAGACCTCTTCATAGCTTCTTGCACTCTTTGATTTTATTATTATTAGCCTTTCCAAGATAAATTCAAACACCTCTAGGACTGCCTGGTCTGGTGCACCCACAGAACCATTGAAGAATGGGAGGATTGTTTCCCTTCCTGACTTCCTTTTAGAGTTAGATTTATTACTTTAAATGGGACGTTCTCAATAAGATCACTTGTGAATCTGCTGGTGTTAAATACTAGCATTAGGGATAAATTCGACTGTGAGCACTACAGGTTATATTACACATAATTCACCAAATATGGGCTACCATCCATGGAATAGACTAGAGAAAAAGTGAAGAAAGTGATCAATTCCTACTGTTTTAATACTGGACATTGTTGACCGGAAATTTGTTTGTCTCTTGCTTGATTAGGGACGTCAGGGGGCTAAACTGTGTGGTGTAGACTGAGGGGTACACTTTTGACCATCAGAAGAGGCCAACTCATTACTATGATTGCATATCTTTGAGCTTACATGGTATGATTAGGCCATTTAAGAGAATGAAGGGATGTATAAAGGCTTTGCAAAACTTTGATTCAGGATCTGGAAAGTAAACATGCCTGGTACCCTCCTTGTTGCTCCCATCTATTAACCTCCCCTGACATTACCCTGGGTGGCTTTAGAATCTATACGGCTAACCCAGTGGGCAGCCTGGATTTTGGATCCTCTACATCTTCATCTCTAGTAATTCCTCTACTCCACTCCAGCCAACCATTTCCATGATCACTCTTTAACTTCTCCCTCTCCAAAGCACTAATTCAAACATCTGACTACAACTTCCATTCCTGGTTGTTTATTCAATTATTTCCACTCAACTGTCCTGAATCTAAAGATTTTCTTCAGGCTGTTTACCACTTGACTTTATCTCAATTCACCAACCCTCTTTTCTTCACTTCTTATCCAGTTTAGATTTAATATTCCTGGACTAAATAACCAACTTGGAAACATTCTACACTCAATCTATCCCAAACAAACTTGTTTATTGGTTGCATACATGAAGCCAACTAACTTATTTCTCCGTGCCTACACTCAAAAAGCTGAAGGAAGCTGGAGAGAATAACCAAACAGAGTAGATTAGTTCCACTATAAATTCAACCCCAACTTGGCCCATGAGACATTTCTTACAATAGCTGACTAGCTAATTCAGACCAATCATCCCATAAAGGTCATCTAGAAAAACTGGATAAAATATTAAAAAACAGCTCCCTAAAGGCGTGGACAAACTAATAAGATAATGAATAGTTACTGGACCACAACAGAGAAGAAGACAAAAGCTCAGGAGAATGTGTCCAGTGTTTAGGCCCACTCTTCCTCTGGCAGTATTCATCAGTTCCAGAAAGGGCAGAGAAGCAGCTGAGAAGTAGTGTGACATTTTTGTTAGCCTTTTACAGTTAAAAGGACAGGTATTAGAGTGCAGTGCCCAACAGTGTGGTCCAAGTGAACTACCTCAGCTTGGAATGAACTACAAAGATTACAGCCTAAGAGCAATAATGGACCAGAAATGCATGGGGCCTCAAGTTCTGCTTCAAAATGAGATAAGAGAACAAGATAGTGAATTTTGGAAGACATCTTGTAAAAGATGAAAAGGAACTAATGAAAATTCAAGAGAAGGAAAAAAAAAAAACAACCTAAATTAAGAACTCAGGATGTGATTTGCAGATTATACATAGCTGAAGAGAAAAACAGCAAACTTGAAAACAGACCATGCTAACATAATGAGGATAAAATGAGGAAAATATATATCATATATATTTTCCATTCTTTCAATGGAAAATATATAGGACAAGAAACATAGAGGTTTTGGTGAGAAATTATAGTATATATATATTTGAAATCCCATAAGGAGAAGAGATAGAAATAGTAAAGAAGCAATTTTTAAAGAGATGGTGTGTAGAACTTTACCAAACTAATGAAATGCATCAAGCCACAAATTCAAGCTGTTCAATGATCCCCAAGAAGGATAAATAAAAAGAAGTATATACCAAGACATATCATAGTAAACATGCTGAAAAACAAATGAAAAATAGTGAAAGCAACTAGTGGGAAAAATCAAAACAGAATTACCTTTAAAAGATCAACAATTACATTTATAGCCGACTCTTCAACAGAAACAATCAAATCCAGAAAACAATGGAATGGTATCTTGGAAGGGCAAGAAGAAAATAACTACCAACCTAGAATTCTGTCCACAATGAAAATATGTGAAAAGAATGAAGATGATTCTGGCTGTGATGGAATAAATGAGACCAGATCTACCTTCCAATGTAAACAAATAGAAAACTCAAAAAAAGTTTTCAGATATTAGACAACAGACAGTATAGAGTTGTAACCCCTAACAAAATCTAGTGAGATGAGCCCTACAACATCTTGGCTTTCTTCCTGGAAATACTTTCTGAACTATAGTTGAGGAACAAGAATTCTAAGTAGAGCACAAAGATTAGAGTTCAGAAGGGCCAAGGTAGCTGGAATTCGTGGGGCATACTACTAGAGTTAAGGGACTGGCACAAGAAAAGAGTTCCAGAAATCTGCATAAAGGTCCCGGACCTTGGGCCTATTGCTCAAGACAAAAGCAAGCATGCATAGAGTGAAACTGCATGATGCCAGGCAGAAAATAACTGGGGAACTGTAAGCTTAACAGTTCCCAGAGCTCAGAGTTGGGAGATGCTTGAGTTGCAACTAACCAGAGTGGAGCATTCTCACTGAACATGCCTTAGAAATAGGGTTAAATTAAGCCTAAAGTAAGGGCTACTCTATCCACCATAGGAAATATTAAAAAATAAACCCTAAAAGGATTAAGCTGATCCATAAATAACTGCCTGCTAGAACAAAGTCCAACACTCCTGAAAGAAATACAACAAATCAAGCACTTAACATAAGACATAATGTCCAATATTCAATTAAAAATTAGTAGGTGAACAAGCAGGAAATGTAAACCATAACCAGGAAAAAAAAATCAGTCATTGGAAAATCACCTGGAAAAGACTGATATGATGGAATTAGCAGACAAGAACTTCATAATAGCTATTATAAATATGTTTGAGTATTTAAATAAAAAGTTGATCACATTTTTCTCAAGTGCACATGGACCAGTCTCCAGGATAGATAACCTGTTAGGCCACAAAACAAGTCTTGACAAATTTAAGAAGACTGAAATCATATTAAGTATCTTTTCCAACCACAATGGAATGAAACTAGAAATCAATTACAGGAAGAAAACTGGAAAAATCAGGAATATGTGGACATTAAACATGCTACTGAACAACCAATTGATCAATGAAGAAATCAAAGAAATAAAAAAATATCTTGAGAAATGAAAATGGGAATACAAAATACCAAAACTTATAGGATACAGAAAAGTAGTGATAAGAGGGAAGTTCATAGAGATGAATGCCTACCTCCAGAAATAATAAATTCTCAAATAAACAACTTAAATTTACACCTCAAAAAAAAAGAAAAAGAAGAACAAATGAAGCCTAAAGTTAGAGACTAAAAAGACAACAGAAAAGATCAATGAAACCAAGAGCTGGTTCTTTGAAAAGATAAACATAATTGACAAACCTTTAACTGGACTCACCAAGGAAAAGAAAAAGAGAACTCAGTCAGAAATGAAAGAGATGTTTCAACTGATATCACAGAAATGCAAAGGATAAGTGACTATCATGAATAATTATTTACCAACAAATTGGACAACTTAGAAGAAATGGATAAATTCCTATAAATATGAAACCTTCTAAGAATGAATCATGAAGAAATAGAAAATCTGAACAGACTGATTACTAGTAAGGAGACTGAATCAGTGATCGAAAAATTCCCAACAAAAGTCCAGACCAGACAGCTTCACTGGTGAATTCTACCAAACATTTAAAGACAAATTAACTCATTATTGACCAGGGGATTTTTGCAGAAACTAACGCCTGTGGCCGGCGATTTGTTATGTAAATGAATATCGAAATGTCTCCAGTCAATAATGTTTGGGTAACAAAAGACATATTAATACATCTCCGGTCAATAACAATCTTTCTCAAACTCTTCCAAAAACAGAAGAGGAGGGGACACTTCCAAACTCATTTTACAAGACTAGCATTACCCTGATTACTGAAACCAGACAAGGATGCCACGAGTAAAATTACAGGCCAATATCCCTAATGAATATAGATGCAAAAACTGTCAATAAAATATTAGCAAACCAAATTCAACTATACATTTAAAGGATCATACACCATGATTAAGTGAGATTTATTCCAGGGGTGCACGATGGTTCAACACCAGCAAATCAATGAGATAAACCACAAAATGAAGGATAAAAATCATATGATCATCTCAATAGATGCAGAAAAAGCATTTGACAAAATTCAACATCCATTTATAATTAAAACTTTCAACAAAGTGGGTACAGAGAGATTATACCTCAACATAATAAAGGCCACATATGACAAGCCCACAGCTGACATTACACCCAATGGTGAAAAGCTGAAAGCTTCTCCTCTAAGATCAGAAGAAAGACAAGAATGCCTACTCTCATCACTTTTATTCAACATAGTATTTGAAATCCTAGCCAGAGCAATTAGGCAAGAAAAAGAAATAAAAGGCATCCAATTTGGAAAGGAAGAAGTAAAACTGTCACTATCTGCAGATGATATGATATTATATATAGAAAAACCTGAAGATCACATCAGAATAACTGTTAGAACTAATAAATTCAGTAAAGTTACAAGTTATAAAATCAATATACAGGAATCTGTTGTGTTTCTATACACTAATAATGAACCATCAGAAAGAGAAAGAAAACAATCCCATTTACAGTTGCATCAAAAAGAATAAAATACCTAGGAATAATTTAACCAAGGAAGTGAAAGACCTGTACACTGAAAACTGTAAGACATTGATGAAATTAAACATGACACAAAGAAATGGAATGATGGGGCTTCCCTGGTGGTGCAGTGGTTAAGAATCCGCCTGCCAATGCAGGGGACACGGGTTTGAGCCCTGGTCTGGGAAGATCCCACATGCCACGGAGCAACTAAGCCCACGTGCCACAACTACTGAGCCTGCGCTCTAGAACCCGCAAGCCACAACTACTGAAGCCTGTGCACCTAGAGCCTGTGCTCTGCAACAAGAGAAGCCACCACAATGAGAAGCCCGCGCACTGCAATGAAGAGTAACCCCTGCTCACTGCAACTAGAGAAAGCCCACGCGCAGCAACGGAGACCCAACGCAGCCAAAAATTTAAAAATTAAAAAAAAAAAAAGAAATGGAAAGATATTCTGTGCACATGGATTGGAAGAATTAATATTGTTAAAATTTCCATACTATCCAAAGCAATCTACAAATTCAATGCAATCCCTATCAAAATTTAAACGGCATTTTCCACAGAAAAAAAAAACCAATTATGTGGAACTACAAAAGGCCCCAACTAGCCAAAGCAATCTTGAGAAAGAACAACAAAGCTGGAATCATCACACGCCCTCATTTCAAACCATATTACAAAGTTATAGTAATCAAAACAGTATGGTACTGGCATAAAAACAGACACACAGATCAATGGAACAAAATAGAGATCCCAGAAATAAACCCACACATATGTGGCCAATTAATTTACAACAAAGGAGCCAAGAATATACAATGAGGAAAGGCTAGTCTCTTCAATAAATGGTGTTGGGAAACTGGATAGCCACATTGAAAAAGAATGAAACTAAACTATTACCTTATACCATACACAAAAATTAACGCAAAATAGATTAAAAACTTGAATGTAAGATCTGAAAACATAAAACTTCTAGAAGAAACATAGGTAGTAATCTCCTTGACATTGACCATGGTGATGATTTTTTTTAATCTGACACCAAAAGCAAAAATAAACAAGTGGGACTGCATCAAACTAAAAAACTTCTGCACAGCAAAGGAAACCATGAACTAAATGAGAAGGGAAACTATTTAATGGGGGAATATATTGCAAATCACGTACCTGATAAGGGGTTAATATTCAAAATATATTAAGAACTCATACAACTCAATAGCAAAAAAATATCCAATTTTTAAAAATGAGCAGAGGATCTGAATAGACATTTTTCCAAAGAAGACATACAGATGACCAACAGGTACATAAAAAGATGCTCAGCATCACTAATCATCAGGAAAATGCAAACCAAAATCACAATGAAATATCACCTCATACCTATTAAAATGTCTATTACAAAAAGGCAAGGAAAAAAAGTATTGGCAAAGATGTGAAGAAAAGGGAACCCTTATACATAGTTAGTAGGAATGTAAATTGGTTCAGCCACTATGGAAAACAGTATGGAGGCTCCTCAAAAAATTAAAAATAGAATGCCATATGACCCAGCAATTCCATTTCTGAGTTTTATCTGAAGAAAATGAAAACACTCACTCAAAAATGTATCTGCACCCCCATGTTCATCGTGGCATATTTACAATAGCCAAGATATGATAACAACCTAAGTGTTCATCAATGGATGAAAGGATAAAGAAAATGTGGTATATATATACAAAATGGAGTATTATTTAGCCATAAAAAGAATGAAATCTTGCCATTTGCAACATGAATGGGCCTTGAGAGCATTAACATAAGTGAAATAAGTCAGACAGAGAAAGACAAATATTGTATGATCTCACTCATATGTGGAATCTAAAACAAAAAAAGGTAAAACAAACCAAAAAATCCCCAAGCTCATAGATACAGAGAATATGTTGGTGGTTGCTAGTGGTGGGGATCGGACAGTGGGTGAAATGAGTGGAAGGGGTCAAAAGGTACAAACTTGCAGTCATAAAGTAAGTCATGGTAATGTAATATACAGCTTGACAACTATAGTTAATAGTGTAGTGCATATTTGAAAGTTGCTAAGAGAGTAGATCTTAAAAGTTCTCATCACAAGAAAAAATTCTGTAGCTATATATGCTGACAGATGTTAACTAGACTTACGGTGGTAATCATTTCACAATATATACAATTACTGAAGCATTATGTTGTACACCTGAAACTAATATAATGTTGTATGTCAATTATTTCTCAATTTAAAGAAAGAAAACTTGAAGTAACAAGGGAAAAAATGGAGGACAGGAAAGGAATCAAATAATGAAACTACTAGAAATAAAAAAATACAACACCTGAAATTAAAAATTCACTGATGACATTTAGAGAAAACTGATATAAATGGATTCCAAGAAAGGGGGGAGGGACAGAGGGATGGGGTAAATGGGGAGAGAAAGAAAAAAATATTTGAAAAAATGGGAAAAAATTTAAATGTCATGAACACTATAAACTCACAGATTCAAAAATTCAGCAAATCCAAGAATGATAAACACAAAACCACACTATGACCCAACATAATCAAGTTACTGGAAACCAGTGATAAAAGGGGGAAAATGGCTTAAAAGTATCCAAGGAAATAAGACACATCATATCCAGAGAAACCAAGATAAAACTTAACAGAGATGTCTTATCTGAAACTATTATGACAATGGAATGCTATGTTTAAAGTGCTTGACAAAAAAAAAAGTCAGCCTAAATATCCATATCCAGTAAGAGGAGAAATCCTTAAAAAATTAAAGATGAATACTTTGTGGGTAGGGGGGGAAATGCTGAGAATGTGCTACAAGTAGACCTGCACTATAATAAATGTTAAAAGAATTTCTTAACACAAAAGGAATATAGCAGATGAGCACCTGGATCTCTCTCACACAAAGGACTAAAGAAAACTGGAAGTGGTGAATATATGAGTAAACATAATTTTTTTTCTCATTTTTTTTTGTGTCTTTAAAAGATCATTAACTGTTGGAAGCAAAAGTACTAAAACATTGTAGAGTTTATAACATGTAAAGTAAAAGATATGACGGCAATAGCAAAAGGATAGGCAAGGAAAATAAAAGTACAGCTAACCCTTGAACAACACAGGTTTGAACTGTGCAGGTCCACTTACACATGGATTTTTTTTTCAGTAATATGTACTATAGTACTACATGATCTTCAGTTAGTTGGATCCACAGATGTAGACATGGAGGGGGTGACTGTAAAGTTATACATGGATTTTTGACTGTGCAGGGGGTCAGCGTCCCTAACTCCTGTGTTGTCCAAGGGCCAACTGTGTATTTGTTAAGGTTCTTACAAGTGCATTGGTTTATATTATTCAAAGGTAGACTATAATAAGTTAAAGATGTATTTTGTGAACTATAAAACAACCACCACAAAACAAAATAAAAAGGTATAGTTAACAAACCAAGAGAAAAGACAAAATGAAATCATAAAAAAATTACTCCACTAGTCAGAAAGAAGGCAGAAAAAAAGAAATAAAGAACAATAAAAAGAAAATAGCAAGATGGTAAATTTTAACCTAACCATATTAATTATAATAAATGTAAATAACATAAGCACTGAAAATAAAAGGCAGAGATTATCAGACTGAATAAAAAATACTAAATAAATGCTATTTACAAGAAAAAACACTACAAATATAAATACACAGATATGGTAAAAGTAAAAGGAGACTTGCAGTTTTTCGTCCAGCATGTAAGTAGATTGGAAGTTGCCATTCCATCCTAAAAACAAGTAAAAAGCTGAACAAACCAATATCAACAACTCTTCAGATTCATCAGAGAAGTGAGGTTACAGGGCAAACTGTTGCCCCCCCCCAAAAGTGGAGAAATAGAAAATTAACAACTTACTTGAGCACAAACCTGTAAACAGAAGCATCTATGGGAACTGGCACCAGGATAGAAAGACCTGTAATCGATGAATCATGGGATGTTCAGTGTGGACAAACCTGTGAGTTAAAAATTCCAGGGAGGACTCCATACTTCTGTGAGTTTTAACCTCCTGGATCTGTACCAGGTGCTCACAGTGAAGATCAGAGAAAAATTCCCTCTGGCTTCAGGCAGGGGTAGGGATAAAAAGTAACCATTCTGAAACACACTGGAACATTTTGTACTTCTTAACAAGGCCTGTCCTCAAGAGAAACTATTTTACTAGCACCTATACGATGGGGGTTTTATGGGAGCCTGACTTAGGGGAAGGGAAATACCGAACTACAGTCCCATCCAGCCATCCAGTCCCACCTAAAGCAGGGGAAAAAAAAACAGCTGAGAGTCACCTGTGAAGTTCACATCTCAGGGGCAGAGGCACAGACTCACTAAAAGACCAAGACTTAAACATAAGACTATAGCATGCTCCCAACACCCCCCAACTACCGCACTACTAGAGCCCTATTTATTAGAGTTCTTTCCACCCAGGACATCATGAATGGCTTTCAACAGAAAACTACAAGGGGAAAAAACATAGTTTGATGAGACAGAAAAGTATCAGAACCAAACTCAGATATGGCAGGGATATTGGAATTTTCAGACTGGAAACATAATACAACCATGATTAATATTCTAAGAGATCTGTGCAAGAGCAGATAGGTAATGTAAGCAGAGAGATGGAAATTCTAAGAAAGAATCAAAAAATGCTAGAGATCAAAAGTATTGTAACAGAAATGAAGAATGTTTGATTAGCAAAATGAACATGGCTGAGGAAGGAACTGCTGAGTTTGATAATATCTCAATAGAAACTGAAAAGCAAAGAGAAAAAAGAGTGGGAAAAAATGGAACAGAGGACTTCCCTGGCGGTCCAGTGGTTAAGACTCCGCGTTCCCAATGCAGGGGACATGGGTTCGATCCCTGGTCGGGGAACTAAGATCCCGCATGCCGCACGGTGCGGCCTGAAAGAAAAAAAAAAAAGGAATAGAATATCCAAGAACTGTGGGACAACTACAAAATGTGTAACATACACATAATGGGAATATCGGAAGAAGAAAGAGAATGGAACAGAAGAAATACTTTATGTTCATGAATAGGAAGACTCAATATTGGCAAGATGTCAGTTCTTCCCAACTTGATCTAGAGGCTCAGTGAAATCCCAGTCAAAACCACAGCAAGTTACTGTATGGATATTTACAAAGTGATTCTAAAAGTATATGTGGCAAAGGAAAAGACCTAGAATAGCCAACACAATATTGAAACAAAAGAACAAAGTTGGAGGACCAACACTACCTGACTTAAAGACTTACTATAAAGCTACAATAATCAAGACAGTGTGGTATTAGTGAAAGGGCAGATCAATGGAACAGAACAGAGGGCCCAGAAATAGACCCAAACATTATAGTCAATAGATCTTTGACAAAGGAGCAAAGGCAATACAATGGAGAAAAGATCGTCTTTTCAACAAACTGTGCTGGAACAACCGGACATCCACATGCAAAAAAATCTAAATACAGACTTTGTACCTTTCACTAAAATTAACTCAAAATGGGTCATTGACCTAAATATAAAGTACAAAACTATAAAACTCACAGAAGATAACATAGGAAAAAATCTAGATGTCCTTGGGTATGATGAGAACTTTTTCAGAGACAACACCAAAGGCAGGATCCATAAAAGAAATAATCAAAGAGCTGAACTTCATTAAAATTAAAAACTTCTGCTGTGCAAGAAGCACTGCCAAGAGAATGAGAAGACAAGCCACAGACTGGGAGAAAATATTTGCAAAAGGCATATCTGATAAAGAACTATTATCAAAAATATGCAAAGAATTTTAAAAAATTCAACAAGAAGGCAAACAATCCAATTAAAAAATGGGCCAAAGATATAAAAAGACACTTCACCAAGGAAGATACACAGATGGCAAATAAACACAGGAAAAGGTGTTCCACATCATATACATTAGAGAAATGCAAATTAAAATGATAAAGAAATACCACTCCACACCTATTTAGATGGCCAAAATCCAGAACACTGACATCATCAAATGCTGGTGAGAATGTGCAGCAACAGGAACTCTCATTCATTGTCAGAAGGAATGCAAAATTGTATAGTCACTTTGGAAGACAGTTTGACAATTTCTTTAAAAACTTACTGTTACATAGATCCAGAAGTCACACTAGTAGGTATTTACCCAAAGAAGTTCACAACTTATGCCCACGTGAAAACCTGCACACAGATGTTTACAGAAGCCTTCTTCATAATTGCCAAAATTTGGAAGGAGCCAAGATGTCCTTCCGTAGGTCAATGGATAAATAAACTGTGGTACAACCGGACAATGGAATATTATTCACTGCTAAAAAGAAATTAGTGATCAAGTCATGTAAAAACATGGAGGAAACTTAAATGCATACTACAAAGCGAAAGAAACCAATCTGAAAAAGCTACATACTGTGAAAAGGCAAAACTATGGAGATAGTAAAAAGATCAGTGTTGCCAGGGGTAGGGACTAGGGAGAGATGAATAGGCAGAGAACAGAGAATTTTTAGGGCAGTGAAACTATGCTGTGTGATACTGTAGTGGTGGATATATGTCATTATACATTTGTCAAATCCAATAGAATGTACAACACCAAGAGTGAACCCTAAGGTAAACTGTGGGCTTTTATAATAATGTGTTAAAGTAGCTTTATTGATTGTAATAAAAATGTAGCACTCTGGTGGGGGATATTGATAATGGAATGTATGTATTCCTGGGGGCAGGAGGTATATGGGAAATCTTTGCATTTCCTGCTCAATTTTGCTGTGAACCTAAAATGGCCCTAAAACAATAAGGTCTATTTTTTTAAAAAATAAAAAGATGGGAAAATACATATCATGTAAATAATTTTTTTAATCTGCCTATATTAAAAGTAGTTGAAAAGGTAAACTTCAGAAATATTACCTGATATAAATAAGAACATTTTATAATGACACAGAAGTCAATTCATCCAGAAGACATTATGCTAAATATATATGCACCTAATAACACAACTTCAAAACATATGAAGCAAAAACTGACAAAACTGAAAAAAGAAAGAGACAATTTTTTGTTGGAGATTATAACACCCCTCTCTCAGTAACGAGTAGAACAAATAAACAGAAAATGTCAAGGATATGAAAGAATGTACAATACCATCACCAGCTTAACCTAATTCACCTTTAACTCCTCATTCACCTCCAGTCATGACTCCTTTTGTCTACACAACCATTGCTTACAAGAATTCTCAATATTTTTCATTTTTATTTCTCACTTTTCCTCACTCCTCAACCTCCTCTGGTGTGGCTTCTCACTCTGAGTTCTCACTGAGCTTGGCAATGATTACTGTGTCACTAAACACGGAAGATATTCTTCAGACCTTAACTTATTTCACGTTTCAAAAGTATTAACACCAAGGACTACATTTTGCTTCTTGAAATAAAGTGCTTTTTAAAAGTTTTTCTGGGACTTCCCTGGTGGCACAGTGGTTAAGAATCCGCCTGCCAATGCAGGGGACACGGGTTTGAGCCCTGGTCCGGGAAGATCCCACATGCCGTGGAGCAATTAAGCCTGTGCGCCACAACTACTGAGCCTGCACTCTAGAGCCCGCAAGCAACAACTACTGAGCCCACATGCCACAACTTCTGAAGCCCGCACGCCTAGAGCCCATGCTCCGCAACAAGAGAAGCCACCTCAATGAGAAATCCGTGCACCACAACGAAGGGTAGCCCTGGCTCACTGCAACTAGAGAAAGCCCACACACAGCAATGAAGACCCAACACAGCCAAAAATAAATAAATTAATTTTAAAAAATTTTCTTTTCTGTTATAAAATTCTCCCTTCTTTTCTGTTTCCTTAGCCTTCTCTTTTATTTTCAGGTTCACTAAGCTATTAAATGCTGGAGAGCTTTAGATCATATTCCTAGCCCCCTTTCTCTTCTTTCAACTCACTGAGGTGAGGGAGTTCAATTACCACCTGTGTGCCGATGGTTCCTAAGTCACAATCTATGAGCCTGACTCCAGACTCACATTCAACTGTCTACATGACAGGCTAGTGGATGAAAGATAGTTCAAAGTCAACAGGTACAGAAAATGGCAGAGTAGGAAGACCCTGAGCCCACCTCCTCCCATGGGCACACCAAAATTACAACTATTTACAGAGCACCTATTGATGAGAAAAGCTGAAAGACTAGCAGAAAAGATATTCTACAACTACAGATAGGAACCATGACGAGACAGGTAGTTGTGTTGGAATTGTGGCACAGTCAAGATCCATACATGCAGTGCGTGACCCACAAACGAGAGGATAATTACAATTGCAGAGGTTCTCCCCAAGGAGCAAGAAGTGTGAGCCCCACATCAGGCTCCCCAGCCCAGGGGTCCTGCACTAGGAAGACAAGCCCCCGGAATGTTCGGCTTTGAAGGCCAGTGGGGCTTACTTTCGGGAGACCCAGAGAGCTCTAGGAAATAGAGAATCCACTCTTAAAGGGTGCACACAAAACCTCACAGACTCCAGGACCCAGGGCAGAGGCAGTAATTTGGGAGGAGCCTGGGTCAGACCCACCTGCTGATCTTGGAGAGCCTCCCAGAGATGCGGAAGGCAAGTGAAGCTCACCCTGGGACACAGACACTGGTGGCAGCCATTTTGGGGAGTTCATTCTATCATGTGCACACCAATGCAAGCGCCATTTTGGAATCATCCCTTGAACTTAATAGCACTGGGACCCAACCCCACCTACCAGCCTGTCAGCACCAGTACTGAGACACTGCAGGCCAAGCAACTAGCCGGGTAGAGACACAGCCTCACCCACCAGCAGGCCTGCTGCCTTAAGACCCCCTGAGCCCACAGCTGCCCCAGGACCTGTCTCTGTCCACCAGAGGGCCCAGGACACAGCCCCACATACCAGTACACTGGCACTAGCCTTGGAATTCCCAGGGCCCTGCAGCCAGAGACCCTGGGACCCTGCTCTGCCCACCAGTGGGCCAGCACTAGCCCCATGATCCAGCTAACCCACCAGCAGGCCCGCATCAGCCCCCAAGCCCCCTGGACCCCATCCTTGCCCACCAGCAAGCCAACACCAGCTCTCGGACACCTTGGGTCCCTTAACCAGCCACCCTGGAATCCGGCCCCATCCACCAGCAGGCTGACACCCGCTCAGGGACCCCCAGGGCCTTGTAGCCAGAGACCCCAGGAACCCAGCTCTGCCTACCAGTGAGCCAGCACATGTGATATTATTGTATGGTGACATATCATAACTAGACTTGTTACGGTGATAATTTTGAAATGTATAGAAAGACCAAATCACTATGCTGTGTAACAGGAACTAATATAGTGTTGTAGGTCGATTATACTTCAGAAACAAATAAACAAACTTACAGAAAAAGAATCAGATTTGTGGTTACCAGAATCAGGGTTATGGGCGCAGAGGGAGGGGGAATTGGGTGAAGGTGGTCAAAAGGAACAAACTTCCAGTTATAAGATAAATAAGTACTAGGATGTAATGTACAACATGGTTAATATAATGAACACTGCTGTATGTTATATATGAAAGTTGGTAAGAGAGTAAGTCCTAAGTTCTCACAAGAAAAAAATTTTTTCTATTTCTTTAATTTTGTATCTATATAAGATGATGGATATTCACTAAACTTATTGTGATGATCATTTCACGATATATGTAGTCAAATCATTAAGCCATATACCTTAAACTTATACAGTGCTGTAGGTTAATTATAGCTCAATAAAACTGGAAGGAAAAAACCCCCAAAGTCAACAGGTGTGAAATCTACTCCCATTCTTCTGCCCAGCGTTTTTCATCTCTCTCTCCTATACTAACCAAATCTAATCCATCATCACATCCTCATGATTTTACCTAGTAAATATTTCTTTAATGCACATCTGTATCATTACTACCCTGGTTCACAATATCAGGATTTCTCACCTAAACTGTGGCAATAACCTCCTAACTTGTTTGTGTTGGCCTACCATCCACGCAGTGTCCCCTAAAATCTGTTTTCTTCAAAGCAGCCAGAGAGAAATTTTCTACACATTACATAGTCCCCTCCCCCCTCTGACTTAAAACTCTTAAAATAATGACAAAGCCTTTAACATAGCCTACCTGGCCAGGTTCACCTGGTAGCAAGCTCACCTTAGCTCCTGGTGTTCCTGCTGCATCAACCTTGTTTACATGCTGCATCCTCACCATGTTCTCCTGCTACAGGACCTTTGCACATGAGTATTCATCCTTCTCCATGAGTATTCCTTTCTTCTTATATCACCAAACCAACTCCAAATTAATTCGTCACTTTGAGCTCAAATCTCAGATTTATTTTCTCACCTTCAGGGAAGCTTTCCCTGGCCTCTCTGTGTAGCTCCAATCCCCTTATTATGGTCAATATGGTGACATATATTTCTCCATCATAGCACTAGTTAAATACAAGTCTTACATTTGGTTGTGCAACTATTTGATTAATATCTGTACCTTCCAGGGACTTCTCTGGTGGTCCAGTGGTAAAGAATCCTCCTTCCAAAGCAGGGGAGGTGGGTTTGATCCCCGGTGGGGGAACTAAGATCCCACATGCCGCGGGGCAACTAAGCCCGCGCGCCAACTACTGAGCTCGTGCACCTCAACTAGAGCCCGCGTGCCACAGCTACAGAGCCCACACGCTCTGGAGCCTGCGCACCACAGCTAGAGAGAGAAAACCTGCACGTCACAACTAGAGAGGAGCCCACGTGCCACAACGAGGAGCCCGCGTGCCACAACTAAGACCCAATGCAGCCAAATAAATAAATATTAAAAATATATATTTGTACCTTCCAGCAGACTATTAGAAACTTGCACACTGGGCTTTTTTGCTCACCAATACATTCCCAATATTTAGCACATGTCTGGGCACATGGCAGGGACTCAAGAAATACTCATTGACTGAATAAATGCACACATTTGGAAGAAGGGATGGTCTTCATACACAGATACTCAGTTCTTTTCTTCTTCTCTCTCACTAGTGCTACCCTCTTTTCTGAGGTGGGATAGGATTTGTGTGATACATTATGCCCAGCTCGTCAAGCCTTAGAAACAAAACCATATATCCCATAGGAAAGAATTCCTTCCAAAGCCCTAAGTAAATCAAGAGGTCCAGATGATGTTAAAGTGATGGTGTGGGGACTCAAACTACACTGTTAGGAGTGCCTCAGGAGGGTTTCTCAGAGTCTCCATGACAACAGGTGAAAACACAACTATAAACTGCTAAACTTTGATGATGAGAAACTCCAAGGGCAGTGGGGGGTCTGTGGTAGGTAGAATTATTCCCCCTAAGATATCTACACCCTAATCTCCAGAATTTATAACTATATTAAATGATATGTGATGGGGAAATTAAGGCTGCTAATCAGATGACCTTAGAATAGGGAGATTATCCTGGATTATCTGAGTGAGCCCACTGTAATCACAAGGGTCCTTAAAAGTAGAAGTGGGAGGCAGCAGAGTCTGTGCTGGAGTGATGTGAGAAGACCTCAACTGGCCATTGCTGGCTTTTAAGATAGAAGAGGACCATGAACCAAGAAGCGCAGGAAGCTTCTAGAAGCTAGGAAAGGCAAGGAAACAGATTTTCCCTTAGAGTTTCCAGAAAGGAAAGCAGCCCTGCCCACACCTTGATTCTAGCCCAGGGAGACCTATGTCAGACTTCTGACCTCCAGAACTGTAAGATAATGAATTTGCATTGTTTTAAGCCACTGAGTTGGTGCTAATTTGTTACAGCAGCAATAGGAAACCAATATAAGATTAAAAAGCCATTTCCAATGAGTATGGTTGGCTATAGCACAGAAATACCAACTGGTGAGACCCCTCTCAGAACCGAGTTGGCACTTACAGAGTTGAGTCATATGGCGAATACCTCTTAGAGCCTTCCAGCAAGACAGTCACAAGTTAACTCTTCCAGCAAGGAAACCTCCAGGCTCACAGGCATAAACACACACTTCTCAGCTCTCCTTGCCTCCTATTGGGCCCCAACCTTGATATTCTTTCAGTCAGATATTCTTTGAAGCTGAAGGTTCACAAGCAAAGGAGGCTTTGAGACCTGTCCCAGGTGCTACACTGAGAATCTCCCTCCTTTCTCATAGCCCAGCTAGACCAGCGTGCAAGTGGGTGGCTAGCCCAAGAGTTCATCACTTCGTCCTTGAGGTCACTTGGCACAGTGTCAGTCAAAACTTTTGACAGCAGCAATTGTGCGTCAGCCCAAATTTTCTGCAGATGGAGTTGTGGTTGGTAAATAGCTCACAACTTTCCAAAAGTAAAAGCTGGAAGCCATGAATTCCCCAAGAGATAGATGTGTTTGGGGAAAATAAAATGATGTGGAAAGGAAACTATGTGAAGCGCATTCTTTAAGCATTAGTGCATTTGAGTGATGATGAAATACCAATGGGACTAAGTAGACATGGATTTCTTCTTATTGGCTTACTGCCCCACTGTGACACAGGCCTTGCTCTTAGCTAAACCTGTAAGCTACCCTTATAACTCTTTCCTTCCTGAGGTTAGTTAATAAAATGAAGCTCAAGTGGATAGCAGAATGAATACCTTCTTTTCTTGGGCATATTGCTTCTATTCCATTTTGCCTCTTGAAATCAGTTGTCTTGAATACAAAATATTAAAGATTGTCTTCCTAGACCATTCCTCCAAATCCTCTAGGATTTCTAGGGAAATCCTAGCTTTATCAACCAACTTTTTTCAAATTTCTCCTAGTCTTCTACTGAGCAGAAAGTTGGATTTTTATTATTGTAAATTTTGCACTAACCATATGTGTTTAACATATGTAACTCAAATATCAACTTCCCAAACCAGGCCTGTCCAGGGGGCATATGGAGGCCAGGGCAAAGGTCAGAGAAGGAGTCAGGAATATATTCATGGTGATGGCAAGGAGCCATTCTTCATTCTAACTCCTCTCTGGCAGGAACAAGGTGGTACACCCCTACCATACAGAAGTAGTGTCAGACCCAGCTTAAATAGAAGGTTTAAATAAGACTCAAAGTCTCATAACACAATATGACAACGTCCAGGTTTCCTCTGGGGAAAAAAAATCACTTACTATGCTAAGAACCAGGAAGATCTCAAAATGAATGCAAAATGACATTGAGTAGATACCAACATTAAGATGACAGAGATATTAGGATTACTTGACAAAGATGTTAAAATAGCCATAATGAAAATGTTCCTATGAGCAATTATGTACTTGCTTAAAATAAAAAATCCTAGCAAAGAAATAAAAAGCCACAGTAAAGAAATACAAACTACAAAGTAGAACAAATGAAAAATTTACAACTGAAAATTATGTTAATTGATTTAAAAAACTCAATGGATGGGCTCAACAGCAGAATGGAGGGGACAGAGGAAAGAATCAACAAACAATAGAATAACCAATCTGAACATTAAAGAGAAAATAGACTGGGGAAAAAAGAACAGAACCTCAAGGACCTGTGGGAATTAACAAAAGATCTAACATTCATGTCATTGAAATCCCAGAAGAGAGAAAAAGAGGGTGAGTCTGAAAAAGTACTCAAATAAATATAAATTAAAACTTTCCAAATTTGGAAAGAGACATAAACATATAGATTCAAGAAGTTCTACAAACCCCAAACACAACAAGCCCAAAGAAATGCTAGCCAAGACACATAATTAAACTCCTGAAAACTAGAGACAGAGAAAATATTGAAAGCAGCTCAAGAAAAATTACACCTTACCTATAGGGGAAAAACAAATTAAATTGACACTGAATTTCTTATCAGAAATCATGGAGGTAAGAAATAATTGGCACAATATCTTTCAGTTGCTAAAGTAAGTGTCAATCCAGAAACCCATACCCAGTGAAAATATCCTTTAAGAATGAAGGTAAAAATCAAGACACTGTTAGATGAAGGAAAACTAAGAAAATTTGTCACCAGCAAATCTACCCTAAAAGAATGTATAAAGACAGTTCTTTAAACAGAAAGGAGGTCAAACAGAAGTTTTAAAAGAAGGAAACTTGGAACATCAGGAAGAAAGAAAGAACATGGTAATAAAAAAATATGAATAAATACAGTAGGTTTTCCTTCATCACTTTAATTTTTTGAAGTGTGTTCGATAGTGAAGCAAAAATTATAATACTGCCTTATGTGGTTCTAAATGGATCTAGAGGAAGTATTTAAGACAGCTGTATTTTAAATGGGGTAGAAGTAAAAGAATGTAAAAGTAGGTAAAACTTCATATTTCACTCAAATTGGTAAATGAAGACACCAGTAGACTAGGATATGTATATATAATGTATCACCTAAAGCAACCACCAAAAAAAGCTATTCAAAGATACACTTAAAACCACTATAGAGAAAATCAAAATTGAATTCTAAAACATGTTCAAGTAACCCACAAGAATGCAGAGAAAAATAAAAATCAGAACAGAAAACAAAAAATAAGATGGTACACTTAAACCCTAACATATCAATATTTACATTTAAATGTAAATGGTCTAAACATATCAATTAAAAGTCAGAGATTTGCAAAATGGATTAAAAGGCATGACCTAGCCATATACTCTCTACAAGAAACTCATTTGAAACATAATCATATAGGCAAGTTGAAAGTAAAATGATATCATGCAAACTTTAATGAATGGAAAGCTGCTGTAATAACTATATTAATATTAGGTAAAGTAGACTTCAGAGCAAAGAAGACTACCAGAGACATTATATAATGGGTCAACGTACCAAGAAGATATAGCAGTCCTAAATGTGTATGTACCAAACAGAGCTGCAAAGCATGTGAAGTGAAAACAAGACAGAAGGGAGACATAGGCAAATCCACAACTATAGTTGGAGACATCAATACCCCTCTTTCAACAACTTATAGAGAAACTAGGCAGAAAATCAGCAAGGATATAGAAAAATTCAACACCACCATCAACCAATAGGACCTTAATATTTAAAGAACACTCTACCCAACAACAGCAAAATACCTATTATTTTTAAGTGCCCCCGAATGTGTATATAACCAAGATAGACCATATCCTGGGACATAAAACAAATTCAACAAATTTGAAAGAACTGAAATCGTACAGAGTGCACTCTTTGACCACAAATGGAATCAAACTAGAAATAACAGAAAGATAACAACAACAAAAAAAATCTCCAAACATTTGGAAATTAATCAGCACACTTCTAAATAACCCATAGGTCAAAGAGGAAATCTCAAGCAAAATTTCAAAATATATTATATTGAATGAAAATGAAAATACAACCTATTAAAATGTGTGGGTGTTGAGAGCAAAGTTCATAACACGAAATGCATACAGTAGAAAACAGAAAGAGTTTCAAATCAATAATTTAATCTTCCACCTCAAGAACCAAGGAAAAAATAAATTAACAAACACAAAGCAAGCAGAAGGAAGAAAATAACAGTGAGAGCAAAAGAAATCAAACTGAAAACAGAAAAATAGAGAAAAATCAATGAAATAAAGAGCCAGTTCTTCGAAAAGATCAATAAAATTGACAAACCTCTAGCAAAACTGAAAGAGAAAAAAAGAATGAAAGAGACAATACAGATTACCAACATCAGGAATGAAACAGAATATCACTTACAGACATCAAAATATAATAAGGGAATATTGTCAACAATGCTGCACATGTAACACTGACATCTTGGATGAAATGGATCACTTCTTCAAAAAACACAAACCACCACAACTCTCCCTATAGAAACAGTTAATTTGACTAGCTCTATAACTATTAAGAAAACTGAATTTATAACTTAAAAATTCCCTCTAAGAAATTTCCAGGAATTCCCTGGCAGTCTGCTGGTTAGGACTCAGCTCTTTCACTGCCAGGGCTGGGTTCAATCCCTGGTGGGGGAACTAAGATCCCACAAGCCATGCCGCAGGGCCAAAAAAAAAAAAAAAATTTTTTTTTCAGCCCGAGATTGTTTCACTGGACAATTCTATTATATGTTCAAAGAAGAATTATCCCAACACTATACAATATTTTTGAGAAAACAGAAGAGGAACTAACACTTCCCAATTAATTTTCTGAAGCTAGTATTACATTGATACAAAAATTAGACAAGGACAGCATACAGACCAATATCTTCATGAATATATGCCTTAGTCTGCTTGGGCTGCCATAACAAAATACCACAGATTGGGTGGCTTAAATAATAAAATATTTACTTATCACAGTTCTGGAAGTTGAACTCAAAGATCAAGGGGCTAATCAGTTTGGTTCCTGGTGAGGACTATCTTCCTGGCTTGCAGACAGCTGCCTTCTTGATGTGTCCCTCATATGGACTTTTCTTCTTTTTTCTTTCTTTTTTTTGGGGGTGGGGTAGGGGGTGGGGGGTATATGCAAGTGGAGAGAGAGAAAGAAAGAGAGAGCGAGATCTCTTTTACTTCTTTTAAGGTCGCTAACACCATTGTGAAGGCTCTAACTTCATGACCTAATGTAACTAGTAACGTAACCCAAAGGCCCCATCTCCAAATATCAATACTATCACATTAGAGGTTAGGGCTTCAACATGAGTGTGTGTGTGAGTGTGTGAGTGTGTGAGTGTGTGAGTGAGTGTGTGAGTGTGTGAGTGTGTGAGTGTGTGTGTGGTAGGGAGGTGACACAAACATTCAATCTATAACAATATAGATGTAAAATCCTTAACAAAATACTGGCAAATAGAATTCAGCAATCTATACAAAGAATTTGCACCATAACCCAGTAGGGTTTATTCCAAGGATACAAAACTAGATTTTGGGAATAAATCCATCTAGTCCACCATATTTACACATTAAAAAAGAAAAAAGAAATCAGTCTAAAATATTAAGACTTTTTAAACAGCTACAATAATCAAGATCATGCAGCACTGGTGAAGCGATAGACACATAGACTAATGGAACAGAATAGAGAACACAGAAATAGACCCACACAAATATAACCAACAGATTTTTGACAAACATGCAAAAGCAAATCAGTGGAGAAAATATAGCCCCTTCAACAAATGATGCTGGAGCAACTGGACATCCTTAGGCAAAAAAATGAATCTCCAGCTTTAAGTCTCATACGTTGTACAAGTATTAACTCAAAATGAATCACAGACTTAAGTGTAAAATGTAAAACTATAAAATCTTTAGAAAAAAATATGAGAAAATCTTAAGGGTTTAGGGTTAGGCAAAGATTTCTTAGGATTGACACCAAAAGCATGATCCAAAAGTTTGATCCATAAGGGAAGAAAACAGATAATTTAGATTTCTCAAAATTAAAAACTTTTGCTTTCAGAAAGACCCTGTTAAAAGCATGAAAAGACTGGGAGAAAATATTTGCAAACCACATACCTGACAGACTATTATCTAGAATAGAATTTGAAACAACAGTAATAAAGCAAACAATCCAATTAGATAATAGACAAAAGGAATGAAGAGATATTTCACCAAATAAGATGTATAGATGGAAAACACACACATGAAAAGATGCTCAACATCATTAGCCATTAGGGATATGCAAATTAAAACCAGAATTAGATGCCATTCTATACCTATCAGAATGGCTAAAATAAAAAGTGGTGACAACCCCAATGACTAGGGAAAATGTCGGGGAACTGAGTCACTCCTACATTGCTGATGGGAATGTAAAATGGTACAGCCACTCCGGAAGACAGTCTGGTCGTTTCTGAGAAATTAAACATGCAACTACCATATGACCCAGAAATTGCACTCCTGGGAACTTATCCCAGAAAAAGATAACTTAGCTTCACACAGAAACCTGTACATGAATATTTATAGCAGCTTTATTTGTAATAGCCCCCAAATGGAAACAACGTAGATGTCTTTCCTCATGGGTGAATGCTTAAACAAACTGTGATATATCCATACCATGAAATAACTACTCAGCAGTAAAAGGAACCAACTATTGATACATGTAACAAACTGGATGAATTCCTGAGGAATCATGCTGAGTGAAAAAACACCAACCCCCAAAGGTTACATACAGTATAATTTCATTTATACAACATTCTCGAAATGACAGATTTACAGAAATGCAGAACAGAGTTGTGATTGCCAGGGGTTACCAAGAGAGTGAGGGTGTAGAGTAGTGGGTGTGACCATAGAAGGGCAGCATGAGGGATCCTTGTTTTGATGGAAATATTTTGTATCTTGACTGTATCAATGTCAATATCCTAGTTGTGATATTATACTATAAATTTGTGGTAAGTTATCATTAGGTAAAACTGAGTAAAGGATGCAAGGGATCTGTTTATTTCTTACAAATGCATGTAAATCTACAATTATTTCAAAATAAATATTTTAACTAAAAATATTGATTTAATTTCTTGGGAAATTTTGATATTCAAAGGCAGTGCTTACATAACAGAAATATCAAGCAAGTTGCAAATATGAGTCTATATTTTCTAGTTAGTAAAGAAACTAAAAAAGGTGAAATTAATTTATAATTATATACTTTAAACCAATATATCCAAAATATCTCAACATGTAATCAATGCACAAATTATTAGCGAGATATTTTACCTTCTGTCTCAGTCAACTCAGGCAAAATAGCAAAAATACCATAGACTGGGTACTTAAACAACAAACACTTACTTCTCACAGTTCTGGAGGCTGGGAAGTCCAAGATCAAGGTGCTGGCAGATGTGGTGTCTGGTGAGAGCCTGCTTCCCAGTTTGCAGATGGTTGGCTTCTCACTGGTCTCTTCTGACAAGTCGGAGAGAGTGAGCTCTAGTCTCTTCTTATAAAGGCACTAATCCTATAATGGAGGCTCTACCTTCATGACTTCATCTGAACCTAATTACTCCCCCAAAGGCCCCACCTCCTAATAGCATCCCACTGGCATCACTCACTCACGTTGGAGCTGGGAATAGAATCAATTCCACCTAAAGCATCTGCGCAGAGAATGAGGGAGGAGGCCTTCCCCGTGGGGAAATCATGGGAGATTGTTTTCAAAGATGGTGCGGACAATTCCTCTCACGCTCCTCTGCAGTGTGACTTTCCTGCTCCTTCCACCAAGAGATGAAGTCTATTTCCTCTCCCCTTGAATCTGGGCTGGTCTTCAACTTACTAGGTTAATCTAGGTCCTCTAAGAAGAAGTCAAGGCAAAGCTAAACGTGCAAGTATTTTTATTAGAGGAAGCACCTGCGTCAAAGAATTGGGGAGAGAAAGTTGAGAGAACATCAGACCTTGAGGCAAGTCAGATCTTGAGAGAAGGAAAGAGCGAGAAAAGGTTGGGTAGAAGTGTCTAAGAAAAAGGTTCAGCAAAGTCATCGAGGAATCCTTTAGCCAAAGCTGGCCAAAAACGGAGTCCCATATCTCCCAGGAACAGGTCTGACTTAATATCCAGCCTGTGGCCTCTGCACAAACTCAGCAATGAATTTCAAAGCACAGAGATGAGGCCCTGAGTCAATTACATTTCCTGTAGTGGGAGGTCTGTGACAAGTAAAATGCAGCAGAAGTGAAGTGATGTGATTTCCAAGCCTCGCCCTTAAGAGACCTTGTAGCTCCACCTTTATTCTCTTGGAATGCTGACCTGGACCAACGAACCAAGGTGCCCCAGCCAACATCAACCATAGATGTGTGAGTGAGGCTGTCTCATGTCTGTCAGCCCAGCCAACCCTCCAGCTGAATGCAACTGTGTGAGTGAACCCAAGCAAAGTCAGCAGAAAAATCGTCCAACCAACCCACAGAATCCTGAGAAATAATAGTCATTGCCATTTTAAACCACTAAGTTTTGGAGTGATTTCTTATACAGAAGTAGTTAATTGGAATAAAAATAAAGGTGACCCAAACTCAGCACATGTCCAGTATGTCACTATATTACTACTAAAAAAGAGCCTCAGCAGAGTAAGAGGAGGTAATGCCTCATTTTTGATAGCAGCACTCAGGAACTTAAAGAAAAGCAAAGTCTCAGTCTCAGGAATTTAGGGATAAGCTACATCTATCATTCCTTTAATGGGTCTATACTAGATTTATCTGGAGTAGTTGTTCTCAATTTTGCATATAAATTGGGACCACCATTGAAAACACTGATGAAATTGGTTTGGGGTTTAGCCTAGGTATCCAGTTTTTAAAAGCTCCTCAGGTGATTCTCAAGTGCAGCCAAAGTTGAGAGCCACTGACCTAAAGCCTTCCTTGACTTTTTAGCGTTTTCCTAACATCCCATATTTTGAGGGACCACGTGATGGCTGATATGTGGACCGTGGTCCAGGAGACCTTGTTGGCATCTACTGGTCTGCTCCCTATCCCCTCTTTGCCACTCTGGGGTACTGCCTGGCCTTCTTCCTTAGTTCTCTCACTGTTACTGGGAACATAACACACTTTCCTCTCCTCATTATCCAAGGCTCTGCATGGACACAGGTGGCCATTGGTTTGAGTGTGAATCCGCTCCAGATGGCATCAAAGACCAAGTTGCCTCTGTATGAGGCTCTAGTGATCAGTCACACAATCAAATGAATATGACGCCCCCATGGCCACGACTAATGTTTGTGACCTACGCAAATCGCTTTACCTCTCTTGGCTTCAGTTTCCTCATTTCTAAAATAAAAGAGCTCCACCCTCTGTAATTAGTTTTCTGTATTTATCCCCTGGTCTCTTTTATTTGACAATTGCTTTGGCTACTGTGGTAGGAAAGGAAATAACATTAAAATACCAAGTTTGTTTAGTTGTGTAAGAAGAGCAGAGAACCAAAAGTCACTTTCGTTAAAATTCTATAGGGATATTAAACATATTCCTGTCTGAATGTATTGTCAACCTTGGTTGACAATACATTGACAACTGGCAATTTACAATGTTCTCTCAGTGTCAGGAGAAGACATATTCGACAGCAATCGTGTGGGAAATCTGTTTGAAACACTTTGTTCTCAGAATCTCTCCACTGTCAATTTGCAAACGACTTTTACCCTCCTGAAGCCGCAAAGGGTCTGTATTCTTATACCTGTTTGTATACACCAAAAACAGCCATCAAAACGTAATCCCAGGGGACAAAGAGTGTGATGCCTGCGAAATCTGTCTACAGTGTTTTCAAGAAATCATGCTCACATGGAAACGTGCTAGGGAATACGGGATACAACCATAAGCGTGAATTGTCTCTCTGGAAATATTCATTATGCAAAATAAATGGTGTTGGGGGAGGGATATTCAGTGATAACAAATACATCAAACTATTCTTAGCCCCCAAACCTCCCCACACTGCCCCCCACACACACACCTCACTCCTCAAATCTTTGGCTTAGCAACTAGTGCTTGAATGAACATTCTGTATTCAGCAGCCACTGGGTGGCTTGCACTTGAAGTCTCCTCACTGGTGGATACCGGTTGAGACTGGTTAAGCCTCTTTCCAGTCTTTCACTAGCATGAACTCTATTTAAAAAAAAAAAAAAAAAAGCTCCTGAGTTTCTGGGTTCACACCCTTTTTTTTTCTGGCTCACCTTTCTCTTTTTCTCCCTCTCTCATTGAAAGCAAAGCTGGATTACTGGCCAACAACGAGGCAATGAAAGAGAGCCAAGGCATACAGAGGAAGAATGGAGCTTTTAAATGTCTGAAGATCTATAGACAGAGAAAGGGAATTGCTGGCATTGAAAAGTGTCAAGTGGTGTTTCTAAACTCTGGTAAAGAATTACAGTTAGAGTTTCTGGTGCATTTTAACAGTGTTTGGCGGTTGAAGTTCAAGGAAGAATGGTTTGAAACATAGTCCAAATAATCATTGTCAAGTTTACATAACAGGAAAAAAGGACCAGCTGACATTCATCTATGAAGTGCAATTGGAAATCTGCTAAAGGAGAGAGGAAGAGAGAGAGAACACTGCATTGCCAAATATGGGGAGATTTAAGACATTTTACATTCCGCCAAATAGTACCTCTTACATCCTGTTAATCCAAGTCTGTATTTTGCAGGAAGAAAAAGAGAACCAGCACATTTAAATGTACACTGTAGCGGAGTCCCTCCAGTGATTTTCAAAGAAGCTAATCTTCGAAACAGGGAAATCTTGAGAGTTTCCAATGTAGGCAGAGCCTGGACAAAGTGTCCAGCTCAAAAAGACCTTCAGAGCATAATTTTATCCAAACCGGGTGCCCAGAGCTATGAGCTCAGGCAGACACACAAGTCCACAGGCTGGCTTTCACATAGACAACTGCACTGAGTGTTGTAAAAAGCTGGCGGGTGCAGAGGAGTTTCTGTTGTTTTATCCCCCTAGTCTCTAGGAAAGTGATCCCGCCATTCTGCCACCCACAAAGACAGCATTTGATAGAGTAGTTATAGGAGACGTGATAAATAACTGCTTCATCAAGACATTATTTCAGGATATTCCAGAAACCAGGAAGTGTCTGCCTGTTTTCAGTAAACAGTCTTTACCATATATACCATAACAACAACAAAACAAATAGTCGAAGAATATACTAAAATTTTAAGCCCAAAGCTTTGGGATCAGGATCTGATAGATCTGGATTTAATTCCTAGGTATACAACCTCCTAGGTAGCTATGTAACGCTAAGCAAATGATATCATCTCCCGGAGCCTGGGTTTCTTCTTCTGTACCATGGGATAATAATAATGCTTACCTAATAGTATTGTTTGGATAAATATATAATGAATGGCCCTTTGTCGATATTAAATAAAAGTATTTGTGTTTTCTATTAACATTAGAAAGTGGAGTTATGAAACAGAACAGTGATGGTTCCTATGTAATGGCTTCACTGAGATATAATTTACAAGGCAAAAAATTCACTGTTTAAAGTACACAATTCAGTGGTTTTTAGTGTATTTACAGCGTTGTGCAATCATCACCACAATCTAATTTCAGAACATTTCATAACCTCCAAAAGAAACCTGTACCTATTAGCTGTCACTCCCCACCTTTCCTCTCCCCAGCCCCTGGCAAGCACTAATCTACTTTCTGTCTCCCTGGATTTGCCTATTCTGGACCTTTCATACAAATAAAGTTGTACAGTATGTGGTCTTTGGTTACTGGTGTTACAGCTTTTTCTTGATTAATTTTTACATGAATAGTAGTGAGTAGAAATAAAAAGACTTCTTTGTTAAATTATCTCATTGGTTGACTTTAAAAGGATCCACGTAAGATCTGAGTAGAAGGGAATGGTTAAACGCCATATTCTTTTTCAGCAAACATTAAGCAAATAAATCATGCAGTTTGATCACATTAATGCATAACAGCCTTTCCTGTTCATTTATTTTCTCTGGATCCGGTCCTCGGCATTTGGCTGTATCATGAAGAAACTCCTTCCAGCACTGAGAGTGTCCTTGACTTTAGCCAAGGCCCGACACATTTGTTTCCATAGCAAAGCCTACTGTGTACTGAGCGGCCCCCTTCATGAGGCTGGACAACACAACAAGAGTGCCTAGTAGGGATGCGGGAGATTGGTTCCAGCCCTCACTCTGCCACCAAACCTCAGGTGTTAGAAGAATCAAAGGAGATGAATGAACCTGAAACGGCTTTGGAAAGTGTTTACATATCAGTTAGGAATCTTGGGTCATAGGACTGAAATTGCTGGATCGTAAGGCAATTCTTTGTTTCACTTTTTGAGGAATCGCTAATCTGTCTTCCACAGAGGTTGCTCCATTTTACAGTCTACCAGCAAGGCATGAGGGTTTCAATTTCTCCACGTCCTTGCCAACACTTATATTCCCTTAAAAAATTATACCTAGCTTAGTAGATGTGAAGTGGTATCTCATTATGGTTTTGATTTGCATTTTCCTAATGATTAATGATGTTGAGCATCTTTTCAAACTTTTGTATCTCTTTTTTGGAGAAATGTCTATTCAAGTCCTTTTCCCATTTAAAAATCCTAATTGGGTTATTTGCCTTTTTGTGTTGACTTGCAGGAGTTCTTTATATATTCTGGGTATTAAACACTTATCAGACATATGATTTGCAAACACTTTCTTCCACTCCATAGACTGCCTTTTTACTTTCTTAATAATTTCCTTTGATGCATAAAAATTTTTAATTTTGGTGAAATCTAAGTCATCTATTTTTTTCTTCTGTTGTTCTTGCTTTTTGGTATTATATCTAAAAGACCATTGCTTAATCCACAGTCATGAAGTGGTACACCTATGTTTTCTTCTAAAAATATTATAGTTTTAAGGTGCCTTGTTAGCACAGTACGTAGGGCATCAGTCTCATAAAAATATTATAGTTTTAGCTCTTACATTTAAGTCTTTGATTTTGAGTTACGTTTTGTATACAGCATAAAGTAAGGTAGTTTTTACATTTTTAAATGGTTACATTTTAAATGGTCATATAAAGGTAATATGACCTTGGTAATATGCTCACTTTTGTCTCTTGACTCATGAAGCCAAAATATTTACTATCTGGCCCTTTATAGAAAAGTTTGCCAACCTCTGTGGCCAGATGCAGTCCTTGCAAATAGAGTGCTTAATAAATGTTTAACAAATAGATTCATTCAACAAATATTTAACTCTTCTACTGAGTGCAAGGACTTACCAATAGATTATGGGGTGGGGGAGGGGTTTCAAAGATGGAGTGAGAACTTGTTACGTCCAGGCAGGAATGAATTATACCTGGCGTAGAAGAAGCCAAGTACTAGAGATTAAATATTCTTCTGGGCAAAGGTCAGTCCTAAATGGTGATGAAAGCTGAGATGTAAACTATCTCAAATTATTTTTGGAACGAGATGCGTAACAATTTGTAAAGTCATACGCCATAATGAACACATGCACGCACATACACACACATACATTTCCTTTTCCACGGTAAAGTCGAAGGAAATTAACAGAGATAGTGAGTGAGTCACCAAAGGGGACTAGACTGTCACATGAGGAGGAAAAACTTTTGCAACATAGGGCAAGGCAAGTCCTTGGTTCATACCTTTTCTGTTAGTAGGAGATAGTCTTCACATGCAGTAAAATGTGTGTATTACTGCCTATCTGTGGAACCAAAATTTCAGTGAAAACGCTCTTGCAGCATAAATCTGTCTCCCTAATGACAGTCCTCTGGAGGAGGCCTAGCTGTTCCTTCACAAACGGGAAG
Source organism: Eubalaena glacialis (assembly GCF_028564815.1). Taxonomy (NCBI): domain Eukaryota; kingdom Metazoa; phylum Chordata; class Mammalia; order Artiodactyla; family Balaenidae; genus Eubalaena; species Eubalaena glacialis. The sequence goes on from NC_083724.1 coordinate 43,581,858, forward strand.
GGAATACATTTCACATTTCAGTCTCTCTTTATGGACAAAATCAAAAACAAAGCAAAAAAACGAGAAAGAATCCACCTCTCTGCGACTCTATCCACCAGCGGTTCCTCAAAATCTCCCATCAAGAAATTTTTCAGGGCTTCCCTAGTGGCGCAGTGGTTAAGAATCCACCTGCCAATGCAGCGGACACAGGTTCGAGCCCTAGTCCGGGAAGGTCCCACATGTCGCAGAGCAACTAAGCCCGTGCGCCACAACTACTGAGCCTGCGCTCTAGAGCCCACGTGCCACAGTTACTGAAGCCCGCGGGCCCAGAGTCCGTGCTCCACAAGAGAAGCCACCGCAATGAGAAGCCTGCGAACCGCTATGAAGAGTGGCCCTCGCTGCCGCAGCTAGGGAGAGCCCACACGCAGCAGCAAAGACCCAACGCGGCCAAAAATAAATTAATTAAATAAATAAATTTATTTTTTAAGAAAAGAAATTCTTCAAACAGCGTTATCAGTTAGGGATTCAGTTTGACTATGAATAACAGGAAATTAAATTAAACAGTGACTTAAACCAGAGGCTTCATTTTACCTGCGTGAAAGAGGTGCGGAGGTAGGCACACCAGGGCTCCTCAAGGCTCTTGCCACGCAGTCATCCTTAGCCTGCAGTTTGAAGCTTCAGGGTCACCAGTAGCATCTCCACCTCTACTTTCCTATCCCTGAACCCGGAAGAAAGAAAGGGAAGGACAAAGTGTGCGTGCCAGGTGAATCCAAGCTGTTTTCTAAAACCTTCCCCCAGGGAATTTCATTTCCCTCTCATTGGCCAGAACTGTGTCACATGGCAACTTCTAACTTCAGGAGAGATTAAAAATGTAGCTTTTTAGCTAGGTACAATTTTTTCCTGTTAGTTAGGAAAAAGAAGAAATGGATATTATGTCCTAAGAGTGTCTGCCACAAATAAACCTTTGATTTGGATAAAGCCAGTATGCCAGATGCCCGTCCTCTAGTTAATATCTTAAATTGGTCCTTCTCACACTTTAACGTGCATACGAATCACCTGGGGATCTTGTTAAACTGCAAATTTTGATTCAATAGATCTGGGGAGGGGCCTGGGGCTTTTAATTTCTAAGAAAGCCTGCTGAGCACACTTTTAATTGTAAGGCCTTAAATCACAGGATCTTCTCATCAATCAGAAAAGAAATCAACTGTTTTCCTGTTTTTGGTTTGTTTTAAATGTATGAGTTTAAAATTTAAATCGTATTCCCACTGCATACCTGCTAATATAATGAAATAAGAACTACCCAAATGACCTGTAGTGTTCTTGCCAATATGTTTAAACTAGAATCAAATAATGAAGAACCTCAGATAAATTGAAGCTGTGGGATATTCTACAAGCAATCTGAACTTGTCAAAAATTCAATAGCATGAAAAACAACAAAAGGCAGGAGGACGGCTCTAGATTAGAGACTAAGAAGATAAAAACCAACGGCAGTGCATAAGCCTTGATTATACCTTAGATTTTTTAAAAAGCTATAAAATATATTTTTGAGGCAACTGGGTAAAATTGAATGTGTATTGTACATTAAATTATATTATGGCATTGTTAAATTTCTTAGGTGTGATAATCATATAGGGTTTTTGTAGGAAAATGTCCTAATTCTCAGGCAACATTGGTTGAATTATTTAGGGGAGAAGTGCCATGATAACTGCAACTTATTTTCAAGTAGTTTAGCAAATATATATTTTGAGAGAGTGAGAGAAGATAAAACAAACATGGGGGAAATGTTCACAATGGGTGAATCTCGGTGAAGCATTTACAGGGGTTCATTATAGAATTCTTTCAAATTTTTTCTACATTACAACAATTTCCAAACGGAAAGTAGGGAAAATTTTAGTCATATTAAAGTTATATAGCACATAGAGCTATAAATTAATTGAAAAAGATTTTTTTGGAGTATAGTTGATTTACAATGTTGTGTTAGTTTCAGGTGTACAGCAAAGTGGATCAGTTATACATATACATATATCCACTCTTTTTTTAGATTTTTTTCCCATATAGGCCATTACAGAGTATTGAGTAGAGTTCCCTGTGCTACACAGTAGGTCCTTATTAGTAGAAAATAATTTTTAGTTTTATTTAGAAGTATCCTGAGTTAGGACTATGTCCAAGAAAGGGAGGTAAACACTAGTGTACTCATTAAGAAAATATTTATAACAGAGAAAATATTCTCTCTCCTAAAGAGCTCCCCTCTTTTGTGATCCTGAAGCCTGTGGTCCACATCTAAGTACTTTTAGGGTATGTTGTAAATATAGCAATAGACCTGTCTCCCTGCAGACTAGGAGTTCCTCAAGAAAGAGAATGAGTCTTACTCATCAGCTGTAGACCCCAATAAACATCTGTGCAAGAAGGAAAGAAGGCATGAATTGACTGACGGCATTTGTCAGGGTAGTTTGGAAGATAGCCTTGCAGCCCAAGTCAGGATTTCAAATCAGAAATAACCCTGGACTTGGTTGTGTGTGTACCACTGGAGAAGAGCCTGTGCCTGGCTGGTTCAGCCCCTTATATGCGAGTTGGGTGGTCACTAAACCTGTCAGACATGTTTGCACTGGCAAGAAGGTCACTCGGAACTAGTTGCTTATAAGGCAATTAATGACTTCAGGGTCCTAGGCGGTGCATGGCACACATAATGATTAAAGAGCCAGAGAAAATAAAGACAATGGCCAGAGGGAAACCATGTCATTCTTAAATAAATCATCCAAACAGAAACAAACAACACGCGGACTGAAGAGAAGTCTTTTAGTTTATGTAGTCATTTACCAGGATTCCTTCGCTCTCTAAATTCTACAGTGCCAGTGCTAGGATGACTGGCCTTATTAGCAATAAACTTATTGTTTGTATTTCTTCAGGTTCAAGGATGTAATCTTGATACAAGTACAGATTTTTCTGACAAGTTGGCTTTTAATAATCAACTGACAGGTCAGCCGAGTTGGGGAACACGGCCACCAGGTCCCTGTGGGCTGTCCGGTGGTGGATGCAGCCTCTCCTGCCTCGAGTGCCGCGTCAGATGGCAGGGGATGGCTGCATCCTTTCAGCACTGTCACCCAGAGAACCGCGGGTGAAGACTGCAATTCTGAGGACCCTCCTGATGAACTTGGGCCCTCTCTTGCAGAACGAGCCTTAAAGCTAAAAGCTGTTAAACTGGAGAAGGAAGTACAGGATTTCACAGTGAGATACCAGAGAGCTGTAACTGATGGTGAAAATATAAGAAGGCGAACCCAGAGATGTGTAGAAGATGCCAAGATATTTGGAATTCAAGTTTCTGTAAGGATTTGGTGGAGGTGGCAGACATTTTGGAGAAGACTACAGAGTGTATTTCTGAAGAAACAGAGCCTGGGGACCAGAAGCTCACTCTGGAGAAGATCTTCCGAGACTTGTTATGTTTAGAAACAAAGCTGAAAAGTGTGTTTGCCAAACATGGCCTGGAGAAGCTGACACCCATTGTTGACAAATATGACCCTCACGAGCATGAACTCATCTGTCATGTGCCAGCTGGTGTTGGGGTACAGCCTGGCACTGTGGCATCAGTAAGGCAGGATAGCTACAAGCTTCATGGCCGCGCTATTAGACTCGCCCAGGTGGAAGTGGTGGTAGGGTCTCAGAGAAGACTATGAATGGGCCCAGAGGAACTGAATGTTCTCCCAGAGTGCAGTCACCTGTGATTCCTTTATTTATTAAACTAGGTTCATATTGTACATGAGGTACTTCATGTGATCTGTTTTGGATTTAGTCATATTGGCTTTATTTCTAAGATGTTGATTTCGTGTGACCTGTTTGGTCTCATCAGAAGTCTTGCCATTGGGCATTTGAACAATGTGACAAGTGTTCCTGTGGTCTTATCAAAATATGTTTAAGAAAATTATTTTTAAATTGGTACTCTGATGACTTTCAATCCAAAATCTTTCTTAAAGGTGGAAATGAGTGTATGTTTATTTTTAACTAAATGTTCATTACTAATGGTCCCTATAATAGGAATTGTATAGAATCTTGTACTTGTGGAAAAAGGAGATGGTAGGGATTGGTTTAACATTTGGGTACTTAAATGATAAAGCTTTATAGTTGTATGCATTTAAATCATTTGGGTTGATTTTTATGCACATAGATTTTCAGACTTCCCGTTTTTATTTTATTTATCTTTTAGCCATCTTTTGTCCTTGTAGATAGACTTCATATACACACTCATTGTCCCTTTTCAAATCCCATTTACAAGGCAAGGCTTGGAAGGCAGGGACTAGCAAGAAATCAAGATATCAGGTCCCTTTCAAGCAAGTATGGCCAAGAAACCTTGTGCTTTCTTTGTTGAATTATCTTCAAATTACTTTCAGCCTCCCTAGGTATATAATCATTTCAGGGAAATTGAGGCAGCACCAACAGCTAATGACCTAAATTGGTCTATATAGGTAATTTACCCACAACTTCTCTTTCCACCAGCCCTTAAATCCTCTGCCACTTTGTCACATTAACCTTATGATCCTTTATTAGATTACGTGGGGAGGTGGTCAGGACAAAAAAATGCTAGGTTCCCATGATTCCTCATTAGTTATGCTGGGTTTGGGGGTGTTTTTTGGGGTGGGGTGGGGTACTCACAATTCACTACCTCTCTTACATTGACAAGCTTTATTTCCCAGTTTTTGTGTCTGTCTTATGTCACATGTGTAAACATCTAGCTCCCCTTTTATGTATTGACCTCCTAGAGTTAATGAGCCTATGTGTATATTTTTTATTTCAGTCTTGCTTATAGATAGTGTTCTATAAAAAATTTATTCAATAAATGAGTTAGTGAATGAATTTTATATATATATATATATATATCAATCAATCAATTGGACATTAGAAAGGAGGTCATATGGATATTTTAATGTTAGAAGCAGCCTTAATGATGATCTAATCTCACCCTTTCAGCTTCTTCTGAAGTATGAAAACATAGCCTTTTTAGGACTGGACTCAAAGGAAAAAAAAAACTCTAAAACTAGTAAACTCAATTTCAGTGAGAACTTAAGAAACAAATATCTATTAACTTCAGTCATTTAAGATTCAACAGTTCTATAACAAACATGCAAATATTTCCCCAGCAGACAATTAAATATTGTTAGGTGTCCAGATTGCCCAGGTTTAGGTTTAAGTTACTTACCCATAAAATAAATTCATTTCTACCAGAACTCTATGACCCCATTCTGTGGGATGGTGAAAGTTATCCTCTTAGACGTCATAGAAAGGTCTAGCATACTACACAAACATGTATCAGCAAAGCCATCCCCCAATGGATCCTACCACCTCCACCAGATTTAGACACTTAAAAAAAACAAATAACATGCTTCCAAGATGCAACCAAAAGACTGATGGTGAGATTTTAAAACCAGAACCTCTTTTGACATTCCACTAAGTTCACACTGTAAATATAATGAGCAGTCAGATTTCACAATAAGAATTTGTCTTTTTTTGCCTTTATTCCTTTGCGATTGACAAATAGTGACGAAAAGAAAATGAGCCAATTATGATTTCCTGTGTATTCTTGGATCACTAGCTATCATTACCAGTAAATTAGAATAACCATAATTTTAGGTGTGGAATGTTCTGATTACTTGAAGAGTTTTAAAATATTCCTTGCAACCTCCTGTTTTAACAAGTAGACTGAGAATAATTTTAGATTCTTCTATTATTCAGTAGTTTTGCAGACTTAAAAGTATAAATTTAGAAGACGGCGCTATAACAGTGAGAATCTCAAAAAGTTGAAGGGCTTTCAGGAGCCAGCGCAGCATAATAGAGCATATGCTTAGTAGGCATCACCTTGAACATAATTCCCAGCCTAGTCACTTCACTCTTCTGAGCCTGCTTCCATGTTTGTAAAATGGTTATAATTTCAAAATATTGCGAGGATTAAATGAAATGTGCAAGTTACATATTACAGTAGGCCCCCAAATATTTATTTTTATTGCCTTTTATTATACACATTGTTTTTCATATGTTTTTATAGTTGCCTAAAGTCTAGGGGAAGGGAAAGACTGGTTAAGCGGTGCTTGACTATAAAAGAAAATTGTAAGCTAATCAATCACAGTGAACTTATTTTCCCTTCAGCTTCTGTTTTTTGTGCGTGTCTGTTTTAACCATACGAGGAAATCTACATTTTTAGACTGGAGAAATAAGAAAATTGTTTCAGTGCTCTTAATTATTTTCATCTTGATGGTAAAGTAAAAAGACATCATTGGCTTGCAGATGATATGTGTAAGGAAGCTTTGGCTCATTTGAAGAGGGATCTTGGTGCTTTAGTACTTGGATTTTATGAATCTTTTGTGGATTTTCCTCACTTCCATAAAGGAATTATTCAGTTCGATACTGATATAAGTTATGTGGTGCTCTTTCATGGCAAAGGATTTAATAAGTGAAGAAAGGTTCTTAAACACTAAAGCAAAATCAGATAAGGAAGACTAAGGATGAAATATAATCTTCAGAAACAACTTTAATAAAACCTTAATTTAAATTTAAAAAAATCAACTGACACCATACTAAAGAGAGACAGCTTGTTATAAGAACTGGTTCAGGAGATGTTTAATTCTTCTACATATTCAGAAAATTCTGTAAATTTGCCACACCTAAAAATTAACTAACACATGCATTTTTAAAAAACCTATCTGACCACAGATCCTTAAGTAGTAGTAATCAAGAAAGAAAATTTGGTAGAAAGTCAAACCAAAACACAATCCCCATGCCAACTCTAAAAAGACCTATTTGCTCATTTATATTGATTACTTCCTGGTCTATGTTCAACCTATTCTTGTGACAAAGTAGGCAGAATCTGATGGCCATTTACCATTAGTCTTTCTTACAGAAGGTAATAAAGTAAGCATTGAAATATTAGGGTGCTATAAAATAATTATTAATAGAAATCAAGGTATTCAATTTTTCCTACCCACTAATACCCACCTTTTACTTTTTCATGGGTCAGATACATTAGCCATGATTCTTTTGGTTGCAAGAGATAGAAATCCAATCTACCTGGCTTAAACAATCAAGGAAATTTATTGACCCAGTAACTGGGTATCTGGATTCAGGGGTTCAAATCATGGGAGGAAGATTCTCTTTCTTTCCATCTCTTGGCTCACATTCTGTCTATGTTGGTGTCGTACTCAGGTAGAGAAGTTCCATATCTGCAAAGATGGCCACCAGTGGCCCTAGGTTATTTCATATTTTCAAACTTGTTATTCTAGACAAACGGGAACTTAGACTTTCAGATGGCTCAGGGAAATTTCAGGAAGGATTTGGTTTAGCATCCTCTGAACCAATCTCTGTGTTTAAAGGATGGATTGTTCTCATTGGCCAGGCTTGGGTCATGTGCACACTTCTAAACCAATCTCTGTGATTAAGGAGATGGAGTGCTCTGATAGGCCAGGTCTGGGTCATGTGCTCATCAATGGAACCAGAAGCCTTATTAGTCCCTTATAATCCCCAGGGATGAGACTGGATTTCCATAGAATGGTGGACAGTATCTCTCAAAGGGATGACAAACATGTCTTTCGCTCAGAACATCTACTTTTTCTTGGACCGAAAAATTGCTATAAACAATGGTGAATCAGTGTTCAGTGCAGATTCAAAGTTAAAATTAAACAGCCCAGCATTATTCCCAGAAAGACAATGTGAATCTATTTTGAACACACAAACACAGTTCAGGCACATGGACTCCAATGGAAAAGTGAGATATATTCTAAATAAATAAATAGTAATGATTCCTGCACCAGATCCACTTCTGTTTTCATTTCTTTGTTGTAAGTAGCATAGTGTAGTGGGTAAGACTGTGGGCTCTGACATCAGATTGGAGTTAGAATCCTAGTTCTATAACCTTCCAGTTCTGTGACCATGTCATGTACCTTTTCCGTACCTTAGCTTCCTCATCTGTAAAATGGGGAAAATAACAGCACCTGCCACACAGGGCCATTGTGAGGATGACACGAGTTAAGCTGTATAAAGTGCTTAGCACAGTTCCTGATGCCTGGTTAGCACTCAATAAATGTTAGCTGTGTTTATTCAACAAATCTCTTTATTATCTTCCATATGTTTGGAGTCATGGATTCCCATAACAGTGGGAAAGATGTGAAAATGTGATTCCTGTCCTGAAGGAGACTTGAAGTATGTCAGCAGAAGAAAAGACAAAAAAACAAAAACAAAAAACAAACCAGTACATCCCATCACATTGCAGTGTGAGATGTTACCATGATTGCTGCTGAGTTGCGGGAGGGGGAGAACAGGGATTCCTGAACCCTTTCTGAAGACGATTTAATTTGCACTAGACCTGGGAGCACAAGTGAAATCCCTAGGCCTTGTGCGGTGGGCTGGCATTGCATGGCAGAGCGTGGCAGAATGTGGAAGCATCAGCATCACCTGGGAGACTCTTAGAAACGCAAAATCTTGGGCCCTACCTAGGGTGACCAGCCATCAGTGTTTGCTGGAATGCAGGGCTGCCGGTGCTAAACCTGGGGAAATCCCAGGCAAACTGAGAAGTGTTGGACACCCTGGCCCCCAGACCTGCTGATTCAGAATCTCTGAAGGCCAGCCCAGGAGTCTGGGCATGAACCAGCCC